>NC_089840.1:111804667-113004667 GCF_035609145.1 Eleutherodactylus coqui
GCTGCATAGAAGTGTTGCATGGCTTATGTTTTTAGGTTTATTCTTCATCCTGAGGCCTTAGTCAGACGGGCGTTTTTTCGCGCGATTTGCGGATCGCATGACGGATGCGCATCCGCAAATCGCGTGACCGGTGCGCGCAAGTCGCCCGCAAATCGCCCGAAAATCTGCTCCTAGCCGCGTTTCATTAGAAACGGGCCGGAGCTGTCCAGCGCATTGCATTCAATGGAGACGGCAATACAGCCGCCTCCATTGAAAGCAATGCGCTGCGGGCGAGCCCGGGATGAATTGTCGGTAAGGGCTTAAATATATAAGCCCTTCCCTGCAATTCATCCTAAAATGTGTATAAATAATAAATATATATGTACTCACCTTCTCCCGGCAGCCGGAGCTCCGCGCGGCCGTCCTGCAGTGGGTGTGAAGGGGGTGTGAGTCAGACCTGCCCCCTGATTGGCTCAGCGCTGAGCCAATCAGAGGCATGCCTCACTCACACCCATTCATGAATTCATGAATGGATGTGAGTCAGACCAGCCCCTGATTGGCTCAGCGCTGAGAGGCAGCAGTCACTCACCCATTCATGAATTCATGAATGGGTGTGTGAGTGAAACTTGCCTCTGATTGGTCAGGGCTGTGACCAATCAGAGGCAGATCATTCAGCAGGCGGGGATTTTAAAGCCCCGCCGGCTGATAGTGCCGAGAAGCAGTTCAGGAGAACTGACAGCGGCCGCGGCTGGACTCCGGCTGCAGCGGAAAGGTGAGTATACAATTTTTTTTTATTTTAACACATTTTAGGATGAATTGCAGGGAAGGGCTTATATATGTAAGCCCTTCCCGACAATTAACCCCGCGCACGCCGGCAGCCCATTGCTTTCAATGGAGTGGCTGTATTGCCGGCTCCATTGAATTCAATGGGCAAACATCGTTCTTCTCTGTCACAGCTGTTACAGCTGTGGCAGAGAAGAATGATTTGTCTTCTATATGTTCTCAATGGGGTCGGCGCTGCTGCCGCCGGCCCCATTGAGAGCATATACAGAAGAGAACAGGAATCGCAGATAGGTGCGATCTGCGATTTTTTTGTTCTATAATTTATCGGACGAGCGCATAAAAAGCGCTCATGTGTCCGATACCATTGCAAAGCAATGGTTTTATAAAATCGCCGGACGCATGCGCATGCGCAAATCGCGGCTAAAAACGCCCGTCTGACTAAGGCCTTACATCCAAGTTATATCGGTATTAATGCTGTGTTGAATGTCCTTAGCATCATAGATCTAGTCAGACCTATAATAAAGGTACAAATCAGAATAGTGGTGTGGACTATAGATTTTAGCTGATGACTAGAAGATGGAAGCAAGGATCTGATTGGTTATTGGAAATGACATTCTTTTTTTCATTTATTTCTTTAGAATTAGGTTTCCTTTTAATTTTAACCATGTTACAATCTCTCTACTTATTGAGGCTCCTTCCTGCTTTATGATAGCAATCCATATAATGGCACAAGGCTTGTATACCCCGGAGCGCTCACAGGATACAATGTAGCTCACCATAGCAACATTATGTATGTTTTAGTTAGTCACATGGGTTTTATAGTGTTTCCGCTTGTGACCGTGACTTACGCTTCAGTGTACATATTGATTCCCGTTCCAATCTAATGGATGTTCAGGTAAATCATTATTGAGACTTGGGTCTAAACTCTGCATCTCTCCAGACGTATTTTGCTAGGATGCAAACACGTTCGCAGTCTAGTACGATAAACTCCCTCCCAACACCGTAATAGGTTTTCCCTTCTTATTAAATGAGTAGATGGCTGCTATCTTAACAGCGACAGCATTGCAGTGGAAACGTTTTCCGCAGATAGGAATTGGATCCGATTATGATATGCATACATGCAGCCCGGCCTGGGGCAGATTGTGCGTGAATTAATGGGCATCTGTCTTTTCTCCTGACATGTTTTCCGTCTTCTTAAGTACTTGTATTGCCCATTAAATAACAATGATGCTGGAACAGCTTTCCTTAGATTTCTGTGTTGTTCCTCCGTAATGTATGAATAAATTGACAATTGGGAATTCCCTTTACACCAGTAGGCTGCTCCTACTTAGTAGCCTATTGGTAAAGAGAATGCACAATTGTCAATTTATTGGACAGTGTCATTGATTGGACAGTGCCAATGTCTTGAGACACGCCACCGGGAATGGTGACACCTAGTTGTCAATTTATTCATTCATTTCCAGTAGGAATAAGTGTGTCAGGGATCAATCGGGGACCTCCTGCACTCCAGTCAGTAGCTCTCACTACTGAGCCATCCCGCCTTTGGGCAAGTTCTTCTGCATGACTCTAGCCTTGTTCTACGTTCCCTGCTAATCTAGCCCCTGCTTCCTGGTCATGACCCCACCTCTGTTTCCTGATTAGGCTCATTATAAAAGCCTGACCATGCCAATACACCAGCCCATGATTATTGTGTTCCACTGCCTTTATTAAGCTGCATCCCTTAACCTGCTCATTTGCTGCAAACTGTGACTACCTGCTGACGACTCCTGGCTCTCCTCCTGACTACGCTTTCTGCCTCATCCATTGTACTGCAAATGTGATTACCCAATAATGACTCCTGGCTTTCATCTGACTTCGCTGTCCGCCTCATCCATTTGTACTGGAAACGTGACTACCTGCTGATGACCTCCAACTTCCTCCTGACTACTCTCTGGTTCCGCACGGCTACTACACCCGCAGCTCCTATCTAGCGCTGATAAGATGTTACAAACAGTAACTGCACAATTCGAGATTCCAACAAAATGCAATTGTTGAATACAATTGTCTGCTAAAACAGGCATGTTCAGGAGAGTAGACCGATCGTCTTTAAAGCGGTTGACCGAATTGTTTAATTTGTGTTTAAATAGACTGCCCATGAGTAAAAATAAAAATGGAGCCTACACTCTCCTCTTCTGCATCTCAATGTCACAAGGATTGGCTGCAGCAGCTGTAAGGTCCTGTATGCAGCCTGCAAACAGTATGTGGCAGTGGAAACGAGGATGCGGTGCTAGACACAGCGGGGAGCCTGGAAAAGGGAGTATAAGTGCCCTTATTAGTTTTACACATGGGCAACCTGTTTATAAACAAAAATGAAATATCTTGGACAGCCCCTTTTAGTCACACTCTTAATCGGTCCCAGGCCTCATTAAGTAGGGAACATTTTGTAATTTTCACACACCAGCGTCACACTCTTTACACTCGGTCCACAGATGGCAGTGCTGCTCAAAATGTGCAGAACCTGCAGCCATGCACAATATGTATAACTAGGAATTAAACAACCAAAAGCAAGCAATTTGTGCTGTATTAGACTAGTAGTGCTGAAATAGCTTCCTTTTGGTTGTCTTATTTAGCAATTTTCGTCCCCTGATCTATTGATGGTACAACTGAATCGTCTTCTAGTCCAGGTCTTAACAGGGCTGTACAAGAATAGAAAAACATGGCTGATTTCTTCCAAAAACAGGTCCTCAACAGTCTAAAGCCCTTTACTCAAGCATACGCATACTAGTGCACGCCTGAGCGCAGCGTATTTGTGGACTGAACTATTTTTTTTTGTGTGCGCATCAGCTTTTTTTGCTTTTTGCATGCGCAAGACATGTTCATTTGCGCGGCACACAAAGATTTACCAAATGAAATGGCTTTCTTAGTCTAATCCATTCCAGACATGTTCTTTGTCCTTATACAGTGTTTCATATATCTTTTAGCTCATCGCGCGCACATTTGCACATCCCCACTGACTTCTATGGGGACTTTCGGTATGCAAATACGCAGGAAAATAGAGCATGCTGCTTTTTCTTTTTTTGCGCAAACGAAATATGCGCATGTGAACGAACCCATTGAAATCAATGGGCTCTATCCTTTGCAAATTGCGCACGCAAATACGTCCGTGTGAAGGGGGCCTAGAGGTTGAGCGTGGTATTGTAACATAGTGCAATGCACTTGAGTGGAAGTGAGCTGCACTAACAGACATAACCCTTGGACAGGCGTGGCGCTATTTGTGGAAGAAAGCAGCCATGTTTTCCTAATCCTGTACACCCCCTATAATAAGAAACAAAGAACCCCCCAGAGTTGCTGATGAATAAACCGTTATTAGCGTTCAGCTTGTGTAGAACTTGTCATTACAGACAGTAGTTTTCAAGCTTTACAAATGGTGACTTGCATAACCCTTCTTTCTTCCTCTCACCCGTGTTAGGAGTTAGAGTTTTTCTTTCCATCCAGTGGAGGCCGTGGACCAAAGAACACCGCCAAATTCTCCCAGAGTACCTGCTGCATTATTAAGCCCCATGCTGTATTAGAAGGTAAGGCATATCTCGGTTCTCTCCTTTCATAGAAACCAATTTATTTCTAACACTTCATTTCATCATCTTCATCGTATTTCAGAGTAGAAGCAAAATAAATCCGCAATCATCTCAATGTCACATACTGCGGTCTATGGTGAATATGATTAGCCTCTGTTTTGAAGCCACATGCATGCAGTTGTATTTTACATGGCCGGAGTTTGGCCTTTTTCTAAATGTATTCAGTATTTTTGCTGTTTTCTTAACCTAGGATAAATATTCATGTTTCATTTTATGTTCTCAATTACTTTCCAAGCACATCATAAGAACAGGACTTTGTTTGCTACACTTTCTTTCCTAATAGGGAGTGACCTTTTGACCAGTATAGTTTATTGGAAAAGCGCAGAATAAGTTATCAGTGTATCCAATATCCCTCCATTTTTCGAGATAGTGATGTGTGTAAAGTTGGACTTATACATAATAAAACCAGCCCAATCCAGCGCTGAATGTGTTATTTCTGTAGATTAGAGAGGGAGGGGGTAATTACCCCAAATCTCTGGCGCATCTTAACTTTGGAGGGAGGGCGGAACAGCCAAAAAGCATTAGAATAGACAGCTGCATCCCATAGACATCACATTTTACTGATATGCCAATGGTAATAGGCCAGATTAGTATAAATTATGCATGCATTCAAATTTTCATATGTGGCATCTGTGTCAGCAATGCTGTTCCAGCCTCTTTGCACAGTATGCCTAGACCTCATGCATTCAGGTTTTCTGTTTAAAACTTTTCATTTTGGTTGTTTAACTAAATACAGATTCTAGAGACTGATATTCCTATTTTTTATACTTTTATACAAAATTGTTCCTTAGTTATTCCCCAAATTTTATCATTGAATCATTTTTCCTTTTTTGCCATGACTTTCGAACTAGTGGTCAATCAGAGAGTAAATATGATTAATCCTCAACTGTCAGATGCATGGTTTTACTTTTATGGCTGTAGCCAACATCCCCTTATCACATTGATATAATGCATTTCTATCCCTCTCCATGTAAATACATTGCTTTCTTAAAGCCTATTCAGACACAACGAATATTGCTCTATGACAATGATGAGCCTTATCAGTGCCGCGCGCTGAGTTCTATTGTTTTAGCTGGTATCCTGCTCAGAGAACACAGCCGTAGTATGAAGAAGACAGCGGTCCAGCTGTGTTCTGTATACCCCGCTCGTAGAACACAGCTGTATACCAGCTGAGCGCTCTGTGAACACAGCAAGAGTATGCAGAAGACAGCGCTCCAGCTGTATTCTGCATACGCCATTTGGAGCGCTCCGCTGTATACCAACTGTGCACTCCGTTAACACAGCAGAAGTATACAGAAGACAGCGCTCCAGCTGTGTTCTGCTTACCCTACTCAGAGCGCTTAGCTGGATACCAGCTGAGCGCTCCGAGAAGACAACAGCTGTATGCAGAAAACAGCGGTCGCTCTTGTCTTCTGCATACAGTGTGAGCCTTCATTTACACACTTATGCAAAGTGAACGCTCAAGACTTTCACTCAGACGGCCGTTTAAGTGAATTTGGAGCGATCATTTTGCCGTGCAAATGCACACAATGATTGTCCCTCAAAAGATGTCTCTTGAGCGAATTTTGAGCGATTGTTGTTTCTAAATGGGCCTTGAAGGCCTTATATGGAGAGGTAACAGAATCCTTAGGCCATGTTCAGACATCCGGGTAACTGCTGAGATTCAGGCACAGGTTCTACACCTAAATCCTATTGTAATTCTCTGATATTCGGCAGCTAATGAAAGGAACGATGATGTTTTGTACCTCATTCACAAACAGCGGAAAAAAGCATGTATAACGAATGTGCTTTTGTTTTTTTGATTTGCTGTATGTTTCGTTACTGCCACAAATTCTGCATGGAAAAGTCACAGATTAGCCAAATCAAATGGCAGCACTAATCCATGTGCGGATCCGCAGTTATCTGTGTTTCAGCCATTGATTCTTGCTGTGGATTTTGTTAAAGTTTCCATAGGCCCAACCGATCCGTCTTATGACTGAACCGCGCCGAACATAGTGTGATTGGCGCTACTATAAGGGCGGTTTTACACGGAATGATTATCATTCAGACTCCCGCGATCCAGCGAAGATCTGAACGATTATTGTCAGTGTAAATACATGCTGCGAATGAACAACAAACGAGAACTCATTCGCTTCTCGTTCGTCATTCAGTTTCTGCATGCAGAAAACTGAACGATGGATCGTTCCGTGCGAACAGGAGTCGTTCACTAATGAATGACTGCCTGCTTACCGTGAATGGAGGCGGGTGGGCCAGAATGATCCCCAGCCGCTCCGCCTCCGTTCACTAGCAATGATCGTTCCGTGTAAAAGCACCATAAGTGCCCGAATGATTCATCGTTCAATCACATACAGTTTAGTTGTTGACGGCACAGAATGATGTGCTGCCAACAACAAATGATTATTGGTGCTGCATAACAGATGTGATCTTCTGGCAAACGAGCTTTGGCACCTTCACATGGACAGATGATTGGATTAAACTTCATTCACGATAATCTGCCCATGTAAAAGGCTTTTAATAAACCTAAAATAACCCCATGCCCAATGGTGTGTGTTACATGACTGGCTGCAGGCAATGGTTGTACAGCCGTAGGGATGGAAAGACTACAGAAGTGTTGCTTGCTGTACATCACATACAGCATATACATATAGGCATGTAATATAACTGTGCTGATGCACTTCTATGTGAAACCTATGTGCTTGTAATGAATGTATGCTATAAACCTGAATATGCACCGATCACATACAGACAGAACATGACTATCAGCCAGTATGCGCACAGCCTCAACGTTACAACTGAGCATGTGCAGGCTTCGGAAAAAGTGGCCTCTGCATTCAGCCTTGCCTTGTTTTTTTAACGCGAATGTCAATGGGACTTTCTAATGTAAAAAAACGCATCGCACAAAAATCACAGAAGCACAAACTTGTGATGCACTTTTAACGTTAGAAAGTCCCATTGACATTTGTGTTAAAAAACCCAAGTGTGTGGGAGCCTTCAAGTGTTATAAATATATGTTATAGTCACTAATTACTCCAGAAGGGTCGGTGATCCGGGGATTATTCCGATTGCCAGATTGGAGTTGGGAATACATTTTTTTCCCTTTAAATGGGGAAAATCGTCTTCTACCTCATTGGTTTTATTTTTGCCTTCCTCTGGATCAACATTGGGGGTAATAGGCTGAACTAGATGGGCATATGACTTTTTTTAGATCTCTTGAACTCTTTTAGTGAATTTGCCATCACTATGTCCTCAAGCAGAGCGTTCCACAGTTTCACTGCTCTTACAGTAAAGAACCCACTTCTATATCAGTATAGAAACCTTCTTTCCTCTAGACGTAGAGGCGCCCCCTTGTTACAGTCACAGTCCTGGGTATAACTAGATGATGGAAGAGATCTATGTATTGTCTCCTGATATGATGATTGAAAATGGGGTTTTCTAAACTTAACGAACCATTAGTCTGAAAGTATTATTCCAAAAGGCACCACATCATAGCAGATTTTTTGAAGGTGCCCCATTTTCTACTTATTTGTTGGCTCCCAGTTTTCTCTTACCACAATCTCTTGAAGAAGGAAAATGAGTTTAGCAATAAATACATAACAGAGATGCAGTATATAGAATTCTGTTAATTATTATGGTGCTTTTATCTATATTAATTGCTGTTCCCGGTGCTTGTACCAACCTTGAACTAGTAACTGCTTTCTTATCTGTGCCTCTGGAAATGCCTTGTTGAGTGCATGCCATCCTTTGGCTATAAAACAATGCATCTATTTAGTATTATCTTCTTTTCACTACACTAATGTGATAATAGGCTTTTGTGAAGCTTTTACATTGGGGTTTCAGCTCTAATTAAATAGATCCTGCCTAGTTTCCGAGGCTTGTTGCATAACTTTGTATGTATATCTTACGACACATTCACATGGGTGATGTTATAATGCGAATAACAGACCGGAAAAAAAAATCAATCTAAAATTGCTCGGAAATAGAACCAATTTGTTTTAATGGTATAATCACATATGCAGTTTTTTTGTTTTGTATTTTTTTTTACTCAAATGAACAGTCCAAGCATAAACAAACAGCAGCATGTTCTACTGTGGTGTGATTTTCATATGGGCATTTTAAAAAGCGGGTTGAATTTGCATGGTGTGAGTGCGATCTGTTGAAAATGCGTGGAGAACATAAATTTAAAAAAAAGAGAAGTAGCGATAGTTTTTTTAAAAAATACGTATGTGAAAAACGCAAGAAAAAAAAAAGAGATGGCAATAACGTTGAAAAATGGGAAAAGCACACAAAAATCATGAGCAAAATCGGACCTTTTTTTTTTTTTACTGAGCGAATTTGCAAACGCCTGTGTGTATATAACCTTTGTCTAATGCAATTAGTAGGTGTGAACATGTCGGTATGTCATTTGCATTTCTCTTACACCAGCAGAGTAGGAGTGTTAAATAAATGCATGCCTAAACCATATTCCTGGCACCTATGTTATACAGTGTACGGCCTTATTCACATGAGTGTATATATCTGCCTAATTTAGCTGCGTTCATAAAACCGCACCCATCTGAAGCATTGGTTCCAATGTATTCATTCAGATGACCGATTTTTAGCTGCATATAAAAAAAAAACACCGGGAAAGATAGGACATTGGCGACCGAAAACGGTGACCAAATTTATACGGTGCGGGTAAAAATAGGTCTTGCACTATCTTTTTACAAGATATGCTGGAGGCTCCCATAGACTTCTATGAGAGCTAAAAAAAAGGGGGGAGGGAGAGAGAGTTTTGCAGCATCCAAGGCTGTGAAAGGAAGACAGCTGCCTCTATTTAAGTCATTGAAGTCATTCCGAGGATTTCTGTCAACCGAGGGATTTCCATGCTGCAGCGTATTTTTTGCTGATATGTTGCAGCCGCCTGTGTGAATAGACAAGAAAACACTAATTTAGATTGGGACTTGATCGTGGCAAATCTTCTTTTACGCGATTTTTGGTCGAGATGCGGCAAGAGTAAAAACGCATATGCTTGTGTGAAGGAGGCCTAAGGTCTATGAGTGAAAAGACTGTTTAGAACATGTAAAGTCTGACTTAGCACCCTTCATGATAGGACATGTCTTATTTAAATTTGTGCAAGATAAATTCTTTACACTCTTAAAATCCTTGGCGGGGTTCAGTTGTCACGACTCAATGCACTAGAGAGATGACATCTTTGTAGCCGAAGGTAATTAACTTTTTAATGCATTTTGTGTCCTATATGATACAGTACACATATTTCCATATATTTCTTAAGGGTATGGTTTTCCCTCTCTACTGCATGGTGTAACAGATATGAGACACTCCATGGTATTACTACATAGTTCTCAGAACAGCCACTAGATGGTCAATTGCAGATTATATAGAATATCATTTTTGTCATGTTAAAGCCAGTTTTGCATTTGGACAACTCCTGTCTATATGCCGTATCAGAGCATATGGACATCGTAGAGGGAGGACCACAGCTCAAGACCCCCTCGCATTAGCCATGGCGGAGAGCAGCCACTCTCTAACATGCAGTGGAACCATTCATGTATTCATCTGAATACCAAATAATGCTAGGGTGCTTTTAGATGAAGCCATTTATCATTTGCACAAGCGACTGATGTGTTCATTAGCACGTGAATTTGCTCGTTAGCAACGTGTAGCCTGTTGATACAAGTAGGTAAATTTTCACTCACAAAGGGCTCTTCCACACTTGCATTTTTCTTACCTTGTTTTTTTAACGTGAATGTCAGTGAGACTTTCTAATGTTAAAAACTAGAGATGAGCAAGTATACTCACTAAGGCACATTACGCGAGCGAGTAGTGCCTTAGCCGAGTATCTCCCCGCTCGTCTCTAAAGATTCGGGGGCTGGTGAGGGTGACAGGTGAGTTGCGGCGGTGAGCAGGGGGGAGCGGGGGGGAGAGAGGGAGAGAGAGATCTCCCCTCCGTTCCTCCCCGCTCTCCCCCGCCCCCCGCCGGTCCCCGAATCTTTAGAGACGAGCGGGGAGATACTCGGCTAAGGCACTACTCGCTCGAGTAATGTGCCTCAGCGAGTATACTCGCTCATCTCTATTAGAAACGCATCACACAAAAATCGCACAGCGACAAACAACAAGCTTGGGATTTTTGTGTGATGCGTTGTGATACATTAGAAAGTCTCATTGACATTCGCATTAACAAAACGCAGCAATATCACGTGAAAAAAAGCGCAACAAAAACGTAAGTGTGAAAGAGCCCTCAATCGTTCATTCATTTACATTCATTCGACCAGTGAATGAGAACGACTGAGCAATCGGTATTTAAACCGAATGATTAGCGAACGTATCAACGAGGATTTTCATGCTGGCATGAAATGAACAATAAGCAAACAAATGGGTCCATCGTTCGATCGTTGGCCGCGTCTACACTGAAGGATTGTCATCCAACGTCCTGTATGGTCGTCCATTCATATAAATTACTGCCATGTGATAACACGTAGCATCATGTCCAGAGAAGCAGAAATGTGAGACTCCTTACAGCTTATCTTGGTAAAAGCCATCGGACTTCATTTAGATAAGGGTTTTCCAGATAGAACAATGTCTTAGCGTTTGGAAATGGCGCATTTCCAGATGTGAAACAAAACTGTCATGAACATAACGGATAGGAACTGCTGAAACAGAGAAACACCTACTACTAAAGGTGCGTTCACACCTCGCTGATGTGCTGCAGATTTTATAGTGGATTTTGATGTGGATCTGCGGCAGATTTCACACCTTCAATTTGAATTCAGTTGGAAGGTTGAAATCTGCTGCAGATCAGCACCAAAATTCTTGCTAGGACTAAAGGCCCTTTTACACACAACGATTATCGCTCAAAATTTGCTCAAAAGCCATCTTTTGAGGGGTAATCGTTGTGTGTAAATGCGCGCACACCATTCACTTACCGTGCACTTTTGATCCAGCGCTTACTTCAGCTCCGCATGAAATCCCTCAGGACGACAAGATAAGACGGCCCGCATGCTGTGCTATCCGCGGGCAGCAGTTAACAAGCGCTGCCCAGCTGGAGAACAATAGTGATGTATTTAGAGAACAGACCACCAACTGTTCTCTAAATACATGCAATAAAGTACTAAAGGCTGATTTAGCCCATTAGCCCTGGCAGCTGCTGTGTCCGCGTGTAGCTGCCTTTTTTTATGTTTCATCTGTACTGCGGATGGTCTGCACGGCGAGCTGTCAGCTTTTCCTGCTTCATTGCCTAGCGATGATGCGGAATCCGCGACCTTTCCGCAATGTCAATTGCAGAAGGGCCATGGGTCGGATGGCTTCCATTGACTTCAATGAAAGCTGTCTGCTTGGTATTTGCTCAAAAATAAAGCATGCTGCGATTTTTCCTCCGCAAGCGGAAACTGCAATTGGTGACCGCCGGTGTACAGGAAGAATCACTTTTCCATGGCATGCTATGGGTGGTATTTACTGCGTAACACAGAGATGGACACCCGCTGCTGATTCCGCAATGCAAATCCGCCCGTGTGCAGCCGGCCTAAGAGCTGTTGTGATGGCTTGAAACATGTAAGAGTTTTGCGCCATTGTAGGCCCTTCCTGTTGGGATTTTAATATGCTTCAATAAAGCAATAAAACTTTTTTCAATAAAGCAGTGATTCTTGTGGACAAGGTGATTGCTCAAACGTTGAGAGATCACTTTGCGCTCTGACCACTTGTCTTTTGCATCCAGCTGTTCTGTGCTCGGAGCACCCCACTGTTATACAGCTGAGCGCTCTGAGTGGGGTATGCAGAAGACAAGCGGGGCCACTTCTGCATCCAGCTGTTCTCTACTCGGAGTCCTCAGCTGGTATACAGCTGAGTGCTCTGAGCGGGGTATGCAGAAGACAAGCGGAGCCGCTGTGTTCTTCATACCCCGGCTGTTCACGGAGCGCTCAGCTGGTATACAGGTGTGCGCTCCGTGCAGGGTATGCAGAACACAGATGGACCGCTGTGTTCTTCACACCCTGGCTGTGTTTATGGAGCGGGATAAAGCTGAAACAATAGTATCAGCTGTATCCCGCTCTGAATCCCTGATAAGGCTGATCGTTGTCTTTCAGCATGCTGACAGATCAGCGATGGCTTAACGAAAACTGCATGATGTCAGTGCAGTTACACACAGCGATTATCGCTCAAAAAACGGCTTTGAGGGATTTTTGTGCGAGAATCGTTGTGTCTAATGGGCCTTAGCAGAGGTATTGGGGGAAATCTACTAAGCCTGGCATTTGTGACGTGGGGCTTAGTATGATTTTCCCCGGCGCACTTGTCTCTTCATGTATTACGCACATCCCCGGCACTTTTGTGCACCCTCATAAAGATGTACGACAGGCCTGACCTGGTGTACTTTTCTGTATATTTTATGCCAGTTTCCCAAAAAACCCTGCCTGCTGTTCAAAAAAGTGGCAGATCCAGTGCAGAAAGAAGAAAAGTTGCTAATTTTTGCACAGATAGTATAGGGCTCTCACTACGTGATACGCGGTGAAATAGAGCATGCTGCAATCTGTTTCATGTGTGTTTCTACACACAGTGTTTACACCCTAATGTGAACAGATCAATAAATGTCCATGTACTTTCTTTGACTTCATTCACCGTGTGTCACACGGCCGTGCATCGTGTACACAATACGTCCTGAGATCACGGTCATGTGAATGAGCCCTTAAGCAGACAGATGCATGGTAGTTATTGGTATTATTGCTGAAATGTAGTTTTGCACTTGAAATTAGTCCTTAGGATAGGCCATCAATAGTAGATCTGCCTCCCGGGCTCCTTGATAATCAGCTGTTGACCGGGCAGGTGCATTCATTAACTGAGCTAATTTCTGCAGGAAGCAAACAGCTCTGTTCTCTCTGCAGTGGCCAGGCTTTGTATTACAGGCAAGGGTCTTATTGAGCTGAATGGGAACTTTGTCTGTAATACCAAGCTGTGCCACTGCAGAGAGAACAGAGCTGTCTGCTTCCTGCAGCAATCCGCTCCGTGCACCAGCCCAGAAAACAGCATATTGGTAGGAATTAGAGATGAGCGAACGTGCTCGGCCACGCCCCTTTTTCGCCCGAATTCCGAGTACTTCCGTACTCGGGCGAAAAAATTCGGGGGGCGCCGTGGCGGCACGGGGGGTAGCAGTGGGGAGTGGGGGGGGAGAGAGGGCTCCCCCCTGTTCCCCGCTGCTCCCCCCCGCACCGCCACGCCTCTCCCCGCCCCCCGGCGCCCCCCAAATCTTTTCACCCGAGTACTGAAGTACTCGAAAATGGCGGTACTCGGGCGCGTAAGTACTCGAAACGAGTACGTTCGCTCATCTCTAGTAGGAATCCCAAGCGCCCAAGCTGTAATTAATGGCCTATCCTAAGGATGCTGTCTAGACATGTGACACATCTGCATCTTGCCATTTAATTGCATTGATTAATTACATGATAATAAAATTTGCATAGTCATAAAAGACATGAACAGTGCTTTGCACCTTTGTTCCAAGGCAATGAACTTCCTTATGTTAATGGTGTTCCTGGTGTGACCTTGTTAATATATAACTATGTGAACCCCGTGTACTCAGAAGGTGTCGTAGATGATTTTCTTTTCTATGCTATGACAGGCAGTGGAAATTTACCTCTGACACTATTGGAAACCGGTGCTAACAAGTATTGGTTCCTATGTAGCAGATCCTTTTGATTGATAGCGCTACCTGTAGCAGTGTGGGGCAAGGGACTTGCACATTAATTACCCTCGCTGCACACTGTAACATTTTTTCTCATACATGAGCAGAATCTCTTCATGTAATAATGTGACATAATTACATATGCTTGTTTTCAACTTCTACTTGCATTTATTGAAGCTTATCTAAGCAATTATTCTTGCAGTTGCATTAGGCAAAACATATACACTGCATTCTGCCTAATGCTAGGTCTGAAGAAGCGGTGCATGACACATTGATTTAAGGTGTTCTATCTTCCCATTTGCATATTTCCCAAAGGAGCATGAATGGCCGTAAGGCCCATTTACACGCAACGAAATTTGCTCAAAAGTCATCATTTGAACGATAATCGTTGTGTGTAAATGCTCCCATCTTTCACTCTTCAGCTGAACAATAATTTTTAGGTGGGCATCAAATCCATCTTTCAGCCGGAGAGAAGATAACACAGACCGCATGCTGTGTCTGCTGTCCATGGCGCTGTATTCTCCATGGAGCGCTGATTACATTCTGCTTGCAGCCCCGGGGCAGAACAAAGGAGCTAAATGCAGAGAATTAACCACCTGCTGTTCTCTGCATACAGGTCCTTGAGGCTCATTTACATGCAAAAGAAGGTGATAAGCTGCTAATGGACATTAGTGTCCATTAGGTTTTAAGCGATTGTTTTGCATAAGCTGCTATCTTTTGAATGATTATCTTTGCGTGTAAATGGACCTTTAGTGTGATATAGAGACTGGTAGGCCGTCAACCATTTTGTGTGTGTCAGGTCTGGCTATATTGTCATCCATTTTGTGTGCAGTTAGATTGCATTTGTAGCTTCAGTCGACCTGTCACCCAGTTACTCATGCCTGCCTGTTGATATTTTCATTTAAAAAGAACATTGTCTGACATTCTCCTGGATAAGAGCTGGTATGTGAATTAATAACGCCCTTCCTTTCTTTATCCCCCTGTATCTGTTGGTGTAGAATTAGCTTGAGTAAACCACATTGTGTGACAATTTACTTCTTATTGAAGTCTTAAGGCCCATTTACACGCAAAGGCAATCTTTCAAATGATTGAAAGATTGAGAGTTTTAGCGATCGTTTTGCATAAAGTGTTAATGGACACTATTGTACATTTGCGTGTAAAAGAGGCTTTCTGGAGGTGTTTACAGAGATCTGAGCTTTGCACACAGTTCCCTTGTTCTTGCACGGGCTGTTGGCAGAATACAGTGTAATCTCTGGCACCAGATGAGAACACAGCTTGCGGTCCCTGTTATCTCTCTCCACCTGAGCAATGGATTTTAAGATCTCCTTAAAATCATCTTTCAGTCGAAGAGTGAACGATGGCAGTGTTTACACAGAACGATTATCACTCATATGCCATTGCTTCAAAGAATTTTGAGTGGTAATTGTTGCGTGTAAATGGGCTTTAATGAAAAGCATTCACCTAGGAGTTGGATTCTCGCATACACTCCGGAGAGAAAAATCTTTTAATAAAGATTATTGGTTGTGTGAAGATCCTAGCCCAATGTGAATTGTATTTTCAGAATCAGGCAGGCCAGCTGAACAAAATGCATCTACACTCATTCGGGTCCAAGGCCAAGAACACCCCCCAAATGGCGTATCCACGTACTTGGTAATATTTTCTGTGTCATATTTGGTATCGCTGAGTAGGTAAAATTATAACCAGAAATATTCCAGGCATATATTCCCGATCGGAATATCTCCTGCGGAAATATGCCTGAAAAATTAAATTGGGCCACACATTTTTAGCGTGGGTTTCTACTGCCGAATTGCACATTTAGCAGCCATGGAAGCGCATGCAGATTAGCCACATTTAGTGGGACTAATCCACATGTGAAAACCTGATGTCACTTGTTTGTATAGCCTTTTGGCGTGAATTCCCTCTGAACTGATTGCAACACTTTTGGACGCAGATGTGATATGGATGACATGCAGATTTGTAGCAAAATCGGCTATGTACACAGAGCTTTTGGAAGCTTTTGCCTGGAGTATTTCTTTGATATTTGGTACTATGGGCTCAGCGTTTTGTAATGTATAGGTACTCAACAACCAACTATTAATTATAAATCAGTCTAGTTGCCATAGAAATAGTTTTTAATAACATTTATCATCACAAGCTGGTAAATAATTGAGAAGGTTCTAGGACATGCATCATATAGAAGATCTATTTTTTGTAGCTTTATGTCTTGGCTGTGAACATAAATACAATCCATCCTATGCCCAGTGGGTTATTTTCTTAGATTCTACTTTACTTGTGACATATTGTCTTAAAAAAGCCGTCAGACTCTCTTATTGTGGACAACTGGAAGCTGAGATCAAAAAGGTGAATCTGATGAATGTAGATAATAAAAGAAAAATAGCAGAGAAACCTCAGATCCTGGCAGTTTAACCAATACATGCACAATCAATAGCAACTGCTGCATGTAAGCAGATAAGGAAGGGGCTCTTTCTGTCACCCATCAGCACTCCGCAGTGTGATTGCAAGATATCAATAGGTTCCCATGGCAGCTTGACGAAGTCTTCCATGTCTACTGTGTAACTGTCTCTATCCAGCCTAACAGGCTGCTATCATAGGCTTAGTAGAATGCACTACGGAAGAAATGCAATGTACTGTCCAAGTTATCAAACGATCACATCATCAAACCTCCTTCAGGGAGTAAAAAATGGCGTAAAAAAGTTCAATTAGTTTTAATATAAAGAAAAAAACATAAAAAATACCCATTTTTTTCACACAAAACTGATTTTCAATTGAGAAATGACACCAAAAATTATTTAAAAAGCAACACATAATAGGTATTACAGCGTTCATAATGACCGAAACAATGAAAAAATTCTGTTATTTATCGCGGATGAATGCCATAAAAATAATTAATGACGGAATTTTTTTATTTTTGTTTTGTTCACCTCCCAAAAACACTATAAAAAGCAATCCAAAAACACATGTATCTCAAAAGGGTACCAATAAAAACTGCAACTCTTCCCACAAAAAAACAAGCCCTGACATTGCTGGAAAAAAAAGAAATGTTATGCGATGATGCGGAATCAATTGTCTTTCTTAAATAACATGTTTTGGTTTTTTTTAATGCACTAGGTGCTCATGTCCAGAACCGTGCTTTCACCGTGTATTACGCATATGTTGCTTGCACGAATGATACGCGGTGAATGAAGACAATGAAAGCCAATGGACTCTCATTGTTCCATGCCTCGGTGTGCAGCATGCTCTATTTCTCTGCATATCATACGCTGCCTATATACACAATACATTATGTATGGGAAGCCTTTCCAAATCCCTATAAACTTGGTACGGCAGTAATCGTGCTGATCCAGAGATTACTGAATGATAGATGTGAGAACAAAAGCCATAAATGATGGTGGAATCTCTGGGACATTTTTCCATCTTCCCCTCCAAAAAAATGTAATAAAAGTGACACAATAAATTCTATGTACACCAGAGTGGTGCCAATAAGAAGTACAACTCGTCCCAAAACAAACAAGCTATGTGGAAGCACAGGTACGGTTATTTCTGGGATGGCCTGTTGGGCATTTGTTGCCCGACAGGTCGTCCTTAGCAAAAGCACCCTCTGACACTACATGCTTGGATTGACCAGTACTGTCCATGTGGGTTGCACTGGCAGTCAGAGTAGCTTGTAGAGCCTTAGGGCCTTTTTAGGTGGAACGACTTAGGCCCCTTGTCTACGGCAGTGATTTCGCCGGCGAATCATGCCGGCCGACGCTTCCCATAGCATTGCTATGGAAAGCGCCGGCACCTGTCCACGAGCATTGCGATTCTCTGCTCGCGGCGGGCAATGCTGCGAATTGCCCCGATTCTCCGCAGTCAGCCTATCTATTAGATAGGACTGACCGGCAGAGATTCGGCGGCGACTCCGGCTCCCGCGGTGCAGCTTCGCGGCGCGATACCGCATCGCCCGTGGACAGCCGGCCTTATAGTTCAAACAAGTGAATGATGCCAGCTTGTTTATACAGGCACATATATCATTCACTCGCTAAATCTTTCAGTCATTTACATTTACTGTGTAAGTAAATGAGAACGACTGAACGATCGGTATTTAAACCGAACAAGAAAACATTGATCTTCATGCTTGCGAGAAATGAATGATAAACTAATTCGTTCATCCTGCTATCAGTGGTTATACTAAGCGAGTTTTGTTATAAAACAATAATCGTTCTGTCCAAACACCCCTGTGGACTACCGATGTGTTCTAAGGCACACGGAGCATCAGGTAGTCAGAGAGGTGGTGGGATCGTCTTTGTTTGACCCGGACCGGAGGGTCGCTTTAAAAACTAGGTCTCTCCTATGTAAATATGCGCAGTGTTTCAGCGTCAAACATAGCTGTTGGTATATCGTGTTTCCTGAGCCAGTGAAAACTACCGTTTGCCATGCAAAAAACAAGCTCTCATTCGGCCATGTCCACAGAACAATAAAAAGGTTATGGCTTTTGAAAAGTGGAGGTGAAAATCCCACTAAAATCGTCGCTTCCCTAAGGGCAAAATGGGCTGTGTTTATAAGGGGTTAAATAAACACATGGATACATAATGTTCAGTATATTCATATGTAAATCAGCCATTCAGCAGGCGCCCTTCCTCCATCCTCACCTGCTGTGCCTGTAGGTAAATCCAGCCCCGTGTATATTTCTAGTTCTGTGAGTTGTATGGAGCTTTGTTTTATGTGTTTGGTAATAATAAGTGTATATATAAACAGTGACTCTACAATGTACAGCACCATGGACACAGATCTGAAAGGGAGGGGAGGGGGTAAGTGTTCAGTATTGAGCATCGGCCTGCTTACCCTTTATATTAGTAAACATCTTGAAGTATTGTTACAATCTTGTACAGACATACAGTTAGGCCTCATGACTTTGGGGAAATCCGGGCCTGCACTGATTCTCCATGCAGAATCTCGCAGCGGGTCCCTCTTTTCCCGCAGACATGAGGCCAATAAACTTGATTATACTTGCCTGTCCTGACGCTGCGGATCTCCCATCCGTCCTTTCGAGATCATTTTTCCTCGTGCCGGCGGACGTGCTCAGCACGCGGTAGCGCGCCGCGCGCATGCGCCAAGCACATCCTTCTTTTAACTGTTTTCCAACTGTCTTGTGGCACCCCATAAATACAGCTGCGGGCATGACGTGGGATCGGATAGCTTCCATAGGCTTCAATGGAAGCCATGAGACACCCGCATAAAATGGAGCATGCTGCGGGTGGTTTTCCGCCCGTGCGAACCTCACGCCAGGGGAAAATGACATCCGCAGGTATTTAATTACCTGCAGGTGTCCAATGATTGCCTATGGGCGCGGATCACGTGTGCAGGACACCCGCACGGATTTCTAAATTTTATTTTGCCCATCAACATTGGGCCTTAGGACGGATTCCTATTGCAGAATCTGCTGCGAATAGCATGCATTGAAAGGCATGTAGTTTCGCTCATACTCGCAGATATGAATTGCGTATTCTAGGAGCAGAGGAAAAATCGGAGCATGCTCTATTTTGCTGCGGACTCCGCAGGGACGGCCTCCATTGAAGTCAATGTTGGCCATCTGATCCGCAGCCCATAGGCAGTTAATATTACGTACGAGCCGTTCCTTATCATTGGTCCAGACTGCCAGAACCAATGCTGAGACGTGGGGTGTGTCCCAGACTACTTCAAGGTAGGCATTGTAGCTAGAGGATAGTCCAAGATTACACGGAGAAAGATCTGAGGAAAATATAATTAGCAAGTAATCATCTCTTATACATATCATATGTGAGGTCCTGGCCAGAGGGACGCTTTAACCCCTTAGTAACCACCAATACTTTTTTACAGTAGTCGCCAATGGGCTTCAAACCTGTACATTCATCTTTTGAAGGTGCTGGCTTGGCTGACTACTGACAGCCAGGCCCTTGCTGTAACTGCCAGGAACAGAGACACTTCGTATCCTGGCAGTTTAACCCACTTGCATTCCACATTCAATAGCAACTCAATCAAGTAAGATGACAGGGGGAAGGGGCTCATCCTGCCGCCTATGAACATCCCGCAGTGTGATCGCAAGGTACCAGTGGTTCCCCATGGCAGTCAAAGGCTAGGGCTTAGTTTAGGGCTTTGACAGTAGTATTTCCTACTGTAAAGTTGCATCGCACCGTACGAAAACCGCGTACTAAGGCTCCATAGGGAAACATGGGCTACAAAACATCGCAAGTCTCACAAAGTTTTTGATTCGCAATGCCGCATGCTACAAAACATCGCAAATGTGAAAGCACCCTATAGGAAAGCATGGGCTTCACATACATGCGAATTGTAGCATTGTCGCAATGCGAGAAAATCATGTTGCCCGTGTGAAACAGGCCTTACATGGGTCACAAAAAGGGGTAACGAGTCTTGATAACACTTAAAATTGGCTTTTTCATAGCTCTTCCTCTCATAGTACTGAATAATTTCTAAAGAAGCTTATTAAACATGGAGGGGCTAAATGAAAAATTCTGTCTCCCATTACAACCAATCACAGTTCAGCTTCCATTTCATATTCTACTCTTGAACGATGAAAGCTGCGCTGTGATTCATGAATCTCTCCCATTGCTACGAATTGTTATATGGGTTTCTCAGAAATTGTCAGCCTGGAAGTTGCTGCTCCTTATTACAATGCGAGACATGTCTGATTTTCGTGACCATTTTCATTCTAAAGTTCATATTAAAAATGGCAATGTGCTGACAGCTCTCTGGTGGATGAGTCACGCCGCAGGCCTTCCATAGCTGCTGGCCTTAGCAGAAGGTTTTGCTGTGGTGTATATGTGAAGTGATGCTATTGGACTGTGACGCAGCTACGGGCTATTTTTAGCCTGCTATCCTTTACCTTTCTATCTGTAAGTCACCGCGGAGCTATAAATAGCCCCGTGTTCTGCACAGCTCTGTGATGCGTACAGTCAGGTCCTGCGGGATTTGATTTCGGATCCAATTCTGCAGCTTCATCTTACGCCGTCAGACCGTCTCACCTCTTGTACTGTAACGCTTGGAAACCTGGCAATAAAGCAAAACGGTGAATTTGATAATATTTCTGATCTCTCTCTCTATATATAGAAAGGAAAATAGGACCACTTCTAAAGTGCGTTTTAAAGGAAATCCGTAATTTCTTTCTTTTCTTTTTTTCTATGTTTTCAAAAACAGCCCTGGGATGTCCATAATGGAGGCATACATTTCTTTTCTGTATTTCCTTGTTAGACCAGTTTCCCAGGAATCTTGGAGTTTCTTGAGCCCTTATCAATGGTTCTCCAAAACATAGTAACAGCATGTCCTGTCACTTTTACAATTGGGAAGGTTAACTGATTTCAGCCTGATCAAAGAGGGTGATCAAAACCACCAAACTAATCTGACTGTAATTTGTAGCTCTGGACAGAGCAGCTGACCTTAAGCCCCATTTACACAAAACGATTATCTTTTAAATGACTGAGCATATTAACAACTTTTTTGCATAGAAATGCTGAGCATGTAAATATACAGATAATCATCTGAAATCCTCGCCATTTCCCTCATTGGCTAAAGTAAACCCTGTATATGTTTGCTCAGGTGGGCGTGTGTTTATGCGAGGAATCTCTGCCAGGCAGGTTTTTAATTAGTGTGAAGAAAAGCCATTGTCCTCTGCCACATGAATAAACAAGTAGTCATTGTGTTTATCAAGGCAAACAATCACCCCTCCTCTCAAGTTGTTCAGTCTTTTAAACAACTGAATGAATGCCATTTTAACAAAGTGAAAAGGCACTGGGTTGGAGCCTCAGGTGTAATAGCCACAGGTCTGGAGAGTAGTAAGGGAAGAGCCAAGAGTCAGCAACAGGAGGTTTCGGTTTGTAGTACAGATGGATGAGCTGGGTAACGTAGTCAGAAGGAAAGCCAGAAGTTGGTATCAGGAGGTCTTGTAGCAATAGCAGAGGAGCAGGCAGAAGTGGAGCTTGATCAATCAATGCTTTGGAGCCAAATAATCATGCACTGGTGCAGTGGGAGGGTCAGGCTTTTAAAATGAGCCCAATCAGGAACAGAAGGAAGGGTCAGGTCCAGCAGGCAGAAACTAGATAACTTAAATCATGGAACAAGGCTGAGAGTCATGCAAGGGAACTATCCACGGGCTGGATGGCTCAGTAGTGAGAGTTACTGACTATAGCTCTCATTACTATTTTTATGCAGGCTGAAACTCATTGATAAACGACAAGTCAATGAATAGTGCACGATGGCCGCACATTTACATGCAAGGATTATCGCTCACTTTCGTTCACTTGAACATATTTTGAGCGATAATTGTTGCGTGTAAATGGGCCTTTATACACAATTGCTAATAATGGTGTAATCTGCTTGTAGCAAGGTTCTTATCTTATAAATCATCAACTGGTGGCTCTTTTACACGGTACGATTATTGTTCAGACTAGTTCAGATTCCTGCACTCCTGCGGGAATGTGAATGATAATCTTCCCATGTAAACACATGCAGCGACTGATCAAGAATTGTTCAGTCATTGAGGTTCTGCATACAGAAAACTGAACAACACGCCGTTCAGTGTAAACAGCAGTCCTTCACTTCTGTGCTTACTGTGAATGGAGGCAGGTGGGGGGAGAACGATCTGCGCTCTGCCTCCATGCCTGCAGCGCGTTGAGCGATGCCAGTGATACTTGCTCCATTGTTTGCCTGACAGCTCGTCCAGTGTAAATGCATCATTAGTGCTTAACAAAGCAGAATATTTATGGAACACCCTCCAGACGTTGGGAAGTACTCCATGTTTTACATAGCTTATCACTAATTAGAAACATCTATGGGAGGTTTTCCACAGAGAATGGAAACGTATACCAACCAAAAAACGTAAAACTTCATCCATCACATAATAGGAGCATGCAAGGTGTCATATAGGCAAAATATTGATAATTTTGGACTATTTCTCCACAATTGTACATTTTTAAGGGGTGTTTCCAAAGTTCATGAGGGTACTGTATTTCCCTGAATTGAACAGTATTTGGGACACGTATAGGCCATGTTTTACTATAATATGATGGGCCATGCATTGTTCAGAGGAAGGATGCTGAAAATGATAAGCAGAAGGTAGAAAAGAAAAGGAGTGTGTGTGACCTTTGTTTATGTGCGTATGTAAATATCAAGTAAGTTGCTAAGAATCAGATCTTGTATGCAAGGAAAAGCAAGTGATATTTGGCAATTAATACCGGATAAGAGGAGACTATGGGGTGCATACACAGCAGGAATTGTGCCTTTTGTACAGAACCCGTAGACAAAAGCTCGGATTACTGGATGGCAAACTGGCACTCAGGACGCAGATACAGGGGCTTTGCCTGTCACAATCCTTTAGGCCATCCCATTGCAGTTGTTTTGCTCAGTTGTATAACCCATGATGAGATAAATATGTACTTAAATTTTGTACTAGAATTGTAGACTTATTCCAGTCACATGGAGGGATTTATGCCGAATAATGGATTAAAAAGTAACTAAAGTTTTAATCTTTTTTTTATTTTTTATAAATCAATGGTACAGGTGAATAAAAGAAGCTTTGTAATACGTCTTATTAGACAAAAATGTCTCTTTGGCTGGTTTCATACCTGCGTCAGGGCTTCCGTTGTCCTGCTGCATTTGGGGAGCAGGAAAGGGGAATCCCTGCGGCCGAACTGATCCGTCTTATGACAGAACCGAACAGCGCCAGGCAGACCCCATTGACTATAATGGGGTCTGTTCTGTTTCCGCTTAGCTGCCTGGCATTTTACCAGAAGAAGAAGCGCTGCATGCTGGGCTATTTCATCCGCTATTTAGTGCCGGATCTGTAACAAAACCTCAGAAAGGAGGTTTCAGCACAGGTGTGAAAGCGGCCGTTCTCCATTTATCAGGCTCTTTCCTCCTGTCCACCTACATTCTGCGCTGCATCTTATATTTCCATGCATTCCTGGTACAGTTGTTGCTCTTATTTTTATGTTAGGGGATTGAGCAGAGATCACAGAGAATTATAAAACGTGTTCTTTGGGATGGACAACTTTTCAGAAGCTACTTGATCTTGGCTGCTGAGTAGCAGCAGAGATTTGAACAGTAATATGCCATATTGGTGTCTGCTTAGCACTGTCCTCATAAGTCTTAATTTGAATATTTTAAGTGTAATATCATTTATCAGTGTCTTGTCTTAAAGAGGTCTTACGACTAATCATTTTTTGTTGGATAAGAATGCATGGTCAGTCTCTATTCAAGTCTATGGGAGATGATAAAAGAACAGAGTGAGTGCTATTCATGGGACTTCCAACAATGACGTATCTAGAAGACATGGCATAAATTAATTTGGGTGAAAACCCCTTTAAAAGGGGTATTCCCACGATAAAAATGTATCACTTATCCATAGGATAGGTGATAAAAATCAGATTGGTAGGGGTCTCACTGCTGAGACCCCCAGTGATCCTGAGAACAGGGGTCCTGTGTTCCCCTCTCCTTGTCAATGCGATGTAGAGATTGAATGGAGCGATGGTTGTGCATTTTGGCGCCTCTCCATTCATTTCAATGGGGCTGGTGAAAATAGCTGAGTACAAGTGCTCGACTGTCTCCAGCAGTACCATTAGAGATGAATGGACGGCCACTGCACATTCTTAACCTCCGCTCCATTCAATCTCTTCCTCACTGTGGAGGGTGCAGTGAGGTGGAGAGAGGGACACAGGACCCCCATCCCATTTTCAGGATCTGCGGGGGTGTGGGCAGTGACACTCTCACCTATCAGACTGTGTCACTTATCCTATGTATAGGTGATAAAAGTCAATTCTGGTAAACCCCTGTAAAGTCTTTTTAACTGTTAGCAATGCAAATCAACCTTTATGTTTTATAGCAAGATGAACATTCAAGCCTTTGGATATGTACTATGTATGTGTAATGCTGGAAACTAGCATGGCAAGGAACCCAGCGTACTTATGATTTGTCTTTCATATTTTACAGGTCTAACAGGAAAAATTATCAGCCACATATTGGATGCAGGCTTTGATATATCTGCTTTGCAGATGGTAAGATTATATGGCTAATAGAATTTTACAATGCCCTAAAGGGAGAGCTGAATCATTGTAGTTTTGAAAACATCTCGCTGAAATGCAGAATTGATGGTTTGCAGGGGCCAGAGCGATAGGCTGGTACCCTGAAGAGAGCACATTAGCGGCAGGTAATGAAAGGTTCTGCTTCATTCATATAGCATGCTAGGATTGAACCGGAGGTGATTATGGATTTCATTGTCTTGTTCTATACTGCATGATAAAGATCTGCCATCCTGCAGGCCATACTGATGTATTGACAATGACTATACAGCCTTAGCGCAGTCTTACATTTGACGGTTTCCCCGTTCCAGTAATGATCCTAATTGTTCCTAGAAAGATCATTACAATAATCTAAAGAGAGAAATCTTTAGCTGTGATCAGAACATTTTTTCCATGAAGAATTGATAAATCTATAGTGCATACATTGGCCGGATTATTGGCTTTATTATGTTTTACATCATATGCAGTTAGAATATTCTGTATGAAAGATAATATTCAAGATATCCATCATTTTGCTCCATCATTCAGAAACCATAGCTTTGATACATTTTAATGGTAGCTCAGGTCAAATCATTTGTGTATCTATGTAGCCTTAAATATATGTGGAAATAGACCACCTTAAAGGAGACCTACTGCAAGAAATACACCGATCTCTCTTAACACTAAAACCAGCTGCATAATATTGCGTAGATCCCCCTAGAGCTGCCAAAACAGATCCGACCCGTTGAGACGTGGATTCTACAAGACCTCTGACTGTGTCCAGTGGTATCTGAAACCAAGACAGTAGTAGATTCTTTAAGTCCTGTAAACTGTGAGTTGGAGCCTCCATAGATTAAGCTTGTGTTCCAGCACATTTTACAGATGCTCCATTGAGTTGGGATCTGGGTCAACACCCTGAACTCCTTGTCATGTTCCTCAAACCATTCCTGAACAATTTTTGCAGTGTAAATGGGCACATTATCCTGCGGAAAGATGCCACTGCCATTAGGGATTACCATTGTGACAAAGGGGTGTACTTGGCCTGTAACAGTGTTTAGGTAGGTGGTATGTGTCAGAGAGGAACAGCCTGTTATCCTGCAGTGTTGATATAAAGGAAGGCTAAAGTCAGTTTTCCTTATTTTGAGGAAAAAATATTCCTTCCTGACTCCTAATATTGCCAATCAGAATAAACCTCAGGCTCAATGATGCACTTCCAGTGTTATACTACTCATAACATGTACTATTTTTACACTCAACAAAGGTATCCAGACCCCTTATTAGTGAATTCACCAGGGGCAGGTCCCTGTGAGGTCCAAGGGAGGTACCAGTGAGGCAAGCTAATGGTTGCTGGGAAGCACGATGCTGATGGGCGTTAACGGCCCTTAGGATCACACCCTGCTTGGGTAACCTAGGTTATTTAGCAGCCAGACAGCCAGGGAAGTTTATCCTACATGTGTGTACTGTGACTATTAACAAGAGTACAAACTTTCTGTGATGTTACCAAAACAAATGGACTTCCTGAGTTTTACCACAAGCTCTGGCCTGGATGAGCAAAAACAACCCAAAACTATTTTTTAACTATATTAACAACAAAAGGATTTGCAGGGAGAGCACTGGCCCTTTAACAAATAATGCAGGAGAAATCATTGAAGATGATGGAGAGAAGGCAAACCTATTAAATAGTTTCTTTTCAAGCGTATTCACGAATGAAAAGGAAATGCCACATGAGATGCAGGGGACCAAAATGAACCCCTCACAAAATATCTCATACCTAATGCAGGAGGAAGTGCAGAACCGGTTAAAGAAGATTAAAATCGATAAATCGCCAGGCCCAGATGGAATACACCCAAGGGAACTAAGTGATGTGATAGCTAGGCCGCTATATCTAATATTTATGGATACTATCAAGACCACGGTTGTACCACTGGATTTGCACATTGCCAACGTGGTTCCAATTTACAAAAAGGGGTCCAAAAGTGAGCCTGGTAACTACAGGCCGGTAAGTCTCACTTCAGTAACTGGAAAAATCGAGGGGTTTCTGAGAGACGCCATCGATGAGTACCTCAAGGAGATTAAGGGAATAACTCCTCACCAGCATGGGTTCATGAAGGGTCGATCATGTCAGACCAATCTGATCAGATTCTACGATGAAGTTAGCTCTAGGCTGGACCTGGGAGAGTCTATTGATCTCGTATATCTGGACTTCTCTAAAGCATTTGACATCGTGCAGCATAATAGGCTGATATAAAAAATGAGACAGCTCGGATTGGGTGAAAACGTGTGTATCTGGGTAAAGAACTGGCTCAGGTATAGAAAGCAGTGGGTGGTAATAAATGGTTCATACTCTGATTGGACCACCGTCGCTAGTGGGGTGCCACAGGGTTCAGTTTTGGGCCCCATTCTGTTCAATATATTTATCAACGACCTGATAGAGGGGCTGCACAGTAAAATATCAATATTTGCAGATGACACAAAATTATACAATATCAATACAATGGAGGACAATATACGGCTATAAACGGACCTAGATAAACTGGGGGCTTGGGCTGAAAAATGGCAAATGAAGTTCAATGTTGATAAATGTAAGGTTATGCACATGGGCAGGAGAAACGGATATCACCAATATACACTTAATGTGCTACTGCTAGGAAAGAGTGATATGGAAAAAGACCTGGGGGTACTAGTGGATTGTAGGTTAAACTGGAGTAACCAATGCCAGTCAGCTGCTGCAAAACCTAATAAAGTCTTCGGGTGCATTAAAAGAGGTATAGGGGACAGGGACGAGAACATAATTCTTCCGCTGTATAAGGCACTTCTCAGGCCCCACATGGAATACTGCGCACAGTTCTGGTCACTGCTGCTCAGGAAAGATGTTACAGCGCTTGAGGTGGTTCAAAGAAGGGCAACTAAACTAATACATGGAATGAAGGGACTGGAATACCCAGAGAGGCTATCCAAATTGGGATTATTTACCCTGGAAAAAAGACTACTATGGGGTGATCAAATAGCTATGTATAAATACATGAGGGGACAATACAAGGATCTCTCCCATGATCTGTTTATACCCAGGACTGCGACTGTAACAAGAAGGCATCTGCTACGTCCAGAAGAAAGCAGGTTTCATCGCCAAAACAGAAAAGGGTTCTTTACTGTAAAAGCAGTGAGACTATGGAGCTCTCTGCCTGAGGATGTGGTGATGGCAAAATCCATAGAGAAGTTTAAAAGGGGACTTGATGTCTTTCTAGAGCGGAAGGATATTACAGGATATAGATCTTAGGTTAATTGTTAATCCGGGTATACAGGCAGGTAGGAACTATTAGAGGTTGATCCAGGGATTAGTCTGATTGCCATTAGGGAGTTGGGAAGGAATTTTCCCCCAAAAGGGCAAATTGGCTCTTGCCTCTTGTTTTTTTTTACCTTCCTCTGGATCAACAACATAGGAGGATATACAGGCTGAACTAGATGGACATTGTCTTCATTCGGCCTTACATACTATGTTACTAAGGTGCGACCGGTACTGGTGCATCTTGACGCCACCAGGAGGTCCTGGTGGAGACAAGAGGGACAGCTAGGTGATGCCCCTGTACCTCATTGGCTGCTATAATCGCTCCCCACTGCTGGTGTAAGTATCTGTGGCCTTCTCCGCTGCTGCTGCTCCCGGCTCACTCCTGCGGCGAGTCCCCTCCACTGCTGCTGATCCCGGCTCCCTCCTGCAGCGCGTCCCCTCTGCTGCAGCTGATCCCAGCTTCCTCATGTGCTGCTCCATCGGCTCGACCTTCTCCGCTGCTTCTGCTGCAGTTCCCGCTGTGTGCAGCGCAGTCCTAGCTCCCTCCTGTGCCGCATCCTGGGCCACTGCTGCAGATGTGACACTCCATCAGGCTTCCCCGGTGTTGCAGCTCCCGGTTTGCGTGTGCTGTCGGGCTCTTTCCCCTGCGGTTGTCTGCATGGATTTTAGCCAGCCATCGCGGGTTAGGGATAGTTTAGGTGGTAGGCTTACATTATTACATGTACATTATTGCATATTATGCACGTATTTACAACTAATCATGTAAACCTAAAAGGAAAATAATCTCTATACACAGTGTGCTGCTAGGACCTTTTACACTTCACCCTATTGGGAGCTAGGGGTGTGACAGGGGCGTTCCTGCATCCAAGCCCTGTCAAACCCCTAGCTTCCGGTGGCGTCAAGATACAGCAGTAACGGTGCAACCACCCATCTAGGTGGAAGACAGATGGCATTTCCGAGAATTTAATACCCCCAAGTTGCCACAATGGTTATTTTATCACCCCTCAACTCAGAAGATGCACTTTTCACATTTTTATGTACATTTACAAGTCTTTTCAATTTTTTTCTGGTTAATCTCCATGAAGGATAACTCACAAAAGCCATAAGGCTATAGAAATTCCCTTTTAGTGTACATAACATAACTGAGAATGTTTTTTCATTGCGTATTTTTTACCATCAGTTGTTGAAATAACTGGTTTAAGGGTACCTTCACACGGAAGGACTGTTAGGTACATAAGTGCCTGACAGCCATCCTAAGAGCAATAGTCCTTCAATTAAGTGAAGGCGGAGTGGTCGGGGATCGTTCTGACCACCCGCCTCCATTCACAGTAAACAGGAGTCCCTCACACATTGAGTGTCTCCTATTCACATGGCCTGAGAGTCGCTTGCTTTTAGTTCTGCCAAAAACCATATAGCACCGACACTCAATGCCCTGTCGGCAGCCGTGTGTACACGGGATGATGATCGCCCAAATTTGCTGTTTACAGTGAGAACTTAGGCGATAGTTGCCCTGTGTAAAGCTAGCTTTACTTCTTTAGGTAACTGCAGCTATGCTCCGTCAGCATTCTGGTTGGGGCATTGTATGAATCTAGTGCCTATATACCTTCAGTAGTTGTCCGTTGAACAATTGTTCGTCTGGCAGCTATTCCTTCCAACTTCTGCATACACGCACAGGTTTGCCCGAGCTTGCATGTGTTTTCAATGGGGGGAGTGCAGAAAGCCGCTGCCAGGAGAGCTGTTGTAGCCGCTTATCACCAGGAGGAACAAATTGACCATGCATTGAAATTCAACGTGCCTTATCCTTTTCTTCAGGAAATAGTTGGGAGTTCCCAGCTGGGATATGCATCTTTACGTATATGGTGCTTATTAGCCACACGATCCCCCTTTAACAATACGGAACCACTAAAATACAGAAAATCCCTTCTCAGTTCTTCTGATGCTGCAAGCCGTTGGAAGAACTTCTCTCAATATATCTCCCAATCAAAGACCAAGTTGGATCATCTATGACCATAGCAGTAACACCTATGCCACAATTTAGTCTAGGGATATCTATGCATTAGATGCCATAGCACCCAAGGGCAATCCACATAAACATAGCCAGACCATGCAAACTCAACTCCGGTCGGAGTCCTATAAATGTGGATTTGAATATTGCAGGACACATACATATTTTGACTGCAAGACCGTTGCTATTGCTTGATATCAATATTGTTTGTATCATTGCTCACAGGCCGCCTGTTGATAAGTGCTATCATTTAGTGTCCGTGTAAAAGCCCTGAGTTGTCTGCCGTGTTCCACAAATAGATGTAATTGAATAGGGACTTAACATGTAATCTGATTTTAGATTATCTTGTTCTTTGCTTGTGTTTCAGTTTACTATGGAAAAGGCCAATGCTGAAGAATTCTATGAAGTTTACAAAGGGGTTGTAGCTGAGTACACAGTAAGTGCAATTTCATGGGCCACCCCCTAGTTTACTGTCTGTGGGGTAGCAAGGAGAGTGGGAAGAGTATAAAGATCTCTTCCATCTGCCTCCACCTTCTCGCTAACCTACAGATAGTAGAAAAGAGTGCAGATGAAGAGGGCAAGAAGGCCTGACTGTAGGATCACATGGCACACACAGTCTGTAAACTTGGGTAGACATAGGTCTGTATAGGAGCTTAACATACAATATCAATCAACAGTTGCAAGTCTTTGGACTATCCCATGAAACTCTACATCTCCCAAAAGTTTACTTACCAGAAGGTCCTCATTTCAAAGATTACTTGCTGTTCTCTGCTAGGCCACAGATAAAGTCTGTGTAGGACATGACAACTAGGTAGCATTAGCGTGAGCCACATGACAGTGAAAGAAAGAAAGCACCGTTTGCTTACTCCTATAGACAATATGCACATAGATCATTGTAATCATATTTCTTCTATTCTATTTGGGTCAAGATTTTAAACCAACCCTATTTCCTTTGCTTAAACATTACTTTTCTTACTTTAAAGTAACCCTCCGGTCCAAACACAAAGATGGCCACACCAGCTGACTGCCTGATACACACTGTGCATTAGTATGTATCATTTTTCTAAGACTTTACACTTGCTTTGATTGAGCAGGTGAGCAGCATTGGCTAGCCACATTAGCATGTAGTGACTTAAGGCCCATTTACATGTAACGATTATCGCTCAAAATTCATTCAAATGACCGAAAATGAGTGATAATTGTTACATGTAACTGCGAGCAGAACAATGCAGCTGTTTGCACAGCTGGGTGTTTGCTTATTCACAAGCTGGGCTCTGCAAACAGCTCCTGGAGGCCCTTTTACATGCAAATGAAGATAATAATGTGTTCATGGCCATTAACACTTTATGCAAATAGGTCGCAAAATCTTTCAGTCGATTAAAAGATTATCTTTGTGTGTAAATGGGTCTTTAGACTACTGATGTATACTAATGCACAGTGTGCATTAGATAGACAGAGAAGCAGTTTGGCTATATTTGTTTCTCCAGGACTGAAAGATCGCTTTAAAAGGAGTCTGTCTGCATTTTTGTTGATGCCAAACTGCTGACAACATTAGGAAGGGGCAAGGGTGTAAAGATACCCTCTATTGATACTTTTAGTTCCCATGTAGTCAGAAGAACTCAGGATAAGCGTCACCATCATGTGATCAGGGGCGGAGCATGACAGTGACGTCATCACAGGTTCTTCATCTCCGGACAGCAGCCGTGTGCGTGCAGGACCTTTGATAATGTCACCATCATGTAATCAGGGGTGGAGCATGTAAGTCACTCACAAACCCACTCACGCACAAACGGACAGGTCATCGTTATTAGTTTGATTGCTTTGATTTTATTATTAAATACTGTCAAAATTCAATAAAAATATTGTTTAAAAAAGTTTAAAAAACTAGTTCTCATCTTATTTAACCCTAGTTGTCAAAAGTGGAATATCACAGCTAACTATTGTATCTTGAGAGGCCATTGCGCTTTCATTATGATGATCTCCGCATATGATTTATGAAAACTTGCTACATCTCCGTGTTACTGTACTGATTTATTGACCTTTCTCACTTACTTTCAACGGAATGTCTTCGGTTATTAGTCCTAGAAATCAATCTATTCTGTTGCACTGCAATGTAAATATGAGCAAATAGATTGAGGTGGAGGAAAAGCAGGATAAAAGTGCACTGACAGTCATAAAGAAGCACTGAGTAAATCAGAGATCTATTGCTGTAACACCAGGCACTCTCGGTTCTATGCAGTCTGTTAGATTCTGTGCAATATTGGCCTACAGAAAACTATCACATCTATCAAATTGTCAGCATGACAAACTAAATTTTCTATTACTCTACATCAATTTAGATCTTGTGACTTGTTTCAGTTGTGGGTTGAGTGTTCTTGATTGCATCATTTCTTATGTCCTTGATGGAAACTATTATACCATCCAGATATATTTTGTTATTAATTAACTGGGAAATCTGTTCCTTTGTCCTAGGAAATGGTGGTTGAACTATGTTTTGGTCCTTGTCTAGCAATGGAAATACAGGCAACGGATGCCTCAACATCCTTTAGAAAGTTTTGTGGACCTGCAGATCCTGTAAGTAAATCATATGGGGGGTTGAAGGATTACACTTGAGGCCTTAGTATGTCAACGGGTATTCTAATATGCTGTCATATCGTCTCTGCCTACCATCTTCATCATAGTTATAACAACACAAGATCCTGTTTCATTCTAAAGCACATTCTCTTTTTTTAGCTAACAACTCAAAATTGGTCTTCCAGAGGGGTGATCCTCTCAAAGAAGATGGCCAATATGTATAGTATAGGGTAGATCTGAAAATCTGGTCTGGATAAAGAGGTGACCTTTGTATTTGTAAGTGATAATAACTGGATTTGTTTCAATACTAGCCAGTCATTCAGCATTATACCAGATTGTTTACTCGGAAAATGGAAAAGTAACAGCTTAAAATCTCATTATCAAATAGAAAATGGTGCCAAGTTATGGTGGCAGGTGGTACAATTAATTGCTTTCTAAAAATAAGACATTAGTCTAGTTAAGAGAAATTAGACAAACAGATTAGTGTAGATAGATCAGAGAGGCTGACGGAATATACGGTTACTACACACTCAACTTTAGGGAAATTGACAGCCTAAACAGAGGGTCTTTCTGTAAATGACGTTGATAAACTGCACGGTAGGTAGAATGCAATATGTTACCCCACCTAAATATAGAGATGTCATGAACTGTAAAATACCGCTAGCAGAGACTGCTCTTTACCGAAACAAAGTGAGGCCAAGTCAACTAACCAAAAACTATGCAAGCGGAGCGCTGGCCAACAATCTCAGGAATTTACTGGAGTAATCGACACACTTTTAACGTAAGTGCGGACTCAAGTAAAGGGCAGAAAATACATAACTGACAGCACAACAGTAGAGAAAGATGTGTGAAACATGCTGCTATCTTCTGGGTTATCCTAGGTTACAACAATGTCAACCTAGGTAATGTTTTATCCATTCTTCGGACCAAATGTGAAGGCTATGTACACTCGGGAAAAAAAATGTTGTGGTCTAATTCTGCATCCATACTTCTTTCTGTCTGTTCCCTACTTCATACTAGCATACTTTCAGTAAGGCCCTTTTACATGCAAAGATAATCTTTCAAACAAATGAAAGATTTAGTGATCCATTTGCATAAAGTGTTAATGGACATTAACACTTTTTCATCTTCATTTGCATGCAAAAGGACTTCCACAAGTTTGAGTCCAGTGTGAGTCCAGTGTGAGTTTAAACACACGCCCAGCTGTGCAAACAGCTGCCAGCACAATCCTTTGTTCTCCTTAGGGCTGTCGGGATATTCCAGTGTTCTCCTTGTGGCTGGTGTAAACATGCCACGGGAAGAACATCCTGCAGTCTTTTGAAAGATGAGCAAGATACCTTCAAATGGAATGTATTTGCTCAGTCTTTCAGCGGCTAAACGATGGATTTTAAGTAAACCAAGATCCATCGTTCAAGCGAAAAGTGCACGATGCCCGCGTTTACATGTAACAATTATCGCTCATTTTCGGCCGTTTGGACGAATTTTGAGTGATAATCGTTGTGTGTAAAAGGGCCTTTCGTAAGAAGTGGGGATGAAATGCAAGAGAGAATGACTGCAGGATGAGAGTTGTTTGTAGTCTTGCCGTGGAAGCGCATAGGACTGCATAGGAACAGTAGAAACAAAATGTTAGGGAATGTTTAAAGAGCTTTTGTCATCAGATACAAGCCCAGTGCCTGGGGCAAACTGCTGAGCAACCTAGTGGCAACGCTGGCAAGGAGCTGATTTTGCTTGGGAAAGCTGGAGCCAGCCAGGTATTGCAGCCAGCTGCAGTGTAGTATTACAGGACCGTCATGCATATGAATGGCCATCCTGTAATACAATTACGGCACAAAATCCACCTGAACGAGAGCTGCTATTAAGGCGCTTTTACATCTAACTATGGTTGGAATGAGCGACCGATGTCCGAGTTCGCTCATTTGCTTGTGCAGTTGGTTTTTATGGCAGATCATTTGCTCGTTAAGTCGTTCAGTCTTTCACATTCACCGAATGATCGATATTTAGACGGAACGATTAGTGACCGAGCCCACAATGATTTTCATGCTTGCATGAAATAAACGATGAATGATAAGCGGAATAATTAATGTTCGATCTCTGGCTGTCTTCACACTGGACGATTATCATTCATTTTTGCTTGCTTAAACGATTTTTTGAACAATAATTGCTCCATGTAAAATGGCCTTTACAGAGCAGCTCTCCATTTCAAGTCATAGAGGGGGATCCAGAGGACCCCAACCTGACATACAGGGGGGAGCCCACACAACAGGTGACCCTAACATGGCATATGAAGAGAGGCTGTGTATTTGGCTTAACCCCTTTAATTAGGAACTATTAAAAAGTTACTTTGCTTTTCATTTTAGATGCATAGGAACAAGAAAAACAATGGTTGAGAAGGCCGGCAGAGCCTTGTCAGCTCAACACATCATTAGGCTCCTTGTGTAATAATGCTTTCACTCAATATATTTGATAGTGCACCTAAATTCTGCAAATGTTCTGTTCCGGTATACAGTATCATGCAGCTCACTGTGGTGTATATAATGTATGGCTCTTATCACACTACGGGTGGTATATGTATTGCCAGTTTCCAGGTGCTCAGTCATATCTACAATGCATATTCTACAATATGATTGATATTTCATGCTAAATATTGTGCACGTGTAGTATCCTACAGATGAGTATATAAAGCCATTACAGTGTGACTCAACAGTACTACTGATGTCTGTAAGCTTCTTGTCATCTGGTGAACTCCTCATCAGTGTTGACAGAGTTCTGCCTCGGGCCTCATTACACTATTATCCATCTCTGGACGGCATTTATTCATGCTATCTAAATTGTATTCTTTTTTTAGGATTGACTGTATACTAGTAGATCAGATCTTTCAATGCTCTGTCCTTTCATCTGTGATATTAAGTGTGTCGTGGAGATGCAGTAGTCATGCAGTTTGTAATTCTGGTATTCAGGTTTGTATTTTAGAGGGGTGGTCCAGGATCGGCCACTGCTATCCCAGCACTGGCCGGTTCACTTGGATGGGGCCAAGCTAGAATACCTGACACAACTGATAAAAGAAGCGATGCTACTCTTTAAAGAAAGTAGACCCTTTTTTTCTAGTCCCGGACAACCACTGTTGTGTCTCCTATATACTGTACAATTAACTATGCTACTTCCACAAGTCACATGCAATATACATACTAAGGAGATAAGAAGCCACGTGACAAAATATGGGGGTCAGAAATCATTGCTGTTACATCCCCTAAAAGATCTAGATTGTTTTCCACCTGTCATACTATTTCATTAGTTAGGCTACATTCACATGAGCTTGAATTGCGCGCGAATATGAACTCCTTTCTCTTGAATGAAGTCATACACCTGAGCAGGTTTTTTCTCCCACTCGCTGCATGACCTATTTTTTTGCGTACCTTGGAACGCATCGGCCATTGTTTTCAATGATAGTCAAACACGTGGCATGCCGTCCGCTGTGCTTGCAAGTACATTGTGTTGTTTTCCATTGAAATCATGGTGAAACACTTGCCGATCCTCTGATGAGCATGGAACAGGCGCCAGAGGATCGTAGTTTTACAGAAGTGATACAGGGTGTTTTTGCATGAAAAAATGCCTCGGATCTGCGGGTAAAGGTAGTTCCTTCCTGGGGTGGGGGGCTATTTTTGCTGTACCTTATACCTTTTGCTGTATTATAAGATCATTCCTAATTTTTCCATTCTTCTTCTCACCCTAGTTGTATGAATACAAGTGAAGCTTGCAACAGTATTGTAACATTTGCAGCGAGGGTACGAAGTAATGTGCGGGAAGTTTCTGATATTTTCATTTCCCTGCGGCTATCCTTGTTCGGCACACAGCACTATCCAGAGTTTTATGCTGAGAACACAATCCAGTAAATCAGGTTTCCATAAGGCAGGTCCGTTTTTTTCCATTGTAGCATTAATTAGCATAAAAAGGTGCTGTGGCATGTACTTCTATCAGATCTGCCTGCACACACCTTGACACATTCGGCTAAGAAAACCTCGGGGCTCCTTTTCTTTAGCCCCTCTTCTCCCAGTTTTCTACTGTAGTATTATGTGACATTTTGATGGGACGGCACCAGAGAATGGCATGGCTTCCCTCCTGACAATTAGCGGAGAGCAGGCCACACGTGTGCAGACACATTCATGTAATCAAACGGGGTTCAAGGAATTACTAATTCAGAGGATCTAGAGGAGAACTACCATAAAAATGCTGAATTTCTCCTTCGGTAGTTCCTTCTTGGAATCTGTACCTGGTTTATTTGCGTAATGCTGACATTCATGTGTTGTTTTGACATATGTAAATACCTTTTAACCCTTTCCAATCCAATTTGTATCCTGGTTTTCCTAGGGGGCTTACTCTTCTTCTGTCGTTATACAACGGCGCTATATGCTGGCTAAAGCCAGTACTGCATGAGGTGACACGTTGGATAGGCTTCGACAGCAGAGAGGCTGGCAATATACAGTAAGAGAACCCAGACGGACATCTTCCAACATCAGAGCTGTACAGCCTTAAATCATAATGTCTTCAGAGGTCAGACAGTGGATTGGAAAGTGTTAACATGGGTACAACTCTAAAATAAACCAAGTTGTAATCTACTTTAATTGGAAATTGTGATCCCTTCCCATGCCGCTGGTACACGCCGGTCCTGTTTACTATCCATATGCGATGACATGATATCCATGAGACATCACATCACAAGATTGCAACAGCCGATGACTGCTGTGTAATGGGCGTCATGTCATAGCAGTGGGGCTCAATTGTTGTGAAGAAGGTCAACTCTATAGGACTTGTGGAAATAACCAAGTGAGATAAAAGAGGAGCCTAACAACCCTAGGCCCCCCATCGGGTATATGTCACTATGAATCGTTATCAACGTAACGTCACCTGGATTACTCATAACATATTCATTGGATACCAGCAGTGGGCTATAGAGGGACAATTTGAATGAAGGGGAAAGAAGGGGGCCAACAAGTACTTTAATTTACTTTGAAATTAATACTAATACGTTTTAGATAATGATATCATTTTATGAGTTTCTAAGAACTTTACTTTGACAGATATATAAGATAAAAGAACACAACTGTTCCTAATGACCTACTCGCTGAATGATTTATTAACTAGAAAGAATATGCTGCTTATTAAGTTGCAGCTTGATAGAGTCTCTGAAATGTCAATTAGCAGCGGTATACATGAGGGTTCTAGCCTTCCAAAGGACGAAATAGCAGGTGATCTAAAAGAGAAGGGAAAAAATAACTCCAAAGTATCGGGAAATGTGTTGAAATATATGAGGATGGCTTCTCTGGATGTCCTGTGTACATCTTTATAAGGAAGATTGCTAGTGAAATTCCAGTAACCTGTACTACGGTAGTTGGATGTCAGGATCCAGAAGCGTTCATGTCATCACTGTTATCAGCCTTTCTCTCATTCATGAAATCCTATTGTTTTCTGAAATCTAGTTAGACCTGATATAGCTGTCTATAATGGAGTAGTCAATAATGTTATGTACTGTAACTTATGCTTCACCACAGGAAGCTGGCCTGGCACCAGATAACTTTCCTGGGCTGCTGCATCCCAGCTGCTTCTTATTTACCAGCAATGATGTAAGAGGGAGTCCCTTTCCATCCTCACTCTCTGCATCACAGCATCTCCCCGGTCCTACTGTCTCTTGGGCTACAGTATACTTCTCTGTCACTCGATCATCTCCGGTAGGCCTATCTCCTTGCCCCAGCTGTGGTCTATGGCTTTACTGGTTGGCTCTGATCTGGCCAAGTAGGACTGAGACTACTTTTCCTCCCACTCACTGACTGTCCAATCTCCTGACAGCCATGTTCTCTATCACACACCTCCAAATCTGTGGCCATCTACTGGTCACCACAATAGGATTGACCAGTGCTTCTTTTCCCAGGACTCTGCTGTCCTCTGTCTTCATCTAATCCTATCTCTGCAACAGGCAAGTGAAGCTGACACCCTCAGCAAGGGCTGCAAGCTTACTATGGACATGCGCAGGAACTCCCATGGTTTGAAGCAGCTGGCACCCTTAACCCTTTCCAATCCACTGTCTGACGTCTAAAGACATTCTGATTGAAGGCTGTACAGCTCCGATGTCGGAAGGCATCCGGCAGGGTATTCTTACTGTAGATTACTGGCTGCTCTGTTGTCGGGGGTCTCTCCAGCATGTCCGATACCGCATTAGTGGCTCTAGCCAGCAGATGGCGCCATTGTATAATGGCAGAAAGAGAAAACCCCCTAGGAAACCCTGAATACAAAATTGGATTGCAAAGGGTTAAGCCCCATTTACACGCAAAGATGATCGCTCAAAATTTGTTCATAAGATAGCTTGAGTGACAGTTTGAGCAGTCATTTTGCATCAACTACTTATTAGCTTCATTTTCATGTAAATGAAGCTCATGTAAATGAAGCTCCATTCGCTGTATGCAGATAACAGCGGGTGGTTTGTTATCTGCCTCCAGCCTCATTGTTCTCCTGGGGTATAGCAGCTGAAAACAGTGTTATCAGAGCTCCCGTGGAGAATCATAGTGTTTGGTCCCTGCTATCAGCTGTCCAGCTAAACGATGGCTTTTATGTTGGGCTAAAAATCATCGTTCGGCCGAAAAGCTAACGATGGTGGCATTTACACACAACGATTATCGCTCAAAATACATTGTTTGAACGAATTGTGAGCGATAATCGTTGTGTGTTAATGGGCTTTTATTTAAGTTACTCTTGCTTTATTTTTATGCAGATGACGCACTAGCTGCGTCTTCATGTGCATCACAAAGGGACCAGTCAAACTACTAATGGCCACTTGTCCATTATATGTATGTATGTGTGTGGATGCTTCTCATGCTCTGCCCTTGGTGACGTCATCGCAGGTCCTGCAGCGTATATAAAACACAGAGCCTGACCCACAGAACAAAAACAAATTTAGGGCTATTGGAAGGGGAGGATCAGGATGGAGTAGTGCTGTTTGTGTAATGTGTGGGAATCAGCATGTATGTAGTACAGCTGTGTATGTACTGTCTGGCCATCAGCATGGATGTAGTAGAGCTGTGTGTGTAATGGGTGGGAATCAGGATGCATGTAGTAGAGCTGTGTGTGTAATGGGTGGGAATCAGGATGCATGTAGTAGAGCTGTGTGTGATGTGTGGGAATCAGCAAGGATGTAGTAGAGTTGCGTGTGTCATTTGTGGGAATCAGCATGGATATAGTAGAGCTGTTTGTGTAATGTTTGGGAATCAGATTGGATGTAGTACAGCTGTATGTGTAATGCCAGGCCATCAGCATGGACGTAGTACAGCTGTGTGTGTAATCAGTGGGAATCAAGATGTATGTAGTAGAGTTGTGTGTGATGTGTGTGAATCAGCATGGATGTGTAGTTGAGCTGTTTGTGTCGTGTGGGAATCAGGATGGATTTAGTAGTGCTGTGTGTGTTGTGTGGGAATCGGGATGGATGTAGTAGAGCTGTGTATGTCGTGTGGGGGTCAGTATGGATGTATTACAGCTGTGTGTGTGATGTCTGCGCATGATCATGGATGTAATACAGCTGTGTGTGTGATGTCTGGGAATCAGGATGGATGTAGTAGAGCTTTGTGATGTGTGGGATCAGGATGAATGTAGTAGAGCTGTGTGATGTGTGAGGTCAGTATGGACCTCCCTTCTCTCTCCCCAATCATTTCATTTCACAGATTTCCTGCTACTTTGTGTTGCCTGGCTCTTATTCCCACAGAGCCCCTACCGTTTTCTGTCTCCCTGCCCCTTCCCCATACAGAACCCCTAACACTTTGCATTCCCCTTTTCCTCTTATCACAGAGCCCTCAACCCCACAGACACTGCTCTTTTCCCTCCACAGAGCTCCTGTCACTTTTTGACCTCTCCTGGTAACCCCTCACAGAGCTCTTGCCTTTCCACCCTACAAAGTCCCGGTTACCTTGTGGACTTCCCCTTCCTCTTCCACTGATCTCTCTTACGATAATGGGGGTTTAGGGAACCAGACTCTAGTTGTATGGACCCAAAAATTATTAATGCTGGCCCTTGTGTACATGCTGCTCTTGTGAGAACAAGACTGCTGCTTTACTCCCATAGTTTTGCAAGATCAGACTGAGTGATGATGGTTGTTAGGGTATGCAGGAATGGGCCAACTACGGGCACTGAACCACCAGGTACACTGTTTTACTGCTGCATCTCCTTCACGGGTTTGGATGCAGTTAGAAACATAGTCTAAAGTTAGAGAAAATTGTGAGATTAATCCCTCTTTGCATTCTTTGAAAGTTGAGAGATTAGGTGAATATCAAAGGCAACTTCCAGCATCACAGCAGTGTCTCAATGAACTATGTCACTACAAGGACCACCAACCCCATCACATGATGTGCTTCTGTAGTTGGTCTTACTCATAGCCTGAAAGACCAATATTTTACCGTGATGATGGACTCTTTTCTTTTTTATATTTGTGGTGGACTTTGCTCTTTGCGTTTGTTTGTGCACAGGTGGAAAATGGATACCTTGGATGTTAGGTGAATGTTACATGATGAAGACTGTAGTGCTCATATATCCATATTGTGGCCGTCATTGTAATAGCTGGAATCCTTTTGAGATCCAATAATGATTATTAACCATTCAGTCGTTGCCGATTGGGTCACCCGATGGATTAACTCTCGCCATTTTGGTCTATTAAGTGCAGCTTCTTTTAAGTGGCAAATAGTCATGCCAGCACCTGCCATGATTGTGTCTAACCAGTGAGTTCTTGAACCACTGACAAATCCCAGTATAATCTCCTTCTCCAGTCCATTTGCTAGCATTACGTGTCCAAAATAGGATCGCTTTTGTTTTGAAATCTTCGCCTCTAGGATTTTTGGCCTGACACGATCCAGTACCTCCTTGTTAGTGATTCTCGCTATCCAAGGCATCTGAAGAATCTCCAACACCTTAATTCAGAATCGTCTAACTTCCTGCGGACATCCTTTTTAAGTGTCCACTTTCATGAGCAAAAGTAGGAAAAATAATTGCATTTACTAGGCAGCTCTTGGTTCTGAAACTGATGTCTTTACTTTTCCACATCTTGTCCATTCCTAGCCAAGCCACACGGCTCGGTGCTATTCTTTGTTTAATGTCTGAGCTGCATTCTCCATTGTGATTTATCTTGGACCCAAGGAATATGTAATCTGGTGCGGCATCAATCTCTTCATTGTTCATTTTGATGGTGGTTCTAACATTTCCAGTAGTTGTCATGATCTTTTGTCTTTCCTGATGTTTAAGACTGCCTGCCCACGAACGGATCTTTGCTGCGGAATCCGCGACGGACGTACGCACAATGGATTCACAGCAAATACCGTCCATAGCATGCTATGGGAAAACGCTTTTTCCTGCACACTTGTGGAAACCAATAGCTTTTGTTTTGAAATCTTCGCTTCTGGGGACGTTTTTGGCTTGACACGATCTAGTACTTCATGTCAAGCCATTTTTGCGCGGATTCCACACAGACTGCTTCCATTGAAGTCAATGAAAGCTGTCCAACCCGCGGCCCGTCCGCAATTAACATTGCGGATAGGTTGCGGATGCCACGTCATCGCCTAGCGGCAGTGCGGGGCGCAAAATTTTTAAAAAGAAATTTGTACTGCGCATGTCTGACGGCGAGCCACTAGCTCCATCAGCAGTACGGGTGTAGAACAGAAATGACAGGTATGCCGCTGTTGTCAGGGCTCCCCCATGTGGAATCTGGCTCTGACGTGTGCAGATGGCCTAAGAAAAGACTTTCTATCTCACATCTTTCTTTGACTGCCAGTATTAACTGTTCTGGATCATCTTGACTTATTTCTGACTCGGCTAAGCCGATTTTTCTCACAACTGCCTCAACATAGATGCTGAAAAGAAATGGTGACAGAATGCACCCTTGGTGCACTCCTTTTCTAATTTTGAACCAGTCTGTGTCCCCAAATTGTGTTCTGACTGTTGCTTCCTGATTGATATAGAGTGATCTTATGAGCTCAATGAAATGTGCCGGGACACCCATTTGTTTGGGGAAAATCCAGAGCTTTTCATGGTCTACACAATCGAAAGCCTTAGGGCTCATGTCCACGGGCAAAATGAGATTTAAAATCCGCAGCGGATTTTAACTCTTCTCCCGCACGCGGATCCGCACCCCATAGGGATGCATTGACCACCCGCGGGTAGATAAATACCCGCGGATGGTCAATAAAAGTGATTTTAAAAAAAATGGAGCATGAAAAAATCTGGACCATGCTCCATTTTCGTGCGGGTCTCCCGCGGGGTCGGCTCCCGCGGGCTTCTATTGAAGCCTATGGAAGCCGTCCGGATCCGCGGGAGACCTAAAATAGGAATTTAAAGCATTTACTCACCCGCAGCGGGCCGCGAAGCTCTGCTCTTCCTCACGGCCGCATCTCCCTTGCTTCGGCTCGGCGGATGTGCCCGGCGCATGCGCGCGGCACGTCGACGACGTGCCGGCGACGTGCCGCCGGCGTCAGGAATTCATCCGCCGGCCGAAAATGAAGATCCGGCCGTGAGGAACAGCTGACCTTCTCCGCCCGCGCCGGATAGGTAAATGCTTTTAAATTCTTTTTTTCAGCGCTCATGTCCGCGGGGCAGGAGGGACCCGCTGCAGATTCTACATGGAGAATCTGCAGCGGATCTTATTTTCCCCGTGGACATGAGGCCTTAGTGTAGTCAATAAAACAGAGGTAGAGGTCTTCTTGGTATTCTCTTGCTTTCTCCACGATCAGCCTCAGGTTTGAAATAAGATCACGAAGGCCTCTGCCTTTTTGAAAACCAGCTTGTACATCAGGCATTTTGAATTCCATGATTTGGGATCGAGATCCAATAGTAAAAAATCAATAGATGGTTGTCTGGCAATTGTATATAATCTTGTGAGTCTTATACAATGGTTACATTACAGAGGACGGCTCTTACACTCAATCACTGGAATGTGAATCAGTCATGTGTATATTTCCCATATGATGCAGCCTATTCATGGGTCTGTACCAGCTATTCTATGTAGACACATAATGGGGAAGTCAGACTGGTCACATCTTTCATAACTAAAATACATTGTGATATACTGTGTAAGTCATTGGTAGGAAATGCTGTAACTCAGTATTTTCCCCAATTTGTATATATACTTTGCCCATAGGCATTAAAGCAATTTTGAGCAATTTTATGTTGTTTTGACTCTAAACACAAAATAATTTTAAGAGGTGTTGGAAATGTGCTATGCTATAGAACATATACCGCATGCAACCTGCTACTTGGCTGTTTCCATCAATGCCATAGACTCTGACTACAGCAGCAGGGTATGTCATTCCATTCATACTCATTCTAGGTGTGGGGAACTGGAGTCCCAGCATTCGGATGCCCACTTATGTAGCAGTTGTCACCTATTCAGTGCATAGTTGATAAATGCTTCGGACTGGAATATCTTTTTAACTCCATCAAACACCATTGATGTCGAATGATATTCCAACTATGAGCTAGGCCTAGTTGCCCAACATCAGTGCTCAAACCTCATTTATGTCCAGTTAGGTGCACACAATGACAGCCAAGCTCCAGACTCTAATAAGAACCCTTAGCAAAAGAGTGGAGGCTGTTACAAAATGATAATGTAGTATATGTTGTACCCATTCCTGAGGAAGGACAGGTTGTTTTTTTCACTGCCCAAAACAGCGCTGTATCTTGTTGTTTTCAATTTGTAGGAAAATGGCGACACCATAGGAGAAGTTGTTTTCTGTGCTTGAGTTTGCGAAGTGTGAATCCATTGTTTAAGTGCAACGATTCCAAAAACAGCCACCGTGTCACAAGCAAATTTATGGTTGGCACAGAAAATTTGTTGAACTTTGTTGCATATACAACACCTCAGGGACCATGAAACTGTAAACGTGACACCCAGCGCTGCCACATAATAGAAAATAGAACTTACTAGTATGTCATAAAAAACTTTAGACCTTCCTCTTTCCAGTGATGTGTGGATTGTGTACCCATCTTTTGTAGTTTGCTTCGAGCATTTCAATTTCCAAACAGAACTAGGTTCCATCGTTTGCTGGACAACGAGTTCATGTTGGGTTCATATGTATTGGTTATATGGAAGTATCTGTAACTTTTTTTAGACTTTTTTTTTTACGGACCAAAATGCTGTTCAATAGACTGACACTTTTTTTAATTGACATCATTATAAAACGACATCTAAATCTGAACTTTGATAGTCCATTGTTCCGTCTAATGGAATGATTTCACTTTGTTTCTTGTCAGGTGATACCTGATCTTATCTCCCCCATTGTCTCTGTCCTTATCTCAGAAACAACTACAGGTCTCATGGTACAGATAGATGGATTTCCTGAGGACCTGGACGTACACAATGAGTCTGCTCATTATTGCAGTTTCCTTTCTCACTAACCCCTTTTGTTCCTTTAGAATGGATGAGTAGTTTCTGTCTTGGATAATCTCATGTACATGACTGAAACTTCTTTAAGTCTGAGTTTTGTATTGATTGCATCTAATAAGAATACAATTTGAGTATATCTTATAATGATCATTGTTTCTGTGTAGCTGTACAATTACAGTATTTTGTAGAGGTTAGGCAAACAGCACAAGTCAATGCATAAATGGTTTATGTCCTCATGTTGCTTCCATGTACCCAAACAACACGTTGTTTCTTCTGGATGCGATTTTCTCAAGTAAGCCCGGACACTAAAGTATCTCAGTATATTTCCTGTCTTTTATATTGGTGAAAATGTGTTGATGGTCTCAAAATAAGTTGCTAATATCTGACTAAAAACAGCCAATCATAGGAATAATTGTAATGTGAAAACAATTACAACTATGTATGTTAAACTATTGGAAAGCCCAGCCCGGCTCAGCCCAGGACGGTGACTGCAAGTTATATACATTACACCCCTAGAAGAAGTTGTCATTTTGTTGCAAAACTCGGCATGCAGTTACATCTCAGGCAGATATACGAATGATTAGAGTTGAGGCATGATTAGATGAGCGGTCTTGTCACCTGAGGCCCTAAAAGTGATTCCACCCTTGGCCTATAAAAGTCTCTCAGAGGCTCCTTGTGTGTAGTGACCTCTTTTTCTGCTAATGTAGAGCTTCTTGACCACTAGACGCCTCTACGACTCAGAGAAGAGATTTTGAGGAGTTAAAAAGAGGGGGCACATTATTGAAATGTGAGGAGCTGGATGGCCATATCAACAAATTGCCACCACCACGGCCGTTCTGACCAGACTGTTAGGAGTTGTTGGAACCACTGGATGTGTGAGGTCACGCACACAAGGCAACCGGGCTCAGGACACCCTCGACAGTCCACCAGTAAAGAGGATCGTCTGATCGTCCAACAAGCACCAGCAGCTCCAACTGTTTTGTTGTCCACCATCCAGAGATAGGTGGCACCATCTTTATAGGCCTGTGGGCTTGTCAGAACCATTTCCAGATGCTTAGCTGAAGGACTCATTACATGTATTGCATTTAACACTCACCATTGCCTCCGTTTGCAGTGGTGTCATGAATGACAAAACTGGACGTTATGGAGTGAAACTGGGTTGTCTTCAGTGATGAATCTAGATTTAGTTTGGGCACTGAGGACAGCCGTGTTCGTGTCTGGAGACCTAAGGGTGAGCGTCTCAATCCTGCCTTTGCTGTGGAGTGGCACACTGCCCCCACTACTGGGGTGATGGTCTGGGGGCTATCTCATACGACAGTCGGTCACCCATAGTAGTGGTATGAGGGACAATGACAGCTCAGCAATATGATCAGGACATCCTGCTGCCACATGTGTTCCTCTCATGGCGGCTTCCAAGAGGTATTTGCCAGCAGGATAATGCTCGGCCGCACACAGCAAGGGGGTCACAGGAATGTCTGCACTACATTGTCACACTTCCATGGCCTGCCTGGTTGCTAGACTTATCACCCACCCAACATGCATTGGACCATCTGGGATGCCACCTTCGACAGTCTATAGGTTTGCATAAGCTAGAGGCTCAGTTATAGCAAATGTGGACTGATATGCCGCAGGATACCATATGGAATCTATATGCCTCTATACCTGTCCATATTACATCTTGTATCCATGTTAGAGATGGTAAAACAGGGTACTAAGAGCCTCCATGCCGCCCCTATTACATCTTGTATATAAGCTAAAAGTGCTACAACAGGGTACTAAAGCCTCATTGCCCACCCATATCACAACTTGTATCCAAGCTAGAGGTGGCCCAACAGGGTACTACCAGTAGAGCCTCCGTGACCGCCGGTATCACATCTTGTATCCAAGTTAGAGGTGGTACAACACAGTACTAAGCGCTTCCATGCCGCCCATAATCATATCTTGTATCCAGGCTAAAGGCGCTACAGCAGGGTACTATCATTGCCCACCCGTATCAGATCTTGTATCCAAGCTAGAGGCAGCCCAACAGGGTACTACAGCCTCCATGTTGCCCATATCACATTTTGTATCCAGGCTAGAGGTGGTACAACAGGGTACTAGAGCTTCTATGTCCACCTGTATTACATCTTGCATCCAAGCTACAAGTTGCCCAACAGGGTACTAGAGCCCCCATTATAGTTAATGGGGTCCATTTGGTGCTGTTTAGTTCCATCATAAGACGGATCCTTTTGCCCAGGGGAGCAGGAAACCGGAACCCCCACCGCAGATATGAAAGCAGCCTAAGCCCTGGTTTCTGTCACTTTTCAGCAGGACTCTTTCACTGTAACATTAATGCAAAGTTGAAGCTTTAAGCTGGTCATCAGCGTGTGTCAGGTATTAGGCCTGCATCATAGGACCTGGGATTCATTATGCTGCTATATTGAGGATGCTGAAATACAGCTGCAGTATGGCCATTAAGTCAGGCTTTGGCTAATGGCTTTTAACTCAATTATGTGAGGTATGGAGACCAATAGGACTGACCATGAAAATGGTTGATTTGATTTCTTCCAAGATTGAACTCCTTAGATGATCTGCAGCCCCTATACACATGTAAATGGATCCAGCAACTAATGTCCATGTGTGCTCTCCACTGCCTGCCCTATACAGGTTTATAGACTGCAGGCAGCAATCTTTTTCAATTTAAGCACAACACTGAGAAATTGTTTCCTTGTATGATTTACGACTTCCATTTTTGTCAATGTGATTAATGTGAACTATGTGCCTAAGAGAGCCCTATAGGCTTCCATGTGCCACATGTATTAAGCAGTTAAAGACCCGTTTGACCGTTGGTGTTCAGAGGGGTATTACAGGAATGTGTTGCTCGGAGCGGAAGGACTTTCTTCCGTTTCTAATGGCAGACGTTTTGTCATGTATGACAGTCAACTCTTTATGGGTCCATTCTGATTTCAGCAGAGACTGCAGATTCCTGCGCCTTCAGACAACCTCGTGGAAAAACAGATAGTGCCCTCCAGGGCTTTCTTCTTCTTTTTTTTTGCAAGACATTTCTCAATCTTTCTTACAACATTAAGACAGAGTACGCCACACCTTGCAATGAACAGTTCTGCTATGTTCTGGTGAAGACACAAATTAGAAATTTGGTAAGAAGCCAGGACTCCTCTAGTACAACTGATGTAACCCGAACAAACACTACTGCGTTCATGGTTTCTTTTCATGTAATTGCATGTCCTTGATCCAGTGGAAGGGAAATATTATACGTGGAACATATTGTGTCTTTATAGCACCACAAGCAGAAGACGGATAGGGCTGTGTTCACGCAAGCGTAGCTGTTCCATTGTGGAAATGAAGAACGGAAGCAAACAAAAGCATCCCGTTTGCTTCCATTTCCCATTGACAGGAATGTTAAAAAACGGAAACGCTGTGATCCATTTTGCTTCCGTTTTTTGAATTAGAAACAAAAACGGCGAGGGAAAATTGCCAAACGTATTGAAACTGAAGGCCTTCAGTTTTAATGCATTTTAATGCATTACATCCTGTAAATATGGCTCATGTTTTACAGTTAAAAATCCACTTAAAACGTGAATATATCAGGATAACCCCAAGGGCTCTTGTCCACGACTATGGTATCACCTCGTATTACATTGCATTGCACATACACAGTGAATGGAGTCAATGGACTTTCATTGATTCATGCACATGTTCCTGTAGACACTGTGTATCAATACGCATGAGAACTAGATTGCAGCATGCTCTATTTCTATGCGTACCACGCAGCGTGAGCCCCATACATGTATATAGGCCGTGTATGATACGCTGTCCATACGCAGTACATTGTATAGGCATGTGCTAGGAGATCCAAGACTAGCTCATGCATGTTTTATCTGGCCCTTTTGTGGGCAGTATTGCTAGACTGAACTGCGAATGCGCTGCTAATCCCTCTCACTTCCGGATCTAACATCAGGGGGTGCTGATTTTGATTGGCCTGTGGATCATGTCTCTTACGCCATTCACAGCAGAGTGCCAGAGAGAGGCGGTGTTAGGGGACATATTCTGGCCAGGAGAGATGGTCCAACAAGCCCACCAAAAATGTTCGGCCTGCTCACCTTGATCTAAAAGTTTAACAAAATACATTTTGGAAAGTACACTACATCATTGTTTTGGCATTGTTGGCGGTTTTATGGATACAAAAGTGATAACAGATTCCCTTTAGAGTAGTTTTCCACCTAACATAGTTATTACATATCCACAGCACAAGTCTTAAATATTTCATTGCTGGGGCCGGATGCTGAAACTGGTATGAACAATGAATGGGTTCCCAAGTCCCCCATTCTTCTACAGCTCCACGCAGACACTATGGGTTTATGAGCCCAACCATTGGATGACTTAGGAATAATTATGGACGTCAGACCCCTGTTCTAGTAATAAGTGGTCAAACCTTTATCACCACCCTTGCCCTTTAATGGTATAATATGCCCCAGACTACACAGCAAAGCTATCGAGTGAACTACAGAAAACCGGCAATGTCAGACTGTCGGTGTCCACATCTGCTTTGAATCATTTGTTCCTGTAGATACTTTCCTTTAAGCTGGTTTAGCTTTTGCTACATTTTTCCAGCATCGTATTGCACTTGAAATCTAATGTCTATAACACCGGATGTGGCTCCATCATGGTTTATAATTGGATACATTTGTTTTTTTATTTTAGGAAATAGCGCGTCATTTACGACCCCGGACGCTTCGTGCACAGTTTGGGAAAAATAAAGTAAAAAATGCTGTCCATTGTACTGACCTCCCAGAAGATGCAGTGCTTGAGGTAAGCATTTCAGATACTGTAAGGCCGGTTTCACACCTGCGTCAAAACCTCTGTCCGGAGGTTCCATCACAAGTGCAGCGCTTTTTCTTCCACCCTAAAACCAGGTAGCTGGGCAAGACCCCATTATAGTCAGTGGGGTTCACCCGGAGCTGTTCAGCTCCCTTCAGAGGCTGAACCGTTCGGCTATGGGGATTCCCCTTTTCTTCTCCATAAATGAAGACCATCCTAAGAATCTTGTCCTATAGAACATTTTATTTCTTGATGACTTGTATTTCTTTGCACAATATGGAGAGTAGAAGTGTGTGTAGTAAGCAGCGACTACTATAAGAAGGATACACGTATGTGCTAATATAGCAGGAGAATAAGAATTGGCAGTCACTTGTGTTTAACTTATGTTTCCTCATCACTTAATCGCATCAGTCTTCAGAACACATTGCTCTTGAAGATAAAAGATCTATTTACATATTGCAAGGCTTGGCTTGTACTTTCATGAAAGTCTATGAATCTCTCAAGCTTACGAGTCCAGTTCTCGCAAGAATCAGCCAGATTATATGCTTGAGCAAAGGTGTGTTAGTTGATGCAAATGAAGGATCCGAGAGCAGACTAACCCGCTGGGCATAACCTTTAAAGGATTGCACACCCTCAACCTTTGTCAGTCATTTCTACCTTTTTTACATTTACTGGTAAAAGTTTGAGAAGACAATTATTTCTCTCCAAGTTGCGTTTCAAAGCTACTCATGTGTTGCTACATATTGTCTGTAGACTTCTTTATACCATTGCAGTCCTAGAAGGTTGCAGTGATGATATCCTTCAAAGCCTAGCATCCCCGATACTTTTGTGTAGGTGAAACATGGTGGGGGAGAGGTTGGGGGCTGGCTCTGTATACATATATACCGGTAATAATTTCACCTCCCTTGGTGATTTGGGACCAATTCATCTATATTTATATAATATTTTTTTTTTTTCATAAATACTAGTAAAAGTTGTGTTTTAGAGTGTTTTCAGTGATGGATTTGCCTTTCTACGCGGATCAGCCTCTCATTTTATCTTGAATATAAACCATGATGTTACTATGCGGTCTCACCCTAAATGATCGATGCATATTCAAGTCATTAGTGATTATGCCGAGGTACCAATTTTGGACCAAGGCTAAACTGCTTCACATGGGTTTTTTTTAACCCAGTTTAAACCATAACTAATAATCCAGCTACCAAATCACGTAAAGGCCTATTTAGACACAACGATTATCACTCAAAAGATGAGTGATAATCGTTGTGTCATTTAGCAAGATGATCGCTCAAGAAGAGCTATCACCTTGCGCTGCAAAGGGAGGATGCAGAAGACAAGCGGGGTGTCCCCGCTTGTCTTCTGCATCCAGCTGTTTCCTGCTCCAAGCACCTGGCTGTTATACAGCCGAGCGCTCGGAGCGGAGAATGGAGAAGACAAACGGGGTGCCCCTGCTTGTCTTCTGCATCCAGCTGTTCCCCGCTTCGAGCGCCCGGCTGCTATACAGCCGAGCACTGCGAGCGGAGGATGCAGAATACAAGTGGGGTGTCCCCGCTTGTCTTCTGAATCCAGATGTTTTCTGCACTGAGCGCCCAAATGTTATACAGCTGAGCGCTCCATGCGGGGTATGGAGAACAGAGCTGGACAGCTCTGTTCTTCATACCCAGCCTGTCATCAGGGAGCAGGATACAGCTGAAACAATTGTATCAGCTGTATCCCGCTGTGACTCCCTGATAAGGCTGATCATCGTCTTTCAGCATGCCGAAAGACAACAATGAGCGACACCATAACGAAAACTGCACGATGTTAGTGCAGTTACACACAACGATTATCGCTCAAAAGACGGCTTTTGAGCGAATTATAAATGATAATCAATGTGTCTAAATGGGCCTTAAGACATCATTATTTACCAGGCTTGACCTATGAACAGAGATCTGACAGGATTGCTTCATTACTGATTACAATTGCTTGGGGTTCATATCTCTACACAAGGGTGGTGATAGACCGTAGACTTGTGGGCCAACACCTACTCTTCCAGACCTCCCCATAGACATATATGCTCGGCTTTGGGTTGTTATTTTTCTCTATGAGATATTTGAGTGAACTTCTAGTTTGTGGAGGAGAGCTACAAGTAGCTTTGACTCATGTTAATCAGAACTGAACAAGTTACATATTATACTGTTTCCGACATTTTTAAAGATACGCGAGGGTTACAGATTATCTGGAGAAACTTTGGACATGTGAGGTACAGCTAATAACTAACTATCTGACTCATTCAGGCTCATTACAGTCTTAAAGTGGAACTGTAAGTGAATTATATTGCCGGTTGGTCTCCTGCTTGAGTTCTGACACATTTTTTCCTGTTTGACTCCAAGTCTTGTCTACAAGTAATTCCATAGCTCCTTACTACAGTAATTGATGGCATCACTAGGATATGATTAGTGGGGATCCCACTGCTGGGACTCTTACTGATGCTCTGGAGATGTTTGAACACTTTTATGACCAACTAATAGCAAAAGAAAGAATGGACTGCCGCACCTCCTGCGACTCGCTGGCATGGATTCATGAACTGTTCAGTGGTTATGGCCACCATGATTCCCACACTTCTCCACGTGCGTTTTTTTTTAAATTTGCAAAGCAATTTAAAGCAGAAAGTTATTAATTGTTCGGTGTAAATACCGGCAGTGACTGAACGACAAACAATAACCCGTTAGTTGTTTCATTTCTGTGGGCATAAAAATCAAGCAATGATTGGCACCTATGAACAACTACCTGTTTACTGTGAATGGGAGGGGTGGGGGGTGGCCAGAGATCTCGGGCCTGCTAGGCCTTCATTCACTGAGTGAAAACACGAGAACAATTCATTGCTGGGACGACCGTCGGGCACTGAAGCACCTGACAATCGCCCTGTGTATAAAGGACCCTAAGCCTATAATCCGCGTAACCCGGATGAACTCAAAGGAAACATTACAAAACAACATCCTCATCTACAGCACAGCGTCTTTAGGCACTTTGGAGAGATTTATATTCGGGAATATAAGGGGTTAATAGTTACACCGCTGAAGCATGTGAAATCGAGATCCATTGCGGCATTGAGGAGGAAAGAAATGTATTGGATATTCCATTAAAGTCACTAATTCCTCATGGTTTTAATGAACTATGAACTATTAGAAAAAATGTAGGCATAGTTTTATAAACCAGATATCCATAATTCATTAAAAATCAGCACTAATTATATATTTATTATCCATTATTTATCTGTATCGATTTGTTAGATTAATCAATAATGCATGAATAGTGCAAGAATTTACCATCAATTTATTAATCATTTATTAATAATGCATTAATTATTGGACATTAATGGTCTAGACTTTTTAATAATTTTAGCATGTTTATATGCAGAAATCTAATGTATTATTGAACATATTTATAGGAATGAAACGTCTGGACGTAATCCGAGGCGATTTTAATTGAATAGATTGAATTTATTTTTTTAAGATATACCTAGGTAATGTCCAAAAAGGTGTAATCAGAGCGATACACATAGGCATAAATGGGAGTGCAACATATTCTCCCTGGATAGAATGAGTAAGTGTGCATTCAGACGAGCATGTGCGTGCATAGGTGCGCACAAAACCATGCGTCTATTAGAACCGTTGGTTCCCTGAGGTGTGTTCACATGTCCGTGTTTTACAGGCGTGCAAATGCGTGCACCTGTAAAAAATAGGACATGCATGCACCATAGGTCCGTGGTGCGTGTCAGTATTGTCACAGTGTTCAGTGACAAGGAGACTCCCCGCGGGGAGTGAAGAATTCCCTGCCACAGCTGTGACAGAGGATTTCTTCATCACCACAGGGGGTAAAAAATTCAATGAATGGCCAAGCTCTGCCTGTGATTGGCTGAGCGCTGTGACCAATCACAGGCAGCACTCAGCTGTCATTCAATGAATGGCTGAGTGCTGCCTGTGATTGGTTGAGCGTTCAGCCAATCAGATACAGCCCTTTCAGCAGGCGGGGTTTCTTCTTTACAAAAATAGATATTATATCGCCTTAAACTATCGATGTTACCGCTATATCAGACATAACAATATTGATAAAAAGTATCGCCAAAGCATTAGCGATATATATCGATATTTCGGTTTTCGATGTCCCAACCTTACTCCGAGCTGCAAACATACTTCCGGTAGGTGAAAGCAGAGAGCTATTACACTCCCTGGCCAAATTTAGCAACAAATTGACATGTCGCCCTAAGGCTGGGTTCACACGGGACAGATTTTCGGTGGAAATTCTGTGCGGAATTTCTATGTGGCAAATCGACCCGTGGCTCCTAATCCCAGGATTAGCCAGCCATGTGGACGGGATTTGGCAAAAATAATGTCCACACGGGGTGGCCAACCCATGCACAGCAAAGCCGGGGTGGAACCGGTGAGACGTGCGGATTTGACAGCCGCAGCATGTCAATTCTTTTTTTTCTTTGCAGCCTCACTCCTCTTTCTGTGGAGAGAAAGCCACAACGGAATGCAGCGGGTTTTCGGTGTGGCCAAGCATCGGGACTTCCACCCTGTGGGAACCCAGCCTTATAGACTTTTTGCATATATGGTAATTGACTAATTATATTCTGATCAGAAATTGACTGTTTGAAAACAAACAGTTAATGCAATATTACTTAAACGAGCTGAAACCCGATGCGGTTACTGCGCCGTGGCCCAGCGTTACCCCACTGAGAATTCCCCCTTTCTTGCACCCTTGGACTGTTACTGTGGTAGATTTTTCAGTTTCATGAAGCTTGTGATTAACTTTGCTTAAGTATTTTGTATTAATGAGGGCAATAAAAAACCCATTCAGCGTTGTCGAGCGTATTTATAGATATAACACATTACTTCCTATTACATTTATCGGAGAAGCATATCCCGTTGGGTATAATTGTGGTGAAGCCCCCCGCAGTCAGACTAATGCTCATATTTGTATTGTTTAGTGAAAGCGTTGGTTCCAAGACTGCAGTTACTGTAGCTGAGCACAGCGTAGACTGGAGGTGTTCTGGTGATTACATAGGAGCTTGCTATATACTATTAATACTCTGCAAAAGGATGAATAATACACAATAAGACCCCCCACTTCATGTATTATAGGAGATCAATATCTGTAGGCACAATATAAAGCAGCCCTATATTCTCCACGTAGTACGAGTACTGGTGGTCTAGTGGGCAGCAATATTGTCCTGGATGCGAGTCTGACCAAGTGCACCATCTGCATAAAGTCTGTATATTCCTATGTTTGGGTTTGGTATCTCAGATTTTCTCATTCATTTCAAAAACACACAGTGGTCCCTCAACATACAATATTAATCGTTTCCAGGACAACCATTGTATATTGAAACCATAACTCTATGGAAAACTGCTAGTTTGTTCCAACCCCCCTCCCCACCACCACCACCAAAATGTTCCCCAAATGTGACAAAATTAAAGAGAAGCAGATAACTATAGCAAATAAGGCAAATCTTTACAGATAAGTGAGGAAGAGCTGCTGGAGGCTGTAAATCACTTACTATGTGGAGGACAGGAGCGTCTCCAGGGTCCCTTACAGAACACACTGTGCTGCCCTCACATCGGAACGCGCTGGACCCAGTTCTCAGCATCAATGGGGGGTCCCAACATTTGGACCCCCACCGAACAGGAAGTTATCCCCTTGCCTGTGGATAACCTGCTTTCCTGAAATAACTCATTTAGAACTATTAAAGGAACAAGAACCACATAGGAAAGAGACCGAGTGAAGGCAAAGGCTGTTGGATCGTCACAGGCTATCATTAATCAGAAAATGCGTCTCCATTTGAAATCGTCATTTGATAGTTTTATGAAACTTCCTTCATCCACAAACAAGCTTCCTTTGAAAGAACATTTGTCCATCGCTTGGCAACATTATGGACCAATGGTGGCAGGGCATAGGTAAGTACACTAAAATAGGCATGTTGTTGGGTAACCAAATAACCCCTTTAAAACCAAAGATTCTTTTTTTTTTATTTTGTTTTTTCCCCCCATAATTTTATTTATTCTATCGACATAGAGCTTGTTTTTTGTGGGATGAGATCTGTTTTTTAATCGGAAGGCTAGCTTAGTTCCGCCCCTCCCATTGCAAACAGCGGACTGGAGGAGAGAGGCAGAGATGGTGAGAGGGAGGGAACTGCTTAGATGGAAGCGTATATCGGCCAGGTGTGAAAACCAGACTGATATACGCTGGTGTAAATAAGCCCTGAGGGTGAGTTCATACACAGCAGAATTGCTGCGGAATGTGAGACGAGATTCCACAGCAGTGTACAGTATAACGTAAGAAACTAGTGGCTTCACAAACCCCATTCTCTTACAGCAAAAAAAAAATAAATAAATCTGCATGGGAATAGTCCTGTGGATTGTCAGTGAAATGCGTTTATTGTGAGGGCATGTTCACACAGCAGAATCCTCAGCTTGCATTCTGCCTTAAAAAAGGTTTGTTGCTGCTTAGTTTTCACGTTCTATTTGCAGAAGTAGAATTTGCCAGTTAATAGGGCAAATTCTGCGTATGGATCCACGCCAAAAATACTTTTTTGAGGAAGATTTCACACGGAACACTGCTGTGTAAACACATCCTGATGCAGCTAGTTAATGCCACAGTGAAAATCAGCACCAAATTGGTGTGGATTTACTCAGCGATGTGCGATCATACCAGACGTCCTTTTTCTTTTCCCATTCAGATTCCCTCACTTATAGGGGAAGAAAAAGCATGAAAAACTGTTCAGAAGATACCATGTGATAAAGCCCCGTAGCTCAAATTACTTTTTTGATGTATCCAAAGACCATGTTAACAGGTTCTAGCCGCTTTCCATTCACACACCTAAATCTGCATAGAAATAGCAGTTTTTGTTATTCTGCCCCATTAACATGCTCGGGAAACAAATCCACGTGGAATACCAATCACACTGGAGGCTGTATAATCCGCAGCATGTTCATTATTGCTGCACATTTAGCTTTATTGTAAATTCCATTGAAGAATCTACAGCCATCTTTGTTTGCACATCCTGGCTGTGTGAATGGGTGTAAATAGTAAAAGCGGAGATAGAATAGTGGTAGTTTTAGCGTATGGCGCTTTTAGACAGAGCGATTACCATTCACAAAATAGAGTGAATGAGTTTAAATGCGAGTCAGTGAATGAATGAGAATCGTGTGGTTCTTGTTAGTCGTTCAGTTTCAGACACAATTTTTATGCTGTCATTAGCTTGTTCTGAGGGCCAAACAGGAATCATTGTGTCTAAAAAGGCCATTACTGGGAGACTGGATCTTCAGACAAAGTCAATCACATTGGTGTCTTAGGTTTTCCTACCAGTGTATGTTTACTGTCCTTGCATACATGTATACTAGTATCTGCAGGGTCTCCTACAATTAAAGGGGTTTTCCAGGGAGAATACTATTGATGACCTATCCTCAGACTGGGATCCTTTGCTCGGGACCCTGACCGATCAGCTGAGTGCATGCTGTCAGCGCTGCAAATAGTCATAGCGGAAGCAGTGGAATTCTCCATGCCAACCTCTGTCTAGTGGCCGGCGCTTGTAACTGCAGGCATGTCTCTCATTGGAATTACCGCGAGCTGTACCTGCAGTTACAAGCGCCGGCCAATACATAAAGGTCGGTGTGGAGACTTCCAACTGCTTCAGCTCTGACCTCTGTATTTGTGGTGCTGACGGCATGCGCCCGCTCAGCTGATCATTTGAGTTCTGACAGACCCCAGCCAATCAAGTAAGAATAGACCAATAATATTCTCCCTGGAGAAACCCCTCTAGGCACTCAAGTCTGGTTACAAGGCACTAAAGGGGACATCTGTACAGTGTGGATATTAAAGTGTGTGTACCATCAAGCTAAACCTTACCTTTCTGTCTTATTATAGCATAGTCACTTCAGGTCTATGTCTATCAGCAACAGGTGTTCTTGTTATGGAGGACTCTTTTGGCTATATTGATGCAGTGGATACTATGCAACATTAAGATTTTGCTTGCAGTGGAAAAGCTGGGGCTTCATTCCCAGAACCCTGGTGACCAACTTTGCAGCAGAATAGCAAAAGTTGGCAGCATCAGCGGTGTTTAAATAAAGTAGTAAATCTTTATTGCTCCATGTTAAAAACAGGCAACGTTTCGACTGCTACAGTCTCTCAAGCCAGGCTTGAGAAAGACTATAGCAGTCAACACATTGCCTGTTTTTAACATGGAGCAATAAAGATTTATAACTTTATTTAAATGCTGCCATTTTTTGCTATTGTGTGGATGTTGGAGGGGATTGGAGGTCCATGATGCCTGGAACGTGGCTCTGCATGATATTAAACACACCTCTGCTGGAGACTGCATACTGACGGGATGCTGCGGGACTTGTGGACTATAAACCTTCCAACTTCGCAGCAGGACAACTCCTGGTATAATGTACTAATTGCAGGTGTTCTTTCCTAGGTGCAATATTTCTTCAAGATCCTAGATGGCTGAATGGTGACTATAATAAAGACACACGCAGGGATTGGATTATTCATTTTATTGTCTGATGGTTTTGACTGAAAGAGCAACTGTACTCCTTGCAAATATTACAGATGTTGGAACAATGTGCGCACAGTAGACATGTAATAATACATCCTATGGGATACTGCATTGCATGTTTGTTTGTTTTTTAAACTTGTTTTAAAATAAAGATTTATTCTTCGACACGTGACTTTGGTTTATTCATACATTACTTTTTCTTGAAGAAAAATAAAATTGTACAACTGCATAAATATAAAATTCTTCCACCATGAAAATGGTTAAAACATTTGTAAAGACACAGCACCAAACTGCGATGCTTCCTGAAAAAAATAAAATATATATATATATAAAACGCAAAACAATTAGCCCTATTCCTGGCAAAAAAAAGTGACAGTCAGACCCAGGCTTTAACACACCTTCATAACGACATACAAAAGAAATAAGAGGGGAGGGCTTCATATAAAAAGCATTAAATACAAAGCACAGCACAACCCATCACCTGTTGTGTAGAGTGAAGCTAAAGACAGACAAAGACAAAAAAAAACAAGAACACCCTGTCCCCCTCTTACACATAAAATGAAATCAATACCACATGAAAGGCTTTATGGAGTGCTATGAAATCTCCTCCTTGGTTAGCCAGCTCACTACCATGCCAGTTTTATTCCCGATGCTGAGTATTTACACCTTGGACTAAAAGCTTGCTCACAAAACAAAAGACAAAAAAAAAAAAAAGAAAAAAAAAGAAAAAACGACATGGCTTGGCGGAAAGTGTAGATTCTGCACATCTGCTACTGTACAATACACTAAAAAAATAAAATACACAATTTAGCAACATTCTGGGGCCAAAAACATTGCTGATTACATTTTTGATTCTGGAATCATAATTTACAGCATAACGGGCGTCTCCCAAGGTTCAAGTCATTTATTAGTTTCTCTCATTTACAGTAAAATAAATACTTGTTGCTATTGCTACACCTTGATTTTACATTCTAACCCTAGTAAATGCGGAAAGCTAGTGTAAAGCATATATATTTAGTGAAGGTCCCATACATGACAGTTTGTTCAAGACTAAAAGTTTTTTTTTCTTTTAAACTTTAGAATACGGTATTAGACGGGCGGTGCCCGCGATCAGCTATCCTTAATCTCCACCTTGATATCGAAGCGTCCCTGAAAGCGATCTTTATCGCTATAGTATATGTTCTCGGCGTACGCCTTGCACTCGATGCGAACGTCTTGATTCTTGCTGATGTTTGACAGTTGCACAGCGATGAGGGGTTGTAGATAGTTGGGTTGTAGCAGCTTTCCGTAGTAAGGATAGTAGCTCAGGGGGAATCCAACCTGTCCGTGCACGGTGTAGTAGTCAATGGTATGAATTCTAGCATGATCCTCATCTTTCTGCAAATAAAGTTGCATTGTCAGATTGAATCAAGTTACTGTACTGCACCCGGGCACAGCAGGCCATCACTGGGACGGCCTCATTCGCACGGGTGTAATGGCGCTCCGTATAATGGATGCATTTTTTGCGAGCACAATACGGACAGCATAAGCCCCAATGATGTGTGTATTTTACTCACAAGACCAAATCGCAACGTGACTGAAATTGTCCATTAAAGTCAATAGTATTGTAAAAATATGCAGTGAATACGCATAATACATACATATTCACTGTATATATGCACCAAGCCAGGAGAAATCTATGAGGCCATCTCATTATTTTTTGCACGCAGGAAAAATGTAGAACATACGCGCAAACAATAAAAAATATGCAAAAAAGACCAAATACGCAGTAAATACGTGCAGTTTTGGCTTGTGAAAATGCTGCATATTTCATGGACCGACCAAAACTGCACCCCCCGTGTGAATGAACCCTCAGCATTGCCTTGACAGAATTCAAGTTGCCACAAATGGCAGATGGCTACCACTGAGCAAAGTCCGACAATCTCAGTCACTGAATGGCTACTGCTGTATTTTAAAAGTACATTTTCAGTAATGTGATATGACGCTTCACCCGTAATATAATGCAGCATCCCGCCACGGGGCGTGAGGACTGAATGCTTCACAAATGTCTCCTGCATTATTTGATTTCTTGAAACCGCATTAAAATGTTGGCAGTTTTATAGTAAAAGCGCAGTGTTTTCCATCTGTCACCACTGTTGGCTTTCTCCAACGACCACTAAGTGGTCGTCCAATATGGGACCATCTTTCTATAACGCTCTATGTAACAACCATGATTGCAGCAAATACATGCGCATATTATATATACAGTGGGCACCCCTATGGCATGTGTGTACATACCTTTTAGCAATGCACAGTGTTTGCTTAAAGGGCTTTACCAGGACTAAGCTATTAATGATCTGAGAGGCGTCTGTGTGGCAGTCCTGGGAACCTTCAGGTTCAGTAGGCTCTGGGCCGCCATGATAGCCCATTGGCACCCCTGATCATACTGTAGGGGGTACCAATTCACAATCTATCCTGCTGAATGTACAGACAAGCGGTCAGCATCTAAACAGCTAACTGATCGCGGTACTTACTGGCAGCAACAGCTAATAGCTGCCGGCTATGGAGCGGACTCGGCCCCTTAAGCTTGCTCCATACACACTTCAGGACTGCAGGGCGTTTATACGTGTTCAGCGGTCCTGAAGTGGTTAAGGTGTTGTACCAGGGTCACAAGTTATTTCCTATCCACAGGATAAGGGATAACTTGCTAATTGGTGAGGGGTCTCACCTGTCTTGAGAATGAGGCCCATGTCCACCTCTGCCTGCTTCTCCCTCAGTGACATCAGAATGAATGGAGTGCTGGCTGAGCGTGTGCGGTCGGCATTCCATTGATCTCAATGGTACTGTCGGTAATACTCGAGCACTTGCCAGTTGGCCATCTCCGCTGGCCCACTGAATCAGTGCGCTTGCACGACCAGCGCTCCAGCCTCCTCCTTACTGTCGCAAATACAGCAGGCCCGCAGTGAGGATTGGGAGACACGAGACCCCTGTTCTTGGGATCGGTAGGGTTCTCAGTTGTGAGACCTCCACCGATCAGCAAGTTATTTCTTATCCTGTGGACAGCAGATAAATTGTGATCAAGGCACATCCCCATGAAAGATTATTATGTTCTCCAGTAGTCCCATGTATGTGCCAATCTACGATTATGAAGCTGCAGATTGAGTCCTTGCAGTTGGCTGTATGTGTTCTGTTGTACACGGGCTTCTAGAAGTCACCGTATATTGTCAGAAACTTACCTTGCCTGTACAGTGGATAGGAATGATGTGTGGGATGTAAACGTCGTGAACATTAGGAAAGGTTCCATTTACTGGAGGCTGTGACAAAGAAATGAAAGGTTTGGTAAGTTTTTGGCTGTGTGCAGGTTTTGCCAATTGGTCTACACGGTGTGACTCTTACCTTTGGTTTAAATCCCAGAACTCTGTTAAGTTTCACAATCACACAGGGCCGGCCATCTTTAAAGCCAAAACTTGGATCATTTATACCAGAGCAATTTCCAAGCCATTCCCTGTTAAACCTACAGGATCTCTTCTGTCCATTCTCTGGACTTATTGGCCCGCGATCCGTGTAGTCCCCTCCTTCTGGAAAATGTAAAACCAGATTACAAAAATGTATTTAACAGCAAAGTATACAAATATTCCTTCATGTAGTTGTGAGCGCTCACTCTGTATGGGCCTAGATAATCCACACAAGTCAGCGGAGCCCCCCCCACCCTCAGCAGGTCAGGCTAACTAGTGTGGATGATGACAGATATCAGGGAAGAAGGCTCGGACAGCTTGGATTTTACCATGCCATATTTGGTTACTGCTGGAGATAAGCTGCCACCAGATGCATCTGGCAGTGGCCACTTCCCTTCTCCCCATTGAGGATGCATGCATACGTTGCGGAGCTGACTGTGCATGTGTACATGAGTAAGGCCCAATGTCCACGGGCGGATTTGAATTGCAGGACACCCACACTGACAATCTGCAGTTCAAGCTGCCGCAGGGAAGCTCAGGGCATTCGCACTTCAATTAACACCTGCGGATTTGCGGATGCCATGCGTGGAAAAGAAGTTGCAGCATGCTCTATTTTACCACAGATGGGCTCCATAGATCCCTATGGAAGCAAGCGAACTGCAATGCATCTGCAATTTAATTGCAGATTTGAAGGCAGATACCTCTCTGGTTGCTTGGAGGCCAAGCAGGGAGGTGGGGGAAGGCAATTATCTTGAGCTTGCAATTTTTTTTTCCGTGCGGACAATCCGCAGGCATCTGCGTACATCCGCGCACTTGTGATAATTAGCAAGCATTCAAAAATAATTTCTGCACTGCCGCGCAGATCTTTCGCTGCGGAAATCCGCGTGTGCCGTGGAACTGAGGCCTTAGTCAGGAGAAATAGCCATTGCCTGACAGCTATCTAAGGGGTATGGCCAACTTAAAAGGAGTTGTCAGAGATAAAACGTTTTTATTTAAAAAAAAACAAAAAAAAAAAAAAACGGTCCCCCATGGCAAAAGAAAAAAAAAAGAAAGAGTTTATGCTCACTTCTCCTGGGTATAAGGCCAACTGTGACACTGCAGCCTCTAACTGGCCACAGCGGTCACGTGCTTCCGCCCAGTTGTCTACCTGGAAGTCACCTCCAATACTGTTGGTGACTGTCAGCTGGGACCCGGGGCTCCAGGACAAGTATACCCTTGTCTTTTATTTTAGGCAGAGCTCAGGTGGGAGATAGGGTTGTGTTCTAATGACAAAATCCTTTAAAAGTGACTGCTGTTTGGATCTGTGTAGTAGTCTGAGAAACTTGCACTTATTTAGTAGCAGGCAGACACAGAAGTAGTCCTGGATATCCATGAGCTGCAGGCTAGCCAAACCCACCCCGCCCTCCAGCCAATGACTGGCATCTCTCTCTATATATACAGTGATAGGCAGTCAGTGGCAGGGAGGGAGGGTGTAGCTAGCCTGCAGCTCATGAATATCCAGGACTACTTCCTGTAGTCCTCTATGTATGTGCTGCTACTGATAAAATGCATGTTTCTCCAGAAGCACTGCAGATACACACAGCAGCCCTCAGAGGGGTGCAAAAAGATGGTGACAGTCTCTTTAATAACCTGCTTGATTCTACGATATAAGTACAGTCAGACGTCTTAATACTCACTAAGGCAGTCTTCAAAAATCTTTCCGTCTTCCTGCCTGCTGATATTGTACTGGTCTAAAAACTTTGAAATGCCAGCCACATACTCTGCATAGGAAGATGGGTTATTCATTGAAAAGGAGATTTCTGCCTTCACGGCTTTGGGTAGCTGGGTCAGTCCTGGAATATAAAAGGAGATCTTTTAGACACTATTCCATTACTCCAAAAGTGTCTAGTTCTGATAGTTCTACATATAACATTACCCCCCACCACCCCGTGACCACTTCCCTCTTAAGAACTAGGCAGGACACACATTTTTACAGAAAAAAGTTAAGAGTCTACAAATAGAGATTCTGCCTCATGTTGACACACGGTAGTGACTTCCCCAAGGTGCTCCACAGGGTTGAGGTCTACTGATCTTATCTTGTCGGAGGCACCAGCCGGAGACATGAGCTTGGGAGTCCGTGCAACACGCTGCCGTTACCGGGAGCCAGCCGTGCACTTGACCCCATTTGCATCCTTAGTACACTCATTGGCTGATTAGATATTTGAATGAAGAAGCAGGTCATGAAGTAACCCCTTCCGCTACGTATACATGTGCGCATGGGCAACAACCCCTCCCATTTCTGCTCAAAACTAAAGTCTAAATGTTGTCTTAAGCAAGCTATAGGTGAAAGCAAGAAACGGGCCTGCATATGATGTAATGTCTCTGCCGATCAGGGAGGCGTTGCATCATAGGACAGATCCCAAAATATTATAAATAGTCTATAGCTATGCGACTCGGTAATCTCCCTGTGGGTGGCCAGCTCTGGGCGCATGTAATGTTATGGGGAAGACTTATTAACCCTTTCCAATCCACTGTATGATGCCTTCCTACATACTGATTGAAGCTTGTACAGCTCCAAATGTCAGAAGACATCAGACAGGGTATTCTTACCGTCTATTGCCAGCCACTCCGCTGTTGGAGCCTCTCTGGCGCACACACACTGGCTTTAGCCAGCAGATGAAGAGAAAGCCTTTTAGGAAACCCTGAATCCAAAATTGGATTGGAAAGGGTTAAAGGGGTGTTTGAGACAAAATTAAGAATTCCAAAATAGTCCTAAATCATCTCAGTGCTATAGTACATCCATCCATCCCTTTCCTCTGCTCTCCTCATTCTGCAGCCCCTGTGCATTGTTGTTTACATCAGTACTTCCTGTTCACCGTCCTCTACTACATCTCCCATAATTCCCTGGGCTGCATCGCCTCCTGCTCACTGTGCTCCTCCCACACTGCTCATGAATACTAAATCCCACCCACTAAACCAATAATCATTATCTAGCACCTCTCATTGTCTCACAAAGCTCAATAAGAGGTGGAGCCTGTATCACCAACAGCAGCTATAGCTGCAACAGGAGGACAGCATAGAGTGCAATGGATCATCAGACTGGGAAATATATAAAAAACACACACTACTAATTCTGGACGAAAAGAAACAAAAACCAATTCCTTCAGAGCAGTAGCAGCTAGAGGGAGAAGGCAGCAGTGCCGGGCGGAGTTAGTGAGCATGCAGTATATCCTCTTAGAACTGTACCTGCTCATACCTCTGGGTGATCTTCTGCTCCCCGACACCCACCCGCCCATCTCATAAATATTCATGTGGCTGATACATGGTCAGGACAAGAGGCGAGCAACTGCTGACCCCAGCAAAGGAAATCTCAAAATCAGGACAGCCGGGGTCATGTGACGCACCCTGACTGCAGCAAAAGCACTCATTTAAAAAGGTAAAAAAAAAAAAAAAAAAAAAAAGGCTTTGTTGAATGCATCTCTGAGGCAGGCTGGGATAAAAGGTTAAAGGTTTGTAAACTCCTGGGATACCCCAGTACTGGTGTATCTTGACGCCACAGGAAACTAGGCGTTTGACAGGGCTTGCATGTAGCAACGCCCCTGATAAACCCCTAGCTTCCGATAGGGTGAAGAATGAAAGGTCCTATTAGCGTGTGAATTCCTTTAGTGCCTGGTCTGGAGGGTTAGGGTTAGTTTTTCTATTAGGCTTACATATCTAAGCCTAATAGGAAAAGGAACCCTAACCCTCCAGACCAGGCACTAAAGTAATAGACATGCAGCAGTGGTCCCTGCGCTCCCTTAGTGGTCCATGCCGGCAGTTTGTTGTAGCCGCTGTCCTCCTGGCATGGGGGATTCCACAGAACACAGTTCCCAGCCTCGCAGCAGTGCACTGCTCCACTGGCACTCCTATCCTCAGAAAGCCAGTGCCAGCTGTCCTCCGGCACCGCGACTCCCTGCATCCCCGCTGTTCCTCTACTGTGTCAGAACGGTAGTTGGGGGATTAAGCACACCCCCAGCCAATCAGAAGCTGGGGGCTTAAATTTCTCTCTTTTTAACAACTGTATTATGTCGCCACCCCTTACTTCCGGTGGCGACATAATACACCAGTACCCGATACCCCTTTAAGGCCACTTTCACACAACCAGATTTGAATTGAGGATTCCGCGAGTGTATGATCTGCGCTAATATGAGGATCAAGCTAATGCATTGAATTAAGCAGTGCCGATATTAGCGAGTCGGAATTGCATAATTTGCAAGCGGAAAATAAAATGCAGCACGTTCAATTTTACCACCGATAGCCGCGACATAGAGCCCACTGTTCTCTATAGTCATGGATATACCCGCAGCCCATATGTCATTACATTGGATAGGGGTGGCGGATATCTATCTATGTCATCGCTAAGCGCCAGGGCGGGAAATGTAAACCAAAAAAAAAAAAGTACACTGCTCATGACCACCTTATGAGCCCGGATGGAGATTCATACACCAGTCTTCCAGTCTTAAATGGGTTGCACTTGGGGGCGAGCTGAGGATGCACTGAATACCAGTTAAGGCTTGTCCTGAGGGCATGCTGGATTAAGATGCGGCTAGTAGATTAGGTGCCTCTTGGCCTGTCTGGGCACCTAGTAAGGCATCTTTGGCAGCTCCGAGCTGGTATACATTTGTGGCATACAGCCACTACGCAAGTGGCATAAACATGGCCACATTACATAATTCTCCATCAGCATCACCACAACATGTAAAGGTAGGTTACTAGCATGGTGTGGCATATACTGGGTGCTCCAAGTCAAAGGTTGATATAGACTGCAATTACACTTCCAACAATGAGTCTCGTGCCAACTATGCAGAACTTGACCCCCTCCCCACCCGTCTTCCTGCTTGGTTGGTGCCTATGCCATTGGCATCTTAGGCTCCTTCATAACCTCTGCTAAGGGCATGAATGCTGTGGATCTCCCTCAGCCCAGCGGGTCGTGGACAATCCACAGCAGTGCAGACCGGATCTTACAAGTTTTAAATCCACATCATGCCCATTTATCTGGCAGATTTTGTTTGTGGATTTTACTTGTGTAAATGAAGGGGTTAATGAGCACGGTTTGGTGCGGATAATCCAGAACGTATGAACGGACCCAATTGTTCTAGAGGATTTCTAGATTGCTGAATAGGGAGACGCGGGTTGGTCCAGCACTGGACAGCACACATACCCAGGTCCGTGTCTGAGCCCCACGGGCATCGCATGTCCTATAGAGAAGGACAACAATAGGACATACTGCGACTCTTATGCAGACCGCAGGTCCATGTAAAAAGAGCAGATCTGAAAAGTCCCAATGCCAATGGGCCTGTAGTGTCCCGTCTGCAGCTCGTTGCAAGCACAGTCTGCACATAGTCAAAATGTGTGAATAAGCCCCAAGTCTCAGGATCCTTCTACATGGAGCGATGAATCGCCAGGGTTCGCTCGTGAAGCCAGTGTACAGGCAGATAATTAGTTTGCAAATGCATTTACGTATCGTTCAGCCGTTTACATTTACTGTAGCTGCGAACGGCTAACGATCTCTGCGCACACCATTATTTATATGACTGAATAAAATGAACGAATTCCCGTTTATCCTGCAATCATTGGCCCTGTTTACACTAAGCAATTGTCGGTCAAATTTGCGTGATCCATCGATTCTTTGAACGCTAATTGTTTTGTGTAAAAGGCCCCTTAGTCTGTCAGCTGAGAGGCTGCACGGAATTTAACAAGTCGGTAACTTCACATTTGCTGGCAGGATTTGTCTACATACATGTGTATGAATGGACAGACCCCAGGACCCATCCATAGATGAGGCATATGGAAATAAACACTGTTCCCCCTGCAGCTGAGATGGTCTCTTCATGTGCTGTTAGTTATGCAGTGTTGTCCGAGAGCTTCAAAAAGCAATAAGCAGCAAGTGTCCTAAAATTATTCGCCCTTTATTCCCCCATTGACCCGAAGCCGATGGTCTGCTGGTCCCCCACTGGTATTAGTTTACAGACGGACAGTGAAGCAGTGTTATACAAGTATGGCCGGCGCCTGCCAAGCCTACAGTAAGCATAGACTGGCAGGGACCACCAGAGCGTCTGTGCGGGATCATCCAGTGATTGAAGAGATGACTACGTCCCCCTCCCCATTTACTGCTTTAAACTCTGACAATCACTTTGAAAGTGGCCATGCTGGTATATAAGTATTGTGTTAGGTCATAGAGACAAGTGCCATCCCCGAAGCCATGCCCATCACAGTCCCATTGTTTGCTATGGCAGCAGACGTTAATAGTCCATATAGATGCTGTACATGACGGGGCTGTCATCCACCTAGAGCCTTTTAATCTAGTCCTAAAACTAATCTTGCTACATTGGAAGTAATAACGAAGAATAAATCTTTAAAGCCGAGAGGATTTAGTATTTATATTATGGGGACATAAGAGGAGCTTTGTCACGGGCTGACCACACCGACCAAAAAGAACTAAAACCCCTTTAAGAGTGACTCATTAACTGGGAGAGAGCGTGAAGGTCACATCTAGAGGGGAAGTAGCTGCGATCCCTCCTCCTATGTAACACATTCGTCAGCATAGTAAGCACATGGTGTGCAGGGACGCACTTCCCCTTCGCTGCGGAGGCGAACATTGTGCAGCGTGCTCACTGCAGATAAGGCAACAACCTGCTTACACAGTACTTGGAGGCGAGCAGCCGTATACCCGTCCTGTAACACCCCCCACCTTGTATATAGCACATGGGACTGCAGACAGACACTACAAGGCAGGGGCGGCCATGTCATCCAGCTGGGACCCTGAATTATTTAGTATTTGCATATGTGAGAATGGCTAACTACCGCCGCTGTCATGTAAATGGGCATCACAATAGCACAGATGAATGGAGCCCGCCCGATGCCTTATATGTCCTAGCAATGCTACACAAACACAAGGACCCTTCAGCTGGTGTGGAACTACAAGTTTCTGCATGCTTCCCTAGCCGTAAGCTGGTGGGACACGCCGGATGGCCGTTTCACAAGCCTGTAGTCCTATTACTGCGGAGAGGAGGCTGCAGTAACTCAATCTCTTGTCCTAATCCCATTAGAGATTATCAGAAATCGCCATTATTTACGGCAGCGGATATCATTTCACTTTAATTTGATGACAATGCTGGTGATATAACATCGCTGTGAAGCTGCTTAACCTTCCCCTGTGTCAGGGACTGCTTGTCATACATCATTCCCAGCATGCCTCTAGAGTCCATACCTAAACAGGTCCCTTATGGCCCTTCTACAGGGGCGACAGTCCTTTAAATGTCTACACAAACGCTGATGTCACCGCTAAGGTCGTTGGCGCTCGTGCAGACTGTTTAAACTGAAAGACTTGCCGCCGGCTTCTTGCTCAGCGCTGAGAGTTTACACGTGACGAAAAGCCAACAAGGTTTTTAAACTGACTTTTCAGTCAGCTCAAACAGCTGCGAATGACAAGTGAGCGTTTTTTTCCGATTCACACTGAACGATTATTGCTCAAATTCATTCGTTTGAAATAATTTTGAGTGATAATCGATACGTGTAAATGGGCCTTTACACATCAGTATTTGTAAGCCAAAATCACGTGAGGGTGCAAAATCCAGAAGAGATGCAAATGGTCCCATTATACTTGGTAGTTTCCATTCCGGGTTTTGGCTTCCAAATAGTGATGCAAAATACTGACCAGATCCTGAAGGAGACCTGAAGGTCACGGAAAACTTTGGAAAATTCCACATTGACTTATTCTGTTATGAAGCAAACATAAACGATGCCGTCAGATGTAGCAGAGCTCCGATAATCCAGCGTAACGTAACGAGCAGCTCGGCTGAATGGGTTTAGTTCCGTACAAATGCGATGGATAATCCTGAAGAACATGTTGTGGCTCACGCCTCGCCATCAGTTATAAAGTGAGTAGCAGGTAGTAAGACACGGTTAATCTGTAGCATTAGTGCATTTATAGCAGAAATTAAAGGGTTAAAGTCCAGAATCAATCTGGATCCCACTTTCTACAGCACCCCTTGCCTACTCATTGTATAAGAGACCTTTCACAGCGCAAGCCATGGTTAAATCCACATGGCCCTGTATGATTCTGATGCGGAATTAAAAATGGATTCCATCTGCTAGCGGCGGAGCTAATTTGTGTGATGTGACCCCCCCTAAAAGAAGAAGAGAAGATGGCATTACCTGGTGGAGCGACGCGGTCTTGATACTTTGGTTCGTATATACTGATGGTTAATAGAAGCACGTGAATGGTCCCAATAAATATACCCGCTAGGCAGCCGTAGAAGACCAGGTAGAAGAGCAAGATTTTAACTGCAAGAGGAGAGAGAAAACAACAATTAAGACACGTAATTAGCTCTAGATCTTATCACCTAGATGTGAGGATGGCACAGATCATACCGCCCCCCGCAGATCATACCGCCGCCCGGCCTCCGGGGGAATTCCACTTACAGAAACCAATGTGTCACCTAAAGCAAAGTACAGTCTGGCACTTGCAGGCTTGTAGATGGAACGTGAGCCGCGACGACAGGGCATTGTTAATTACCAGCTCAGTGTGTAGCCGTCCGCCTGCAGAGCGAGGCCGGCACCCTCACGGTTAACAGCCGTATCCAGGCAGCGTTGAGCAAGTGTCAGTGACGTCAGGGAGATTTGGAAATTTTTTCCACAGCTCAGCCATAGGAGAGGAGAAAATCACCAGCGCTGCTGCACAAACACGCTGCTGTCCGGCATGACACGCCACGGAAACACACATCACACCAGGGACTGTTACTGGTACCCAGCTTTCCCAGAGTCCGCCGTGCGGACAGTGACTGATTACCTCTGGTGGCAGTGTAATGGCGGCCGTAGCCCCCGGACAAAACCCGGTAGACGCCAAGCCATGTCAGGACAGTGACAGTACAGCTAAAGCAGATTCCAGGTCCCCGCGATGGTGCTGGCGTAGGGCTCACTCACACGGGCAGATGCGATTTCGGTCAGTGAAAAACGTACTATTTCAGCGTCTTTTTTACGTCCTTGTGTCATCCGCTATTTTTACAGAAAGAAAGAGCCACAAATGACGTCCTGGCAACATGCCTTAAAAAAGCGTAACGCACATGTATGTGACATCTGTGTGCACACTCCCATGGCGCTTCTGGTCCACAAATAGTAGCCAGAATGGGACATGCTGCTATATCGGACCATGGATTTGTATAAAAACCGCCATGTGAATAGTCCTATCTAGTGTCATGGGTGCCGTCAGGTAACACAAACCAGCACACGGAAGGGAAGAACACGCGTGTGAATGAGCCCTAGATGTAACATGCCACCATACATGTCAGCAGTCATTCTGCCCTGCCGGGGAAACCCACAGAGCTGCTCCTCGTATCCATCCGGTGATTACATGGAGCAGCGCTACAAGAAGTCCTTGAGTCGTCCTCCTCTACTGGGTGGTAATCAGCACTTACAGTCATGGCCGCTGCCGAGTGAAAACCAATAGATTGCTTTATTGGTGCCCCTCTACCTACCAATCTACAGTAGGTAGATGGGCACCAGTGCCCATCTACCTACTACGTATATATAACATTTATACGTAGTAGGTAGATGGGCACCAGGATAGATACGCTCACACCACCGTGAGACCAGAGACCGCGGACACTCATTTCCAGTTTCTCCTAGGACTACAGATAACACCGCCATAACACTACACAGCGCTCTCCACATTCATCAGTCCCAGGACAAGCCTGCCCCATTAATCATCCCCGCAGGCCATGGAGAAGGTAGGAAGGAATGGCTGCCCGTCGGTGAGGCCTACCTCAGGCTGCGGCCGGTTGCTAGGAGACGACCTTCCAGGACCTGCTCCTTCCTGACCCTTCCTCCCAGCCTCCAGCGGCTCCTGCCCCCTCGTGCACACGTGTTACCAGCGGTGCCAGGCTCTACCACATACCCCCAATGGGCATCCCACCCCCAGCTCACCAACCTGTCACCTTGACTAACCTTGAGCGGTGATGCAGAATTAACCCCTTCCTGGCCGCCGGTGGGGTCACCCCTGCTGGCAGTGCCCACACACACCTCCCCCTCCCTTCTGCGTATTTTCCATTGCAAGGCAACAACTGCAAGGAGCGCCCCCTCCGCCGGCACGGCGCCCTCCCTGCTATAGATCGGCTGCATCCTGCCCTTCACGCTGACCTCTTCCCTCACGAATACCCTAAAGACGGGCAGAGAATGTGCCAGCGGCCATTGTGGCATCCTCCGCAGAGGGCACCTTGAGGCGGTGATACTTACACCAGCTGCCACCTGTCCTGCCCAGGAACTCCTTCTTCTCGGGGTTCCACAAGAACTTCTTCCAGCCGCCGTCGTTCTCCTTGCTCTTTTCTCTGGCCATGTCTTGCTTAGATACCGGCGGTTAGATACACTCCGTGACCTCTGAGAGGGAGATAGATATATACGGTGGCTTGTGCTTGGGGAATGGCTTGTGCTGCTCCCTGGGAGGCTGTAGGTTAAGGCTTGGCTTGTGGTGGCACAGCTGGCACCGGAGAGGGCAAGGCAGCGGTGCTTCAGTGACAATGGCTGCCGGTGAGAGGACGGGAGGAACTTGGACCCGGCGAGGTCCTCTGTTCTCTTCACCTCCTAATATATCTACCTTCCTCTGTGGAGAGGCGGCGCTGTAGTCACACCCGGCCAATGTGAGGGGAGAGGCGGGGAGGGGAGGCGCTGTGCAGCCGCAGAGCCCTGTGCCCCTCCTCATGAGGGGAGACAATGAGGTAGCCTGGGCACATGGAGGGCAATGGCTTCATTCCTGACTGTGAGGGGCATGTGTGGCATGAGGGCACCACAACAGTGTTAGGGCCTATTCACCCCACAGCGTCTGTCTGTCAGTGCACTGCGCACGACCGCGTATTTCACGCACAGCGGGTCGGATGTGCGCCCGGCCGGTGACCCTGCGTACGGCGAGTGATGCCACTCTCACACATGCGATTTCCAGTGGCGTTTTTGAACGCACGGTACAGCGTTTCACAGCGCTTTTTAACGCACGCCGTTACAATGATGCGTTAATGAACGCTGAAAAATAAAACAGGCAGCGCTCAAAAATCACGGCGTTTGTAAGCGCTGGTCTGCGAAGCCCCATTGAAATCAATGGCGGCGTTGTACTGCAGCGATCGGGATGCCGCGCTAATCGCAGTAAAAGGCGGACTAACTATTTCAAATTACCACGGAGGCACGCAGGTGGGCATAAACAGTAAGGCTGGGTTCACACGGGGCAGGAATCTCGCGGAATGTGCGCTCGTGGAATACGCAATTTGTACTCACGAGTGTGCCTGCGTTTTACCGCAGATCGTCTGCATGGACGTCAATTGCGGAATCTACTATGAAAATTCGGTCGTGTGATAAAGGCCTTTAAAAAAAAAAAAAGCCATAGCGGGGTTACGTACGAATCGCTGCCCATATGTAATGTATATGCTGCCCATTCAAAAGTCAAACGCTGCATAGTACATAAAGAAATAGAGCAGGCTGCCATCTTTTTTTTCGCGCATGTATCTATACGCTAATGTGAACGGATCAATGAAAGTCCATTTACTTTTATTGACTCCACCGGGCATCGTGGACGTAATACGTGCTGAAATCACGGTTGTGTGAATGAGCCCTAAGGATTGCCTGCATGTTGCACCCTTGGCATATGGTGGTGGGTACAGTTTATACTTATAAATCGCTCGCAAGTAGTTTACATTCGCCGTACCAGTGAACGATTACGACTGGTATTTAAACCGAACGATAAGCGAATGCGCCAAATATGATTTTCATGCTCGCATGAAATGAAGATGAGCGAACGGATTATCGTCCGATCATTGGCTGCGCCTGCATTTGGCGCTTATCGTTCCAATTCGAACGATTCAGTGAGTTTTGGAAGATAATTGCGCCGTGTCAGGGCTCCTTCAAATGCAGAGAAGAGAACCTGCGGAGTGTAATGGTTTTGTTTACAAGCAAGCATTGTTCATGCGCGCAAAAAAAGAACGCAGCATGCTCTATTTTCATGCGCATATACGCACCAAAGGTCCCCGTAGCAGTCGATGGGGGGTGCGCAAATACACAAAGAAATACGTAATTACGCTGGAAAGAGCTAGACATTTTTTGTTTGCTGTGCGCAATTGAACACGCCGTGCGGAGGCAAAAGGTTCAGTAAAGTACACCGATACACGTGCAATAAAGCATCATCCATTCGTAAAAACTCAGCGTTGAAGCGAGCGCAAATGTGTGAAGGAGCCCTAAGGGTGCTTTTACACGTAACGGTTTATCGGCCGCACGAACGAACGATGTCAGAGTCCACGCGTGCAGCCTGTATATACAAGCCGATAAATCGTGCGCTCGCAAACCGTTCGCATTCGCCGACCAGTGAACGATTACGACTGAACGATCGGTACTTTTAGCGAACGATGATTTTCACGCTTGCATAAAATAAACAATAAAAAGCGAACGCGTTATTGTCCGCTGTGTTCACACCGAGCGATTATCACTCAAATTCAAACGATCCCGCGGGGTTTTTTTAGCGCTATTCGTTCTGTGTGACGTGTAAGGAACGATCTCTTGGGGTTGAGGGGGGGGGGGGGCATGTAGCAGTGGGCACGGCTCTATAGGGGGCACTAGAGGTCCCCACTGGCTGTAGGGGATATTACTACCCTGCTAGGGTGACTGGCATAAAGATGCACAACATGGCTTCAGTGGTAGCTCCACAGTGTATCCCCGGTGGGCAGCTGAGGAGAAGCAGGCAGCCCGTGCCCAGGTACATTGGCACAGGACAACGCCCAGCTGCCGGTGCCCCCTGCAGGTGCTGTGAGGAGGAGGATGCGCCTCCATTACACGTCCCGCTCCTTTTCACCTATTTGCCCTTCAAGAACTTTTCAGGCATTTCCCTGTGCCAGCACCACGTGACCCGAGCCGGGCGCTCAAGCGTTAACGCGTAGTAGTACAGGAGGCCCCGCCCACCTCCCGCCGGTTGTTACACCGAGCTGGGCGGCCGCCAGGGGTTAATGGCGACCGGCTAGACCCGGTTAGTGCGTGATGTGAGGCGGTCCGGTGCGAAAAGGCGCCCACCTCATACATAGCACATCTGCCGTGCGTCTCCCCTGAAGGAGCCGTCCGTGTGCGGCAGGTTACATGCAGCGCCATAGTGAGCCCTCCTCACACCGTGTCTGAGCACGGCTGACAACATGGCGCCTTCACCTCACTAATAAACGGTGTCCTTCCTCATTGTTTCCACACACAATCACTGCCAGAAAATAAAGCAAGCCCCTAGAAGAAGTGGTGGTTCTGCTGCAAAACCTGGCATGCAGTTACATCTCAGGCAGCGGTCACACAGATGAGAAACGCGTGCGAGATTTGTACCCTGCGAGAGGCACAAACCTCGTGCCAATACGAACACCATTCTTTTGCATGATCGATGCTTTCCTGCATGGCGGCATGTCCTGCCTTCTCACGTTCCTCGGAGTGCATCGCCCATTGCTGTTGATGGGACAGTAAACCACATCGCAGGGCGTGCGCGAGGGCGAGGGGCCCCGTGAAAATGATGGGAAGCCCTTACCGATCCTCTAGCATGCCTGTCAGCCTTGCCGGAGGGTCGCTACTTGACGTTGGCAAGCGCGATATGGGGCTGAGAGTCTTGGTCTGATATCACGCTGGCCCATGTGGCGTCAGGCTGATTTCACACGGATGAGCGCCATATCAGACTATGAAACTCGGCCCGATATCGCGCTCAGGACGTGGGATGTCCCCGCGATGTGAGGAGCTTTTGTGTCAAAACCGCCTCCCATCACTCAGGCAGCGCTCCTCCGCGCCAGAGGATTGGCAAGTGCCTCCCATTGTCTTCAGTGGGAAACACCCCATTCGCATTCACCTCGCACGCCATGCCATGGTTTTCCCAGCCTCATTGAAAACAATGGATGAGGCGTTTCGGGGGAACGCCCAAAGATACAACATGCCACGATTTTTATGTATACTCCAAAAGAATTAGGTTCATATTGGTGCGAGATTTGTGCGTCTTGTTACGCACAAATCTCGTGCAATTTTCTAGTAGTTGTGGTGGGATTAGATGAACGGTTTTGCCACCTGAGACCCTAAAGATGGTTTCACACGGGCGAGAAAAAAGCCGATTATGCATCCAGTGATTTTCAATGGTTTCCTTCTGGTTAGCGAGGTTTTCACTCATACAATGTTACGAGAGCAAAAAATCGCAGCATGGCGCCTCCATTTTATCGCATTGCAACGCAACAGACTTGTGATGCGATTTTGACATTAGAAAGTCCTATTGACTTTCACTAAAAAAATCGTGAGCAGCAGCGATGATTTTGCGAGAAAAAGCAGGTCTGACGCTTAAAAATCACAGGAAAAAAGGTCGCCTTAAAGTCGTCCCCCCCCCCCCCTTGGCCTATAAAAGGCTCTCGGAGGCTCCTTGTGTGTAGTGACCTCTTCTGTGTCGTAGAAACCTCGCCTCTACGACACAGAAAAAGATGTCACCCCGTTACCAGAGTCTGAGAGGGGCGCATTATTGGGATGTGAGAAGCTGGATGGCCGTATCAATGAATTGTCCCCCTCCGGCCGTTCTGACCAGACTGTTAGGGCTCATTCACACGACCGTATGTATAAAACGCTGTGTGGGTCACGCAGTATTTTACTGGTCTGTGTGAGTCCGGCGATCACCCCGTATGGCAGCGAGTGCACTGCACATGGGAGCATATCTCACGCACACGGTCCTGCACAGGATACGTCACCAATAGTATTTGCCTGGATAACCCCTTAATGCCACAGGACATAAGTTTACGTCCTGGCCGGGGGGCACTTAACGAAACAGGACATAAACTTACATCCTATTGACAGCGCAGGCTCAGAAGTGACTAATAGCTGGCCTCCCGTTGTAACAGCAGGGATCAATGAGAACATTGATGCCCACTCTTAACCCCTTACATGCACATCACGGCATGTAACGGGTTCACAGAGGGTGCGCGTTCCATCTATGATGTCATCAGCACTCCGTGAGTAATCACGAAAGGCCAATGAGTTGCCATGGCAACCAGATGCCATACACTGGCCATACACAAAAATGATACCAATAAAAACTACAGCTCGCTACGCAAAAATCAAGCCGCCATACGGACATGTCAATGGAAAATAAGAATGTTATGGCCTTTGAAAAGTGTAAATGAAAATCCCCCCAAAATAGTCACATCCTTATGGCCAAAATAGGCCTTCAGGGGTTAATATAGAAAAAAGGGATTCTTCTCAGTTTTTTTTGGAGGCTAGAATAGAGTGGTAGACTGCTGTTCTGTACTCCAAAAATAATGGAAAGAGACGGAGAGCTCGCTAAACGGAAACGATTTTGCACAAGTTTGGACTATTGTACTTTATGAGCCTGCTACAGAACATCTTTATGTACTCATTCCTGTCTGAGATGTGAAAAGGCCCTTATGAAATGCTTTTCAAAGGATTGCACACCAACATAGAAGCCTTCCCCGGGTGCCTGAAATATATTGTGAGATGACGTACATGCGCCCCGGCTTCACATGGACGTATTTTGACGTGCGCATTTCCGTTACACAAGAAAAGATATAACATGTTCTATATTTCTACGTGTTTGTACACCAAAGTTCCCATAGAAGTCAATTGGGGGGGGGGGGGGATGTGTGTGCAATATGCAATGAGATACGTGAAACACTGCGTAATTCCGCTGGTAGAAGAACACATCTGGAACTCATTACACAAATTAGCCATGTCAATGGGCATGTGTTTGGGACCTGTGCACAAAAGACCATGCCCTGCGGGCAGAAGAAATACAGTGCAGTGCGCCAACACGCATGCAAAAAATCCTAGCTCATAGTGCAAAACTGCGCGTATGCTCGTGTGAAGCCGGCCTTAGTGTTAATGCACATGGCAGCGGTCTGTATATGAGGCATGTACGGCACGGCACGCATCTTGTACGGTTCCTTCAGTACATACAGAGTCTAATGGAACATGCCATAATTGTTTCCCTGCCAGATTCCATACAAATCCAACAGAAAAAAAATTCATTATGACATTGGGGCCATACAGGGATACGGCGGAGGGCTGACTTACCTAAGGTAACCTTATTATAGTTGTGCACAAAACGGATCCATACTATGGCTAAGTGACTGAGCCCTTATACTTTTATTTGGCAGTCATGCCCATTTGTATCAATAATCTGCTACATACGTATCACACAGAAAGCACCAGAAAAGTCGCAGAAGGTTTGTTAGAAAAATGGCGTAAATACCTTGTGCTGTATTTATGAAAGATGGGCACTGTTTTTAATCTTCTTCTGCAACATTTGCAGCTGGTATATAAAGAATAATACATAACAATAATCTTTATATCCTGCAACACTTTACAAATCAGAGGGCACATGAACAAACAAAGGCTACTCTCACACGGGCGTATTGTCATTGCATGTCGCACGCAATTTTCCCGCACATGACACACAATGGCAATAGGCCATTAATTTCTTTTGGGCCATTCATACCAGCGTTTTTTTGCACTGTCTTGGTACATTTTATGCGCACATACACGCCTACGTAGTGCATGGGGATTGGCGGCACACAGCAAGTACGCATTTCATTGTGTACTTGCTGCGCACTGGTGCACAAGAGATTCATGCGCTGCACGCCAGCAAGCATGTTCGTGTGAATTCGGCCAAAATCAGACATTACATATAATATTAAATGAATAAACAATTTGAAAAATAAGGATGAGGGCCCTGCTCACAAGAGCTTACAATCTATGACGAAATAGGTAAAAGTGCTTATTATGTACAATAGTCTAGCCATATTTTATATACAGGGTGTTTCAAAAGTGTTGAAGCACCCATATAGAATGAAAACGGTGTGGCAGACGGTGATCCAATTTTGTATACAAGCTGTGGGGGAAGGGGGAAGCCTGTTAGGCCATGTGACCAACATGACAGCTATTTTGAATGCTGCCATCTTAGATTCAGCTCTAATTTATGTGAAAATTAAGCCCACCATTGATCTTCTGGCGAAATTCTATGCCAGTTTGATATATCACACATCTACTCGAACCTACGACAGAGGAAAAAGTCTCCAGACTGCTTTCCGCTGCTCGCCCCACCACCTGCGGCAGTGACCCTCTCCTCTCACACCTCCTCCAATCCCTCTCCCCGGCTGTCATTACCCACCTCACTACCATCTTCAACCTCTTTCTATCCTCTGGCATCTTCCCTTCCTCTTTCAAACACTCCATCATATCCCCTCTTCTAAAAAAAACGACCCTCGACCCGACTGATATCGCCAATTACCAACCTATCTCTAACCTCCCCTTCATCTCCAAACTACTTGAACGCCTTGTTTACTCACGCATAACTTGTTTTCTCTCTGAAAACTCACTCCTCGACCCCCTCCAGTCCGTTTTCCGGCCCCTCCACTCGACTGAAACCACCATCACAAAAGTGTCAAACGACCTGATTATGGCCAAGTCGAGGAGCAATTACTCCCTACTAATCCTCCTTGACCTCTCTGCTGCGTTTTATACTGTCAACCATGATCTCCTCCTTGCTATGCTTTGCTCTATTGGCCTAAAAGAGACTGCTCTCTCCTGGTTCTCCTCCTACCTTTCTGAACTCTCTTTCAGCATCTCTTTTGCCGGCTCAATCTCCCCTCCACTTCCTCTCTCTGTTGGGGTCCCCCAGGGCTCAGTCCTTGGCCCCCTTCTTTTATTTATCTATACAGCCCCAATAGGACTAACCATCCGCAGATTTAGCTTCAAATATGACCTCTATGCTGACAACACCCAGCTATACACTTCCTCCCATGATATCTCTGCACCTTTCCTCTAAAACATATCCGACTGTCTGTCCGCTGTCTATAACACTGTGTCCTCCATCCATCTCAAACAACCTTTCAAAAACTGACCTTCTCGTTTTTCCAACCTCTACCAGCCGACCTTTTGACAACATCTCCATATCAGTAGCCAGCACCACCATATCCCCCAGATAGCACGCCCGCTGCCTCGGGGTCATACTGGACCTGGACCTCTCCTTCACCCCCCACATCCAATTGCTGGCCCGAACATGCCACCTGTACCTCAGGAACATTGCAAGCTCTCCATGGCACCGCACCACCGTACATCACTTCCCTCCTGTCCATACACCACTCAGCCCGCATGCACGGCTCTGCCAACACAGACTAGACATCCCCCTAATACGAACCTCACGTGCTCGCCTCCAGGATTTCACCAGAGCAACACTAACCCTACCCCAAGACATCCAGACAATTCCTCATGCACAGAACTTCAGACCTCTTCAAAGAAGCATACTAACTCTCCTGATTTAGTCCTCGCCCTCAAATGACGCCCATTATGTTTATTTCCTGCCTGCATACCTCTCCACCCTGTCCCTATTGACCCCCCGTGCACTTGAAATCGCTGAGGAATAAGTTGGCACTTAACAAATGAAGATTATTATATTATTCTTATCTACATTCCTATTGGAAAAATTTAGAGTTGAAAGCAAGATGGTGGCATTCAAAATGTCTGCCACGTTGGGCACATGGCCTAACAGGTTTCCGCATTGCCCCGCAAGTTGTATGTAAAATTGGATCCCTATCATTCAAACTGTTTTCGTTCTATATGATTTTTTCCACACTTTTGAGACACTCACAAAAGAGTCATCAATGACATCATAATAATCTGGGATGGGAGGAGAAGTGAGGGAAAGAAAGAAGAAGAAAAAGAGAAAGAAAAAGATGAGATGTTGATGAAGTCTGCATAGGAACAAGAAAAGAACAACTGAAAAAGAAGAATGAGAAACCAGGATTAGCCTTCATCACCAAATACAAGAATCAATCCCAGGAAATTAGGAAAATACTATTCCATCGATAAAAATCCGAGAATGATTTTCAGAAAAAATAGGACCATACAGAATATTTTAGCTCCCTCACGTGCAGAAGAAAGAAAGAGAAAATAGGGATAAAGAGGGTGTTTTTACCACACTAAAGCCTGGTGTAATAAAAGAAAGTGTAAATGTCAACACATTAGATATGGCGGAATCCCACCCTGCCAACGGATGCGTGCGGGTCTTCTATTGTCTTCTCCATGTATGTGGGCAGGCCCGCCGGCCGGCACGCTCCCCACACATGCACAATGGAGTTTGTTTTTTTTTAAATCTCCTGCTTTCCTGCGGGACCCACAACACACCTGGAGTGACAGTTCCGCAGATCGGACGGCTTCCATTGACTCCAATGCGAGCTGTCAATGCGGGATCCGCAGCAAAACAGAGCATGCTGCGATTTGTCTTCTGGATCAGAAGGTCCGCAAAACAAACTGCATACTTTAATGAAGCTGTGGGTGCCCATAATTGTTTATGTGTGGTTTGAACTCAGGATCATGGGGCACCCGCGCGAATCCCGGAATTCAAACCCGCCCGTGGACATGAGCTCTAACTCCGCTTGGTTTGAATGAAGTGTTAGAAAAAATATATTGAGAAAACCGAAACATGACTGATATTTAAGGTTGTGCATCATTTATCAATATACAATTATCAGCTGGATCGGCTTAATACGGATATTAATCGAATATATTTTTTATATGTTTTCATTTTATGGCTACAAATTGTATTTAAAAGAAAGTGACAATTAATTATGTTGTCTATCCACCGTATAACACATGATTGTGATGATGTTATTGATTTTTTTATGAATTAGGTCCTTTTCTACTGAAACCACCAATTTTAGAAATATTTAACTTTTATGAATTATTTTATGAATTATGAAATTAGAAATGTAGAATGTATATTTTTAGTACCATGAGATTTTATGGATTATATGGATATAAAGAATTGTTTACATGTTTGTGATTTACATATATACCCAGAGGAAGTATGCTCTAGGTGTTTATTTTGTAATACGAGGGGCTGCTGATAAGTCTTTGGCTTTACCCAGAAAGAAACGAGATTGGAAGATGAAACTTTACATTTATTCCACATACCCTCCACTGATGTCAGCACACTTCTTACATCGGTATTCCAAGTTCTGTAAGCCTTGCTAAAAGAAGGATTTCGGTTGTGGCTCAAACCAGTCATCCATAGCAGACATGGCATCAGAAATGGTGTGAAATTTGGTACCCTTGAGGTGTTTCTTCAGGTTTGGAAACAGATTATAGTGGAAGGGAGCTAGATCTGGTGAATAAGGTGGGAGGTCAACCAGCTGGAAGCCTAGCTCCACCAGTTTTGCCGTGGTCGCTTGTGCAGTGTGAGCTGAGGCATTGTCTTGCAGGATCAAGATTCCTTTGGACAGCTTGCCACGCCTTTTGGCCTTCAGAGCTGCCTTCAATTGGTCCAAAAGTTCAATGTAATACCTTGCATTGATGGTGGAACCATTTTGAAGGTAGTCCACTATCAGCACGCCCTCCTTATCCCAGAACACAGACGCCATCACCTTAGTGGCTGATTTTTGCACCCTGAACTTCTTTGGGCGAGGAGAACCACTGTGCCTCCACTCTTTTGACTGCCCCTTGGTTTCAGGGTCATACAAATAAATCCAGGTCTCACCCATGGTGACCAGTCGATCCAAGAAGTTCTTATCAGTCCAGAAACGTTGACAAATGGACAGGGAAGTTTTCATTTGCATGCTTTTCTGATCTGTTGTCAAACATTTGGGACTCACTTTGCAGATAGCTTCTTCATGTTCAAATGTTCATGGATAATGACACAAACACGTTCACGAGAAATCCCCATGATGTCTGCTATTCCTTTAGCTGAAATCGGCCGATTCTCCAATATAAGGGTTGTGCACAGCATCGACGATCTCCGGAACAACAACCTCTCTCGGTCGTCCAGGACGTTCCTCATCATTGGTGCTAAAGTGGCCCGTTTTAAATTTGGCAACCCAGTTCTTAACTGTAGAATATAAGGGGCATTGATCCCCCAATGTCTGTGACGTATCACCACGTATAACCATGAACTTTCCTTGGAGAAACAAGAATTTTATCACTCCTCTGCTCTCATTTGCTGTGAATATTTCCTTAGACTCCGCCATTTTGTTTTCCCGCGTGCCTAGATCACTGTTGCCATAAGCTACAAAATTTTGAAAACATATATTAGACACTTAAGGCTTTCATGTGATGTAACATTCGTTACCATAGAAACAAAAAAAGAACACAAAGCCAAAGACTTATCAGCAGCCCCTTGTAATTCCTTTCACGGAGAGTTATACGGACCCCGGTGCAGTGACAGGATGATGTCACCAGAACATACAATGACAACGTACGTTACGCTGCATTGGGGTTTTATGAATGAAACGGATTGATGGAATGCACGTCGTATTCCACTGTGAAAGTGAGTGACGTGTCTGGTTATCTGAACAGAAAGTCCCTCCCACCATATGATGTCATAACTGCCCCTTCACCGGCGTCCATCACGAGCAGCTGAATTGTAAGTGGATATATATATATATATATGTGTCTCTTTTGTAAATGTATTGTATGCTTGAGAAAGGCGTATTTTAAAATGCCGAAACGCGTTGCATATTAAATTAAATATACATACCAACGGGTCGATTGCAAATTCCTCTCTGTCCCGGAGCGCAGGCAAACTGTTTCTACTGTCTGCAATTTGATCATCCAAACTGTTTTCATTCTATATGGGTGTTTCCACACTTTTTAGATACTCTGTATATAGAGTGCTATACATATAGGTGTATGAGTTGGTCAGCAGCCGATATCAGTACAGTTATGAAGTGCATTAAGGTGTATGGAGTGTGGGGGTTCTTGTGAGCAGCTTCTGAGGAAGAGTGTGGAAATAGGGTAAATGTAGAAGAGTTAGGCTGGTTTCACACGGCCGAGAAAATCGAGCAAGATCTGTGTTCTGGGAGGCAGTGCAGGAAAGAAATCACTGGAAGGTCTAACTTTTTGCATTCCTAGTAATGCATCGCCCATTGACTTGAATGGGAGCTTTACTGCCTTGCATGGCTCTCGCATGCTATGCAATGTGCATGCAAATGCGATGTGAAGTTTCCCATTGAAATCAATTGGAAACACTTCTGATCCGCTATCGTGAAAAAAACACGCAAAAGGATCGGAACTTCACCGATGCGCAGTGTTTTTGCCTCAAAACGCCTCACATCTGCGCGTACATTGCATGTCCGCATGTTTCCAGGGTATGCTTAATGACTGAGCCTTGTTCTGGACGATGTCCTGTGTGTAGTTGCTGTGTTAGTACTTGCTCTGTCCCCGTCTTCAGTCTTCTGCCTTTTAAGGCCTTAATACACTGCCGTGGGCGCAGCTACGTGTAGTTGCACATGACCGAGGAAAATCTCTTCCCCTTCGCCGACTTTTCAAACTCTGCACTACATGCGCCAGAAGATACGGCAGGTCACATCTTTTTTTGGCCGAGAATCATGATACTGAAATCACGCTCTTTCCATCTAGGACGAGACAGGTTTCTCTAGGTTCCAGCGTGGAGCCGTCCTTATTGGGACGATCGCGTCGCTTGTAGGTAGAACTCCCTTTTTGATATTTTAGTTGTCTTGTTAGGCCTCTTTCACACGGGCGACAGCGATATCACCGTGAGAAAATCGCAGTGATATCGCAGCTGTGTTCCCGTGATTTCTGTACAATATCGCTGCATTTTCTCGTGGCGATATCATGATTTTGTCGTGTTACAGAGTCGTGCAACTTTGCAGCAGTTGTTTGCTGGGATTTTCAGGGGGGGGGGGGCTTGAAATATAGGCCGAGACCCAAAAATAAGCCCAAGCTGCATTTAAAAATTCAACAAAACCTAACAGGTTCTGTCAGCTCCGCCGCACTTCTCCTCCGAAGCTCTGGCACACTTGTTTGCTGCACTCGTTGAAGTGATCACAGCCATTCAATAAGCTAGGGCCTTTTTTAGGAGAAACAGTAGAACTTCCTTCTGTTAAAGTTGAATGGCTCTGCACGAAAACCACGATTTCGTGCAATGCGATGCAACTAGAGATGAGCGAATATACTTGTTTCGAGTAATTACTCGATCGAGCACCGCGATTTTCGAGTACTTCCGTACTTGGGTGAAAAGATTCAGGGGCGCCGGGGGTAGGTGTGGCGGAGCAGGGGGTAGCAGCGGGGAACACGGGAGAGCTCTCTCTCTCCCCCCCCCCCCCCACTCCCCGCTGCAACCCCCCACTCACCCACGGCGCCCCCCGAATCTTTTCACCCAAGTACGGAAGTACTCGAAAATCACGGCGCTCGGGCGAAAAAGGGGCGTGTCTGAGTAGGTTCGCTCATCTCTAGATGCAACACAAACGAAGGCTCCATAGGGAAACATGGGCTACAAAACATCGTAATGTAGCTTCCTATAAAACATCGTTAATGTAAAGGAACCCATTGGAAAGCATGGGCTTCACATACATGCAATTTGTAACACTGTCGCAATGCGAGAAAATCGTGCGACTTTGTTGCCCGTGTGAAAACTGCCTTAGAGTAATGACCCACAAGACAACAAAGACCCTTGACATGGGTTTGTGAGCTTATGTATCTTTACCAAAATACTAACTAATGCCTTATACCTATTGATATTTCCATCTACCTTGTTGTATTAGTACATTGGTAAGTATTTGGCCGTCCTGTGGGGTGTAGGATCTGATGTCCCCGCTTTCCTTTGTGTTGCGTTTGGTTTATGTTTGGTAGGAATGGTATCTAAATGTGTGTGTGTGGGGGGGGGGGGGGGGTATACTTCATTGCGAGGGCTTAATGAGACGAATGTATTTACGCAGGTATTTACGCACATAAAAAAAAACCTCATCTAAAATGCGACCATGCTAAGCATTGGATTTCAATGGCTTTATTCAGACAAGTGTTTCTTTTCGCGTGTGAAAAAATAGGACATACGCCACAATTTGCGGCCATATATTTTATACGGTGAGTAAAAAGATAGGTCTTGCCCTTTCTTTCACCGTGATACGCATTAAGCTCCAATAGACTTCGATGGCAGCTGGAAAAATGTGGGGAGCGAGTTACTCTGCATACAATGCTGGAAAAAGAAGACAGCTGGCTTTAATTAGGCATTTTAATGCCATTCTGAGAATTTATTAAGAGTCACGCAGCAGCGCCCCATGTGAATGGCTTTAAATGCGCTAATTAATATCGGGACTCAATTGTGTCAAAAAGTCATTCATGCATATATATGCTGCATATGGGTAAATTTAATAACGCATACGGTCGTGTGAAGGAGGCCTAAGGGCTTATTCAGACAAGCGTATTTAACATCAGTATTTTGTGAGCCAAAACCAGAATCGGGTCTAAAATACGCAAATCTTTCCATTATACTCTCTCTCCACTCCTGGGTTTGGCTCACAATATACTGATGTAAAATACGCCCGTCTGCATAAGCCCCTAGGGCACTGTCACACAACTGTATTTTTCCGCGATGAAAAATCCCACTGGCCAGATGCATAGAATAGAACACATTGATTTCAATGGGTTCTTTCTCATTTCTTTTTTTTTACGCGCAGTGTTTTTGCAGGCGCAAAAAAATTTGGGCCGGCTCTATGTTGTGCGCATTTGCGCAGAAAAGAAGCCAATAGAGGTCTATAGAAGGTGCGAAAATGCACACATATGCAACTTGTGTGGCTTAATAGCAATTTAAATCAGGACCTGGTAACTCCCCCGCACATGTGAACTAGCAGTTGCGCAGGAGTGAGTGAATTTCGCAATACGCTTGTGTGTCTCTGCCCTAATTAAGATTGCATTTCTGGAGCTCGCTTTTCTCATGGCCTGCATGAACGTAAAACCAAGGTAGCGCATCCTAGAGAATCGGTGCAGCTCGGGAATATATCTAAAAGGAGTGGCATAACACAATTTTTGCACCAGTTTTGAAATTCACCATCACCATTTTTTGCAACAAATTGTGGGGTGGCGTCAGCAAAAGGCACATGTAATATGCAGTGAATCAGGCACAGTATGCCCGGTCTTGATAAGTTTGCTGCAACATGCACAAACGAGTTGCCTGGCTCACCTTCGCATATGGTTGTTTTTACGTCGCGCAGTCCTCACAGACATAACTGGTATTGGATAAAGGGAGCATCGAGTGACGCTCCAAGGTTAAAAACTAGCCCTGGAGCTCAGACCAGCAATGTCGGTGACAAGCAATAATTTCAAGGTCAGGTAACCAATGCCATAATCTGTTCTTTACGTCTCACAAAACGGTGATTGACAGAAGATTCTGTAAAGGTCACATTGCTGGGTTTTGCAGCGTTCCAGGAATACGAGGCTGGACAGTTTCTCCTTGTCTTCCCAGGTCGGTTGGTTGGCCTCGGTGCCTGGAGAGAAGCAGTTTGAGGAGGAAAATGAGAGATTTATTATTAACTAGTTCCACAAGGTCAAAACCACAATCAGGCTGCTTGCAAAGCTTTCCTTCTATGGCCCTAGGTGGCTCCTTTATGGCCAGGTAAGTAAGGGGCTCGCCTTCCTTGCATTGTTGATGAACTACCGATTATTCTGCTCGGTTGACCAGCAGGACAGTAAATGAGTTCACATGACCCAGCAGTGAAACCTATGTGACGGCGAACAGAGGAGAACGCACCAGCTTACATTCCAAAGCATCTGAATACATGTTAGCCTCCTTGTATGCGAGCGAGATCCCAGAGCACAGGATGTGCTTATACATCTACTCAAGGTAGATGAGCTACTCAAGGTACTCAAGGTAGATGAGCTACTCAAGGTATTCTATGCAAGGTCGTCAGATGCCATTTAGCTGTAGATAGGGAGATGAAGGAAAACTCGCTTCTGTTCTGCAAGACAATAAGGAGACCTGAATGGTGAAGCCTGAGAACGAGGCCCATCCTGCTGGGATGTATCAGCACTGGTCAATACGCTGCATAATGAGGAATCCTTCATGCTCTCGCTACAGCACTGCATGCTTCCCGTATCTCCTACAGACCCTCTCAGAGGAGCAATGTCAGGTGTTACCCCTAGAATAGCTATTATGACCAATAGGGCGGCGTCACATGAACGTTTGCGCAAATACGCTCGCTGCAGTGCATTAGCGCATGATTGAGGTTTGAAGAGAATCATCAGCGCATTGCACATGTTTCTGCACATAAGGACAGTTTACACGCACGTGACACACATTAAGATTAATTAGGCCCAGCTGCCTCCTTTTTCCTGCATTTTGCACAGTCAGACCCTTTCCCCTTGCGTAGTTTTGCACCTGCTGTAGGCTACTATGGCATTTTTGCTGCACAAAACAGAGCTCTATCTTTCTGCGATGTGCGATTTTTTATCTCCCATGTTTCCCTATGGAGGCTTCTTTTTATCGCATCACAGCGCTACAAACGTGTTGCGATGCAACGCGATTTTAAGATTACAAAGTCCCATTTACTTTTGCAATAAAAAATTGCACGAGGTTATTCTCCCAAAAAAGCAGCGCTGACGCTCACAAATTGCAGTGAATAAAGATGCGATTTTGCAGCGATTTCCTCGCGGCAAAATCGTGATCGCCGTGTGGAATTAGCCACAGTTAGACCTGCAGATTTTGGTGTGGAATTCCACAACTGCGGATTTGGCTGTCCTGCGGTGTTTCCAGTGGTCCCTTGTGACTCATCAGCAGCAGCAGTTCTAGGGTGGTCTCCCATCTGCACTTGGGGTTCTGCTTTCCTGCTCTCTTCTAAGAGCAAGAAAGGGGAATCCCTGCAGCTGAACAGCTGCGTCTTAGGACAAAACCGAATAGACCCTATTGACTGTAATGGGGTCTGTTCACTTTCCACTCAGCTTCCCGAATTTTAGCCAGAAGAGAAAGCATTGCATGTAGCACTTTTTTTTGGTATTTTGTGCTGGATCTGCGACGGAACCTCCGACCAGAAGTTCCACCGCAGATGTGAAAGCGACCATCAACTTGTGCATGCTAGGTATTTGGATTCCTCATATCTATCAGGTAGTTTTGTGCCTTACTTTGGCTCCATGAACACTATTCATATTTATTGCCTTTGGCTGTGGCCACTGCAGCAGTATTACACGGCGGCCTTTCAGATGGCTGTGTAATAGAAGGATGGCTCCAGAACAGGGAGCACTCGTACAGACAGTGACTGTCTTTAGGAGACATTAAATATATGGCAGCCGTGTGCATTAGCCCTCAGTCCAGTAATATCAGCATCAGATATACTGGAAATGGTCACCAAAATAAATGACATTTTCTGCTATTCTGTAAAAACACACTCACATCTTGGACCTTGGACCATTAAGACCATTGTAGCAGACTATCTTATATCATACGTCATATGATTATTGATTTACATTTCAGTCATACTGATAGGTCCGACGCACTCCATGAACTGAAGCTAGGTATGTAGAGAAGCAGGTGGGTTGGCATCAGTGATATATACCATAATCATTCTTGCTGGTGTTATGGATAGAGATTCATTAAGATATATCAGGAAATATCAATCTTTTCATGCAAAAACTTCAGAAAATGATCATAACTGCATTACTATAACTCTCTTGCCTATTACAGAAACAGAACTCCCTGATAACATGATGATACACAACGTTGAACAGCTATAGTTTAGGTTATAGTTGCAAGACAAAATTAGTGAACATTGTGTCTTTGCATCAAGTACTAATGATTGTGCTTGTCTGTAATTGGGAATTAGATAACAATCTAACTAAGCTAATAACACAGTTGTGTCTTTCATGTCTTATTAAAGGGACCCGGTCGGCATCTATGAGTCCCATTAACTACAGTTATGGGCTCATAAGAGCTGAGGCACTGAGGGATGTGACTCACATACTCTGCTTCCTCCCTGTTTTCCTGCTGTCCACCCTCAAAGCCGCTGCTCATTGTATACAGCGGACTACTAATGCAAGTGCTCATAATGACAGAACTAGGCATACGTGGTCTGCTGTATACAAGGAGTGGTGGCTTTATGGGCGGATAGTGGGGGCATGGGGAGGAAGGGGAGTATGGCCGCCTGCACACGGCAGAGCTGGATTCCACATGCAGGAGCCCGCAGTACAATTCGACCCTGGCAACAGCAATGTCCATGCATACCTGTCTTTCTTTCACTTCATCTGTACTGCGGATGGTCCGCAAGGCTCGCCGTTGTACATGCACACAGATTTTTTTTTAATTTTTTAAACCCCTAGTGATGACGCTGAATCAGCGCCCTTTCCGCAATGTCAAATGCGGAACAGCCACGGGTTGGACGACTTCCATTGGTTTCCGCTCATGTGCAGGAAGAATCACTTTTCTATAGCATGCTATGGAAGGTATTTGCTGCGGAACCCCAAAGCGGATTCCGCAATGCAAAACCGCCCGTGTGAAGGTGGGCTATGAGTGACATTTTTGGACTTGGCACCCCAGCGCTTATGAGCCCATAACTTGAGTTTATGGGGCTTCTATAAGTTGACATAGTATCTTTAAGCATATTGAGTAAACATGCACAGTGCAAGGAGAAAAAGTAAGTGAACCTCAGTCTTAGGGCGCCTTCAGACGACTGTATATCGGCCAGGAGCATCCCTCTCTGCAGGGTGATGAGACTGGAAGAGCCAGGAGCAGTGCACTGAGCTCCCGCCCCCCTCTCCGCCCCTCACCGCCCCTCACTACTATTTGCAATGGGAGGGGTGGAGCTAAGTTTCTGAACCTAGCCCCGCCCCCTCCCATTGCAAATGGGGTGTATGTGCATTTTGCATTTATTTATTTATTTATTTATTTTTAACATGTAAATGTCATCCAGAAGTAATCTGTTTTTCATGTGCATGAAAAAAATGGAAGGTTGCCCAATTGATGAAATTTAAAACTCCCATTGAAGTCATTGGGCATGTGAAAGAAACGGAATGCACTTGCATGCCATTTTTTTTTCACACACTCATTGACTTCAATGGGTGATTCTCGTCCGAGAATTGTAACGGATTAGGACATGCTGCGAAATAATATATTTCTGAGGTCTTCTGACAGGTGTTTGTATCCAGGCATAGTTCTTACTAAGGCCTTATTCACAAAAGCGTTTTATTGGGGCTATCGATAAAACGCCAACGGAAAATCATGACCATCTGTAGCATTGGATTCCAATGCATTCATTTAGATGGTCGATCTTCCGGCACGCAAAATTGTCTGGAAGGAAATGATAGCACATACGCTGCCGATTCCGTCTGGCCGCATTTCTACATGTGGCCGGAAAAGTATGTCTTGTTCCATCTTTTTGTTGGAATACGCAGGAAGTTCCCATAGACTCCTATGGGAGCCTATGAGAGCCATCAGAAAAGGGAAGGGGGAAGGACTTTAGCAGCGGCTCACATTGTTAAAGCCCCTCCCCCTCACCTTGCTGGCAGCTCCCATTGGCTGGGGAGGGAGGGGGAGGGAATTTAGCATGGCAAGCACTGCTAAAGTCCCTCCCCCTCCCTTTGCCAGCAGCTCCCCAAGGCTTCTATGGGAGCTTCTATTGCCGCGATCAGCTGCCAAGGGGAGGGTGAGTGAGCAAGAGAGACTTTAGCATGCTAAGGTCTTTCTTCCATGGAATTCCAGGCTGTGGCGTATATATACACCGCACCGAACAGTGTGAACGAGCAAGAAAATGAAAGATTCAGCCACGACATATCATTCATGTGATTTTGGGCTGTGACTTTCGGCCGTGATGCAGACGGCCAAAAATCGCATTGCCCGTGTGAAAGAGCCCTCACTAATCAACGGTTTGTCAGTAATCATGCTTTGTGTGCCTTTATGTAATGGGCAAAGCACCTGTGAAACCTTCACTTCCTGTTACGTTTATTAGTTTAGTTTGACATTTTGTCTATAATTGTAACTTGGATAACAATCAAACCATATTTAGTAGTTTATGACAGAAATCCAGGTAAGTTCAAAGGTGTCAATTACTTTTTATATAATGTTGCATTTACACAGGACGAGCTGTCGGGTAACTGATGCTCGACACTGGTCCCAGCGGGGCTTTCTCCAGTGCTGTTACACAGGAGCGAGTGTCATGGGCATCGCTCACAATGCTACTGGAATGGAGGTGGAGCGGTCCCGGCTGCCTGCATTCACAGTAAGCAGACTCATAGTTCATTTTCCTGCATGTAGAAGCTGAATGTTTCTTTTAGTCGCCGCATGCATTCACACAGGAAGATTATCATTCAGTTACTCGCGGGAGTGCGGGAATCTGAATGATTCTGAGCAATAATCGTAATGTAGTCTCAATCCACTTTAGGCATCATTCACACAGGCGCTGTTTTCACGCATTATAGGCGCGGGAAAAGATCGTGGCTATACTGTACTTAAAATCGCTTAAATGGGTGAATTCCAGCTATATTAATTAGCCTGTTCACATGATCGGAGGTGCGTGGTATCCAGCTCCTATAGGAGTCTATGGAAAGCACGCACCAAAGATAAGTCCTATCTTTTCTCACACCACGAACCTTAGATGCGAGTTTGCAGCCGCAGGTCCTATCTTTGATTGGTGCCAGCTTTTGCACGTCTAATATTTCTTTATGTGGACGCTTCTATAGGAAACCATTGGTTCTATTTAGACGCAATTTTTTATGCACTTATAATGCATGAAAACAGCATTCATGTGAACGAGGCCTTACACAAACATTAGTTTTAGGCAGCGTCATCTGGCATTATTCATGACTAAAGGAACTAGGTAATGTGTTACAAAGATCCTTGCTTTTTATATTTAAGGACTCTATAGGGACCGGGTCTGTTCCACTGGATTGATGCACAGCCAATGAGGTACCAATATTCAAAAAGGAGTTAAAAAGTAAACCTGGAAACTACAGGCCGGTAAGTCTAACTTCTATTGTGGGTAAAATGTTGGAAGGGTTTCTAAGAGATGCTATCCTCGAGGACCTCCGTATGACTCCGTATCAGCATGGGTTTATGAGGAGTCGCTCCTATCAAACCAACCTGATCAGCTTTTATGAGGAGGTAAGTTGTAGACTGGACCAGGAAGAGTCCCTGAGGATACAAGGCGTTTTCATGGGAAAACAGCCTCCCATCACTTCAAGGATGCAGAGAACCTCCGCCACAGCTGTCATTGTTCCTCCCATTGTTTTGAATTGGGGATCTCGCTTTGCCTGCACCTAGCACGTGGGGCGATGCTGCCACAGGCCCCAATGAAATGGGTGGTGCAATGCAAAGGCACGCCAAAAGATAGGAAATGCTACAATTTGTTTCCCGCATCGCATCGCTGTGCCATGCGGGAAAATATCGCCCATGTGTATTGACCCCATTCAAAAGAATGGGATTCATATTTGTGCGTCTCACAGTGCACAAATCTTGCGTGATTTTAAAGTCCGTATGAAGTCAGCCTTATTGTTTCCTAGCTTGCTCGAACAAAGGATTTCTCGCTCTGTGTAAAAGCACTTTTACATTTATTATATGGAGTTTCACTCCACATTTATTGCCAAGTCCATTGTATGGACTCTTATCAGTTACTTTGTTTACTTGCACATTTTCTAGGGATATAATTGAGATACAGGAGTGATGCTCGTGGTGTTACATTGTAGTCTGCATCTAGTCACAGTGTACACTCACAACTCCTATGGGTTTTGTTCCAGAGGGGAAATGAAAGTCAAACATGTTCCGTGTTCATTACAAAGGCAGAGCGCATTATGCAATACACCCATAGCCACGCCTAATAGCTATTAGTAATAGCATGTAGAAAGTGATGTAGCTGAAGTTGCATTACCTTCATTGAACTCTTCTGATTTGTGCCCTGTAGAAAAGAACTGTACATTGTGAGAACACAACACGTTTTGGGCTTTTGTATTTATGAGGCTCTTACTAGTAGGGAAGGTGTAAAGTGTTTAAATGTTTAAAGGCCCTTTTACATGAAACGATTATCCTTCACAAAATCATTTAAACGGGGAAAAGCAAACTTTAATTGGTCTGTGTAAACGCAGCCAATGATCGAACAATAAATCGTTCACTTCTCTTTTGTTCATTTTATGCAGCATAAGAATCATCATTGGCTCGTTCACTGATCGCTTAGTTTTAATACCGGTCGTTCTGCCCTTCTCATTCGCTGTATAAGTGAATTTGAATGGTTTCTCGCTTGAACGAGCCAACAATGTATAACAGCTTATTCAGATGACCCCCTTCAGATCTTTTCTCCTTCACCAGCTTTTCAAACTTTGCTCCAGAACACAGGAGTTTGAAAGTAACCGAGCGTAGATAGGTGCTGCATATATAAGGCCAAAGGCCAGATTCACAAGGGCGTTTTTGTGCGTGTATTTGCGCACACCAGATTTGCGCATGCAATACAGTGAATATAATGCATCAATTTCAATGGACTCATTTACATGCGCATTTAGGTTGCACAAAAAACCCCGCAGCATGCTCTATAGAGCCATAGTGTTTTATCTTCCTGGAGTAAAGCTAATTTGAATAAAAGTGATGTAACATTGTCTACATTTTTTTAAAAAAGCTTCATCTTTAGAGCTTAAACAGATATACTCACCACTACGGACCGTTTAAGTGCATGAACCGTTTTTTTTTTAAATTATTCAAACTGCGCACTAATGTGCGTGAGTTTGAAAAGAAAAGAGGCGAGAAAATAGGTCCTGCCCTATCTTTTTCGCATGTAGGAAAACTATGTGCGGGAAAAATAGGGCAAGTCCAATCTTTTCACATTCGTAGTGTTAACGGGCGAGAATCCCGATAGTGAAGATGAAACAATTGAAATCAATGGTTTCGTTCCGTCCCATTTTGCAGCTGTAATTTTCACGGCCACAAAACGGCACAAAATCATGCGCCTGAGTTTAAGGCATCATGTCCACCCGGAAAATCAGGCCCGCCGCGGATTCTATATGTAGAATCCGTAGCCGGTCCCTCCTGCCCCGCGGACATGATGCCTAAAAATAAGAATAAACTCACCTCTCCGAGCGATGCGTGTCTCCCCTTCTTTGCAGCTGGATCTTCTTTCTTCGGCCCGGTGGATGTGCTCGGCACACCGTCAGCATGCCGCGCACATGTGCTAGGCACATCCGCCGGGCCGAAGAAAGAAGATCCGGTCGCGAAGAAGGGAAGAACTGCATAGCCCGGAGCAGGTGAGTTTAATTCTGGTACGGGTCCCCTGCGGATCCGGACGGCTTCCATAGGCTTCAATAGAAGCCTGCGAGAGCCGTCACCGCAGGAGACCCGCACCTAAATGGCGCATGTCGATTTTTTTTTTCCCGCACGCGGATCCGTGCCTGATGGGAAAAATGACATCTGCAGGTATTTAACTACCTGCAGGTGTCCAATGCATCCCTATGGGGCGCGGATCCGCGTGCGGGAGAACCGCTGCGGATTTAAAGCACATGGACATGAGGCCTAAAACATTTTTAAAATGTATCTGTGCTTTCTGAAAACTTTTGACATGTGCGACCAAGGGGGTTTCGGGTAAACTCCCAGAGAATAGCTGTGACTTGGTCGTGGCTCTTCTTTGTTCACGCGATTTAGTGGTCCGATAACTGCAATTTTTTTTACCGCGGCTATTGAAGCGCGAAAATGCCATTCATTGAAAGAGGCCTAAATCTGTAGCAACCGGTTTCCAAGAAAGTGTTTACTAGGCGCTTCTGCAAGACCTAAAGTCCTGTGTCTTGGACCACCTATTTCAGGGATACTTCATCCGTGGCAGTTTAAGCTCTGCTGGAACCCAATTTTGTTTAGTCTGTAGCCAAAGCATAATGCATTATATACAAATCTAATGTAATATACTCAGAACATGGTAAGTTATCCTTTCATTATTTTCAGGCTGCAACACAAAGTACCATGAATATTGTGAAAGCACCCAATTATATTAATGTATGATCCAAGTGAAGTAAATGTATTTGTACTTGAGCTTGGAAATGGAAACTAATCAGGACTTATGTTCACCATGCAGAGATTATTGTATTTCTCTATTATTTATTCCTAGACATTGGAGCTTTCAAAATTACCCAGAACCACTTCTCACCTCAGTTTGTACTTATTATATTCCGAATACCCTGATTAACTTTGAATCATGACATTAAGGAGTTGGTCCCTTTTTCAACTTTCATGACCTGTCAATTGGACATTGTAACTGAGAATGAGGGAATGCTTAATGAGAATGTGTGTAAGTGGGTAAGTAACTGGTCAGTGATGGAAAGCAGAGGGGGGTTATAAATGGCGCATACTCTGATTGGGTCACTGTTACTAGTGGGGTACCACAGGGGGCAGTACTGGGTCCTGTTCTTCTTAATATATTTATTGATGACCTGGTAGAAGGATTGTGCAGTAAATATCAATATTTGCAGATGATGCAAAACTATGTAACGAAATTAACACAACAGAGGATAGAATGTGGTTGCAAACTGATCTGGGTAAATTAGGGGATTGGGAAGAAAAGTGGCCAATGAGGTTTATCACTGATTAATATAAGATTATGTACTTAGGCAGAGGAAATACATGTCATCATTACACACTAAATGGGAAACCACTGGGAAACACTGACATGGAGAAGGACTTGGGGATTTTAGGTAATTGTAAGCTTAACTGGAGCAACCATTGTCAGGCAGCTGCTGCCAAGGCAAATAGGATCATGGGGGGCATCAAAACAGGTCTAGGGGTGCATGATGAGTACATTGTTCTACTTCTACAAATCACTGGTCAGACCACACATGAAATATAGTCATATACAGTTTTGGGCATCGATATTCAAGAAGGACATATCAGAGCTTAATCGGGTACAAAGACAGGCAACTAAAGTAATAAACGGAATGGGCGGACTACAATACCCAGAGAGGTTATCAAAATAGGAATTATGTAGTTTAGAAAAAAGATGGCTCAGGGGCAACCAAATAACTATGCATAACTATATCAGGGGACAATACAGAGATCTCTTCCATCATCTATTTATACCCTGGACTGCTACTGTAACAAGGGGTTGCCCTCTACATATAGAGGAAAGAAGTTTTCTACACCGACGTAGAAGGGGGTTCTTTACTGTAAGAGCAGTAAGACTGTGGAACTCTCTGCCTGAGAACGTGGTGTTGGCGACTTCGATAAAAAGAGTACAAGAGGGGCCTGGACGCCTTTCTTGAGTGATACAATATTACCATTTATAACGTCAGAAGGGTGGGTGATCTGGGGATTGCCAGATTGGATTCGGGAAGGAATTTCTTTTCCCTTAAATAGGGAGGATTGGTTTCAACCTCATTAGTTTTTTTTTTTTCTTCCTTCTTCTGGATCAACATTGGGGGTTAATAAGGTGAACTAGATGGACATTTTTTCAACCTTACATACTATGGTACTATGAATTGGCTACAGGCTTTATAGGTAACAATCAAATGCTGGTCTCAGGGAGTACAATGGGCTCACTTTGGCTAAATTAGAGTTAATATGGAAGATGGAGCACCCGATACAGATCTTGATGGATAGGGGGTCCAAGGAGCAGCTGCAGGCCAGTTACGTTGGGAGAACTTTATTACAGAAGTCAGCATGCAGGCGGTGCTAGCGCCTTTGTCGTCATCATGCAGCAGCGTCTCTTCTAATTTAAACACCCCCCTTTGCTTCCTTTTTAGCGCAATCAAGAATTGAGCTTGTATAACATTGCATCACGCTTAGCTCATCCAGGCAAGGAGCAGACAGCATCTTCTGTGCCCAGATCCGGTATCAGGTAATAGGGAGTCCTATGCAGGCTCCTGTTTCACAGGAAGTTGATAAAAGCAAAAACAAAATTGCCCAGCAAGCTGACACAAGTGATGATGCCCCGGGATGCCAGCTTAGCCCCTGAGCTGGGGGTAAGGTCAGGGAGATGATGGGATGTATTGCTTTTCTGCAGCCCATGATCAGCCATGGAAACAGCTACTGCCTGAAAGTCTTGTGCAGAATACACAGGCTTGTCTATAGCAGATATGCATTGTGTGACGGAGACTGTACACAGATTACCCACATCTGATTGCAGGGTAACTGTCTCTGTCATTATTGCTGATCTAATTGTATAGATCAAGAGTGATAACAGAGACAGTCACCCTGTAATCAGATCATGTCTTCAGCCTGTAGGGTGGTATCTTCATATATCACCATAGCTGCTCTCACTCTCCTCCTCAGCTTACCCGTTCTCACCCCTCACTCTCCTCCTCAGCCCTCATGTCCTTCTTTCTTATCCTGTTCATCCTTTCTGTCCTGCTCTCAACTTTCTCAGCCTCCACATCCTCATATTATCTTCTCTCATTCTCTTCATCCTGCATGACCTCTGTCATCCTCCTACAGTAATAGACTACGACCAATGCTTTCTCATTTGGGCGGCATAGACAACAGCCGGATACCCAACACAGAAGTACAGAGAGACGTCCGACAGGATGGGAAGAGCAAGAGATAATGAAGTAGATAGACAGGGACATCACAGGACCATATAGAGGGAATAAAAAGATAGCGCTCCATAGTGCAGAGGGACTCCGAACAATAGCCAGGAGGAAATAAAATATGGACTATTGGTACCTCCAATGGTTGTGCTCCGGCACAACACGTATGTAAGCAGAACACTACAGCAGCAGCCAATATCCACGGGCGAGTCAAGAATTCCGTATAGAATAACTAAGAACAGCAATAAGAATGTACAGGTGCGTTGAACAGGAGGACCAAGATCGTCCAAGAAGCCAAGCTTTATTGTAGAAAGGCTACATATTTCTGTGCTGGTCCGGATTACACAATCTGTAAACGTGTCCTTGAGTGCATTTTTATTAGTCCTAAAATTGGGATTATGGCATTTTATGACAAGATACCACATTAAGGGGATGTTTACACAGCTGAACTGCACCACAGGTCAAGGTATGCTGCAGATGTATTTACAGCATGTAATATTTCTTCCAATCTCATGTACATTGCATGTACAGTAAAACATTACGGATTTTCCACAGGCAAATATGCTGCAGAACAACCATAGCGTAACCAAACGGACCTTCCCCACAGGTTGAAATATTCTGCAACAGCATTGTGAAAAAGGCCTTCTGCGGAATATTCATATAATGCTGTTGTGGAATATTCCATCTCGTGTGAACGGTCGCTAATAGACAACGTTAACGTAAACTAGGCGGTCACAAGATTTGCCAAATTTATCACAGTGGGGCACGCTGTGCGACAGAATGGGCGCATCAAGCATGAAGTTAGACACTTTTCTCTTTTTAACCCATTTAGGACCAAGCAATGTAAATATATGGCACTTGGTCCCAGGCTTTAAGCCCAGCCGTATGTAAAATTAGGCTGGGGATTAAAGTCTCCTGCTTCTGTAATAAGTCAGAAGCAGGATGGCTTGTCAGCTGTTAGTCACAGCTGATAACCAGGAGGAGGAGGAGGAAGAAGTGGGTTTTAACCCTTTCTGCCTCCTCCTTTCTTCAGTACACAGCGCTCAATGAGCGATATGTATTAAGAAGTGAAAGTGGAAGTGTTTCTTCCACTATGGGAGCCCGGGGGTCATGTCACTGCCGGGATTCCCTGCTATAGCAGAGCTGCAGGGCCGTATCAGACCCTGATCAGCTTTGCCAGTGACTATTGTCACTACAGGGGGATGTTTTTCACTGTAACTGGGGCTCCAAGGGATGCCCCAGCTACAGTGGGAAAGTATCAAATAAAAAAAATTAAAAAAACATGTGAATGTCCCCCATAGGTCATATATTACATCATTGGGGACATAGATAAAAGATATAGTAAAAAACATAATTACATAAATAAGTAAAAAAGAATAAAATAACAATATAAGGGCTTATTTACACGAGCATATATTGGCCGACGTTTTCACGGCCGGATGATATACGCTTCCACCTGAGCAGTCCCCCCCTTTCCTTCCCCTCACCGGCTCTCTCCTCCCCTCCAAGCGGTTTGCAATGGGAGTGGGTGGGACGGGGGTGGAGCTAAGTTCCCGCCACCTCCCTGCCCCTTGTCCATAGCCACCAATAGGAGTCGGCGGGACAGAGCGGAGCTTAGCCGCGGCTCCATTGACAACAAGCACGCAGCTGTGTTCACGCGTGTTTTTGCTCGCACCTAGGTGCGCACGTATGTACGCACCTAAGTACGCACAAAAACACACTTGTGTGAACCCACCCTTAGGGTGTGCAAAAACACTAGGCTTGAAGAGGTCGATTTGCGCACGTGTTTCTGCATAGTATTATACATTTTGTGCACGCAGGGTCATTACACAAATGTGTACAACACACCCTTCTGTGGATTAAAATGCTAATTAGCCTAATGAGATCCAGATGTGTTCTTTACCCCAACGTTTTGCGCAGTGTTTCGCGCTCATGAAAACTATCCCATTTGAAATGAATGAGTTCTAATCTCTGAGTTTAGTTTGCACAGATTTTGTGTGGGCAAATACCTGTGCAAACACGGTCGTGTAAAAAAGCCCTTAGACCAATATTTTGTGCCAACATTGCAGTAATAAATTTGGTGCAAATTGTGACTCTACTAAGCCACGGCCATTGTCGAGTGTGGCCAGCAGGGTGCAGGAACAATTGATTTCGGACGCGTTCATTTGGCGATTCTGTGTAAAACGAGATGCAACATCGTGCAATGTTGTGGTCATTGTGTCCTGTTGCGTTGCTTTTTCTTAGGTGAATGCACCCTCTTATATTTATTGGGCTTTTATATATAGACAAACATCCTGCTCTATTTGTTGCTTTCATGTGCTGTACATTATGTTTGCATAGACAAGCTGGAGGGAGCTGGAGTTACCCGACACTCGGTACGTGTAGAAGGGCCTTTACCTGCTAGCAGTCTAGCTGAATGCATTGCATGTAGCACAGCTAGTAGCGGCAGGTGTTGGCTTTGTAAGCTGCTCCATCACAGGGGAAATTTACAGGCACCAAACAAATCCAGGATGAGCTCATCCTATTCAATCAGAAACCATAAAACACAGAATCTTGTACTTTAGTGTAGAAAGTGTGCATGAATGTGTGCAGGTAAGTAATGCAAAATAGATTGGAATCCACAGAGACTGAGCGTTATTTAATTGCAAATGTATTCAAGCGTTCCCTGAAAGAATACTTTTTCACAGTGTTAATAATTTAGCAATGGCATCTGTCACCGGCTTAATAATTAGGTGCCTGGTTCTAAAGGGAAAATAAGCAAAAGTAAAAAATGTCATCTATCAGTGAACAGCGGTGATCAGGTGTTTTGGAAATCAAAAGTGGGTTAATGAAATGTAGAAGCTGAATTAAGTTTCTTGACATATCATTAAGTAATGTAGAGGCGGTGGTGCATATGTATGGTTCTCTATTCACTTCTATGGGAGTAAGATAAACAAGGAAGCACACTTGCATGTCTATTTCTAGAACTACCTAAGACTAGAGATGAGCGAGCACCAAAATGCTCGGGTGCTCGTTACTCGAGCCGAACTTTCCGCGATGCTCGAGGTTTCGTTTCGAGTAACGAACCCCATTTAAGTCAATGGGCGATTCGAGCATTTTTGTATATCGCCGATGCTCGCTAAGGTTTTCATTTGTGAAAATCTGGGAAATTCAAGAAAGTGATGGGAACGACACAGAAACGGATAGGGCAGGCGAGGGGCTACATGTTGGGATGCATCTCAAGTTCCCAGGTCCCACTATTAAGCAACAATAGCGGCAAGAGTGGGCCCCCCCTCCCAACAATTTTTACTTCTGAAAAACCCTCATTAGCAAGGCATACCTTAGCTAAGCACCACACTACCTCCAACCAAGCACAATCACTGCCTGCATGACACTCCGCTGCCACTTCTCCTGGGTTACATGCTGCCCAACCCCCCCGCACGACCCAGTGCCAAAAGCGCACACCAAAGTGTCCCTGCGCAGCCTTCAGCTGCCCTCATGCCACACGCTGGCCTCATAGCCACACCACCCTCATGTCTATTTATAAGTGCGTCTGCCATGAGGAGGAACCGGAGGCACACACTGCAGAGGGTTGGCAGGGCCAGGCAGCGACCCTCTTTAAAAGGGGCGGGGCGATAGCCGACAATGTTGTACAGAAGCAATGAGAACTCCAATCCTGTGCCACCTCCGTCAGGAGCTGCAAGCGTGGGCATAGCAATGGGGAATCCATGGACTACCACCAGACGGACCAATGCAAAGGTATTTGCCAAGAATGCTTTCATTGTTGGAGGAGGAGGGGGATGTTTTTGAGGCACTACGTGTCCTCTCCACGTGTCCGTGGTTATATGCACCTTAACAGTAACCGCGTTGGTGGGAAATGGCCTCGCCGCCATCATGTCTTTGGGAAGCCTCCGTTTCCACACCCCAGTGACATAGCATTAGCAGCGGTATAGGCAGAGCCCAGAATTAGTAACATTTCAGCGGTAGCATTAGGGACAGGCCCCAGTAACATATCACTAGCAGCATTATAGGGGGAGCACAGTATTAGTTCCATTTCAGTAGTAGTAGCAGTCCAGACAGGCCCCAGTAACAATTCTGAAGCAGCAGTTTAGGGGGAGCGCAGTCTTAGTTCCATTTCAGTAATAGTAGCACTCAAGACAGGCCCCAGTAACAATTCCGAAGCAGCATTATAGGGGGAGCACAGTATTAGTTCCATTTCAGTAGTAGTAGCAGTCCAGACAGGCCCCAGTAACAATTCCGAAGCGGCAGTATAGGGGGAGCGCAGTCATAGTTCCATTTCAGTAATAGTAGCACTCAAGACAGGCCCCAGTAACAATTCCAAGCAGCAGTATAGGGGGAGCGTAGTCTTAGTTCCATTTCAGTAATAGTAGCACTCAAGACAGGCCCCAGTAACAATTCCGAAGCAGCAGTATAGGGGGAGCACAGTATTAGTTCCATTTCAGTAGTAGTAGCAGTCAAGACAGGCCACAGTAACATTCTTGTTGCAGCAGTTTAGGGAGATAACAGTCTCTTTCACATTTCAGTAGTTGCAGTATAGACAAGGCCCCAGTTACATTTATGTAGCAAAAGTGTAGGCCAACCCCACACACCTTGCTGTACCATGAGTGCAGGCGAAGCCCATAAAAATTATAGTATATTTTTACACTTTTTGGGAAAAAGCCCACTGCCTCTTATATACACTGTATTTCGATTTCCCTGTTGGAGGCTGACTTCGCGTACAGAACGCACAGCAGAGCCAGGAAAAAATTATGCGGCAGGCTGGGTATTAATCACCGACTACTCCCCCCAGCAGAGACGCAGTAAACTGAAGACAGTGACAAGCAGGCCAAATATAGTATATTTTTACACTTTTTGGGAAAAAGACCACTGCCTCTGATATACACTGTATTTCGATTTCCCTGTTGGAGGCTGACTTCGCGTATGGAACGCACAGCAGAGCCAGGAAACAATTATGCGCAAGGCTGGGTATTAATCACCGACTACTCCCCCCAGCAGAGACGCAGTAAACTGAAGACAGTGACAGGCAGGCCAAATATAGTATATTCTTAAACTTTTTGGTAAAAAGCCCACTGCCTCTGATAGACACTGTATTTTGGTTTCCCTGTTGGAGGCTGACTTCGCGTACGGAACGCACAGCAGAGCCAGGAAACAATTATGCGCAAGGCTGGGTATTAATCAGCGACTACTACCCCCAGCAGAGACGCAGTAAACTGAAGACAGTGACAGGCAGGCCAAATATACTATATTTTTACACTTTTTGGGAAAAAGCCCACTGCCTATATAGCCAGTATACCTCTTTCCCTGCCTCACCAGTACTGCCCCTATACTCTGTAAAATGACTGCAGACTGAGGACGCCCGATATACAAAAAAAAAATAATTGTGCAACACTGCTAAAAGCAGCCTCAACAGTACTGCACACGGTCAGATGTGGCCCTAAGAAGGACCGTTGGGGTTCTTGAAGACGAATATAACACCTAACACTCTCCCTATAGCAGCTACAGCAAGACAGCACTTTCCCTGATCTCTGTCAGCATGCATCTGTGGCGAGCCGCGGGCGGGGCAGATTTAAATACTCGGGTGTCATCTGATCTTCCCAGCCACTCACTGCAGGGGGGTGGGATAGGGCTGGAATGTCACAGGAGGAAGTTGTAATGCCTTCCCTGTGTTTCTATTGGCCAGAAAAGTGCGCAAATTTCTCAGGGAAGGAAATGTAATGGAGTCGAGCACTGCGTGGTGTTCGTCTCGAGCAACGAGCATCTCGAACACCCTAATACTCGAACGAGTATCAAGCTCGGACGAGTACGCTCGCTCATCTCTACCTAAGAACAATATAGAGAGAACTGCTTGCATACACAACCTCCACTCCATTCTTTTTCTACCTGGGTGTAGCGGCTGTCACTAAACTTACCAGGTGGGAAGAGAATTTGGGGACCTTACTTTCTTAACCTAAGTCATAGAATGGTAGAATTGGAAGGACGTCCAGGGTCATCGGGTCCAACCCCCTGCACAACGCAGGATCGCTAAATCATCCCAGACAAATGAGAATAGGGCTGATCCCTCTGCACTGTGACAGCCCTTCAGATATTTGTGGACAGCTATTAAAGGGGTTGTCCCGCGCCGAAACGGGTTTGTTTTTTTTTTCAACCCCCCCCCCCCCCCCCGTTCGGCACGAGACAACCCCGATGCAGGGGTTAAAAAAGAACACCGCACAGCGCTTACCTGAATCCCCGCGCTCCGGTGACTTCTTACTTACCTGCTGAAGATGGCCGCCGGGATCTTCTCCCTCGGTGGACCGCAGGGCTTCTGTGCGGTCCATTGCCGATTCCAGCCTCCTGATTGGCTGGAATCGGCACGTGACGGGGCGGAGCTACACGGAGCTACACGGAGCCCCATTGAGAAGATAAGAAGACCCGGACTGCGCAAGCGCGTCTAATTTGGCCATTAGACGGCGAAAATTAGACGGCAACCATGGAGACGAGGACGCTAGGAACGGAGCAGGTAAGTGAAAAACTTTTTATAACTTCTGTATGGCTCATAATTAATGCACAATGTACATTACAAAGTGCATTAATATGGCCATACAGAAGTGTATAACCCCACTTGCTGCCGCGGGACAACCCCTTTAAACTACATTTATTGGCTTAAAAATGATACTTAAGTGACTACCTTTGGATAATTCGTACACGCAACCTATTTTCTTCAGCATTATTTGCATCTTAGCTGCATTGTCCTCTTTACTCTTCATTGACTCTGGACCTAAGCCATGTTTTACACTTCACTTCTTGTTCGGTTTGATGATAGTGTACATTCACAAACTCACCACAATCAGCGCATGGGATATTGTTTCCATTACAACAAGGGTAGAATGATTATTATGTACTACAGTACCAGCAATATAGCCACTCGTCAGGAAATGAAGATTACTGGAGAGCTGCCACACATTTAGCCTGCTTTTAGATGAGCCGATTCTCATGTGAACGACCAAGGGACGTCACTAAGGATGACCGAGCATACTCGATAAGGCAAACTACTCGTCTGTAAAGATTCGGCTGCCGGCGAGGTTGACAGGTGAGTTGCGGCGTTGAGCAGGGGGGAGGGTGAAAGAGATCTGCCCTCCGTTCCTCCCCCTCTCCCCGCCGCTCCCCGCCCCCTGCCGGCACCCGAATCTTTAGAGACAAGCGGGCAGGTACTCAAATAAGGCACTACTCGACCGAGTAGTTTGCCTTAGCGAGTATGCTCGCTCATCTCTAGACGTCACCGCTAGCTCGTTCGCTGTTGTGCAGCCTATTCAAACAGGCAGATACATCGCTGGCTCATTCAAACAAGCATCATTCAGTTCCGTTCAGTTTTTGACATTCGTGTTTAACCCTTTAAGGAAATGGCCTATTTTGGGCTTAAGGACGCAACGATTTTTGACGGATTTTCTTCTCCATTTGCGTGGCGAACTGTAGTTTTTATCGGTGCCACTTTTGGGTACATTTGATTTTTTTTCCACAGCGTTAATCATGCAGCATAAATGACAATACAGTTTTTTCTGCGGGCCGGTACGGTTACAACGATACCAAAATTCTTACATTTTTTTTAGGCTTTTCCACTTTTCTGCAATAAAAACCCCTTTTTTGGAAATCTTTTTTTTCCGCTGCATTCAAAGTCCTGTAACTTTTTTATTTTTTCATGGACGGAGCTCTATGAGGGCTTATTTTTTGTGAGACGAGCTGTGGTTTTTATTGGTACCATTTTGGGGTACATACGGCTTTTTTAATCACTTTTATTGCGCTTTTAGGGAGGCAAAATGCTAAAAATTAGCATTAGCTAAAAATTAGCATTTTGCTTTAGTTTTTAGCGGGTTTTTTTACGTTTTTTTCCGTGCACAGTCAAAAGCATGTGCAGCTTATTGTACGCGTCGTTACGGACGTGACAATACCAAATATGTGGGGTTTTAATTTTTTTTACCCTTTTTTATGCTAATAGGAGAAAAAGCATAAAAAAGGTTTTTTTACTTTTTTCATTTACATTTTTCTTTTTTATTCATTTTTCTTTTCTTTTTTTTAATAAAATTTGTGTCCCTCTGGGGCACTTACAGTATAGCACTGATGATCGCTGTGATAAGGCATGGCAGAGCTACTGCCCTGCCATGCCTTTTCGCTTATACAGCGATCACAGGCTATGGCAATACCGGACGCCATAAACTTACGGCCTGGATCGGGAAGGGATTAAGTGAATATGGAAGACTGAATAAGAGCGCTGTTTAAACCGAACGACTCAACGATGATTTTTATGCCTGCATAAAATTAAGGAAAAGCGAATAGCAAACGATTCTTGTTCGATCTAAACACAAGGCAACGACTGAATGACGAACAATCATCGCTCGCTTTCGCTCAAACGCAATTTTCTTGAATGGTAATTGTTCCATCTGTAATGAGTTTGACTAAGAGATATCCTGAACAGCGGCTTTAATGCTACTATTAATACGCCTTGTGATGTACTGTCACCAATGTCTCAGGTGGCCCAATAGAGTTAATGCTGTCTCCATGATGTCTGGTGCCTAATGGGATTAAGGCACTGCTATAATTTCCCTGGTGGCCCAATTTTGTCTGTGATGTCTGTGCCGGTTTTGTGGGATTTATTCTGCCCGAAATGTTCTTGCTTGTTCATTGGCATTACTTTTCATCCACTGACTCTTTTACACTCTCCACTTCTTGACTTCTCTCTGCAGGTGGTCCGCGCTGTAAGCCATGACCTCTTGTGACCAGCTTCCTGTAATAACTCAAAATCCTCCCGCTGGGGTTCAAGACTAAAAGAGGTGGGCAGTTTATATTACTTTTCATTAAGAGCAATGCCAAAACCCAGACATGTTGTTAATCTTTAGCAGCAAAAACAGAACCTAAATCATGCGGGACCTAGTGGCCCAGGGCAGAAGGACACTTGAGTAAGTAGGGAACAGTGACAAGTAAAAACATGACTAATCCTCAGTAGTTGGCCGACTCATAAATGTGATGTTCTAGTGGATGCAGGATTGATATAAAATATGACAGACGAGCAACCCTTGATTCCTGTTATAAATCTTGTATCAAGGTTTCCATTTGAGAAGGGTTAGAATTAGATAAGGGTTTCAGATAAAGTAATAGATTATCATTGAAATATACCTAAAACTACGGCATCTATAAGCTACGGTGATATTATGCAGACAGGACAGAGTATCTGTGCAAAGACAATATCTGAGCTCCTTCCTAATTTTTAGAGGGGCTCATCATATAGTATATCATTTCTTATGGCTTTTCGATAAATCCCTTATTGGTGTGCCAATGTATTTGTGATGAGTAATCAGTAATTATGAGCCACAGTCATTACATGTAATCTAGTAATACGTCAATTCATGGATTCCTCTCTTCTCCCCAGGTTCTTGGAAAACATACCACCTGCAGTACTTCTCCTTTCGGTTGGTAATTGTAGCTATATATGTGTCATTGCCCTCATTTTACACCTGTAAGGTGCCAAGCGTACTCAGGTTAAGGGTCATAAACACACTACACTTGCCCCTGTGCACAATATGTATTGCTGCATTGCTACATTACATCACAGTGTTACCGACATTGCTGGACATTTGTATAAAGACGTCCTTGTGTTGTCTACACTTTCAAATTGCGTTAACAGTAAATTTCACCCGTTACACTAATATCTGTCATATATAAAGTAAAACTTTCATTAGCATATTTTTAGCACGCAGAGGGAAATATCTTAATCATGTTTCTTCTTAATTTCCCCAATGTATTGGGAGACAGTATTCTTCTATTCATGTAAATGCGCATGGTATTAAGGTGCAGCTAGGGAATTGTTGAGCTGGTGACAGAGTGACTCATATGGGACAAGTCTAGAGCGCTTGACACTTTCTAAAAGGGATAATGACATTCTATTTATCGGGGAAAGTAAACTTAATGTAAAGTCGGTTCTTCTGCCAGAGGAGGTTCAGGGAAAGAACCCAGGTGAAAACTTGGAAATGCTCCTCAAAGAGATATACAGCTCCAACTCTTTTTTTTACCCCTCATGTGCAGCTCCTCTGCACACATTTATTGCTACATTGTTGAATTATTGACACAGGGATAAGGTTCTGGAAATGAATCATCAATGGGATCCTTTGAAGGTTCGGGGAAAGGAATTGAAGATTTTTCCAGATTCCTCACTGGACGTACGGAAGAGGACACAGACATTTACAGAAGAAAAAGATTTTGCTGCGCCCCAATCAGCTCACCCATGCTATGCTTTATCCTACCAAACTGAAAGTCCTCAAAGATGGCCACTCTTAGGCCGGCTTCACACGAGCGTGACGGGCTCCGCCGCGTAATATTCCGCAGTGAAGCCCGTCACGGCGCCCACCAGAGACCCCATACTTACCAGCGGAAGATAGCGTGAAGACGCTTCCCCGCCCACCGCCGTCGCGTCATGTGACACGCCCACCGCGTCACATGACGCGGCCGGCCGTGTCACGTGACGCGCCGGCCGCGTCATATGACGCGCCGGCCGTGTCATATGACGTGCGGCGGTAGGCGGGGAAGCGTTTTTTCACGCTATCTTCCGCTGGTTGCAGCGGGAGATAGCGTGAACGGACGGCTTCCATTGACTGCAATGGAAGCCGTCAGCACGTACACCCGCGGCAAATAGAACATGCTGCGGGTGAGGACGGGAGATTTCACGGTGCGTAATTCCGCGGTGGAATTACGCATCGTGAGCATTGTGCTATTAGGTTCAATAGAACCTAATAGCAGGGGGCAACGCAGCGGATTTTTGCCGCGAATTTACGCGGCGTAAATCCGTTCGTGGGAAGGAGGCCTTACTTTCTTGAGAAGCCGGAGTATGCGATTGCATGGCTGAAACAGCATTAAACTATATTTTTGGTACATTTAGTGTTTTTGCTTGAGCTAACCTGATGTTGTCTTTCTCTCTTTCCTCCCCCTGTTGCCGCTGGGTTCTCTGAGGATAAGCGACTGTGGTAGTTGGGTGTTTCATTTCTTTCACTTTGGCTAGGGTTTGCTGGAGCAGCTATCGTTTTACCTATAGTAAGGTTCTTCAGGAGATACTGCCTTTTTGTAATGATGACCAGTAGTAGCACTGTTTAATATATATTTACATGTTATGACTATTAGTATTTCCATGGTACCATTCAATGTCTCATCATAGGGAAGTTCTATCTTGTTGTTACATCCAAGCAAGGCACGCTGGATCCATAAACCTGAAAAACTCACGCTTCTGCACACCAAACAGTGCTAAACAATAAAGCCGAACCGCAAGAAGGAAAAACAATGTCCCTAATAAACCTTACCCAGGGAAGAGACCTGCCTATATGCAGGTAACCCGCCCTGACAAGAACGAACCTGACCACATACCTTAGCTTCTAGTAGACCCTACATGGGATAGGGGAATAACACAGGAAACAAGATGAAAATGAGAACAAGCTCAGTAGTTAGCTTTGAAATGACACCAAGCTCTGACTCCTATAACAGTCAGAGGGAGACTGAAATTAAACAGCACTTGAGCTAGGCACAAGGCCAGGATAAATAGTCTGACAAAATACCCACAGGTGAGACCAAGCACGTCTCATCTAATACCACTACCATCAGAGCCAGAAAATGGAGAAACACATATAAAACCTGTACCAGACTATCAGAAATGACATTATCCCAGAACCACCGCAACAGTTGTGCTGTTTTTCCTTTTGTAATTCTTTCTCTATTGCTCTTTTGGTAGTGGGCCTCGTGCTCTACCAATGTAGCCAAGTTGGCCCAGTTTACCTTTTAGCAAATCCATGTTGCTTCTGGAGGCAGATTTCTCATTCTCCAAGGTACCTTTCATGACAGTCGCCTTACATTAGTCAATACTTATTTGCCACCCCCTGTATACCTTTGGGTCCCTAATGATGTGATAGTCAATCTGGTCAGGCTTGAACTGGATCCAGTAATACTTATGGGGGATTTTAATCTTGCCCTTTACCCAGTATGTGATCGTCTCACTACAATCCCTACTGTATCCCATCTGACCGACTGGGCCGTCTCATATCTGTTGCAAGAGCTATGGCATTTAAAGCACCCGCATGTCACCTCTTATTCCTGTCATTCATTATCATAGGGCACCGTCTCTCATATTGGTTTATGTTTCGGCTCTCCAGATGGCTTCATGATGTTGTGCAATGTATCTTATCTGCCCTGGCATATCTTAGATAATTTGCCACTATAGTTGGTTCTCAACATTGGGATACATGAGTGTCATACACATCTTTTGGGAGTGTGGTGTCTTGCAGGATTATTGGAGAGACATTCCTGAATTTATGGAGTCTCATTTGGTGGCTCCACGAATTCCTAAAGTCTGCCTATTTGGGCTAGTGAGTGATATCCAGGTGAATGTAATCTTGCTAAATTGGAAACACCCCAAGCGGCCCACTAGAGCTGCCTGCATCCAGGTGGTCAACAGTATGGTGTCCCTCTATAAGTTATGGGGAAGTTGGACAGATTGTTCAGCAACAGTGGAGGATATACCTTGTTGATTAGTCCGCTTTAGTGTGAAGGAAATTCCACTTGGTAGATTCTTCTCCTTTCTAACCTTCTTAGTTGCATTGAGTAAATTCTTCCCTATGTTTTCCCCGTTTCTCCCGGATTCTCTGGTTAGGAGTCCTTCCCCCCCCTGGTTTCATAAGTTTGCAGCAAAAAGTAACGGAAGCGGTTATAATTGATAGGAATCCACCATTTATTTGTGCAATTGATACACAGTTCTTTGGTGCTGCATACATTCTGAAGTGCCTTTTTATTTTTCTAGTGGTGGTGTATTTTTATGCTCCTTGTTTCTTAATAAACATTTCTTTAAAATTAAAAAAAAAGGCGTGTGTTATATGAAAACAATAGCATTGATTACATTAAAGGGGTATTCCCATTCAGAATTGTATGGTATATCTACAGGATGTGCCATAAAAGTCAGGTGCAGGTCCCATCTGTGGGACCTTCACCTATTTCCTGTTCTGGCTCTCACCGCTCCTGGCCCAGCTGGCTTTGAATGGTCAGGGTTACAGAAACAGCTAAGTAGGCTTCGCTATACTGTTTCGATAAGTCAACATCCGAGTTTCAGAAACAGTGTAGATCTCTGTGCTATGCTATTTGTGGAGCTTTCATTGAGAAGGGAAACAGCGTATCCCAGCTGCACTAGGCTGTTTACATAATTCTTGCCACTTGGCCACCTCGTCAGAGTGGTGTTCCTATTTCAGCCATGTTTGACTGTCAAAAGATAGGACATTTCCTTTCTTTTGATGAAGAGAAATTTCGGCGCATGATTTTTTCGGCGCATCAAAAAATCATTCATCTGAAAGAACCCATAGGAAACCATGTTTTTTTTTAGATGCACTTTTTTGACGCTCCTACTCAGCATCAAAACTACGCTCATGTGAAAGAGGCCGAAAGTACACGAACCTGCATATCTCACAGCACATTGTCAGGCCTCGTTCACAGGGGCTTCAAAATCATCAGTACAAAAGACATGTATGTGAAGCCCATGGTTTCCAATGGGTTCTTTCAGGCTACAAAATATAGCGATGATTTTGCAGTGAGATTTTGTAGCCTGTGTGAACAAGGCCTTAGGCATTTCATATTAGCTTCTACATAGAAGCTGTACCGTAAGTGTTAATGGAAGCTATGAGACATCAAACATTTAGGCCTCCTTCACACGGGCGACAAAGCAGCGAGATTTTGTTGCCTTGCTACAGTGTTACAAATCGCATGTATGTGAAGCACATGTTTTCCTATAGGTTACTTTACACATGCGATGACAAAAACCTCACAGGTCCAGTGAGATGCCCGCGACACGCGAGGATTTGTAGCCCATGTTTCCCTATGGAGCCTTCCTCTCTGTTCCATCACATCGTACGAAAATGCGATTTTTGTGCGGTGGAATGCAACATTGACAGTAGGAAATCCTACTATCAAAGCCCTAATCTAAGTCCTAGCTGCAAGTAAAAAAAACACATACATCACCTCTCCATCGCTGTCAGCCCGACTGCATCTTCTCCCTGGGTCCTCAGCACTATTCTTCTCTTCTGGCCGGGGATTGAAAAATCCCCACCTCCTGGAAGTGCTGGCAGTGATTGGCTGAAGATTAGTGAATCACAGCCAGTGCTTCATGAACCAATCACAGCCATTCATCGAGTGCTGGCTCTAATTGGATAAGCATCAGCAAATCACAGCTAGCGCTTCCAGGAGGTGGGGATTTTCAATCCCCGGCCAGAAGATATGAAGAAGACAAGTGCCGGAAACTGGAGAGAAGCTGCAGCGGAGCCAATGACAGCGCGTCTAGGTAGGTAAGTTTGGATTTTTTTTCTGCAGTTAGAGTGTATATTTTCAGGGTAGGGCTTATATTTCAAGACCCCCTCTCCTCCCGAAAATCCTTACATGTGGTGCTACAGAGTGGTGCGATATCTCACTGTGTATCGATGCGATATCGCTGCGGTTTTCTTGTGGCGATGCCGTGTTGCCCATGTGAAGGAGGCCTTATGGAAAATAACTCTAGAGATTAATTCATACATTTCCTGTTCTTCCTACATTGAAAAAGTCACAGTTTAGAACAATTTTTGTTACTTTTTTTTTCGCTATTACAGAAGTCAATTAGCATTTGCCTCCAGAGGTAGCGGATTGCACATTTATGCATAATGTACAATTAGGATAATTTGGAACCTGAGAGCTCTACTGAAATAACAAGGGGTGCGTCTACTTTATTTACTTATTCAGCATCAATCCTTGTATTTCAACAGTCTTTTTGTTTTGCTTTATGTCACCGCCTTTTGGCCTTCATCTCCATTCACTGTATTTTTTTCTATCCCCTTAAGGTCCCTCATCTCCAACCCTGTTTTCAAATGTTCTCAACGTCTGTGACAGTTTTCTCTACCACCTAAGCACTTGTACTGTATATTTTCTGGCAATACCTGGCTGCTGTTCCAGGACAGCACTGCCTCCCGCCCTGCACACACTCCAAGTACATGGTACACTCTGGATACTTAACATGCTTGCCAATGTTTTATACTTTATTTCCAGCAACTTGTCAGCACTGAGCCCGCTTCTGGGAAGTGTGGTGTAATTTAAACTTCACTATGTGATATTTAGCATTTAATAAATGACACATAGTAATGATTCAATTAAATATATAACATATTACTGCCTTCACACCTGCAATTGAACCTCCAATGCAGATGTGGCCCAAAATACTGGACTAAATACTGCTGCATGCAGCGCCTTTTCTTCCAGTAAAATGCCGGACAGCTGAGAGGACGATGAACGGACCCTGTTATAGTCAATGGGTCTCGTTCGGCGCTGTTCGGTTCCGTCATACGATAGGTCTGTTCGACCGAGGGAATATCCGTTCCTGTTTCCTGAACGGAGCAGGAACAACGGAATCCCAGACGCAGAAGTGAAAGCAGCCTTATTATTATTTTTGTATTATTTGTTATGAATCCCGAAAATACATGAATAGACTGTAACTAATGTAAAACAAACAGAGAAATGTATTGTAAAAATTCTTGTATGAATTCTTTAAACCAGGGACCATCGTTAGAAATGTATCCAATTTCAAATACAACCTGTTGTCATATTCTTTGAAGTGCAAATTAATCACATCATGTCTGTGCCTTGTTATAAGTATGTGTGTATATATATTAATGCCTCTTCAAAACTACTTCATTATGCCTGAGGAAGAACCCCGAGAGGTTCTAAAGCTCGCAAGAACATCATGTATTTTGCTAGCCATTAAAAGGTATCAGATCTACAAGATCACTTGTCTTCTCTTGCTAAGAACAATCACAAATCTCATCATAAACACATGAGAAATTCCCATCTTTGAGGGTCCATGTACTGAGACTTGGAGAACTGAAGAATTGCCATAGTTTATTATGCAAGTTTTGCCTGTTTTTAACTTTACCAAATGAAGCAGAGCCATAGGCCTTTTGTTCTAGCTATTGGTGGGAGTTGCTTTTTACACGGCACAATTATGGTGCGAATAACCATTTAACCCTTTCCAATCCACTGTCTGACGTCTGAAGACATTATGATTTAAGGCTGTACAGCTCCAATGTTGGAAGACGTCCGTCGGGGTTCTCTTACTGTATATTGCCAGCCTCTCTGCTGTCGAAGCCTATCCAACGTATCACCTCATGCAGTACTGGCTTTAGCCAGCAGATAGCGCCGTTGTATAATGGCAGAAAAAGAGTAAGCCCTCTAGGAAAACTAGAATACAAATTGGATTGGAAAGGGTTAAGAGACTCTGTCACCTACTTTTAGCCCTATAACCTAAGATTATGGGCTGAAAGTAGGTGACTTACTGAGTTCGAGAAGTGTTATACTTACTTTCCCCTTCATTTTGCTGCTGTGAGTGCCGAAAGCCGCCGCTGCGGTGCATTGAGCAGCGCTGCTAACTAGTCCGCCCATAGGAAAATTAAAATGGGTTGACTACTTAGCACGATGCTCAATGCATTAAGCAACAGATTTCAGTGCTAACACTAGGGTAATGATGGGGTGGTAAGTATAACACTTATATCCCTGAACTCAGCGGGTCACCTATTTTCAGTCCATAAGCTTAGCTTATAATGCTAAAAGTAGGTGATAGTTTCTCTTTAAGTTGAGTGTTTTGCTCAATTATTGTTAGAACACATGCAATAGCCAAACGATCAGTGATTATTCGTTAAAGGGGTTGTCCCGCGGCAGCAAGTGGGTCTATACACTTCTGTATGGCCATATTAATGCACTTTGTAATGTACATTGTGCATTAATTATGAGCCATACAGAAGTTATCAAAAGTTTTATACTTACCTGCTCCGTTGCTGGCGTCCTCGTCTCCATGGTGCCGACTAATTTTCGGCCTCCGATGGCCAAATTAGCCGCGCTTGCGCTGTCCGGGTCTTCTAATGTCTTCAATGGGGCCGCTCGTGCAGAATGCCGGCTCCGTGTAGCTCCGCCCCGTCACGTGCCGATTCCAGCCAATCAGGAGGCTGGAATCGGCAATGGACCGCACAGAAGAGCTGCGGTCCACGGAGGGAGCAGACCCCGGCGGCCATCTTCAGCAGGTAAGTATGAAGACGCCGGACCGCCGGGATTCAGGTAAGCACTCTCCGTTTGTTTTTTTTAACCCCTGCATCGGGGTTGTCTCGCGCCGAACGGGGGGGGGGGGGGTTAAAAAAAAAAAAAAAAAACCCGTTTCGGCGCGGGACAACCCCTTTAAGGTGGGTTTATACGGGACAAATGTCGAGTAAATGCTGCCCGACACTCGTCCCTGTATGTCCTCGCTCCTGTTCTCCCACACAGGAGCTAGTAGTGATGCCCACAGAGCGGCCAGCAGGGGGGCAGGGCGGCAGCAGGAGATTTCTCTCCTTTCGCTCCTATGCCCCTCTCCATTGACATAACACAGCAGCCATTCAGTACTGAACGGCCGCTATGTTATGTCAATGGACAAGGGTGGGGAGAGTGAGGAGAGAAATCTCCTGCAGCCGCCCCGCTGAGAGCTAACGATACTAGCTTCTGTGCAGCTGCATGAGAGCTAGTATATGCGGGGACGAGTGTCGGGCATAGTTTGCCCGACAGTCAGCCTGTCTAACAGGGCCTCTAGATTCTCACTGATCGGATCTTTCACACGAGCCTAAAAATCATTGTTTGTCTGCCGCAAATCCTTTTGTATAAACAGGCATCGTAACAATTTGCTGACTAGAAAAGAGTGGCAAAAAAGGTTGACTAGAGGCAGTTATGATTCAATGAACAATCGAAAATACCCAACTATTGTTCAGTGTAAATGCGTGTCAAGCGAACGATGTGATCGATATTTCACTGCTCGTCAAATTCTCCTTCCAATTTATCTTGCAGTGTACAGGGCAAATGGGAACATCTGTCATGTATGACCATAGGTACTCTGTAAGGACAGTAGGGATTTATGGTTTAGAGAAGAGTATATTATTTACATTATCCAGTGTGCCGCTCCGCTCATGGCCTATAAGAACAAATCAAGTACTATTTGATATGGAATGTTTTTGGGCTTAAAAACTAGACTAACAACAATAACTACAGTACAGAAAAGCTGGACAATTTAGAATTTCAGATTTTAATTTCTACTAATTTTATTATTGCAATTCAACATTGTTTTATCAACTTTATCTTTTGCTAACTTTTAGCAATTCAAAGTTAGCAAAAACTGAAACTGTAACCCCCATCTTCAGCAGCCTATCAGTCTGATCTATATAACTGAAAACATGTGGTTGAAAGCAGGTACAATATGTGTAGTCAAAAGTCAATGGAACCAACCTCAATTCTGTTCTAATTTTGCATGATTATAGCCCAAGTATTTGCTGCGTATGTACAATGATTCTCCGTTAAAGTGAATGGGAAATATGTAAACCACAGAGTTAGCATGCCACCTACCACATGACTTTAGAACGGCTCATTCTAAATAGTTTAAAAAAAATAATAGGAGTAAATAATAAAAGCCAAGTCTCAAGTTACAGTTGCTAATCTCTTCAATAACAAATGTGTATCAAAGCTGAAAGGTATTTGGCTCAATTCATACTACATGCCACCTGGATGTATGCGTTGGTTCCACTGAAGTCTGTAGACACATTTGGCATCTACACTGGGAACATTGGTCCATATTACTCATGAGGAAGAGTTTAGGCTAAAGGCACATGGCCGTATTGCGAGTTGGCCTGTGAAACTCGGGTGCAACTGACATCGAAAAGCCACAGTCATCCGTCTGTGTGCTGTCTGATATTGATGGACACTTTCACTAACATTGCATATCCTATTCAATAGGACATACCATAATTTATCTTCACAAGGACCAGAAGTCCATGTGACAAATCATGCAGGTGAATGGCCTCATAGGCTGTCAGGGGGCCATGTACTATCCAAGAATATACAGACAACACACGGCCTAAAAATACGACTGTGCCTTTGGCCATAATATGCATGTGTGTATACATATATATGCCTCTTTGGATCTATTCCATTTAAGCCTGAGGAAGAACCCTGTGTAGGTTTGGAAAGCTCACTGTAACATCATGTATTTTTGTTAGCCATTAACAGGTATCTTATCTACAAGATTACTTGGTTTCTCTTACTGGGAACAATCATATTTTGACTTTAATCTGACTGAAAGCTTGCCTCTTTAATCTATTCAGATAAGGCCCCCATAAATCATCCAGTCATGTCCTGTGTCTTTATGTGGGCACCTTACAAAAATGTCAGCGAAAAGAAGAAAAGGACCAGACTCGTTAAATTGTTTTTGCCTGATCCGGGTGTCCCTCTGTAGATAACCCAACACAGAAGCTGTCTGGGGCGGCTTCCTCTACTGTTCATATTGAAAACATATGAATGCTCGACTAAACTGAGCATGCATGTATTTGTGTATGGTGGAGCTGGGAGAAATATCTGTTGGCTGAACGAACCTTTGGCCAACAGGTAATAAAGGTGTATGGGCACCTTTAGTCAAGAAAAAGGTACAATATCATGCAACTATAGTTTTGATTCTAGAGATAACTAAGTTACACAGCAGGTACGGCCAACCATCTAGTGTGTATGCGAATATCCTGACTTTCCCTTAACAGCGGATGCTGGGAAAGAGAAGGACCCAACATGTATGTCTCTTTGCTCTTATGGAAGATAAGGCACCACTACTGGTGTCTGGTAGAATATTGTTCCCCTCTCCCTACAGAGAACAAATGCTGCTCAGTGAAATCAAGCATGCATGTGTATGGGAAGTCTGGAGGAATAGTGGTTGGCCGAACAATCATTCAGCCAGCAGCAATCTAAGATGTATGGTCACATTAACATAGTACAACACTACAGGAGGGAATTTATTATGAGAAGTTTTAAGTGAGTTTCGAAGGTGACATTGCCATTACGTGCAACAGATTTGTTGTGTCTTTAAAGGCTATGAAATCCTATGTGCAGGAAAAATCAATACACACATATATTACTAAGTGCCTGCAGAAAAAATAATCCTTCATTGATTTTTGCTTTGAGTTTTCCTTCTTATGCATTTAGAAAGCCTGTGTAGCATAACTACACCCATTCAGTACTACACAGCTATCTCTCCATCTATCTCTCATGTATTTGAGTAGCTCCAGTTCCATTTCACTTCACTACTGATAAGAGCAGAAAATACTTAAAAGTTACTTTCTCTGTTCTCTGTCCCCTGATCCCCTCTCCATTTAAGCCAGAAGAAGTACCCTGCGTTGGTACGAAAGCTCGCTATTATTACATCATGTATTTTTGTTAGCCATTAAAAGGGAACATATCTACAAGATTACGTCGTTTCTCTTGCTGAGAACAATCACATTTTGCTCTACTGGCTAACACGGTACCAGATCTTTGTTCTGATCCCCTCTTACATCCCTCAGCACTATCATACATCCCTCTGTAATAGCTCAGTGCAAAAGCAGTGAATGAACATTCACAACAGGGGATCAGGCTGGGGGAGGAGCTGACAGTTACCTCTGACAGAATTTACTAAGATTTAAAGGGGTTGTCCCGCGCCGAAACGTTTTTTTTTTTTTTTTAACCCCCCCCCCCCCCCCCCCCCCGTTCGGCGCGATACAACCCCGATGCAGGGGTTAAAAAAACAAACCTCTCAGCGCTTACCTGAATCCCGGCGGTCCGGCGTCTTCATACTTACCTGCTGAAGATGGCCGCCGGGGTCTGCTCCCTCCGTGGACCGCAGCTCTTCTGTGCGGTCCATTGCCGATTCCAGCCTCCTGATTGGCTGGAATCGGCACGTGACGGGGCGGAGCTACACGGAGCCGGCATTCTGCACGAGCGGCTCCATTGAAGAGAGCAGAAGACCCGGACTGCGCAAGCGCGGCTAATTTGGCCATCGGAGGGCGAAAATTAGTCGGCTCCATGGGAACGAGGACGCTAGCAACGGAGCAGGTAAGTAAAAAACTTTTTATAACTTCTGTATGGCTCATAATTAATGCACAATGTACATTACAAAGTGCATTAATATGGCCATACAGAAGTGTATAGACCCACTTGCTGCCGCGGGACAACCCCTTTAAGCTCTCCAGTCTGCAGTGTCTTGGAAAACAATGCAAATATAGAAATCAAATAATCAGAAATGTTTAATGAAAACCAATTACAAAAAAGTCTTCATTCCCTAAAACACATTGATTAAAAAAAGAGTGCAAAGGTGTACATATACCTAGCCTTTAAATATGTCTAGAGATATGTAGTCATTTTTATGTCATTCTGCAACTGGAGTGAAATTGCATTAGATTTTGTGGATTTTTTAAAAAAGTTGCAATTTTTAAATCTGTCTGAAAACCCCACTTCACACAAACCATGCACCTTTTTTAAACTTTGAAAAAGTAGAGTGAGTAGCATAAGGCCCAATGTCCACGGGCGGACTTGAATCCGCGTGGGTCACGTACGTTGACGATCCACAGTTCAAGCTGCCCATAGGGAAACATGGGCATTCAAAGCTGAATTAAAGCATGCGGATTTGTTTTGTGGACCGTTTGGTCCAGAAAACAAATCGCAGCATGCTCCATTTCAGTGCGGTTCCCACACGGACGGCTTCCACTGAAGTCAATGGAAGACGTCTGATCCGCAGCTGCGGACGGGCCGTGAATTACATGGGAAAGCAGGAGTTGGCCGTCGCTTCCGCACACATCCGCAGTGAAAAAATAGAAGACCTGGACAGGCACAGAGAAGACTCGGACAGGTAAGCAGTGTCCTCGTCCTCGGGCAGCGCCGGATTCAGCTATAGGCTCCCGCATGCGGAATCCGATCTGCCTGTGGACATGAGGCCTAAAGCAGCAAAAAATTGCAAATTTTTAAGCAAAACCCCACTTGCACAAACATTTTCACCTTTTCAATGACTGGAAACTGCTGCCCAGCCGCATATAAATCCCCCCCCCCCCTGAGTTTGGTGTTATAGTACTTCAGAGATATTGTGGTGGCTGTAATGTATTTATCTCAGTTTTCTGGTGCAGCTTCATGGAAAATATGGCATAAGGGCCAAACTCCATACCTCTGAAACCTTTGCACCCGTTTTTCCAGCACGTCAGAAAAAAGAAAGCTGCACCGAGTATCAGTCATTTATCAAGACTTTCTGACACTTTAACTAGAAAGTGATTGAAAACAGTATCAGTTGAATCTGTTGCAAGCCGCACCGAGAGAGGAGTGTTGTATGCTGCATTGATATTGATATATCTCTCCCATTGTTCTTAGAAGAACTAGTGCCAGCCCATGACCTACAGTGAAGCGAAATGCATTGTAGCCACACAATAGATTTACTAAGAAATTGACCTAAGGGTACTTTTACGCAGTCGCCCGAGTAATCACTCAAAAGAGGAGGGAGTGCAAGCAATTTATGTGCGATGGGGATTGGAAGTTCTAAGCCCACTAGGGGCAGCAATTATAGGAGAAAACTTTTATAAGAGGAAATCCTGTTGGATCTTCATCCTAAATAGTAGATAGCCAAAAGGGTTAAATCACCAACAGGATTTCATTTACCAATATTAGATGGATGAGTTATACAGCATATCATGAAAGGGTATACAATATGTTGCATATACTCTTGACGCTTCATAGTTTTAATGTTGTTTTTTATTTTTAAAGGAAGGGTGGGACTCACTTCCAGCAGGTTGTAACTAAGGTCGGTCTCACATGACGGATTTGAATTGTGGATTCCACAATCACCATCTACGTGGAAGATCCATGGTAATACACTGGCATTGAAAGGCCTGCAGTTTGGAAATTCCCTTCACACCTGCGGGCACAAATTGCGTATTCTGCAAGTGGAAGAAAAATCGCAGATCTTTGCACAGGTGGGGAGAAGGAAGCAGTGAAATGGATGTCTGTTTTTATGCTGTTTCTATGACCAGTGTCCCAATACCACGAGCAATTAACCTGCCACTGTTTGACAGATTTTGGGGGATTTTGTACTGCACCCTATAGCAAATCAGAAATTCTATACTTTGGTTGTCTAAGGCAACAAGGAAATGAATGCAAAATGTTTTCAAATATTGTTCACAATTTGTAAAGCCCCCTAAAATTACCTCTCCTAAGTCTACTCCCTTAAGCCCCATTTACATGCAACGATTATCACTCAAAATACAGTCAAACAATGGCATATGAGTGATAATTTTTGCGTGTAACTGCTGCCATCGTTCACTCTTTGGCTGAACGATGACTTTAAGGTGAGTTTAAAATCCATCATTCAACTGGAGAGAGATAACAGGGACCGCACTCTGTGTTCTGCACGGGAGTCTGAGATTACATTGTATTCTGCCGACAGCCTGTGCGAGAACAATGGAGCTGACTGCAGATCTCAGACCACTTGCTGTGCTCCGCAAACAGCTTTTGGAGACCCTTTTACATGCAAATGACACTGATAAAGTGTTCATTTGCAATCACTAAAACTGTCAGTCTTTCAATCATTTGAAAGATTTTCTTTGCATGTAAATGGGCCTTTAACTACTCACACAAAGTTCAGCATGTCAATAGGGTTGATGTGTGGACTTCACGTTCACTAATCTGAAACCTTGATTCATGTAGTTGAAGATTAACTGGCGTCTTGAATGTCACTGTACTACTGAATAACCAAACCTCATCACTCTTTATGTAGAAAATTAAATGTGACGTAAAGAAGAGTTCATAGTAGTGGAAAGAGTTGGCTTAATTTCACAAAAAATGTCTTTTTGTTCTCAATAAGAGGAACAAAATCAGTCTTGTGGTTATAATTTTAATGTCTACCTAAAAAGTTAAACTGCTGTACAGCACATACATAGCCAGATGGGGGCTTGCTTTTTTCCAAACGAGTTGTATTTTAATGGTACTATTTAATGCACCATATAATGTACTAAAAAACCTTTACATGGGGTGAAATGAATGTAAAAAAAGGCAGTTGAGGCATTTTAGGGGTGGCGGTTAGTTCTTATGGCGTTTGCATTACAGTAAAATTGACGGGCACTTTTTTCTGTCAGTATGATTAAATCAATTAATAATATACATAGTTTTTAAAATGTTTACTACTTTAACCCCTTAGTGACCACCCCATAGACCTTTTATGTTCCGTCAGGCTGGGCTTTAATCCCCAGGGACGTAAAAACATGCTTCCTCTGGGGATTAAAACCCTGCTACCAGAGGTAGTCAACAGCCTGCAGCTGTCATGAGTAGCTGCGGAAAGCCCCCCCCATCGCATACCGGTGATCGCATTAAAGTCAATGAAAAGTTTAAAAAAATTAAAGGGTAGCTCAGGATACTCACCCCTGTCCTCCACGATGTTAAGGTGTTCCAGTCCTCCAGGACCTGATGTCGGCGTCTGCACATGCGCACGAGTTGTCATTACGACACGCGCATGTGCAGAGGGCGGGGAGGCCCAGGAAATTTAAAAACTCCCTGCTCCCACCTAATATGAGTAGCCAAGTGTACGGAGCTCTCACCAGGAGCTGAAGTATGCGGTTCCCGGTCACATGATTGCTGTTATCCAATGGATAACAGCGATCATGTAAAAGTTAAAAAAATGTGTAAAAAAAGAAAAAAGTTTAAGTTTCATCTCCCTCATGGATCATATCCTTGAGGGGAGATAAAATTATGTACCTAAAGCCCCCAGATTTATCCGCGGACCTTACCCATCGCCAAAATAGAGGAACCATGCGCAAAAGCCGCAGATTGCCAGGTTAATTTAAAATCTCCATGCTCCTCACTACTAAACGTAGCCAAAAATCAGGGGGGACCGCGGTACGCGATCATGTAAAAGTAAAAGAAAGTTAAAGTTTCATCTTCACGGATCCAATTCGTGAGGGGAGGTGAATTTACTTACCTAAGGCCTCCGGCGATGTCCCCCGATGGGATCCTTATCCGTGGACCTTCCTACAGCTTTGGCACATACGCTCATCATCAAAATGGCGGACACAAGCACAGAAGCTGATGAGGGTGTTACCATGCAGCGCGGCACAGGGTCCCGCGGTCGGCGCGCGCCGCCCCGGCGTTGGCTCCGGCGTCCTGGAGCTCTGGGATCGGTGCTCTCCTGGCGGCGTGGGGCGGCCGGGTGTGGCGGCGTGGGCGTGTCCGCCCGTAGGGTGCCGCCCGCACTCCTCCATCATTCTTATGCAGCAGTGGGGGGAGTTGCCTCCTCCCACTCTCCGCCCCTGGGCGGAGTCTTGTAGTTATAAGGCTGGCAGTGACCTGAGCTCACTGCCAGTTATTGGTTCTGTCAGCTACTAGTAAGTCCTCTCTGCAGCCTGTCTTAGTCAGCTTCTAGTTTGCCTGTCAGCCTCTTCCAGTTTTGCCTTGTGCTTGTATTTTCTGTTTGGTTATTCCATCTGCCTTCCTTGTCGGCACTCTGTCCCCGGGTAAGTTAGTTCCATCTAGGTAGTCGCCAGGTCCCTAGCCAGAGTAGGGACCACCGCCCAGTTGTCCGCCTGGGGTTAGCCAGGTCGAGGCAAGTAGGCAGGGACAGTGGGGTGCGGTGAGTTCAGGGCACCCCAGCTGGCGCTCGGGGGTCAGAATGCCGTAACATAATAACTGGCCCTTTAAACAGTTTTTTCCATGGAGGCAATCAGCGCCCTCGTAAACCAGCTGCAAGCCCTGGTGCTGGTGGTCCAGGATTTATCCGCTCGTATGACAGCCCAGGAGCAGCGGGGGGTGTCGCAGGGTCCGGATGCCTCAACCAGTTCAGAACCCAAGTGCCCTCTTCCCGAGGTGTTCTCTGGGGAGAGGAACAAGTTTTTTGTTTTCCAACAAGCTTGTCGCTTGTTTTTTCGGATGCGTCCCCGCTCTTCTGGGTCGGAGGCCCAGAGGGTCGGGCTTATAATGTCCCTGTTGCGGGGCTTTTTCCATTCCCGAGGGTTCCCCCTGCCTACAGTCGGTGGACTCCTTTTTTCAGGAACTTGGGGGTATCTTTGATGAACCGGACCGAGTGGGGTTGGCGGTGTCTCGGCTGTTGGCGTTGCATCAGGGGTCGCTTTGTGTAGAGGATTATTGCTCTAACTTCAGACGCTCTGCAGGTGATACAGCATGGAACGATAGCACTCTGAAAGACGTTTTTCTGCAGAGCCTCTCGGACGCGGTTAAAGACCTGTTAATTTCCCATCCTGTTCCCGGGTCCTTAAAGGAGGCTATGGAGCTAGTGGTGAAGGCGGATAGGAGGCTCAGGGCTGGGAAGCAAGATAGACAGGCCCGTAGAGAGCGGGAGGTTGGTTGTCCTGTTCCCCCTTCTTCATTACCAGTCTCTGTTCCCGAGCCTATGGAGGTGGACTCGCTGGACCCCAAGGAGCGACGCCGGATTCATTTATTGCATCATCTCTGCCTCTACTGCGGGAAAGCTGGACATCGGGTGATAACCTGCCCCCTGAGGCCTCAGTGTTCACAGTCTGAACCGGCGGAAGAACTCCAAGTCCTAGGCGATTGCAGGGAGGATCGCCTAGGACTACAGGTACTTCCTAAACTTCTGGTACCTTGTCAGGTTAGATTCCGGAACTTTTCCCACCCAGGGCAGGCGTTTATTGACTCCGCTAACCTGATAAGCATGCGTTTCGTTAGACCCCTGATGGCTGAATTTGTGGTGCTGAAGATGCCAATTCGTTTTACTAGCATTGATGCTACCCCTCTTGCTACGGGCTTGGTACGATGGAGGACCCCAGTGTTACAGTTCACGGTGGGGGGTCTCCACTCGGAAGATCTATCCTTCCCGTCCCGGTGATGGAGAAAATGTCGGTAGACATGGTACTAGGGATGCCGTGGTTGGCGTTGCACAACCCCCAATTCAATTGGACCACCCGGGAACTGACTCATTGGGGACCATCCTGCCATAGCCATCTTGCTCCCCTTCCTCTCTGCTCAGTAGATACCACGTTCAGTCCCCGCCTTCAGAGTGCTCAGCAGGACGCTCCACCAGGGGTTCCCGAGGGCAGAGGGTTTGTGCCCGAATTGTTACGTCTCACGGTTATTGAAGAGTCCCACTCGTCAGTTTTCGCGGGTCATCCGGGAGTGCAAGGGACTCTGGATCTCTGCTCCAGGCTCTACTGGTGGCCTGGCATGTCTCGTCAGATACATGACTTCGTAAGGGGGTGCTCTGCTTGCGCTCGTGGCAAGAGTCGCCGGCGGCGTCCGGAGGGTCCCCTGCGACCGTTGCCCGTGCCGTCGCGCCCCCGGTCGCACCTTTCGGTAGATTTTGTTACCGACTTGCCAGAATCACAAGGGCATCCCCGTGTTCTGACTCCTCTTCCTACCCCGTCTGCCTGTCCTGCAGCTGATGTCGCCACCGAGGTGCTGCAGGGGGGATGGAAGGAAGTGCAAAAGAATCTAGAAGTAGTGGGGTCTCACATACAGCTGCACAGTGGGAGAAGCCTCTCAGTTTCTGAACCTTACAAGGTGGGTCAGAAGGTGTATCTGTCCTCCAGGAACCTAAGACTGAAGGTCCCATCCTTAAAGCTTGCGCCGCACTTTGTAGGGCCTTTTACTATTACACGTGTAATTAACCCACTCGCTTACGAACTTGAGTAGCCAACCACGTGGAAAGTGCATAGGGTTTTCCACAAGTCCTTGTTGAAACCCTTTGTCCCTTCGGCCGAAAGGAAACGATGGTAGCATTTACACTAGAGATGAGCGAACGTACTCGTCCGAGCTTGATATTCGTGCGAATATTAGGGTGTTCGGGATGCTCGTTACTCATAACGAGCACCACGCGGTGTTCCGGTTACTTTCAGTTTCCTCTCTGAGACGTTAGCGCGCTTTTCTGGCCAATTGAAAGACAGGGAAGGCATTACAACTTCCCCATGGGACGTTCAAGCCCTATACCACTCCCCTGCTGTGAGTGGCTGGGGCGATCAGATGTCACCCGAGTATAAAAATCGGCCCCTCCCGTGGCTCGCCACACATGCCTTGTGACTTAGCTGAGGGAAAGTGCTGCTGCTGGTGCTGCTGTAGGGAGAGCGTTAGGAGTCAGTGTAGGCTTCAAGAACCCCAACGGCCCTTCTCAGGGCCACATCTACTAGTGTGCAGTACTGTGTTAGCACAGTATTTTTTTTTTTTTGTCCAAAATTGGATCTGCAGAGCATTGCGCCCTGCAATAGGGACAGAAGTGGGGGTTAGGCAGGGAGAGTGTTAGGAGTTAGTGTAGGCTTCAAGAACCCCAACGGTCCTTTCTAGGGCCACTTCTATCCGTGTGCAGTACTGTCCAGGCTGCTGTTAGCAGTGTTGCATTTTTTTTTTTTTTTCTCAAAACCGGCTGTGCAGACCATTGCACCCGGCATTAATACTACAGGGATAGAATTGTGTAGGCAGGGCCAGAAGACATTTATTATTCATTGAATACACGCAGTGGGGTCTTCCCTTTGCTAAAAAGGAAAAAAATTATATTTTGCCTGCCTGTGTCAGTCCTAAGGTTTCCGTGTACGTGTGTGCTGCGTGTACAACGTACAAAAATCAGATGCAACCAGCTACGCTTTACTGCAGCCTAGCGCCATTGTCTTTCCTGACTGGCAAATACCTGCTCTGCTAGAGTTAATAACTCTGCTACACTATAGTTGTGTGACACTTTTTGAGGGCCACACCACAGATATTAAACTTCTTGTTCATTGAATATACGCAGTGGGGTCTTCCCTAAGCTAAAAAGGAAAAAAATTATATTTTGCCTGCCTGTGTCCGTCCTAAGGTCTCCGTGTACGTGTGTGCTGCGTGTACAACGTACAAAAATCAGACGCAACCAGCTACGCTTTACTGCAGCCTAGCGCCATTGTCTTTCCTGACTGGCAAATACCTGCTCTGCTAGAGTTAATAACTCTGCTACACTATAGTTGTGTGACACTTTTTGAGGGCCACACCACAGATATTAAACTTCTTGTTCATTGAATATACGCAGTGGGGTCTTCCCTAAGCTAAAAAGGAAAAAAATTATATTTTGCCTGCCTGTGTCAGTCCTAAGATCTCCATGTACGTGTGTGCTGCGTGTACAACGTACAAAAATCAGACGCAACCAGCTACGCTTTACTGCAGCCTAGCGCCATTGTCTTTTCTGACTGGCAAATACCTGCTCTGCTAGAGTTAATAACTCTGCTACACTATAGTTGTGTGACACTTTTTGAGGGCCACACCACAGATATTAAACTTCTTGTTCATTGAATATACGCAGTGGGGTCTTCCCTTTGCAAAAAAGCGAAAACATTATATTTGGCCTGCAGGCTTGCGCCAATTTATTTCCTGCCTGGGAAATCAAATCACTGGTAATACAGCATGCTGAGGGGTAGGGGTAAGCCTAGAGGACGTGGACGTGGCCGAGGACGCGGAGGGCCAAGTGAGGGTGTGGGCACAGGCCGAGCTCCTGATCCAGGTGTGTCGCAGCCGACTGCTGCGCGATTAGGAGAGAGGCACGTTTCTGGCGTCCCCACATTCATCGCCCAATTAATGGGTCCACGCGGGAGACCTTTATTAGAAAATGAGCAGTGTGAGCAGGTCCTGTCCTGGATGGCAGAAAGTGCTTCGAGCAAGCTATCATCCACCCACAGTTCTGCGCCGTCCAGTGCTGCAAATCCGAATCCTCTGTCTGCTGCTCCTCCTTCCTCCCAGCCTCCTCACTCCACTACAATGACACCTGCTCAGGAGCGGGAACACTCCCAGGAACTGTTCTCGGGCCCCTGCTCAGATTGGGCAGCAGTGGTTCCTCTCCCACCAGAGGAGTTTATCGTCACTGATGCCCAACCATTCGAAAGTTCCCGGGGTCCGGGGGAAGAGGCTGGGGACTTCCGCCAACTGTCTCAAGAACTTTCTGTGGGTGAGGAGGACGATGACGATGAGACACAGTTGTCTTGCAGTGAGGTAGTAGTAAGGGCAGTAAGTCCAAGGGAGCAGCGCACAGAGGATTCGGAGGAAGAGCAGCAGGACGATGAGGTGACTGACCCCACCTGGTGTGCAACGCCTACTCAGGACAGGTCTTCAGAGGGGGAGGCAAGGGCATCAGCAGGGCAGGTTGCAAGAGGCAGTGCGGTGGCCAGGGGTAGAGGCAGGGCCAGACCGAATAATCCACCAAGTGTTTCCCAAAGCACACCCTCGCGCCATGCCACCCTGCAGAGGCCGAGGTGCTCTAAAGTCTGGCAGTTTTTCACAGAGACGCCTGACGACCGACGAACAGTGGTGTGCAACCTTTGTCGCGCCAAGATCAGCCGGGGAGCCACCACCAACAGCCTCACCACCACCAGCATGCGCAGACATATGATGGCCAAGCACCCCACAAGGTGGGACGAAGGCCGTTCACCGCCTCCGGTTTGCACCGCTGCCTCTCCCCCTGTGCCCCAACCTGCCACTGAGATCCAACCTCCCTCTCAGGACACAGGCACAACCGTCTCATGGCCTGCACCCACAGGCTCACCTCCGCTGTCCTCGGCCCCATCCACCAATGTCTCGCACCGCACAGTCCAGCCGTCGCTAGTGCAAGTGTTGGAGCGCAAGCGCAAGTACGCCACCACGCACCCGCACGCTCAATCGTTAACCGTCCACATAGCCAAATTTATCAGCCTTGAGATGCTGCCGTATAGGGTTGTGGAAACTGAGTCCTTCAAAGCTATGATGGCGGCGGCGGCCCCGCGCTACTCTGTTCCCAGTCGCCACTACTTTTCCCGATGTGCCGTCCCAGCCCTGCACGACCACGTCTCCCGCAACATTGTACGCGCCCTCACCAATGCGGTTAGTGGCAAGGTCCACTTAACTACGGACACGTGGACAAGCACAGGCGGGCAGGGCCACTACATCTCCCTGACGGCACATTGGGTGAATTTAGTGGAGGCTAGGACAGAGTCAGAGCCTGGGACCGCTCACGTCCTACCCACCCCCAGAATTGCGGGCCCCAGCTCGGTGGTGGTATCTGCGGCGGTGTATGCTTCTTCCACTAAAGCACCCTCCTCCTCCTCCTCCTCCTCCTCCTCAACCTCTGTCTCGCAATCTAGATGTGTCAGCAGCAGCAGGACGTCGCCAGCAGTCGGTGTCGCGCGGCGTGGCAGCACAGCGGTAGGCAAGCGTCAGCAGGCCGTGCTGAAACTACTCAGCTTAGGAGATAGGAGGCACATGGCCCACGAACTGCTGCAGGGTCTGACACAGCAGACCGACCGTTGGCTTGCGCCGCTGAGCCTCCAACCGGGCATGGTCGTGTGTGACAACGGCCGTAACCTGGTGGCGGCTCTGCAGCTCGGCAGCCTCACGCACGTGCCATGCCTGGCCCACGTCTTTAATTTGGTGGTTCAGCGCTTTCTGAAAAGCTACCCACGCTTGTCAGACCTGCTCGTAAAGGTGCGCCGGCTCTGCGCACATTTCCGCAAGTGCCACACGGACGCTGCCACGCTGCGCACCCTGCAACATCGCTTTAATCTGCCAGTGCACCGACTGCTGTGCGACGTGCCCACACGGTGGAACTCTACGCTCCACATGTTGGCTAGGCTCTATGAGCAGCGTAGAGCTATAGTGGAATACCAACTCCAACATGGGCGGCGCAGTGGGAGTCAGCCTCCTCAATTCTTTTCAGAAGAGTGGGCCTGGTTGGCAGACATCTGCCTGGTCCTTCGAAACTTTGATCAGTCTACCCAGGTGGTGAGCGGCGATGCTGCAATCATTAGCGTCACCATTCCTCTGCTATGCATCTTGAGAAGTTCCCTGCAAACCATAAAGGCAGCCGCTTTGCGCTCGGAAACAGAGCCGGGGGAAGACAGTATGTCGCTGGATAGTCAGAGCACCCTCCTGTCTATATCTCAGCGCGTTCAGGAGGAGGAGGAGGAGGATGAGGAGGATGAGGAGGAGGGGGAAGAGACAGCTTGGCCCACTGCTGACGGTACCCATGCTGCTTGCCTGTCATCATTTCAGCGTGTATGGCCTGAGGAGGAGGAGGAGGAGGAGGATCCTGAAAGTGATCTTCCTAGTGCGGACAGCCATGTGTTGCGTACAGGTACCCTGGCACACATGGCTGACTTCATGTTAGGATGCCTTTCTTGTGACCCTCGCATTCAACGCATTCTGGCCACTACAGATTACTGGGTGTACACACTGCTCGACCCACGCTATAAGGAGAACCTTCCCAGTCTCATTCCCGAAGAGGAAAGTGGTTCGAGAGTGTTGCTATACCACAGGACCCTGGCGGACAAGCTGATGGTAAAATTCCCATCCGACAGCGCTAGTGGCAGAAGGCGCAGTTCCGAGGGCCATGTAGCAGGGGAGGTGTGTAGATCGAGCAGCATGTACAGCCCAGACAGTGCAACAGTCTTTAAGGGCCTGGCCAGCTTTATGGCTCCCCAGCAAGACTGTGTCACCGCTCCCCAGTCAAGGCTGAGTCGGTGGGAGCACTGTAAAAGGATGGTGAGGGAGTACGTAGCCGATCGCACGACCATCCTCGGTGACGCCTCTGCCCCCTACAACTACTGGGTGTCGAAGCTGGACACGTGGCCTGAACTAGCGCTGTATGCCCTGGAGGTGCTTGCTTGTCCTGCGGCTAGCATCTTGTCGGAGAGGGTGTTTAGTGCGGCTGGGGGAATCATCACAGATAAGCGTACCCGCCTGTCAACCGACAGTGCCGACAGGCTAACACTCATCAAGATGAACAAAGCCTGGATTTCCCCAGACTTCTCTTCTCCACCAGCGGACAGCAGCGATACGTAAGCAATACGTAGGCTGCACCCGCGGATGGAAGCTACGTTCTCTCTCACCATCCAAAACGGGGACATTTCTGCTTTATCAATCTGTGTCTAATATTCCTCCTCCTCCTCCTGCTCCTCCTCCTGAAACCTCACGTAATCACGCTGAACGGGCAATTTTTCTTAGGGCCACAAGGCTCACTCATAATTTTTCTAAACAATTTTTAGATGTTTCAATGCTCTGAAAAGCGTTGGAACTTTAACTTGAACCAATTTTTCGTTAAACTGGGCTGCTTCCAGGCCTAGTTACCACTTAAGCCACATTAACCAAAGCGATTAATGGGTTTCACCTGCCCTCTTAGTTGGCCATGGCCAATTTTTTACAGGTACATTAGTACTGTTGATACAGCAATTTTTGTGGGCCCTCGCCTACAGTGTAATCAAATAAATTTTTAGCCCACCTGCATTAAGCACGACATTACTACCTCAGCTGTGTTGGGCAATGCAATGGGATATTTCTATGTACCGCCGGTGGCTTCCTGGCACCCACCCATGCTGTAGGTGCACACGGAGTTTTTACTACATCTGTACACTTGAAAAGAACCCCAGTCTGACTGGGGCATGCAGTGTGGGCCGAAGCCCACCTGCATTAAGCACGACATTACTACCTCAGCTGTGTTGGGCAATGCAATGGGATATTTCTATGTACCGCCGGTGGCTTCCTTCCACCCATGCTGTGGGTGCTCACGGAATTCCTATTGCGGAGTTGTACCTGCCTGTGACTATTTATAAAAAAACGCGGTCTGACTGGGGCGTGCAGACACCTTGACAGAATGAATAGTGTGTGGCACATAGGTTCCCCATTGCTATGCCCACGTGTGCAGCTCCAGATGGAGGTGGCACAGGATTGGATTTCTCATTGCTTCTGTACAGCATTGTGGACTATCAGCCCGCCCCTTTTATGGGGGGGTCGCTGCCTAGCCATGCCAACCCTCTGCAGTGTGTGCCTGCTTTTCCTGTGGCAGACGCACTTATACATAGACATGAGGGTGGTGTGGCATGAGGGCAGCTGAAGGCTGGGCAGGGACAGTTTGGTGTGCGCTGTGGACACTGGGTCGTGCGGGGGGGGGGGGGCAGCATGTAACCCAGGAGAAGTGGCAGTGGAGTGTCATGCAGGCAGTGATTGTGCTTTGTTGGAGGTAGTGTGGTGCTTAGCAAAGGTATGCCATGCTAATGAGGGCTTTTCAGAAGTAAAAGTTTTTGGGAGGGGGGGGGGGCCCACTCTTGCCGCTATTGTGGCTTAATAGTGGGACCTGTGAACTTGAGATGCAGCCCAACATGTAGCCCCTCGCCTGCCCTATCCGTTGCTGTGTCATTCCCATCACTTTCTTGAATTGCCCAGATTTTCACACAAGGAAACCTTAGCGAGCATCGGCGAAATACAAAAATGCTCGGGTCGCCCATTGACTTCAATGGGGTTCGTTACTCGAAACGAACCCTCGAGCATCGCGAAAAGTTCGTCCCGAATAACGAGCACCCGAGCATTTTGGTGCTCGCTCATCTCTAATTTACACACAACAATTATTGCTCAAAAGACATAATTTGAGAAACTTTTGAGCTATAATCGTTGCATGTAAATGGGTTTTTAACAGTTAATTATATTTATAACTATTTTTTACTATCTATGCCCCCCACAATGTAATAAAATACCTCTTGAAGTCATTCACATTGTCTTTTTTTTTTTTTTTCATTTCACACTTTTCTATTGTAGCTGGGGCATCCATAATAGTTAGTGTGACAATAGTTAGTAACAGAGCTGATCTGGGTCTTCTACGACCCTGCAGCTCTGCTGTGGCAGGGGGCTCACAGAGATCACGTGATCACTGGGTCGAATAGCTGAAGTGCCACTTCTGATTTTGCTACTCACTACATAGTGCTGATTAAGTGCTATGTAGCCTGCAAGAGAGAAGGCAGCAGCTGACAGCCAAAGACCCGATCTGTTCCTGCTTGATTGCACCTTCGCAGTGCAGATTTTGGGGCTGAATAATCCACAGGAGAACATATTTTGTAATTAATCATTCATCATGCAATCGTTGCAGAATATTCCGTCCCATGTGAAAGGTCCTACAGACTTATTTCTACAGGAATCTTGCAATCTACCATACATGATAAAACATTGTTTATTGCCCGACTTTATTTTTCGGCTAAAATCTCGTCTCCTACAGATGTCATCTATACATGTTGAAGTTAAACGAGCATCTACTGAGAAATATTGTTGCTCTTGCTAAAATCTTAATTGTATGAGCTTTACAAGCATTTCTAGCCCTTCCCTTACAGATGAGCAGCGATGGGATAATTGCAGTTGTCTCTTCTTGGCTTGGGTTTAGCTGAGACTTGAATGAACCAGCCCAGACTGCCTTTATACAGAAGCACTAGAACTTCCTAATGGCCAAATAATAAAGTGCGCTTGACTGGTTGCACCTGGCTTTATCTTACTTTCTTTTCTACATGTGCTCAGAATGACATATTTGGCCAGATTAACACGAGCGTATGCATATTTGCATTGCATTTTTGAGCATCAGGCATTGCATATCTGCACATACAACTGCATTTTTAAAGGCTTCTTCACACGAATGTATGTGCATTTGCACGCACCTCAGCGCTGTGTTTTTGCAGAATGAACAATAATTTTTTGCGTGCGTATTGGCGTACTTAGACCTCCATCACACAGGGCGTTTTCAGAAACGCAGCGTTTTTCAGCGCTGCATTACTGCCGATACTGCCCTGTTTCAGCAGCGCTGGCATACTTTATGCCAGCGTTTTGGCTGCGTTTTCAGCTCGGCTGAAAACGCAGCCGAGAATGCTGAAAGGGAAAAAAAAAGTAATACTCACCTAGCCGCTGCAGTCCGGGTCGCGGCCGCTGGTCTCTGCCGCTGGTCCGGGCTTCCTCGGCACTCCCAAGTCTATTGCCGGAGGCCAGGTTTGAGAACCCGGCCTCCGGCAATAGAGTGCTGTGATTGGTTGTCGGTACTTGCTCGATGCCCAATCACAGCCCTTCATTGACTGTCTCAGCCAATCAGAGCTTGCTGGCGCTGATTGGCTGAGACAGTCAATGAAGGGTTGTGACTGGGTATCAAGCGTGCCGATAACCAATCACAACACTCTATTGCCGGAGGCGGGGTTCTCAAACCTGGCCTACGGCAATAGACTTGTGAATGCAGGGGAAGCCCGAATCAGCGGCAGAGACCAGCGGCTGCGATCCGGACTGCAGCGGCTAGGTGAGTATTATTTTTTCTTGTTTCTCTAGCCAGCTGGGACTGTTTTTCGGGGTAGGGCTTCTATTGCAAGCCCTCACCCCGAAAATCGGCGAGCGGTTAACGCTGCCAAAAACCCGGCACCCAGTGTTGCCGCGTTTTCAGCAGGGCTAAAACCGTGCCCATTCATTTTAATGGGCGACGCAGGGCTGAAAACGCCCCAAAATAGAACATGCATCGCTGTCAAAGCGCAGCGTTGGAAGGCGCTGCGTTTTCAGCCCTGTGTGAACAGCCCCATTGAAATGAATGGGAGTGTTGTACAGTGTTTAGCGCTGGGCTGAAAAGGCAGCGCTAAACGCTGTACAAAACGCCCTGTGTGAGGGAGGCCTTACTGTACTTTTTCCACTCACAAGACATGTTCATTTTCGCATGGCAAACAAAACGCACCGCTTGAAATGGTTAATTCCCTACGCAAATCCGGTTGCTACTGGCCTAGGGGTATATTTACATGTGGCGATAATCCTTTGCCCGAGAGACCAAGCAAATGATGTTAGAGTTTGCTCCTTGGTTCGGGCAATCAGTTAAAACACAAAGATAAATCATTTTTTGATTTTTGTGAAACAGGATCTTTCAGTTCGCCGTATAAGTGAATAAGAATGATTGGATGATAGGTATTTAAATTAAATGAATAGCAAACGAGCCAATGATGATTTTCATGCTTGCATGACATGAACAATAAGCAAACGAATTATCATTCATCATGCAATCGTTGGCCATGTTTACATTGAACGATTAGCCTGGGTTCACACAGGGCGGATTTGCCGCGGTTTTGCCGCGGCAAATCCGTCCGCGGCTGCTAATCTCGGGATTAGCCAGCCATGTGGACGAGATTTCTTAGAAATCTCGTCCACACGGGACAGCCAATCCGCTGCGGTAAGTCCGGCTGAAACGGCCGCAGCCGCAGTATCAAAAGATGCAGCATGTCTGTTTACTTTTACTTTTTTGTTTATTTTCGTTGCGCACGCGCACTCCTCTATGGGAGCACCGGCCGCAACGGAAAAGTGAGCGGCCGGGCCGCTTCAAAGCCGCCGCGGCTTTTTCCACGGCGGTTCTCCCGGGGGAAATCTTGCGTTTTTTTCTGCGGCCAAACCGCGAGATTTCCGACGGAAATACGTCCTGTGTGAACCCAGCCTTAGTGTTCAGATTCATGCGATCCAGTGATTTTTTTTTTGGAGTGATAATCATTCCATGTAAAAGCATCATTAGGGCTCGTTAACATAGGCTACAAAATCACGCAAAAATTAGTCACGCAAACAATTCGTGGCTAACTCGCGAGAAATTTGTGTGAATGGACGAGCGTAATTAGCAGTGAAATTGCCCATTCACACAATTGTGAGCTGCGTGTTGCAGAAAAAAAATTCTGCAGCTCTGAGAGGGATTCCCCTGCAGGGGAGCTGGAAGGATTCCCCGCAGTGAGTAGAGAGGGCTTCCCTTGTAGAGGAGAAGGAGGAATTACGCCATAGCGAGGAGAGAGGGCAGAAGGAGGAATTCTCCTGTAGTGGGGAGAGAAATCCCTCCACCTCCCCTGCTGGGAAATCCCTCCATCCTCACTACAGGGGAATTCTTCCTTCTCCCCTGCAAAGGAACTCCTCTCTTCCTGCTACAGGGAAATCCCTTCAGTTCCCTATGCCGGGCGGCTCGCATAGTTTCCCATAGGAGTCTATGGAGGCTTCTGCGATTTTATGCCAAAATATAGGTCAAGACCTATTTTTTGACACAGCAGGGAATTTCAGTAGCTGAATTCTGCCGCTGATACCCTATCTTTTTTGTTGCAATATTTTGGCGTGGCTACAAACAGTTCATCTGAAGGTTTCTATAGGAAACCATTGGTTCTATTAGTCGCAATTTGTTGACGCCTGTAGCTTAGCCGCAGAAAATAGTCCATGTGAAAGGGGCTTTAGTCTCATAAGATCCAAAATAGGTATTTTATACATCTGCATTCAGGTTTTAAACAACTACTGCCGGCAATGATCACATGAGCAGGAAGCATTGCAGCAGGTTGAAGGGGAAAACAGTGCTGGTGTCACAGGAGTACGGCCTTGATGGACTGGTGTGACCACCATAAGTATATTAGCTGACAATCCGATAGATTAGTAAATAGGTAATGTCAAACCTGTTTCTCTAGCGAAGCAGAGGATTGTTCTCTGGATGATGACCTTTACTTAAAGGGCTACTCCAGCCAAAACACATTTTTCCATTCCTGACCCTCTCACCTGGTTGCCTGTCACACTCTGGAGGTCTCTTCTGTGTATTGCAGCCACTTCCATGTCATACATCTCCCTGTCTGATGCTTATCAGGCACTATCTTGAGTGAGATTTTTTACTTTCAGTTTCCCATCTATCCCATGATGTATCAAGACAGCATTAGCTGTGGCTATACCATTTTGTCTGCTGGGAGGAATTTCAATTACCATTACCTTATATATTAACTTAAAGAAGCTGCAGACTATAAGTATAGAGTCAGGAGGATGAATTGTGATCACCTCTATTATAACTGTGTGGCAGGAGCTGTTTGATCATCATTAGTAACTGTTAGGAGTGTCTGTGTCCCTCGCTAGGCAGTTTCTGCGGTAGAAATCATGTAACAGCATCACACAAACTGAGAATCTGACTAGACAATTAATACATAACCCCAAGCAGATCTGAGCTGATCAAAACTGAGATCACATGACCATCTGAGAAGAAAGAGGTTTCAGATAGAGGGAAATAACTAATAAAGGTAACACTAGCTCCGTTATGTATACTGGGGGATAGGTACATAATCAATCAATCTCTCCACTTAGTCGTGTCTGACTCTCAGTGACTTTATAGGCGCACATGCTTCCCTGTTAAATATGGCTTCTTTTAACTGCTTGATGCACATATTGGTATCAATTTTGATGGTGTCGAGCCGGCGTGTTCTTTGTCTGCCCTTTTTCCAGTTCCACAGGTTGTTCCCAACATTACGACCTCTCTAGCGAGTTTTTATGCATAATGTGGCCAGAGTAATTCAGTCGCAGTCTAGTGACTTTAGCTTCTAGTGATGTCCCTGGTTTTATGCCATCCAACACTTCTCTGTTTGTTACCCATGGTATTCTTTATAATTTCCACCAGCATCACATTTCGAATGCATTGATTCTCCTTCTGTCAGCCTTTCTTAGTGTCCAATTCTCAAACTCATACATCATCATTGGAAATACGATGGCTCCAACTTGTCAGCTTTTGGTAGTTAAAGTGATGTCTTTGGTTTTCCAGATCTTATTCATGCCAACCATTGCAGAGCGGCTGAATGTAATCATACGTTTGATTTCTGGGGTGGATTCGCCATTGCGTTCGACTTTTGATCCAAGTAAGATGAATTCCTGAACTGATTCACTGTCTTCGTTGTTAATTTTAAACTTAAAATTTCCTTTATCTGCTGTTGTCATGATCTTTGTTTTCTTGATGTTAAGGTCCTCCTCGTATCATCTGCATATCTCAAGTTGTTGATAGTCCTTCTTCCAACTTTCACTCCAATGTTGGTTGAGTCCAGGTCCAATTTCCTCATGATCACCTCAGCATAAAGGTTGAAGATAAATGGGGACAATATGTAGCCCTGTCTCACACCCTTGCCAATCCTGAACTAGTCTGTATCCCCATAAAGTGTCTTCACCATTGCTTCTTGATTGATATACAGTGATCTGATCAAGTGAACTGAAACATCAAGGTCATGCAGCGCCCCCAGAGCTCGTCACATTCAATGCAGTTGAAAGCCTAGCTGTAGTCAATGAAACATATGTATGGATTTTTCTTATATTCACAGGTCTTTTCCATGATCCATCTGATTTTGGTGATATGATCTCTAAAACCGGCTTGGCTATCAGGCAGTTCTCAATCAATGACCTGCTGAAACCGCTTTTGAATAATCTTCAATAGGATCTTACTGGCGTGGGAGATCAGTGTTATTGTGCGATACTTGGAGCAAGCTCAGGCATACCTTTCTTTGTTAGTGGGATGAATACTGATCTGGTTCAATGCTTTGGCCATTTACAACTGGACCGTATCTGTTGGCACAAGGCTATGAGGGTACTGACTGGTATTGGTTTCAGAAGCTTCACAGGTATCCTATCAATTCCTGGGGCTTTCTTATTTAGCAGTTTTCTCACAGCCCATGCTATTTCTTCTTCCAGAATGTTAGGTTCCATGTCCATCTGGCCATTATCATTCTCTTTTTGGTGTTCAGACTGGCTAGCATAGAGCTCTTCTGTGTATTCTCCCCATCTATTCTTGATCTTCTGCTGATGACTCAGTTAATTTCCATTACAAACTCTGACTGTTCTTTTCTGGGCAGAGAAGGTAGGTCGCATCGCCTTTACTTCATCAAACATGGCTCTAGTATGTCTCATCCTATTTGCCTCTTCCAGGTGTTGACATTGTACATGCAGCTGTCTTTTCTTGTCCTTACTGGCTTCACATTGGAAAACTGTGCTCAACTTTTTGGCTTCCTCCATGTTACCCCTGACTTTGGCAACTCTTCATTGATTGGCTATTTTGATGGTGTTATCAGATAGCCACTTGATCATCTTCTTTAGCTTTTGGTATTACACATGTCTCTTAGCAATTTCAATGATTGTATCTCGGATTTCTTGCCATTGCTTATCCAGATTTTTTCTCCTTCTGGGCTAAGGCCGCCTGCAGACGGGCGGAAATTCCGCGGCAGGATTTCCCATGGAATTTCCGCTGCTGGAAGCCTGCATAGGATTGCGTTAACAAATGCAATCCTATGCAGACGGACGCGGTTTGGCCACGCGAAATCTTGTCGCGGCAAACAAACCGTGGCAAGTTTTATTTCTGTGCGGGGCTTCGGTCTGCACATGCAGCCAGCATATGAAAAATCCGGAGCTGCGGGGTGCGAGTGAGTGCGTGCTGCTCTCTGCAGGCGCTCGGGTCGGGCCCACGGCGAGAATTCTCGCTGCCGGATCCAACCCGACTGTCTGCAGGCGGCCTAGTAGGTCAAATTTGTTCTTAACTTCAACAGCATATATTAGTGATATGTTGTCAACATTGAATTTCTTCTGGTTGGTACTCTTCTTGATCTTGCACAGTTTGAGATTCACCTTAGCCACTAACGGTTAATGGTCTGTACTGCAGTCAGCACCAGGGAGTGTCATTGTGGTGGCAATGGAGCTTTTCCAGTGTTGTTGGCAAAAAATGAAGTCATTCTGGTTCCAATGTTGTCTATTTGGTGAGGTCCATGCGTACAAGTGTTGGCAATCCTGAAACAATTCTTCTGATAAAATTGCACCAAAAGATCCCCAGCTTCATTCCTTTTACCCAACCCAAACTTGCCTAGTATCTCCGCATCTTCTTCTTCACCTACTTTTGCATTGAAAACACCCATAATGTACAGAAAGTCCTTCTTTGGTATTTGGTTCAGCGCACCTTTGATTTCGCTGTAAAATTGTTGGATCTCATCTTCACTTGCATCTGAAGTTGGTGCATAGACTTGTATTAAGGTGATGTCAAGTGGTTTGCCATGGATTTGGATGGATATTACCCGCTCGCTGTGATTTTCAATGCATCTAGCCACCCACTTTTTTTTACAATTAAAACGACTCCCTTCTTTCTGATATTGTAATTTCCAGAAAGGTACATCACAAAATCATCCAATTGAAATTGACCATTTCCAGTCCAGTGCAGTTTGTTATCAGTGTGAGTTCTCATCATTTCCCATTTCACAGTTTCCAGTTTGCCAAGGCACGTGCCCCTGACATTCTAAGTAGCTATAATAAATGAATTATTAATTAATAATTAATTAGATAGTACAAACGTAGACCAGACAGTCTTTAATTGCATCGCATTTATCACATAGACTCTGCTGAATGATAAATCTGGCATATCTTTACACTGTCTAGTATAACTTTACACCTCTCATTAGTTGGCAAAATTTCCATCAAAATTTTGATACAATTCTTAGCGCAATTTAAGCATTTAGGCCACTCGCCTTTGTCAGACGTGTTGGGAAAAGTTTCCAAAAGTGTCTAAAATGCATCAAAATGTAATGTAAAATGCTTTAGACCATTTTTAAATGTCTATTGCTACACTAATGCCATAACACATGCTATATCAATATACCAATCATACCGCTGTTCACCTTTTTGGTGTCGTCCATTTGCATCTCTGCAGAGATCTCTGCACTTTGGGAATACAAATTTCTAACAACTTTTGACAATTTCAACAGAGGGATAAGTTCTTCAAGAGGATTCATGAGTCACTGGGAAATATGAGACATCTATAGCACAGATAACACTGCTGGCCTGGTGACCCCCTAACACTAATTCAGAGACCATAAAACCCTCACATCTTTATCAACGGACTATTAAAGTATTTATTTATTTTTCTACTCATCCTGTTGTGGTATTCTTTTAAGAGCAAATTAATCACATCCATGTCTGTGCCTTGTCATAAGTATGTGTTTATATATATGCATGGCTCTTCGGATCTGAGTAGGTTGGAAAGCTCGCTATAACATCATGTATTTTTGTTAGCCTCTAAAAGGTACCATATCTACAAGATTACTTGGTTTCTCTTGCTGGGAACAATCACATTTTGCCCTACTGGCTAACACGGTACTAAACTTTTTTCAATATAGGGGATGCAGACATGGCTATACAGTGCACCCTTGGTAGTTGTACTAATATATAGAGGACCCAGACATGGCTGCACAGGGCACCCTTAGTACTTGTCCTAATATATAGAGGACCCAGACATGGCTACACAGTGCAGCCTTAGTACTTGTCCTAATATATAGGTAACCCAGACATGGCTACACAGTGCACCCTTAGTACTTGTCCTAATATATAGGTAACCCAGACATGGCTACACAGTGCACCCTTAGTACTTGTCCTAATATATAGGTAACCCAGACATGGCTACACAGGGCACCCTTTGTACTTGTCTGTTCCTGTTGCCCTGCTGTGTGCCAGTTCTCTTCACCCTAAGGCCTCCCTCACACATGCGTTGCGGAAAGTGCTTTGCCACATTTTATCTTCAGTTCCTGCGGCTAACGCCAGCATTTAGCATTCCTTATCATTGATGAGGATCGCTAAATGCTCAAAAATAGAACAGACTCCGCTCGAAAATTACGGCGCTGAAAAGCACTGCATTCAAGCGGCTGTCTGTGGCTGTGGGAGAGGCTCCATTGAAAGCAACTCTGTAAAAAGTGGTGTGTGTGAGGGAGGCCTGACATGGAAAATACGTGTGAGCAGCAATGTATAAATGCTTCTGTGTCCAGATAATTGGGACACACAGAATGGCATTGTAGGCTAAATGTGGCTGCTCTGTGCATTCAGATGATTTCCATCAGCAGGAATGGTTTGGATGATGATAGTGTATTATGGATTTGCACATGTTTCAGTTATCTAATACTGTATTAGTTACATCCAGACCAGAGGTACATTATTAAAAACAATCATGGTCAAGAAATGATACTTTTTGAGATATATATATTTTATGAACTGGAATTTACACTGTGTGAAGGTCAGCTGTGTTTGGGAATTATTCTCATTCTTAATACCTTGTTGCAACATATCTAGGACAGATATCAGATACGGTGATATTGTGACTCACATCATAGCTCAAAGCTACAGTTATGGGTTCATATTACAAAGATCATGGCATATAAAAATGCTTGTGATTGTGAAAGCCTTTCTGCTACAGCAAACTCGATTATCTGTCAAGTGAAAGAGAAATATATTCAGGTGCACGACAGATTGGACAGGAGCCATTCAGTTTATGTCTTGCTCAAGTTGTCCATTCTCTTTTGCTAAACCAATATTATGAAATACTAGTTGTATAATTTATGCCTGTTGTAGCTCAGCACAGTATTGAAGCTCAGGAACATATCGGTTTTATAGATTATCCCCTTAGGAATCGGCCCTTTTTTTAGCTTTTGTTTTTCTTCCCCACTTTCAAAAAATTCTAGCTCTTTTATTTATCCATCAACATAGCTGTCTGAGGGCTTGTTTTTTGCAGGACGAATTGTATTTCTCAATGATACAATGTAATGTACCATATAACGTACTAAAGACCTTTACAAATTTTCAAGTGGGGTGAAATGGGAAAAAAAAGAAAAAAAAAAACAAAATTATTTGACAACCCTAATTTGTTTGTTTTTCCCTTCGAAATAGTTGTGCGAGGGCTCATTTTATGTGGAATGTCCTGTAGTTTCTATTGATGCCATTCTGGAGTACATACAACTTTTTGATCACTTTTTATTGCATTTTTGGGGGGAAATGGGGTGACCCAAAAAAACGCAATTCTAGCATTGTGTATTTTTTTCCCATACAGTGTTCACTGTGGGCAATAAATAACGTGTGACTTTGATAGATCGGACTGTTATGGACGCAGCAATACCAAATAATGTTTTTGAGGTTTTTTTTCATTTTTTTATTATAAATATAGCAAAAGGGTGTTTTTTAAAACTTGTATTACTTTTTATTTTTTTCTAATAATGAAGCTTTTTAAACTCATATTTGCATTTTATTTTCAGTCCCCATTGGGGTCTTGAACTTGTGATCGTTTGATTGCTCTTGTAGTATACTGTAATAGCATGGTATTACATTATAATACAATCTGACAGCATGATAGGCAATCAGCCATGGCATCCAAATGGCACCTCGTGATCTCATCGCCAGTGGAGCATTCTCGACCCCACAAAAGCAATCGGGGGATTTAAATGTCGCTATTAGAATGCACCATAAACGATGGACGATGAGCTGATCGCTGATTGTTCAGTGAAAATAGCAGCCGTTCAGTACTGAATGCCGCTATGTTAAGTCAATGGAGAGGGGCAGGGGAGAGTGAAGAGTGAAATCTCCTGCAGCCTCCCTGCTGGCTGCTCTGTGAGCGAGCCAGCGATACTAGCTCCCGTGCAAAAGCACAGGTGCGAGTGTATGCGGGGACGAGTGTCGGGCATCGTTTTACCTGACATTCATCTTGTCTAAATGGGCCCTTAATAGATGACCACAGTTATAGGGTCAGCATCCCGTAGGGTGACCCTGGACACATGGCATTCGCTAAGGAGCTGGGAGGCCAAGATGCTGGCTTGTCACAGCGGCACTTAACACGCTCCCTCCCGGAGGGACGCACGCAGCCAAGGCCAGGGCAACGTTGGGCCTCTTCTGGACACCCCCTACAGGGAGGCCCAATAAACATTAGGACAGATAGAGGGATAGTCATGGGTGACGCTACCGTTCCGACACCTACCGGTATAAACATCGGCGGGGAAATAAACGAGCCACAGACAAGGTTGTAGTACCACAGGTCCCCGGTAACGGTCAGGGCCTGGAATAACTTTACTGAGTAATGACTTCAAACGGTACAAGGCAAAAATTAGCAGTATTCCAAGTGAAAGCTTGTTCACACCCAAGGAGGCTTGGGTGTGAACAGTTGAAGAAGACAGAGTACCTCTACACTGGCCTTGAGAAAGTCTTACTCACTGATTGCTCACTCTCTCTCTAGGATGTTCTCACTCACCATTCATGTTGATCCTTGCAAATACTGTCCATAGCCTCCTATGGAGAACCGCTGCTTCCTGAACATCAGCGGAAATCAACTGCGATTTCCCCACGCGGCAGAAAAAACGCAGCATGCTCCATTTCTGTGCAGTTTCCGCCTGGGCGGCTTCCATTGAAGCCGTTCATATAGCCTCTAAGGCTGCTGTGACACAACAGTGTTACTCCCCTGGAAATGCAGGAGGAACTATACTGATTGCAGCCAGGCACCTGGACATCTCAGCTCAGTGACTATAATGAATCCAGGTTACAGCTCAATCAGTGCCTGTGTGCATTAATATTGTATCAGGAGCAAGGCATATGACCCGCCTCATAATATAATATGATCACTAGTGGCAACATACATTTTGCGATGTGTAGGACTCCGCTATGGTGACTCATGCTCCATCTTGCAATGAGTGTGAGATTGAGGGAGAGGAAGTAAATTAACCCCTTGCAGTCATGCCACATCACATGTTGGGAAAGTGCGGTATATTACATTTCTGTGTTGTAGCATATATGCAAGAGACTAATAAAAAAGGATGAAAGTGGTTGTCAGGTTACCAGACAATACTCCCCCACTGCCCCTATACTTCCAACAGGTCTAAAATAACAAGTGTATTTACCCGTCCTCTGCCATCATGATCCAGTGCTGTAGCCCCGCCATCCTTCTGGTGTTTGTTGTTGAAGATGATGTGACAGAATATCACCTGACTCCTTCAGCTAATCAAAGGCCGGAAAATTACTGTTCTGAACTACTGGCATCATGGCACCCAGGATGTAAGCGCTGATGCCAGGATAACAGGCAGTAATGCTGCTCTCTCTGATTGGCTGAAGTGGTCAGGTGATATCCAGTGACATCATCTTTCACCGCAAACACTGAGAGGACGGCGGGGCTACAGTGCTGGATCGCAGTGGTAGAGGAGGGGTAAGTACAGCTGATTTTATTATTTTAGCACAGTTGGTGGTATAAGGGGAAATGTTGCTCGGTAACTAGACAACCCCTTTAAACAACCTCTGTAAATAACTGTAGAAAATAACTTCTGCACATCATGATTTACACTTGAGGACAACTTTGGGGACTTGTAATACTGGGTATTTGTTTATACCTTATTTTATTTCCTTTAAATAAAATTATTCACTCATAATGGAAATGACATATATATATATATATATATATATATATATATATATCAAAATACTAATGACCACCTGTCCATGAGGGACTGTGTGAGTGACTGTGTGAGTTACATGTGATGATGTCACCGTCAAGTGATCAGTCACCAGGATCTGATCTTCATCCCTGATCACATGACGGTGACGTCATCACAGCCGTGTTCTTACAACTCCAATCCATTTCACTATATTATATTAGTAACTGGTACTATAATTTCCTAATAAATACTAGCGTGTGTGTGTGTATATATTATACATCAATTCATTGCATGTAAAGACTTTTTCCTTGAATTCTATAATGACGTTTGACATAGTTGTCACACAATCCTTCTACTACATTTGCCACCTTCTTTTGTAATGTCATCATGGAATTTTAGTAGGGAGTTCCCAGCTACAAGCACACACACACTAGTCATATCCTGAAAATATCACTGGCGGCTTTACTGGACAAGTCTTGATCTTTAGCTCCTTGTGACCTTGAACGTCTCCTGCCAAATGAACTGGGAAACACTACAGTAACAGAAAATCTAATACCGACTGCTTGAAGTTAAACAATGTGTGCGCAGTTGCAGCAAAAAGCAACTCTACTAGCAATATAATATTCCAAAACGGCACTGACGGACAATAAGTATAATGGTTCTTCTTACCACTCCTAACAACGAGGACTTCTGAATGTGCACAGGGAACATTGAATACATTGAATATTTTTACTATTACTATTCTTGTGTAACAGTTTACCTGCTCGATACTTAGTCTGATGGTTATAACTACATAACAATACAAATGGCTCCAACTCTTGCCAATAAACTATGTGCACCAAAGGTCCCCATAGATATCAATAAGGATGCGCAAATGTGCATGCAATACATGTGCGTGATTGCACAGGAAAGAGAGCACATCATGAACTGAGACTGATTAGTCTAATTTCAATGGCTGGGAACATCAGTCCTTTTTCTTAGCCTGCATGAACGCACAAGCACGGTAAAATATGCCGACGCACATAAAACAGCAACGTTTGTTCTGCAAAAACAGGCCGTTCATGTATGTGAAAATACGCATATGCTTGTGTGAAGCCGCGACTTCAGCTGAACATACGCCCAAATACGCTCACCTCAGTGCAACGTATTTACACAGTGAGCGAGGTTTGATGAGGTAGATTTAGGCGTGTATCGGCGCATAGTACTGTACCTTTTGCCTGCGCAAGGCCAGCCCTTCCATTATTTAAAAGGCTTCTTTAGCCTGATGAGGTTCAAAATGAGACCTCTATGGGGCCTTGGTGCGCAAATGGGCACAAAAATAGAGCAGGTTCTACTATTTTTTAACATGCACGTGCAAACCACGCTCATGGCAATCAATGGGTTTTATTCTCTGTGCATTGTGCATGTATATTTTATGTGTGCACAAAGACTCGCAAATTCCGTCGTCTACAACCGCCCCAAGTGTGTCACTGAATATGCTAAAAAGATTTGACCTGTTAGATGTCATAGCAGTAGCAGGTCCAAATATTCAATATTGGGCTGTATTGTAGTGGTGTCCTTTTGGATCCTGAGCCTCTCTCTATCCAGACGATTTTGGATAAGTGTTAATATTTGTTAATAAAAAAAAGTCGTGAATTCGAAGATTTTAATAGTGTTTTTTAAACAAGTATATTTGTTGGAGTTTTTTATTTAGTGAAATTTAAAATGGGTTCTTTCTGGTGTATTTGAAGTCCTACAGAGAAGCTTATGGGAAAGACACCAGAGAAAACACCAAAACTCAAAGCATGCTGCATTTGCAAATAAAAAAAAAACCAACTTGGGCCAAAAATGCAAAAAAAATGCCCTGAACCAAACCATGCACGGCATGAGGTGTTATTCCTGCCGTCCATACAGAGGAATGAAAATAGGAATAACCCTAGTGGCACACGTAGTGCATGACAGTCAGTTGTTATGATAGGCCATGCCCCTTTTACTCAAAGCCAGTGCCCTTAGTCATAGTCAGTGACCCCCTTACAGTTCTAGTGTCCCTATAGCCAGTGATTGGCTGCAGCAGTCACATGTCTGGTCAGCAGCTACCAGGAAAAGTGGTTGTGAGGCAATTTTAAGTAATGGAAAGCCCCTTTAATATAATGGAGAGGGTGGAGCTTGGAGAGTATGTCCTATTCTTTTTTTTTCTAAGCTATGAGGGGTAGGGTTGTGTCTTCTTTCTCTCCCATCTTTAATTTAATCAGTCAGTATTTTAGAGTCATCTATTGCTGCAAAGCAAACTTTAACAAAAAATGAACATGATAGGGCAGATTTATGAAACTATCAAAAAATAAGTCTTAGTTGCCCCTTTTGAAAGGGATATCCGATAAAAATCATTTATGATCTAGTCATAAGATATGTGATAAATGTTTGATCACTGAAGCCTACCGCTGGGGCTCCAGCAGATCAGTACCCCGAGTTGTGAATGGAGTGGGGGGAGGGTGTGCATGCATGACCACTGCCCCATTAACTTCTATGGAAATAGTCAAACGCAGCTCAATAGTAGTAAATGGAGCGGTGCTTATGCATGCACACCAGCACTCCATTCACCTGGCATACTTGGGCTGCTCTGTTCTCCTGATCCCTGGAGGTCCCAGTGGTCAGACCCCCAGTGATCCGTCATTTACTACTTATCCTGTGGATAGATGAATTTTATGAATTAAGCGGGTCCTTACTATAATATTAGCTCAGGTTTGCTGCCATGACACAACATCCCCTTCATTCTCAGATATATGTCCTCACATGCACAGCAACAGGGACATGAGCCTGCTGCTAAGCAAAATTGAGTTAGTGCCAAATATACTTATTAGATTACTCTAAAATGATTTGTTCAAAAATATAAGGCAGATGCTGTTTATTTCTCTGCAGCAGAAAGGGTCCCATCATGCACAGTGTATTCCGAACATCTTGAGCTGTGCACTTATTTTTAGCCATACTATTGTCAGCGTGCCCTTGAAATACTTTATAGTATAATGGAAAATACAACATAAGGTAGTATATCTAAAAAATATTTCATATATTTCAGACTAAGACTGGTATACACATTAACCCCTTAAGGACGAAGCACAGTAAATTTACAGCGCTTGTCCCTGGGCTTTAATCCCGCCAACAGAAAAATTCAACGTGGCATTACAGCACCTGCTCCTGCAATCTAGCAGGGGTAGATTGGGTCCTTGGCTGTTAGTCACAGCTGAGGACCCAGAGGATAAGGCAGGAGTGGTATTTAACCATTTCTGCCTTCTCCTTTGCTCAATGAATGCTATGTAGTGAAGAGAGCCCGACGATCAAGTGACCACCTACAGGACAATGTTCTCCCCTGTAACTGGTGCACCTATGGATGCCTCAGTTACAGGGGAAAAGTGTGAAATTTAAAAAAAAGACAACGTGAATGACCCCCAGAGGTCTTATAGGGCATCAGGAGGGACATAGATGTTAAAAAAATAGTTATGAAAATAAGTAAAGAAAATTACAGAATAAAATAAAAATATGTATATGTAAAAGAAAATCCCCCACCGCCGACGCCAAACAAAACCATCGCCATATGCGCCCCGTAATCCAAAACTGTACAAATTATATATCAAAATGTCTGAAACAAAATGAGGAACCCATTCCTGTACTTTAGTTTAGTGCAAATATACTAATAAAAAAAAAAAAACAACTAGGAATTTTAAAAAATTGTTTTCTTAGCTTTTTACCCATAATAAAATTAAAAAAATGAAAAAAAAAGTCAGGGGAAAAAAAGGTATTAAAAAATAGCTCTATATGTCGTAGAAAAAAAATGGACTAAAAATAATTTTGGTAGCTGAAGAAAAAAAGAAAATAGGGCAGTAAAACCACTACATGGCTGAAATCCCTAAAAAGTCTCTGTTCCTTTAGGACTGAAACACCCTGGTTGTTAAGGGGTTAACATCCTAAGGATAGGCCATCAATTTTTAAAGGCTGAATAGTGCTGTTAAAGACCTGCATGTAGTGCTAATCTTCCTGATAAAACAATGGACCCTACTGTAAGTCAATGAAGTCCATAAGGTACAGGTGGCATCCATCAAACCATTAAATGTAGTACTACTCCATTATAAATTTAAGCCACTCTGCAGAGCTTACGAATCATCGGATTTGTTGTGCCACTCATTTCAGCTTGGATCTTGAGGACTAGCAATATTTTTGACCATTATGTGATTTGCATTTTGTATCTTTTAGCAGTTTTCCCTTCTACAGGCTCAATGTTTAATTCTCAGTTCTCCTCTAACTAGTGAATGAAGGCTAGTTGCTATTATGTCTCCTATACACAGCACACAAAAACCAGATGAGATTCTGCTCCGCTATCAGTTATCACTATCTCTCATATAAGGAGAAGCAGCAGTAAGGAAGACTGTAATGATGCCATCTGGACGATAAATGTCAGAACACAAATTCATCTTTAGCAGTTGCCTTTCCTGGGAACTAACCGGGTTTTCCATTACTCATATAGCCCCAGCACTTACAGTAAAGTCAGACAGCATGGAAAGAGAACATTACAAAAAATATTGATATTAAGCATTTATCAACATAGCAAAACACAAATTACACTAGGGACTTGCCATTAGAGGATGGGGCTGAGGGTGATGGTAACTGGATGATGATGAATATAATGAGACTAGAACAGATTGTATGGAACCAAAATTGGAACTAGAGAAATGCTGACCCTAGTACTGATTCTCCTAAGGTCTCTCTCTAAACTCTTCCTAAAAATGTAATTCAAAACCAGACCCAACTGTCCCTCAGTAGTCCTAAATTGTCCCTGTGAATGACCCTGTCTAAACACTATCCCTGAGAACAAGAGGGCACTAGGATCCAGATAAGCTGACAAGTAATGCTGAAATATGAACCAAAGCAGACAAACAAGCAAGCAACCAGGAGACAAACCACAGAATAGAAGATCCCTTAAAACTATAATATTTTATTACTTTTACTTTAAAAAGCACACTTTGGGCTGAATACACTCATCCACTGATGAGAAAATAAGACAAAGACAAAATAACAATGAACAGAACACACGTGCTGGTATAGGTCACGGTCTTACCACATAAAGGAAGTGTGATTTTAGACTCAGTTTGTACGTCTCAGGTATGGCTACGCAGTTTTTGTGCCATAGGAACTTCCCATTAGAGGGACAATATATACATGGGGGGATAGGGTGTTGTCATTCTCCCTAGTTGTGTCTCCCATATATCTGAGATTTAGTAGTGTAATAGGTTAGAATCACCCCTCAGTATGAGATATTGTCCCAATTTAGTGTTTTCATTCGCTGGTTTGGTTGATAGACTTGACCAACCATCTTCTAATATTCATATATAATTAGCCAAAACATTCTAGACCTTAGTGAGTTGATGTAATCACTGACTGAATCGAGATATTCAGTGATTGATTCAAAAAGGTTGAGAAGATATGGTCCAAATGGATTAACTCAACTGCAGTGTAAGTAGTAACTTTGATTATGTGGAGGCACCGCTTGTTTAGTATTAGAAAGGGATTTATATGTTATGCTGGGGGGGTGTAACTAACCGTATGTTTCTGTGTATGTGTGCGTAGATGTGTGTGAGAAACCATCCTTTCTATTCTGTTTTACTTTTTTACAATGGGACCTGCAGAGTCTTTTTAGCTGTTTTTTTTCTCTATTTCTACACCTGTAATTGCATAGGGTCATTAGAATAGGTATTTGGAGAATTTACTGGCCCCTGTTTAATTTGACAATCCAAGTCTTCTATTTTTTCTTTTTTTATTTTTCTGTAGTTTTGCATTTTTCTATAAAAGCATAAATAAAACCTTTGAAAAAAGAAAGCAGAAGATAACAATGTAGCAGTAGAGCTCCTGCTGATCATAACAAAGACATTACAGAGCAGTATGGATGTGATTCCATGAACTGTGAAAACATGAAAAACCATTAAAGGCCCATTTACACCAGCCGATGATCGCTAAAAAACCGCTAATCGGCGATCGTTTTAGCGATAATCGTTGCGTGTAAATGTGCGCCCATCGTCTGCTTTTCAGACACTGCTGGCTGATCCTTAAATTCAGTCCAACATAAAAATCGTCCCTCACTTTTATCAGTAGTTCTCCACGGGGAGTGCTGATAGCATTGTTTCCCTATGGATAACAAAGGATCTGAGCGCAGATAATAGCCTCTGGCTATTATTCAGGAAAGGCTTCATTTGCACACTTAATTGGTACTTAAGTAGCTACTTAAATACCAATTAATTTTTATGCAAAATGATCGCTCAAAGCTGTTACTCAAACTATCGTTTGAGTGATCTTTGAGCGATCATCGGCCCGTGTAAACCAGCCTTTAGTTGCAGCCCCATCTTTGTGTGTGACTCTCTGCTTCTCTTTCACTCACCTCTTCCTCCTCCCCATAGATTTCTATGGACAGCATGTAATCTGGTCTGCTATGGTGCTTTTAGACGGAACTAATATCGTTCAAAAAATCATTAAAATGAGCAAAAGTGAATGATAATCGTTCATTTAAAATGCGTGCTAAGGACCAAACGATAATCATTAACTTTTTGCTCGTCGTTCATTGTATGCAGGCATAGATATCGTTGTTGGTTCATTCACTTACCGTTCATTTTAAACAGCGCTCATTCAGTCCCTCTTAGTCCGGCCTTGTTTACACGAGTGCTGTTTTAGCACTCAAATAGCTGCGCTAAAAAAATCGCATCTTGCTCATGCAAAAATCGCATGAATGGGTGATTTCCAGCTATTAAGTTTCAAGTTTAATTAGCTGTGAAATTGCCTGTTCACACGATCGGAGGTGCATGGTATCCAACTCCCATAGGAGTCTATGGAAGCTCCCACGCATCATGCTCCAAAGAGAGGTCAGGTCCTATTTTTTCTCGCACCACGGACCTTAGATGTGATCTTTGCAGTCGCATGTCCTGTCTTTTGAAGGTGCGAGTATTTTGTGCATCTAAAATTCCTGCATCTGAACGATTCTATAAGAAACCATTGGTTCTATTAGACGCTATCTTTTCACGCACCTATAATGCGCTAAAACAGCACTTGTGTGATGAGGCCTCACTTATACAGTGAATAGGAAAGACTGACCGATTCGCAATTGAACGAGCCGACGATGTATCTGCCTGTCTAAGCGGTCTGCACAAGAGCAAACAAGCCAAATCTGACATCATTCGCTAGTTCAAATGATAAATCGTCTCTTCTTAAAGGGCCCTAAGTGAGCTGTTTTTCTGTCTTATCTGCAAAGATTAAGATTGGCAGTTTTTCAGAGTGAGTGACCAGTTTAGGAGGAAAGGGGAGGAGCAAAGGAGTCTGATAAGTGAAGAAAGAAGTATTTCTCTCTGATAAGAAATATTGCAAAGGTTCCTTATATTCCATTCAACTATTGATTTACGTAGTTTATTGAAAGCTCAGTGTCCATGTAACATCTACTGACTGTTGGAACTGCTCAGATTTTTCTGGAAATGATTATATTGCTGCAATAAAACATCACAAATGATTTCTCGGTATGATAGGTCTCTTCTTGGGTACATAACTAAATAGGAGTTAAAGGTCAAAGTCAGTGACATTAAGTTTTGCAACTACACAGATACAGGCATTTCTAAGCGCTACTTTACTATACTAGCACTCCTCAATGTCATTTGTGGGTTGCAGTAAAATCGTAGGTTTATTGCAACCACAACTACTATGTCTTTCCATGGGAACGGTAGTGGCAAGCATGCAACCAAATTGGTCACAATGCTGGCAAAATTGCATGCAACTATTTTTCCCAAGAAAAACACTGAGTTTGTCTTGCACTTTTAGAAGTCCCGAAATTTCATTTTCAAATGATGTAATGTGTCTGTCGAACTTTGGCCTAAATTTGGCCATTGAAATGATGATACTAATTAACATTCCAATTATAAACGGTGATAATCATTTCGTTCTTGGTTTGGAATTGGCACAAAAATCATGAGTTTCAACGAATGGATACTTATCAGTGCTGTGAATATGAATGTGTCTGAAAAAAGTAGGCAGGACTTAAGGGAATCATTTATCACAGTTGTTAACAGATTGTTATTAGTTAACCTGGAGTTAATTTTTCTCTACTCACATTGTATGTTTGGTGCCCCAGTATTAATAGATCTAATCCATGATCTTTAGGGACGCAAATGATGTTTATGTCTTGTGAAGATAGATTTATCTGTTCCTAGAATTATGACAACTGCCAGAAATAGCCAAATTCAAATCAAAATCGACAATGAGGTCATAGAGTGCGTGTGAGACTTCATCTTCCTTAGCTCAAAAATTACTTTGTCATAAGTTTACAATTTTTCTTGCTCACCACTCATTTGATGCTGTGATCATAAAATTAAATCAGCAGTCAGACAAGAAAATGTATAAGCCATGAATAATCTATACAATGATGTGAATGATTTTCACATAACATGTATTTAAATTATTGCAAACATGTTTCACTGTCTGCTGTTTACCAAAAACAGTATTATTCCAAGAGTAAAAAAAAACATCTGACTGCTGGTTGGTTGGGACCAAATCTTACCATATAGGGCCAGCTGTAAATTAATTACAACATAAGAATGATTTTTAAGGGTTTCATTCTCATTTCCAATGATTTCACTCCTGCAATGCTGCATGGGGGAAAAAAAATCGCATCATTTCCTTTCTTTTTGCGATATCGCCCATTGTTTTCACTGGGGTCGGTGGCAGCAGTGCTGGCCCCATTGAAAACAATGGGAGAACATCGTGATCTCCTGACGCTGCTGTGACAGCCATGGCGGAGATGAAGGGAATGTAGGGCAGGGGCATAGCTAAAAGCACATGGGCCCGGGTGCAAAAGTCTATCTTGGGGCTCCCCAACTTCTCTTAATCCCTTAATGCAGAGGAGTAACTTGAAGCTCCTGGGCACCAATGCAAAACCTGTAACAGGGCCCCCAACTATAATGCTTTATTCATAGTACTGGGCTCCCTATATGGAGAAGAGAGGCCTTATGGCCCCCCTAAGGCTCCTGGGCCCGGTGCAACCACATCCCCTATGGTTATGCCAGTGCCCGCAGGGTTGCGAGGCTGTTTCCATGTGACAACACCTCACATTTAGGGGATTTCAGAAGGATTGCAAGGATGATATTGGGCCATGAATCATGGCCTGATATCGCCCTCACCAGTGTGCAGGAGCCCTAAAGGCTATGCAAACCTTTGTGCATTAAAAAATCAATACACACATATCCTTAAAAAATTGTACATATCTGTTTTTGCATAGACATTTTCTTCTCATGCATTTAGAAAGCCTCATACCTTTAAGTTATCAGCACTGATCAGCTAGTTTCTCTCATGCATGCATACAAGCTTAGCTTCTCTTCACCTCTCTTAAAGAGGCTGTGTAGCATAACCACATGCACTCTGTACTACACAGCTTTCTCTCCATCTAGCTTATCCTCTATTTGAGTAGTTGCTGGTCTGTTTCCCTTACTGCTTATAAAAGCAGGAAATTCAACCACAGTGAATTACAGGTTTTTGTAATAGTAGTTTTCTCTGCTTTCTGTCCTTCTGATCTCCTCCACATCCCCTGACACTGCCATATAGCCTACCGTAATAGTAGATTTCTCTGGCCTCTGTCTTTCTGATCTCTTCCACCATCCCCTGATACTGTCATACAGACCTCTATAATAGCTAAATGGAAAGGCAGAGAATACATGTTCACAACAGGAAAGCAGGCTAAGGGAGGGGCTAAGAAACAACCAATCAGTTTACTCTGAGAGAAGTTGCTAAGATTTCAGTTCTCCAGTCTGCAGTGCCTTGAAAAACAATACCAGCATAGAAACCAAACAATCGGAAATTTTTAGTAAAAATGAATTACAAAAGGTTTTCATTTCCAAAAATACATTCAGAAAAAAGGGTACAAAAGTGTACAGAGCCCTTACATTTTATAACAATTGTCCTTTTTTCCCTCTGTCTTGAGATCTTTCAGACGTTAATGAATTTCTGCATTCACCAAAGACTTCCTGCTAAATTAATTTTTGTCAACCACTACCAACACCCAATGTACTAGACAATCATTGAGCTGGAAAGAAAAGGAGAGCTTATAAATCATCTACCTCTGGAGAAATCGTCAGGGACAGATGAACGTCCTTGTGCCTACTGTATGTGTTCTAAAAAAATGTTACATGATGATCCTATATTTTATATGAACATGATCTCTATGTACAACTATAAAAATTTTCATTTAAAAAAAAGTAAAAAGTAATAAAAGTTGTAAAACAAAAGCATAAAAGTACAAGCAACATATCTTCATCTTGACCATTAGTGGTTCCATGGTCAGGGTCAGAAAGGGTAACCTTGACCTATTTATACAAACTCCAGTAATCGACTGCAGGCTCCTGTGTACTTGTAAATGACTAGTAGTGTACAGAAAAGAAGTTGGCATAAATACCGTAGCATCTTGAGGCATACTGCATTTGACAGTATGAAAACATTTCCAGTAACTAAATTTAGCAGCTGATAAAGGAGTCTGTAGAATTTGCATAATGCTCTGCTGAGCGTTGTCTATCACTTATCTGAAAGATGATTAATCCTTCTTGGAAGTTATGTTACCCACATATGTTATGATAAGGGCTTAACTGCAAAATATGAATATCTAGCTTTGTTAGGGTGTGTTCAGACGGGTGTGAGTTATGTCTGATTCCAAGTTGGACAGAACTCACATGGGAAAAGAACCCATCTATTTGAGTTCATTCATACAAACGATTTTTCACTTGAACCAATAGTCCGAGTTTGAAAAATTGCTGGATGTTCTATTTTTTGGCCATTCTTGTTCCAGAATCGCCCATTATTTTCTATAGGAGGATTAACAATGTGTCGCACTCATATGTCATACGATGCATGTGAGTCCGATCTGTTTTTAAAACATTTTACTATGTGAAAAATGCATGTAAATATGATGCAAAACGCAAGAACGCATCATAGATGCATGAAAATATCAGTTAAATTCAGAAAATCGGTCAGTTTTTCACTGATCTACATTACACTTGCCCATTAGAATACAATCTTTCTGCAGAGAATGCAGCTGGATCCTCGTCTGTTCAACTGGAATCGGGACAGATTTACCAAGACATTTACTCTAGTTTTATAGCATAATGACATTGAAAAGTTTCGTGTTCAGGCTGGAAGCTGAATACGAATGTATGCACTCTTTGTTAAAAGGAAAAATCCAGCACCTAGACAGAGTTGTTGATTTGCTGCAAAACTCGGCATGCAGTTCCATCTCAGGCAGATATGTAAATAGTTAGAGTTGTGTGATTAGATGAACAGTCTTGTTACCTGAGGCCATAAAAGTGGTTCCCCCTTGCCCTATAAAAGGCTCTCGGAAGCTCCTTGTATGTAGTGACCTCTTCTTCCACTTGTATGGAGCTTGTTGGCCACTAAACGCATCTACATTGCAGAGAAAAGATTTCAGCCCATTACCAGAGTCTGAGAGGGGCGCATTATTGGGATGTGAGAAGCTGGATGGTCGTACTGACGATTTGGGCTGCTCTGAGCAGACTGTTAGGAGGTGTTGGAACCAGTGGTTGCATGAGGGCACACAAGGTGACTAGGCTAAGGACACCCTCAATAGAGCACCAGTGGAGAGGATCATGTGATTGTCCGACAAACACAAGTAGCTCCAACGGATTCATTGTCCAACATTCAGAGACAGGTGGCACCATCTGTGTCTATTAAAACCCTTTCCAGGCACTAAGGCCCAATTCCACGGGTGGATCAGAGCCCGCAACGGAATACAACCATACCCGCTGCCGAGGACCGTGCATACTTGTGCGTGTCTTCTTTTTTCTTTACTGTGGATGTGTGCGGAAATGTCGGACGGCGCGCCTGCACACATGCGCAGTACAGTTTGTTTTTTTAAACTGCTGCTTTCCCACCGAATTGACTTCAATGGAAGCTGTCCGTGCAGGAACCGCACTGAAATGGAGCATGCTGCATTTTGCTTTCCGGACCAAAAGGTCCGCAAAACAAGTTTGCATGCTTTAATTTAGCTGCGGACGCCCATGTTTCTCTGGGTGGTTTGAACTGCAGATTGTCCGCACAGGTGCCCCGCGCAGATTCCGCAATACAAATCCGCTCGAGGACATGGGGCCTAAGCTGAAGGTCACATGGTGCCCATTACATGTACTTGACACCAACCCTCTGTCACTTCCATTTGTAGTGGTGTCGTGAATGATTAAACTGGACTACTGCAGAGTGGAATCATGTTGTCTTCAGCGACTAATCCAGGTTTCATTTGCTCAGTGACAGCTGTGTTCGTGTCTGGAGACCTAGGAGTGAGCACCTCAATCCTGCCTTTGCTGTGGAGCGGCACACTGCCCCCACTGCTGGTGTGATGGTCTGGGGGCCATCGCATATGACAGTTGGTCACCCCTAGTAGTGGTACGATGACAGCTCAGAGATATGTTCAGGACATCCTGCAGTCACACATGTTCCTTTCATGGCAGCTTCCAAGAGGCATCAGGATAACGCTCGGCCGCACACACAAGGGGGTCACAGGAGTGTCCCCACAACATTTCCACACTTCTGTGGTTGCCCAATCACCAGATTTATCACCAATAGAACATGATATCATCTGGAACGCCAACTTCGACAACCTACATGTTTACACGATCTACAAGCTTAGTTACAGCAAATGTCAACCAATATGCCGCAGGATATCATACAGAACCTATATGTCTCCATGCCCACCTGTATCACATCTAGTATCCAGGCTAGAGGCGGCCCAACAGGGAATTAGAGCCTCCATGCTCGGCTGTATTACATCTTGTATCCAGGCTAGAGCTGGTACAACAGGATACTAGAGCCTCCATGCCCACATGTATCACATATTGTATCCAGGCTAGAGGCGGTACAACAGGGTACTAAAGCCTCCATGCCCGCCTGTATCACATCTTGCATCCAAGCTAGAGGTGGTACAACTATGTACTAGAGCCTCCATGCCTCCTCATATCACATCTAGTATCCAAGCTAAAGGTGGTACAACAGGGTACTAGAGCCTCCGTGCCCACCTGTATCACATCCTGTATCCAAGCTAAAGGTGATATAACAGGGTACTAGAGCCTCCATGCCTACCCCTATTACATCTTGTATTCAAGCTAGAGGTGGTATAACAGGGTACTAGAACCTCCATGCCCGCCTGTATCACATCTTGTATCCAAGCTAGAGGTGGTACATCAGGGTACTTGAGCCTCTATATCCACCCAATAACATCTATCATACAGAACCTATATGTCTCCATGCCCACCTGTATCACATCTTGTATCCAGGCTAGAGGCGGCCCAACAGGGAATTAGAGCCTCCATGCCCACCTGTCTCACATCTTGTATCCAAGCTAGAGGTAGTACAACAGGGTACTAGAGCCTCCATGCCCGCCCATATCACATCTAGTAATAATAATAATCTTTATTTGTATAGCGCCAACATATTCCACATAGACAGGGGGAATACAGAAAGACAAAAGTACAAAAATTACAGAACCACGGATACATGGTAATCAGTTGAAGGATACAATAGGGGTGAGGGTCCTGCTCCAACGAGCTTACATACTACAAGTAATACAGAAGGGTGATACAGAAGGTAAAGGGGCTGGAGATGTGCACGGTATGGCGAGGTGGAGAGTGAGGGATGCTATACACAGACAATGGTCAGACATTTAGCCGTGTGACGGCAGAATCGGTATGACTGCAGGGGCAGTTGATGGTGACTGGCAAGGATTGCAGTCAGTAGGTCAGGGAGCATGTTATCAGGCGGAGTACAGAGGGGTTTGTTTAGGGGATGTGGTATGCCTCCCTGAAGAGGTGCATTTTTAGAGCACGCCTGAAGTTCTGTGAGTCCTGGATTGCCCGGGTATCCTTTGGTAGTGCGTTCCAGAGGACTGGTGCTGCTCTGGAGAAGTCTTGGAGGCGGGAATGAGACGTTCAAATTAGAGGGGCACGCAGTTTAGTTTAGTTAGCAGAGCGGAGAGCCCGGGCTGGGTGATGGATTGAGATGAGGGAGGCAATATAGGGTGACGCTGCGCTGTGGATGAAGATAGTGAGTTTAAATTGGACTCTGTATTTGACGGGCAGCCAGTGCCACTGGCACAGGGCAGAGGCATCCGAGTAGTGGCTGGACAGGAAGATGAGCTTGGCTGCCACATTCAGGATGAATTGGAGAGGGTAGAGTCTGGAGCAGGGGAGGCCGATCAGCAACGAGTTACAATAATCGAGGCGGGAGTGGATGAGGGCAACAATAAGCGTTTTTATCGTGTCTGCGGTGAGAAAAGAGCGGATTCTTGCGATATTCTTGAGGTGTAGCTAACATATTCGGGCAAGAGATTGGATGTAGGGGGTAATAGTATCCAAGCTAGAGGTGGTACAACAGGGTACTAGAGCCTCCCTACAAGGGGTCAGTTTTTTGCAATAAAATACCCTTTTGCTCTAATATTGTAATCACTTATATCAACTTTACAATCACACATAGAAAGTTTCATTCGATTCCTATAACTCCTTCTAGGGGAGGGATTGTTTTTGACAATGAGTTTGTTTGAAAAAATAGGCATGGCTTCGGAGACTCATTTGTCAAAATTTTCCAACCAGAAGTTGTTTTTCGCCTACTTTCCCCTTCTCCATGGGGAAGATACTAGTAAACTGTACATTTTGTGCCCCACTATGCATAGATCTACCCCATAATCTCTAATGTAGGCGCCCAGCTGAACGAGATCTGTTTGTCATGGAAAGTGGATTCCCGAAATGCCATCAATATGTGTGCTAAGAACTGGAAATTTGAAGTCTAGTAAATATAGCAGTAATGCAGTTTGCAGTCATTCAGAGATTCAGTGTTTGCACGCATCATAGCATCCACAGTGCGCGGTTTTGATAAATGTGGCACACTTTTTTTCTGCCTAGTCTTATCCAGCCTAACTTTCTGACAGAAATGATAAATCTCCACAATCGTATTTGTACCCATCTATAAATGACCGATCATTATTGAACATATTAGTTACAGGGAAACTTTAGTCAGCAATGCCTATTTTTTAAAACTCAATTGGGGGAATTTTTGATGCCAGTTTTCAGGCAGCTTTTTTTCCTTTCCACGCTTTGAAGTGCAACAAATTTATCAAATGTCATACGATGATGATAAATCTGATGCATCTTTAAATAGGCCTGGACATGTGGAGCCCCTTTGCACGCCACCCAACTACTAAAGTGACATTTAGAAAGTTGCATGTCATTAATCTGTCTAGAACCCTCGCTCCAATCAAACGCCGCCCCCTTTTTTAGACACTTTATAAAAGAGGAGTAAGAGGTTTAACATCTGTTCTCTTTGGCACAAATCAATAGTAACTTTGTCTAGTTTGATTTGCACCAAAATATGGCAAAACTTATGGCAGGAATCTGACAGAGCAGCAGTAAAAAATCTGCCCTGATATTCATGGAAAACTTTTTTTCATTTTTGGCTGTTTTTATTTTGGCAGTACTATGCAATTAAAATGTAATGCAAAATATGTTACTCTAGCAGTCATTACAATGGTTTAACCCCTTCCCATCCTGTGACATACTACTGTGTCGTGGCAGGAAGGTAGATACTGTGAGCCGCCATAATGGTATATTGTAGTTATGCCCACTTGCAGGTGTTGGCTGACACCTCACTGTAATAGAAGTGATTGAAGATTACTACAATCCCAAGCATTTAACCCCTTAAATGTCACAGTCAATACTCACTGTAACATCTAAGTGGTGTTACAGAAAGAGAGATGGCCCCTTCTGTCACTCCATTACCCCCTCGATGCATTTTCCGGTGCCAATGGGGTGCCAGCCTGGGAGACAAACAATGGCCCCACAGTCTGCCTATTAGACCCTGCCAGAAACACCAAAGCAGAATACACTGCAATACATATATATGGCAGTGTATTTCAGAAATCAAATTCCTCTATTGAAATCAGTGAGAACAATGCCTACAATACCAACCTGAGCCGCTGCAAAATGTACGGAGCTATCTGCTTCTGGTCCTGTATACAGTGACAGCAATCCAGGTAGCAAATGATTCATGGGGGTCCTGAACAGTGAATCACTGCCGATAACTAATCCTGAGCATAGCTCATCAATACTTCAAAACTGGATAACCCCTATATGGTTAATGATGAAAAGAACTACAGTACACCCTTCACTTTTGTAGAGAGCTGTGTGCATCTGCGTATACTCGCTAACAGAACGGAGAAGTGATTGGATTACAGAGCCTAGTATGACTAGCCGTTTCCTGTATCCAAAATGTGCAATGCGCTTAAATTTTAGTGTGTTCTTCAAAATGCCTCAAATGTGTATTTCTTGTACGTAGGACAGAAAACAGCATTTATTTCCAAGTGAGAGTTTCTTCAAGCTTTTACAGAGGAAGCAGAAAGGTCCAGTCATACTGCACTGCCAGCCCAAGATGCAGTTGATGAAGGCTTCAGCAGAATGCTCCCAACCAGTTACATTAAGGTCTTATTCACATGACCGTATTTACGCAGGTATTTCAGCATGTTCAAAGAATGCAACTAAAACATGACCATGCAAAGCATTGTGTCAGGACTCAAACCGGGATGGTTTTTTCATGCTGCCCGTATTTACTGACAGTTTCCCTTTAAGAGGATGTCTAGAATTATAAAAAAAACCTGACTGGTTTCTTCCGAAAGTAGCACCACACCTGCTCCCAGGTTGTTGTTGGTATTGCAGCTTCAATGGAACCTAGCTACAATACCGGATACAACCCATGGACAGCTGCGGTCCTGTTTTTGGAAGAAACCACCCATGCTTTTCTAATCCCAGAAGCTCTTTTTAGCCGATCTATTTGTAATATTAAATGTACTTTGTAATTCAACAGTAGAAAGTCATACATACAGCGTGCCGGTTACACGGGATCTCCATTTTCTTTGACCACTTAGAGCAAATGTTCAGTAAGTGAGAGAAGTCAGGTATATTTAGCGATTATCTACACATTATGATAGACTTGTGCCAGGTGCTGAAAAAGCAAATCTATATCCCAATGTAAACAGATAATGCAGAGCTAACTGGAAATGAATGAGTACTTTGTTTTAGACGAACAGTAAGGTAGTGTTAGACACAATAACCTTTGCTAAGAGGACAGTACGTAATATGTGCTTGGAATATACTTTGGCATTTAGCTATGCTTCCTTTTCCTCATACCTAATAATTGTGCGTAAGTCCTTCTCTTGTAAAATCTCTCACCTTCTGACACAATAGAAACCAATTTCCTGACAGCCATTCTATGTTACACGGAGGTAGTCGTTGTCACCTGGTCACCAGCAAGTCACTGCGAGATGATGATCTTCCTCCACCTATCCTTTCCGTTTGTAGAGACTTGCCCGATTTAGTCTACCATATGTCTGAATTTGCTAATCACAACTAATTTGCTTAGTACAAAATACGTGTCCGTGCCGTATTATGGCTTCTGTGTTTACATCAACTGCAACCTGGCTCAGCATTCTATGAATGTTGTAGACCACAAGTGTCAAAATCAAGGCCTGTGACAGCCCTCCATGCCATTTTATGTGGCCACAATGAGACCTGATGCAGAAGGACTTTCATCGGAGGACACAGCCAGCGCTTGGCAGAGGGAGCGGCGCCAGCACATAGAACAGGTGCCATCTTGGATTCTGAGCTCCAGCGCACAGCTCTATACTGCTCAGCAACTCACAAGTGGTGGCACAGCTCTGACAGCCCTACCCAGGCACCGTAGCCATTCTCCAAGGTAGGACAGTAGGCTGGCCGATCAGCTGATGGACGGAAGTCCTTAGCGATAAATCCCTGTCCATCAACTACTGATAGCTGAGGTCATTAGTTGAAAAGAGCCCAGACTACCCCTTTAACCACTATAGTGGTTTAAATAAGAGATTTCCTTTAAATGACTTGGAACCTCACTTATGTTGAGAACAGGGAGTATCCCCTGATCCATGCCCCATCTAATGCGGTGCCCACCAACCTCATGTTCTGACAGAGACAGAATTAAGAGGTGGCTCTGCATGTGTGCGGCTCTCTCCAACCTGCTCTATCGGAGTCTGCATGGATGTTTTAATGCAGGAGGTCTTAAACACCTAGATTCAATAGCACTTGTATTTTATTGTTATACTGAATATAATAGAAGGGCCTTGCGTAGCGCAGACAGCAGTTTGCAGTACTAAGCTCTCGCTCACTACCTGAAGGTAGGAGGTTCAATCCCTGCATGTTTCAGGTAGTGGGCTCAAGGTTGACTCAGCCTTCTGAGGTCAGTAAAGTTGGCTTCAGGTATAATAGAAGTATGGATCAATCTCCTTTTTTCATAGAAGTATGGATAAATCTGCTCAGCTTCTCTTATTCTATAGGTCATACATGACAGGTTGCCTTTCCATTTGCCCAAGGTCTCGATGTCAACATGACAGGAATCAGGAGAGAAGTTTGGTTGTCAGAAGCTATTTGTACTGCAGCTCGGATTTGGACCTTTAACTTCAATTGGACAAATATCAAAATTGAAGTAAGATATTAATAAATGATTTTCATATTTTTAATGTATGTTAAAGGGTCCCTAATTTTCTTCTGACATGTCATCCAAATACGTTAGTTTCCAAATTTATTCATATTCAGAAGACTTCATTTTCACTGTGACGTTTGCCAATGACTGAATTATTGTTTTGGAGCTCTATTTCTCGCCTATAAGACAATGTTAGCTGGAAATTAGATTTGTTTCTCAGTATTTTAGCCTCCAAAGGTTGAGAGGGGTTTAGTTTCTGCTTTTGGTGAGCACCATGTACTTGTGAGGAAACTTGTAAAGCCATGAATACTCCTGTCTGTACATGGTTATCTTTTCCTTCTGGAGAAGACTCTGCCTTTGGCTTATACTTGTCCTGTTACAAGGAATGGTAACCAGGTCATATGCTTGTAAAAGGAGGCATATACTGGTTGCTCCCCCACAACTGTTAACTCCTGTTTGATGTTTCATACTTTGTAAAACACCACTTTAACATTTTGCAGACCAGGATAAAGGGCTGTTCTCATCAGAAAGCCCCCTGTGAAGTAAGTTTAACTCTTTCCTATTCTATGTGGGTCTAACCCCCTGAGCACCAGGTTTTATTTATCTATTTGACTTTCCATACACATGTGACCCACTTTGGAATCCCACTGACACTCTCCGTCCTTGGATATCCTTGTAATGAGGGAAATCCTTGGCCATCTCAAATTGAGTATCCGATAAGCCATCTGGGACTTCAGGTGTGACTGTCTATCCCTAATCTGGGTGGATCTGAAATACCAAGTAAGTCATCTCCATTTGCATACTAAATTTCCGACTGGAGCATGTATGACCTTATAGGTCTTTTCACACCTAGTAGGTGCTCTCCAAAATCAGAAACTATTCCTCTCCCGACCCACATCTTAGTTTTTAAACCAAACCAACGTACTGTACACTTATGGGCGGCAAAAATCCTGAAACAGCTGTCTGGTTACCTTTTCCTTTTAGTGAAGACTCTGCTCTGGGCTCCCAGTAATTTTACAAGGCTTGTTTAAAAGGTCAGACATTGACTTGCAGGAATGCTACCTTCTAAATAGGTGGCACTGCCAAGGCATTGTATCACTGGCATAACTATAGGGGATGCGGCTGCAACCGGGCCCAGGAGCTTTTGGAGGCCCATAAGGCCTTTCTTCTCCATATAGGGAGCCTAGTACTATGAATAAAGCATTATAGTTGGGGGTCCTGTTACAGGTTTTGCGTTGGGGCCCAGGAGCTTCAAGTTACGCCTCTACATTAAGGGGTTAAGAGACGTTAGGGGGTGCCAAGATAAACGTTTGCATCTTCAAAGACAGCAAATAGGGCACTGTAATGGGAACTCTACTTAGAAGAGGAAATCTTGTATCTACAATTCTAAATGTTTTATTTTTATGAAGTCTGTGATTTCTTTTAGTATAGTTCTAATTGATCTGGTTCTAATTTAAGATTCTGCTTCTAATTTAAAACTTTGTTTTAACATGTTCGTGTGGACATCCCTCAGATACACTTCCAAATGAGAGATTAGTCGCTTTTTCCTACAACTGACGACCTTATCACTATGTTCCTGCTTTCTTGTAAAGACCTTAAGACTTTCCTCCCACTGACACTGAAGTTAATTTTAGATTTTCATAGGCTTTACCAGCACAAATAATTCCTTCTAAAATGTGATGACTAGAGGTTCAGGGCCTTCACTGAAGAGCATTAGGATGTAATAACAACATTGATTTTGCAAATCTGGTAGTTGATTGATGAACAAGAAAGAATAGTGCTGACATTGCAGATAAAAAGACAAAATTCATAATAGAATATTTAGTGATAGTGATTTAAAAAGAATCCTAGTGACACAGTGACATTACGATGTTGCATTTTCGGGTGGGTTTGTGACTATGTGCATTAGGTTTTGGCGCTAGAGCTGACTTGGAACTGTGTAGTAAGAGTAGTAAGATGCGCACACAATCTATTAAAAGTAGGTTGAGAAAGCTTTCTTTGAAAATGACATGTCCTGAGTAATATTTACTTACATATCCTCAACCATCTTGTATTCTTTATCCACAGCATATAATCTGTTCATTTGATTCTATCCATTCACCATAGTTTTGGAAATATGATTGATGTCTGAATTTCATTATATACATAAAATGTTGATTTATGTAACGACTGTGGATGTGGAACCACTGTGTCAACCTACCTGGTAGGTAATGATCCAAGCCAGTATGCTTGACAGCCGACTCCAGCGTGGGAGTTACGATACCGGATGTATGAACTCCATATACAGATGAAACTAGGGAAAGTATCTTGCCCTGAACTAATAACCAGGAGAGGGAAACCCCTGCCTATAAGCAGAGCACTCATCCTGATAGGGACGATTCTACGGTCTTCCTCTAGGCACTGACTGATCCTGACTGGACAGAACACCTATAAAACAAATGACAAAACAATACAGGGGCGTACAGGAACAAAGGAGGTGCAGGTTGACAAGGATAAACAGAGAAACAGACTCACAAGGATAACAGACAGCTGGATACACGAACGGAGGACACAGAACATGAGCAGAAAGCAAGGTAGCAAGGAAACTGGTGGCTAAACGTGGAGTTATGGACATGAATCACACAACAACACTACAGCACTGTCTGAAAGGCCCAGGGCAGCTACATTGGAAGGTGATTAGAAGTGGTACATCAGCTAAGCAGAAGACCCAGAAGCAATTAACCCTAGGAGTGCTGGAAGATAATAAATGTAAGTCCAGTGAACAGAGAGCAGGTCAACGCCCTCGCCTGCCAGACATAGAAGCAGAGGATTGTGTCTGAGCAGTGCACCTAGCAATTTAGTTGTTCGTTCTTTTCAAGATTCATAATCAATATGTTTCAGTAGTTATTAAAGAATTGCTATTCATAATCATCATTTTCTTAGATTACAGGTGATTCTTAATTAGCCTTGGGTGGCTTAACTAATTTACTGCAAGATGAGTCATTACTGATGTTTCATTTATGTGACTGTGGTTTTCTATAGTTTGGTAGGTCCACATTCAGGGAGAACTCTTTACAAGTTAACTTATTACTATACCGCTATTCGATCGCCGTTTTCTTTATTCTCGTAACATAACCTACTATATTAAACTGTCAAGGCTCACTAAAGGCATAATTCTCTCTGACAACACTATCTATTGCTAATCTGCCATGAAGTATACCTAAGCCTAGACTGTTTTTGCCATAGATCTGATGCATTCCTACTGCAGAAACATCCTATTCTTGTGACAAGTAGCACTATGGACACTACCATGAGTCTGGTTCTTGTAGAGACTAATAATGTGGGGACAACTACAGGTATGTGGTGACACTACCATTACGGTCACTGCTATGAGTATTGTCAATAAACAGGCGGTTGAAAAAGTATGAGTATTTAAGGGCATGTCTTGACAGCATGTTCTGCGTGACACATGTACATGAAGAGGGGCACCATTTCACTTTTTACCTTAACTTGTAGCTGAGTTGTAATATGTTTTCTAAAATACAGCAGAGTCTTCTTAACCACTCATTTGCAACTTGTTTCACATCTGTAAGTTTTGACTTGCAGGTGGTCTTGCCCATTTTTCTGTTGCTCTGCTGTTTGCAATCCTTTTCAGGGAGGAAGTGTGTATTCTGCCAGTAGTACGCTGTCCTGACTTCCTTGCCCTTACTTCCCATATCATATTGTACTGTCTGGTCCAATCAGCAGGAAGGCAGTATCTGAATGCCTGCCCCTCTGCTTTCCCAGGGCAATCAGGCATTTAAAAAAAATTCTGGTCAAATGGTCAGTAAACTCATTATAATGTGTATGTAAGGTGTGCACACACACCTACATGCTGTAACAACAGGAAAGGCAGAAACTGTGGAGATCGGTATCACAGTGTCTGCAGATCTGTTGGCCTGTAAGTGCACAGGAGCTGCCTGTGAAGACAGCCCTCCCCCTGTTGCTATTCAAAACATCCCTGTGTATTGTTACTATGGAACCTCTGTACCTAACAACAGAAAGTGGATTGCAGAGAAACTGGAAGAGAAACCCCTAGTGGCAGCCATTTCAAACATGATTTACAGTGGTAAAGCAGCAAAATTGTTAATGCAAGTATATTACAGAAATGAGACTAACACAAGCTAATAGATGAACAGAAGTTGTCTGAGAATTTAAAACCCCTTTAAAGAGTGGAAAACATAGAGTCCCCCCCCCCCCCCCCCATAGTGCTGATAGCATCGTCTCAAAATGTGAGACTACTTTTACAACAGGTGAGGATAAATGTTAATGAACCAACTCATGCAACAGTCATTATCCAACCATATTAGTTCAGAACTCTGATTGGCTTTTAGTTGTGAATCGGTCTCACAGATTCTAAGGTTACACCCTGCTGGGGATTCCAACCAGGAGAAGGAGCATGAGAATCACACTCAGCAGGGGCGGATTGTTAAATTAAAACCTAAAGGCAAGCACACAGAGGAGTGTCAATCACAAACAGGCAAATGATATGGGGAATGTGAGAATTATCCTACTGACACTGGTTTGCCAAGGCATTGCATTTCACATCCAGATAACATAACGCCTTTTTTCAATCTGGTAAATTTTGAAGTAGATATATGTAAGAAGATTAGGGCATTATGTTTGTAGATATACCATTACCTACACACTAATATGAGCTCCACGCATGGCTAATTTCAGCCATACATGTCATATATGATCTCAAATTATTGTCAGTGTTCCCAATCAACTCTTCAGAATGTAAAATGCATTTACAGATCTATGGCTGTGCAGGAGAGACATTTTTTCTGGAATTCGGGTTCGGGAGATATTAATTAGCTGCAGAAATTTAAAGGGGTTGTCCAGTTGTAAACTATTAATGGCGTATTCTCAGGATAGGTAATCAATAACAGATCAATGGGGTCGGTTGCCCAGAACCTCCACTGATCAGCTGTTCGCCTGGCCAATGTGTTCATGTACTGATCTGATTTCTGCAGAAAATGGACAACTCTGTTCTCACTGCATTGGGGTGGCTTGGTATTGCAGGTCAAATTTTTATTAATTTTAAAGAGAACTTGGCCTGCAGTACCAAGCCTGGCCACTGCAGTGAGAACAGAGCTGTTTGCTTCCTGCAGAAATCAGATCAGTGCTTGAGCAAACTAGCTCAGTGAACAGTTGATCGGCAAGAGTCCTGGACAAAACTGATCTACTGCTGATGACCTATCCTGAGATTATGCCATCAGTAGTTTAGAACTGGACAACAGCTTTAACGCAGGTATTTAATTCCTTACCCATTCACCGTAATGGAGAAGGTGGCTGGTGTAATTATTAAAATAAGCGATTTAACCATCTCCTTCCAATGATATCACTGATGATTGAGTCTGATGCTCACTGCTGTGATTGCACGGTTTATGTGACCACTTTCAGGGCTGACAGCGTGGGCATTGGGAGACAGGTAAGTATAAAAAATACTCCCCCGCACTTTTGGGAATCTGTCCTATGAGCACAATAACTTAGTTTATAGTGCTCACAGCCAGTGACAGGTTCCCTTTTATACTTTACTGAAAAATAGTGTCTATCCACAATTGGATAACTATTCTAACATCACGGTCCTATTTACTGCAACGGAGGGCACAGCGCGGGCAGCAGCAGCTGTAAAAATAGGGTTAGAATTGCAAAAAATACCATTTTAATAATGAACCTTAAATAACTGGAAATGTAAACAATGTGAAAGAGGAAACTCTGTATATCAGTTACAAAATAACACAGAATTTACACATTTTTCTGGTTTGCAAAGTATGTGAACCCTCGGAGTGGCCCACCCTGTTATTGGAAGAAAACAGGAAGTCCTTGCTCGGGCAACTGACATCAATGGACAAAGCACTATCATTTTAGGAAGCACCTATATTTAAGCAGTCAAGGATTGCGAGGACCAAAGTTCTACCCACTGCTACATTCTTGGCATTGTGAGAAATCTGTCAAGGAACTCATGACAGGCCAAGCATGCACGCTGCTCAACTTACTACAGCTTGTAATGGAAAAGAAAAGTAGATTAACGCTTTCCAATCCAATTTGTATCCTGGTTTTCCTAGGGGGCTTACTCTTTTTCTGCTGTTATACAACAGCGCTATATGCTGGCTAAAGCCAGTACTGCGTGAGGTGACACGTTGGATAGGCTCCGACAGCAGAGAGGCTGGCAATATACAGTAAGAGAACCCCGACGGACGTCTCCCAACATCAGAGCTGTACAGCCTTAAATCATAATGTCTTCAGACGTCAGACAGTGGATTGGAAAGGGTTAAGATTTAATTATTGTCCGTTTAAAGGGGTATTCCAGGGCGCAGAATAGCATTTCAAAATCTAATGTACATCATTACAATAAGTCATTCTGTAATAGCTTTACTCTACCCAGTCTATCTACTTTATTAATTTTCCTTCATCTGAGACCTCCGCCTGAAAAATATCTCCACTTCCTCTGACATGTCTGCATTTGCTGCATCCTCCCCTGTCCATAGCCTGCAACATCCCGTGAGCAGTGCATGATGGGAGGACAGGAGCGGAAGCACTGCGCTGTATTGCTTATGTGCAGTTCAGAGTGCCGGAAGGTCCAGTCTGCTTCAGCAGGGTCTCTCTGGCACTGAGTAAGAGGAGGGTTGGTGCTGGTAAGTTGTAGGACCTGTGAGCTGTGGGTGGAGCTACAGTGCTGGCCGGTAAACAAGCTCTATGCATGCTGGGAGATGTATGTAACCATCTGCTTGTTACATTTACTAAAGAAGTGATGCATGTAAACACAGCGGCAGATCGGCAGCTGCATGGGTACTTAGCTGTACCTCCTAGATTTCAGAATTTTCAGATTTTCCATTTTGTGCCTGGACACCGACTTTAAGCTCATTTAGCAGTTATTGCTGCAGGACGTACATTTATGTCCTGGAGGTTAGGGGTTTGTATGGAGGGAGATCGGGGTCGATCCTGCTCCATACAGTGTGGATGCCAGCTGTTTCTTATAACCGACACCCGCCCAAAACAGCTGATCGGAGCTGTTAACTATGTTCGGGGTTCTCGCACAGCCCCTGCAATGAGATCGCAGGGTGCTGTGTTGTTACCATGGCAGCTGGGGGCTTTTTCAAAGGCCACAGGGCTGCCATTGCAGATTGCCTATGCCTCCAAAATTATACTAATAGAAACTACAGGTCAACCCGAAAAAAAGAGCCCTCGCACAACTATGTCAATAGAAAAATAAAAAGTTGTGGCTGCCATAAAAAAAATAAATATCTTAAAAATTAAAAATAGTGCAGCAAGGAAAAAAAAACTATATAAATTTGGTATCGTAGTAATCGTACTGACCCATAGAATAAAGTTATCAGGTCATTTTTGTTGCAGTTTGTACGCTGTAGAAAAAAGACCCCCAAAGATGCTGGAATTTCATTTTTTCTTCTCATCTCTCTCTAATTAGAATCTGTTTTCAGTACATTATATGGTACATTAAATAGCACCACTGAAGAATACAACTCGTCCCGCAAAAAACAAGCCCTCATACAGCGACGTCAATTGATAAATAAAGGAGTTATGGCTTTTTAAAAGGGGGGAGGAAAGAATGAAAATGGAAAAAAAAGGGCCGCGTCATTAAGGGGTTAAATATGTCTATGAGAGTGAAATTCGCCCTTTTGGGGCAATTTTTAAAAAGTATAATATTTTAATTTCGACTTATGGAAGATGGAAAGGCAGTTCTACACTGCTTGGTTATTTGTTTGTGTTGGACTTTAGCCCAATAAATTATACTTGTGGAATCGTTCCAAGAGGTTACTTACTATAAAAAGATTGTGAAAGACATCAGTGAGCAGATGCCAATAACAGTGCGGGACTACAAGTCATGGACATTAGCATTGTAGGCATTGTGGTATTTATTAGGGGACCTCATTAGAGCTCAAACCAAAGGGGTATTCTGGTACTTTTACATTTTTGTTATTGATGACCGGCAGACCTGCTCTATCTGTCTGTGCATTTGCACACCAAAGGTCCCCATAGAAGTCTATGGGGGGTGCTCAAATGTGCGCGCAATGAGCAACGGAATGTGCAATACACAGCGCAATTCCATGAAGAATAGAACACATCTGGAACTCATTAGGCTAAATAACCATTATTATCGGGGGTGTTTTATTCCTGCGCACAAGCGAACATACCCTACAAAAGGCACAGTAAAATTCACAGATAAACACGCAAAAAAGCCTCATACATAGCGCAAATATGTTTCCCTGAGGTATGCGCAAAAACAAGTACGCCCATGTGATGGGGGACTCAGAGGACATCTCCCAATGTATGAATGATTGGATTGGATAGAACAGGTGTAGAGCTGTATAGGGTTATTTTTTCTTTAATTCCAGTATTTAACCCTTTCACTAGCAGGAGTTTCTAGATATTTTGCACATGATTTCAGTGGGTTTTCAAAAAAGCTGAAAGGTTTTCGTTTTCTTTCCTTACATTTGGTTTACGTTTTTTAAATGTAACAAATAGCTCAGTCTGCATCACCAACTGCGGTCACTGCAATGCGGACTGAACGGTTAAGCTTCTGGCTCCACCTACACTGGCAGCTGGCCCAATAACTGCTGGTGGCTGGGGATCCCGAGTGCCGACACCTGCCGATCCTACTACCTGGGGGTACTAGTGGATTGTAGACTAAACCAATGTAACCAATGCCAGTCAGCTGCTGCAAAGGCAAATAAAGTCTTGGGGTGCATCAAAAGAGGTATAGGGGCGAGGGATGAGAACATTATCCTTCCATTATATAAGGCACTTGTCAGGCCTCACATGGAATACTGCGCACAGTTCTGGTCACCGGTGCTCAGGAAAGATGTTACAGTGCTGGAGGGGGTTCAAAGAAGGGCAACTAAACTAATACATGGAATGAAGGAACTGGAATACCCAGAGAGGCTATCCAAATTGGGATTATTTACCCTGGAAAAAAGACGGCTAAGGGGCGATTAAATAACTATGTATAAATACATGAGGGGACGATACTAGGATCTCTCCCAGGATCTGTTTATACACAGGACTACGACGGTAGTGAGAGGGCATCTGCTACGTTTAGAGGAAAGCAGGTTTCATCACCAACATAGAAAAGGGTTCTTTACTGTAAGAGCAGTTAGACTGTGGAACTCTCTGCCTGAGGATGTGGTGATGGCAAAATCCATAGAGGAGTTTAAAAGGGGACTTGATGTCTTTCTGGAGAGGAAGAATATTACAGGATATAAATCTTAGGTTAATTGTCAATCCGGGTATATAGGCAGGTAGGAACTATTAGGGGTTGATCCAGGGAACAGTCTGATTGCCATTAGGGAGTCGGGAAGGAATTCTTTCCCCAAAAGGGCTGATTGGCTTCTGCTCTTGGGTTTTTTTTTGCCTTCCTCTGGATCAACAACACAGGAGGATAGACAGGCTGGACTAGATGGACATTGTCTTCATTCGGCCTTACGAACTATGTTACTATGTTACTATTGATGACCTATCCCGAAGATTGTTAGGCTGCCCGTCCTCAGCCGTGACGGAATATCGCAAGTGGAGGGAGAAGAGGGAGGAGGGGGGAGAACTGACAGGTCTCCGCGGTGAGCCTATCAGATAGATAGGCTCACTGTGGAGAATCGCAGCAAATCACAGCATGCCGCGATTTGAATCCCACGAGTGGAGAATCATTAGGATTCTCCAGTCGTGGACGTCAGGCTGTGCTTTCCATAGTTAAGTCTATGGGAAGCATTCACTGCGTTACCCACGGCCGGATTATCGCTGCAGATAACGCAGTGACATATCGCCTGTGGACAGGAGGCCTTAAAGGGGTTGTACGAGAATTTCAAGTTATCCCTACTGCTGAGACCTCGCTAATCTCCTGCCACTGCGGGGGTCACTTCTTTCCCCTCAGTGATGTCATTATGAATTGAGCGCTGGCTGAGCATTTGCAGTCATTGATTTCCATGGGGCTGACAGAAATAATTGAGTGGGTGCCGTCAAAGTATATTGGCAGTCTTGTTGAAAGTGAATAGAACAGTAGCGGGTTTGTGGAGAGGGGATAACTTGAAATTCTGGTACAACCCCTTTAAGTCCTAGTAAACCACTTTTAGGCTGGATGTAGCCACAGAAACACTTTTACCAGTATGTATGACGATGAGTGTTCATGCTGATGATCTGAACGCCTGCAGTATACTATAATTGTCACATGCAGTAATATGATATAACTGATTGTCTGTCATCACTGCAAAATCTAAGAGTCAAAAAGGTTAAAAATACAATAGAAATGATTCACAACTAGATGACATCCTAAGGGTTGGGACCTTTCTTGGAACAGTACAGGACATATCCCTTTGTATTAATGACAGAATGATCTTAAATAACACTGACATTAGAGGTTAATGCAATTATAAAAGATCCAAAGGTTTCTGGACATTGGAAAATGCTATTTTAATACTTGGAGAATAAATAGTCTAGTAAGTGTATTGTTTTTACTATGAGGGAGAGGACTATTTAAAGGTCCACGAGATAAAGCAACTCATAAATAGATACTTAAGAGGTCCTGAGAGCTCTCCTGACTTGTTTGTTTTAGCAAATATTCCTATCCACTATGAGAGGACAGTTCTAGAGCATTTTTTCTTAGAACCGTATGTTGTGTCCTCCTTTGCTCTTATAATAATGACCCCTTTAACCCTCCACTCAATAATATTCAGCACTTTAAATCCCCACTCAGTATTAATATCACCTTTATACCCCCATTCGTCAACAAAGCCCTCTTTATGCCCCTACTCTTTAATAATGCCCCCTTTATGCCACTCCCTTTAATAATGGCAGAATTCTGTAATCTTGACCTTTTAATGCTGTAAAATAAAAGAATTACTATAGTCAACCCAACTTTTGCCCCCACTCCCTCTCCTTCATTTCATAAACTCTCCTTATCCTTCCAAAACCTCCAGCCAGGCATAACACTAAAAGTCTAACTCTTCTAACTCACACAGATGTTCTAGTCCCGCTGCGATGCTTCTGTATGGAGAGAGCATCCCAACTCTTCACCCATGGTTCCTGCGCTACTACACATACTGTGAGAGTACAGTGCAGGAATCAGGGGAGGAGTCAGGATTTTCTCTCCATAAAGCAGCATGGCGGTCAATCTGGAATGTCTGCGTGAGTTTGAAGAGGCTTTTAATATTGCCACCCAGCCAGAAATTTGGGAGCCGGTACCCCACAGCAGCTAATTATTTCTTACTAGCAATTAATATTTCCAGCGTAAAAATAATTTTCAGCACTGCTCTCTGCGTGCAAATACTGGCCAGTCTGGGGATTCACTGGCTGGATGGCAACCCTGCGAATGGTGTCACGGCCCCCAAAAATTAGAGTTACTAATTACAGTGATGGCGAACCTTACCACAGTATGACATTGAACCCCCCTCACAGCGGACCACAGTATGACAGTGACCCCCCCACGGCAGCCCACAGTATGACAGCGACCCCCCCCACAGCAGCCCACAGTATGTCAGCGACCCCCCCACGGCAGCCCCCAGTATGACAGCGACCCCCCAATGGTGGCCCATTAGTGTGACAGCGACCCCCACGGTGGCCCATTAATGTGACAGCGACCCCCCCACAGCGGCCCCTAGTATGACATCGAACCCCCCACACCGGCCCTCAGTATGACGTCGACCCCCCCACAGCTGCCCCCAGTATGACATTGACCCCCACACAGCGGCCCACAGTATGACAGCGACCCCCCCCCCACAGCGGCCCACAGCATGACAGTGAACCCCCCACCCCCACAGGGGCCCACAGTATGACAGCGAACCCCCCCACAGCGGCCTATAGTATGACAGCGACCCACCTCCCACAGCGGCCTAAAGTATGACAGCAACCACCCCCCACAGCGGCCCACAGTATGACAGTGAACCCCCCCAAACAGCGACTCCCCATGGTGGCCCCCAGTATGACAGCAACCACCCCCACGGCAGCCCATTAGTGTGACAGCGACGACCCCCACAGAGGCCCATTAGTGTGACAGTGACCCCCCCTCCCCACAGCGGCCCATTAGTGTGAGAGCAACCCCCCCCCCCCCACAGCAACCCATTAGTGTGACAGCAACCACCCACCCCCCTTCCCTGGGAACCATATACTTACCCGCTCCTCCTCTGCTGGGCGTTGCTGCTGGTACTGATCCCGGTGCACACTGTGATGTCAGTGTGCTGCCGGACGCGTTCTCCCCCTGCTCTCGCAGAACTAAGTAGTAGGAAATGTCGGGGGAGGAGGATCCCGGCTGCACACTGACGTCACAGCGTGCGCTGGGATCGGCGCTGCTATCAGCGGCGCTTAGTGAATGGCGGCAGGGGAGCCGCGGCCTCTGCCGACATTCACAAGTGGTGAGCGGCCGATGGCGATGCGTGCCAGCAGGGAGGGCCCTGCGTGCCACCTCTGGCACGCATGCCATAGGTTTGCCAACACTGACATAGGCCTAGGAAGGGCCTAATGTTTAGGCAAGACTGTATTGTAATGCTAAGACGCTGCTGTGGAGAGGAGTTAGAAGGAGCTTATAATAGCGGGGGGGGGGGGGGTGGGGGGGTCGCAGAAAATGTGACGAGTGTGGTTCTAACCATGTCTGCAGACTGAGGGATCTGCTGTAAGTGATGTGACAGAAATCCGCCCACTCCAGCCCCAGCTGTACAGAGGGACAGAGATTTCCAAGCTGAGGTTAGTGGACAGAGAATACATCTATCTTGAGATCTGAGGAGAGGTTCCTGGACTGTGATCATTGGACACAGGATAAAAGGGTAATTTACTGATCAGTGGGGATGAGACCAAGTGTTCATCCATCTCCGAAAGTCCGTTGAAATAAATGGAGCAGCATTTGTGAGCACTGCTCTATTCATTTAGGGATGCTCCAGAGGGCTGTTTTGGGGATCAACAGGGGTTCCAGTGATCGGACCCTCAGTGATCAGTAATGGTATTGTTTATAATTTTATTCGTTACAGCATGGAAATCATGTCATGGGCATGTTAAATGTTCAAGATCATGGAAGGTTGGGACTCATGGAAGGTAGTTAAGTAGTGGCCACAAGGACCAATAGAAATGCAAAGTGGTCTTTGCAAAGGGATGGGTACATATCCATGAGTTATAGATAGGGCTGGCAGGCTGTGGCAGAGACCCGCAGTTGGTATAGTAGAATATAGTGGATATAGTAGGGTAGGCTGCATAGCATAGAGTCACTTTGGTACAGAACGACCTGGTAGGAGCTCCTGTTTAAGGCAGCAACATACGGTCATTCCATGTGTATTCTTTTAAACTATTTTTATTCAATTTTTTAATAAATAATTTACAATCATGCCCCAACAGGAACAATGAAAGGAGAGGAAGGTGAGGGAAAGGAGAGGGGAGGGTAATAGGGAAGAAGTGTAATTTTCACTCTCACCAGTTCTGTCTTTATAGAATACTCCAGAAGTCTGTAAGGTTCAGAATGTAGAATCAGATGGCTTGGTTAGAGTAAATGGAGGTGAGACATTTGTTTCTTTCAAGAGCATTGAAGATAATCCACAATCTCAGAGAATGCAGTACTGTGGCTTAAGATACCGGGGCAATACTACTCAATGCAAGTGCAATTGAAGAACTCAGGGTAATTTTGTTGAGGTTTGAAAGGGAAAGTCTTTACATTATAGGGAAACAGGTTGGGAGAGGGACCAAAAAAAAACAGAGAGCAGGAAGCAGAAAAGCCTCGGTCAAGAGCATAGTCTTATAATAATAGGAGACCCACTCATACTCATATCCTGTAATTGTTCATGTAAAAGTTGGGTTCTGATCAGTCGAGACTAGAGATGAGCGAGCACCAAAATGCTCGGGTGCTCGTTACTCGGGACGAAATTTTCGCAATGCTCGAGGGTTCGTTTTGAGTAACGAACCCCATTGAAGTCAATGGGCGACCCGAGCATTTTTGTATATTGCCGATGCTCGCTAAGGTTTTCGTTTGTGAAAATCTGGGCAATTCTACAAAGTGATGGAAACGACACAGCAATGGATAGGGCAGGTGAGGGGCTACATGGTGGGCTGCATCTTAAGTTCCCAGGTCCCACTATTAAGCCACAATAGCGGCAAGAGTGGGCCCCCCCCCCGCACTGTCAGCGTAAAGATCGTTCTCCTCTGCCATAGCTGTAACAGCTGTGGCAGAGAAGAACGATGTTTGCCCATTGAATTCAATGGAGCCAGCAATACAGCAGGTTCCACTGAATGCAATGGGCTGCCGGCGATCGCAGGATGAATTGTCGGGAAGGGGTTAAATATATAACCCCTTCCCTGCAATTCATCCAGAAATGTGTTACAATAAAAATATATACCGGCGTATAAGGCGACCGGGCGTATAAGACGACCCCCCAACTGTCACCTTATACGCCGGCAATACAGTGGAGCAAAGAATAAAAATCATTACTTACTTCTTCTGACGTTCTGCGGCGCTCCTGCAGGCTGTTGCTCCCTCCTGGTCCACGGCAGAGTATTGCTTTCTGGAGGCAGGGCTTGAAATCCCCACCTCCAGAAACACAGCCAATCACAGCCATTCAATGACATCATTGTCATTGGCTGTGATTGGCTGAAGGCACGTGTGTTTCTGGAGGCGGGGATTTAAAGCCCTTCGTAGAGAAATCAATGCTCTGCCGGGAACCAGGAGGGAGCAACAGCCTGCAGGAGCGCCGCAGAACGTCAGAAGAAGTAAGTAATGATTTTTATTCTTTGCTCCACTGTATTGCCGGCGTATAAGGTGACAGTTGGGGGGGTCGTCTTATACGCCCGGTCGCCTTATACGCCGGTATATATTTTTATTGTAACACATTTCTGGATGAATTGCAGGGAAGGGGTTATATATTTAACCCTTTCCCGACAATTCATCCTGCGATCGCGGGCAGCCCATTGCTTTCAGTGGAACCTGCTGTATTGCTGGCTCCATTGAATTCAATGGGCAAACATCGTTCTTCTCTGCCACAGCTGTTACAGCTGTGGCAGAGAAGAAGGATTTGTCTTCTATATGTTCTCAATGGGGTCGGCGCTGCTGCCGCCGGCCCCATTGAGCGCATATAGAGAAGATTTATGGCCTTAAGAAGGACCTTTGGGGTTCTTGAAACCTAAAATACTCCTAACACTCTCCATATAGCAACTCCAACACGATAGCACTTTCCCTGAACTAATGTCAGAATGCATCCGTAGCGAGCCGCGGGAGGGGCAGATTTCAATACTCGGGTGACACCTAATCTCGCCAGCCACTCACTGCAGGGGGGTGGTATAGGGCTTGAACGTTGCAGGGGGAAGTTGTAATACCTTCCCTGTCTTTCTATTGGCCAGAAAAGCGCGCAAATTTCTCAGGGAAGAAAGTGAAAGTAACCCGAACATCGCGTGGTGCTCGTTACGAGTAACGAGCATCTCGAACACCCTAATACTCGAACGAGTATCAAGCTCGGACGAGTATGCTCGCTCATCTCTAGTCGAGACATATTGATGTGTTCTGTCATAATTGGCTCTCCAGGAACAAGGTGGTATGTTAAACACAATAATACAGTTTGGAGCATATCCTAAGTGGTGAGATGTTGATGAAAAATTTGCACAATGTGAAGAATTGCTTAACTTTTTGTTCCTTTCGGAGGGCAGCTTCTATCCAGTCCTTGTGAAAGATAAGGGTAACTAAGTCACGAATAGAGGGTGAGTTAGGAGAGATCCAATCTTGTAGGAACAATTTTCTGTCAGCAGCAGAGACAAAGTAAAATATTTTCTTATCTACTAGGGTAATTTGCATAAGCCCACCCTAGAGGAATCAGCTGATCTCTAGTAATTTTTTTCACCTGGACCCAAAAGACCTGGCAAAGCCCCAGGCAATGGTAATGGTTTGCCTCAGGGTGAGAGCCTTTGGGCACAGAGGAGATTTGTTCCTGTCCATTGGATGGCTGCGAGAAGGTGAGATATAAGCACGATGTATCAATTTAAGTGCCATATCATAGTACATAGAGGGTAGTCATCGGGTTGCTTTATAGGTGATGCCATTCAGGTCTTCTGGTGAAAGGCTTGGGAAATGTTTTAGCTAGTGTGAAGTTCCCTTGTGATATTCGGCATAATCCAAGTTAGAGTGGAGAAGATTTTTCAGTAGCCTTATCTTGCAGAGCAAGGAGGGTATACTTGTGAAGGTATGTACAATGTAATCGACAGTGGTAGGGAGTGCATACGCTTTTATGTAGTGGAATATGTCCCCACTTCATATATTACATTTATTCTGTGCTGCTGAAAAGGTGAGCATGTGTGCAGGCCATTGGGTAAACATGCCCAATAATTTCCAAGAGTGAAAAATATTTTGGGGGCTGCCAATCTGATAAAAGGGTTACCTACAAAAGGTAAATTTATAGAGTAATAGGTATTATGTCTTAATAGGCATGTAGAGTATTGCCATGCTTTCACTGTAGATAGAATGAGGGGATTAGAGCTTAGTTCCTCACGGATGAGCTAACTGGGGCATGTAATAAACAAAGTGGGGAGAAAGGCTGAGCAAAATACTCATCTATTGATGTATCTGTATAAGAAGAGGAGGGTTTAATCCAATTTGCCACAATACACAGAAGAAAAGCCAAATTGTAATGACGAATAATAAGACCCCCCATTGGGCTTAGGTTGTGAAAGGATGTGAAGAGCTGTTTTTTGTTTTTTTTCCCCCACACCAGATAAAAGTGCATTAAGCTTTTTTTCAAGTTAGGTTTATAGATAGTTAGGTAAGGATTGTAGTATATATAGTAGCTTTGGAAACATCTTTAGGAGGCTAGCCCTACCAAAAAAGGATTAGGTTAATTTTTTCCATTTCTGCAAGGTAACGGTGAGGTGGGCAATGTATGGGACGATGTTTATGGAATACAGCTTGTGTATGTTTTGAGGGATGGGAACTTCTAAATATTTTACATGGGATCTAGCCTGCTTAATTGGTATGTTTTCACCCCATAAAGGACTCGCGGGGCCCTGCAAGACAAAGGCTTCTGATATTGTCCGGATTGATTACAAATCCAGAGAGTTTCCGAAATGTATGTATAAAATCAAGGGCAGGTTGCAGCGTTTGTGATGGATGGGTTAGAAATAACGAGATCATCCATGAACACCATTAATCTTATTTCCCAAGGAACCAGTGATATTCAATGCAAAGAGGGTTCAGTCTGTATTAGGCGGATTAGTGCATCTAGGGATAGATACCAGATAAGAGGAAAGAGGGCAGCCTTGTCGTATGCCATGATGTAAGCTGATTGGAGGAGTGCTATAGCGTTTCATAATAATAGATGTCTGAACATTGGAGTAAAGACTGCCTAAAAAGGAAAGAAAAGTGGATCCAAAATTTCTATATCAAAGGGTGGTTTGTAAAAATTGCCGTAAGACCATCCCAAATGATTTCTCGGGGTCTAGTCTGAGAAGCGTTGGAGGGGGGGATTTGTCCTGGGCGTGATGAGATGTTGCAATGGTCATTCTAATTCTAAGGACCCAAGCGGGGAGGGGGTCAAGATCACAGGTAGTATGATCTGTAACCTATTTGCTAGCAACTTCGTGAAGATTTTCTAGTCTTGGTTTAACAGAGAGATTGGTACAATTGAACTAAAGTGGGGTCCTTGTCAGGCTTTGCTAGTAGTATCAGACGTGCCTCGTGAAAGTGTGGGACTTGTAGGCCATCCATTATAAAGTAATATAAATTTGTTGTAATATTGGGGTGATTCGCATACTTAGAAGTTTATAGTATTCCCACGAGAGACCTGGAGTCTTGTTATTTGGAAAGGACTTTATGGTTTGTATGAGCTCATCTTCAGTGAACGAGCTAAAGAGGTATTCCTGATGTGTTGATGAATGTTTGGGGGGATGTTCAGTAATATTTAATAGGTCCCACGAGGATCGAGAGTTGTAAGGAAGGTTAAAATATAGCGTAGAGTAGTAATCCATATAAAATTGCTGAATAGCAGGTGGTGAGGATGTATATCCTGACCCATCAGGTAATTGCAACTTCAGAATGGTATGTGTAGATTTAGGGAAGAGGTTAGGTGTGTCAAAAGCTTCCCAGCTTTGTTTCTCAAGTGAAATAATTTGTTTCTGGTAGTATCAACTGCCCATTGTGCCTGGCCTCTCACAAATGTCTCCAGCAATTGTTTAGTTCTAGATAAGCTTGTTTAGATTCCTTTCTGTTAACCCTAATATGATGGTCATGTACATTTGTGAGAGCTTGATAGAGGGTGTTATATTTCCTGGCTTGATTCTTTTTATAATGAGACACATATGACATAATATGTCCCCGTATCACCGGCTTTTATGTCCTCAAAATGAGTCTGGGTTCATTGAGGTGAGATATATTGTTGTCCAGATAATGTTCCCACTCTGCTCTGAGAAAATTTTTTTAATCGTCAGATTCTTTAAAAAGATGATGGTAACAGATGATTTTTACTAAATGGGCTGGACATCTGGGGGTCTATGATCATACAAACGGGAGCAAAAGCAGGCTGTGTGAGAGCAGCCTAAAGGCCCATTTAGACACGACGATTATTGCTCAAAAGATACCCGTTGCGTCTAAATGCCTGCCATTGTGCACTTTTCATTCATCGCTCACTTCTAATTTTCTAGAAATGAGCGATGACTCTTATCAGTGGTGCAGGCTGATAACCTAGCCAACAGTGCTGATAAGATTCTCTCAGCTGGTATCCTGCTGGCAGTTCTCAGCAGGACACCAGCTGAAAGGGCGGAGGAGAAAGGAGCTGTATACAGATGACAGCGGTCCAGCTGTCTTCTGTGTACTCCGCTTGGAGCTCTCAGCTGGATACCAGCTAAAAGTTCAGAGAAGAAAGGAGCTGTATACAGAAAACAGCACTCCAGCTGTCATCTGCATACCCCTGCTCGGAGTGCTCAGCTGGATACCAGCTGAGCGCTCCAAGAACACAGCAGCTGTATACAGAAGACAGTGTTCCCACTGTCTTCTGAATACAGCGGGAGCCTTCATTTACACACTAATAAGCGCTTAAGTGGCTAATTAGCTACTTAAGAGCTTATGCTAAGTGAATATTTAAAACTGTCACTCAAACTTTGAGCGAATTTTGAGCGATCATCTTGCCACGTAAATGCACACAACGATTCTCTCAAAAGATTGCTTTTGAGTGAATTTTGAGTGATAATCAAGTCTAAATGGGCCTTTAGGCCTTACCGTGATTAGCACACACACACGATTTGAAACGCCACGCTAACTGCGGAAAAACGCTCTCATTGATTTAAATGGGGCTACGCAGAACTGTGCTTGAATGCAGCATTCCAAATGTCACGATTTTTCTGCACTGTTTGCTCTATTTTCATGCGTTTTAGCGCTTTTTAATGCAGCTCATCACCCATCACAATGATGACGTGTGTTCGAAGCGCTGTGCAAAATCATGGTAAAATGCTGCAGTTTTGTACGCAGCGTTTTGTGAACCCAGATGAGTTTAGTGGAAGTTATATTTCAGGACATAGTCTATATTAAATATAATAGCTGAATAATGGAAAACATCCAAAAACCGATGAATGAGCTGATCACAAGGTGGCAGTAGGAGGCTGTGTTCCAAAGTATATTATAGACTGATGCTCAGTTAGCAGTATGGAAGGGAGCTGCACCAATGCCAAACTTTAAGCTTGACATTGGGGAGCAATCTCCCCTTTGTCAGGTTCGCTGGAAATGGCCTATAATGTCTTCAGGGTGCACCTCTGAGTAATGTAGGTTTCACAACAGTGCAGCTTAGCAAACCAGGGTATGATTTGGAAGGTAGCATCCCCTTCTTTCCATGGAATAATGGCACCGCCAGTATTCTGCAGTCCCAGCAAGATGGTGGCATCAGAAGAAACCCCTGACATGTTGGAGTGTTCATTGGCTAATGAGAACTAGATCCAAGTGGTCAGCAACATCCGTGGCAAGAAGGAGAATGTTGATCTGTGGGCATATCATGTTCTGGAGTCTCCCTGGTGGTCTTGTTGGTCTGCTGCCTTACGTGAGGACAGTCAGGCCTGCAGGCTGTCGGGAGTGACATCCTCCTGTGCAGCAAGAGCCCTCAGATGCTCAGCGAGCCATGGCAAGGAGGTCCCCACAACAGATGGTGAGAGGGTGCCAGACCACAGAGCAGTGGTCAGATCTGCTACAGAATCTTCAAGGTGGTTGTCAGGATAGCATGCCTGCTGGCTCCCTCTCTGTCCCATAGGCCGGCAGTTAGCAGTCAGTAGGGTTCGCAGCTGGAAGGTACAGATAGGTTGCTGTCTCAAGTAGTATGGATCTACCTGAGAATCCCTTCAAAATAGTCTAGAGGGTGCATGGAGTAAGCTGGGGTCACTTTTAGGGTATAGTGGCTTGAAAAATATGCAGTTGGCCACCAAACATTAGTAATTGAGGAGTTCCTACTCCACACGTCCTTTCCTCTTGGTGGCAGGCTATGTCTCACCATGACATATTTATTCAATAAATTTAGTGCGTTGCAACATGTGTCTTACTTGGGATCCCTTCTTACCAACACATTCTAAACAATGGTAGCTGTCTAAGGACATACCAGTTCCTTGACTGCCGTCATTACAACATAAGGGCGCCTACCCACTGGCGATTTTTTTTCCTTTGCGTTTTGCGTTTTTTCTCAAGAGCAATTAGTATAGAATGTGTTCTTGTCCATTTGCGTTTTTTTTTTCGGTCCGTTGCAATTTTTCACATAGGAACTGTCAGTTGCATATGTATCCTTATTTTTCTCTTAATGCACCCATGAATGTCAATGGAAATTAACGGAAAACGCGCAAAAAATCCGCGAAAAACGCTGCGAAAAATGCGCGGAAAACGCTGCGTTTTTCACGCACGAAAATCGGCAACGCCAGTGGGTAGGCGCCCTAAAGCTAAGGGTGCTTTTACACAGGTAGGTCAACCAACAAGAAGCATGTCAACAGTTGTACCGGGTGAACGTTCATTAATATGATCATTTGTCTCCATACAGAATGCATTAGCCCACAGAACATGTCCACGTTTATATGGAGAGACATGCTTGCCCTTTGACTGATCGTGGGCATATTTACACCAGCCAATGATTGGGCAAATGAATGTTTGAGCAAACGTTTATGTCTGGTACTCAGACCATATAAAAGCAAGAATCGGTCTGTGTAAATAGGAGCCACTCAATGTTTGCTCTGGATTATTGTGAACGATTCCTGCCCCCCACCCCCCACCTCCATTCATAGAATGACAGAAACGATAGTTGGGCAGTAGCCAATGCGACGGCTGTCGGGAGCTCATGCACCCAACAGTCGTCCTCTGTAAAGGTACTTTTAGCAAAGATTTCTGACTTTATTGCCAGCTGAAAATATCTGCTGTGTTTACACATGGCCTTAACATTTTACCAAGGCCCAGCCATTGTATAGTGGTTAGAGTATGCATAACGGTCGAAGAGGAGAAGAAAGCTGAAGGTAATTCAGTCCCATAAAATACATGGAAATGCAACATTGGACTCTTATTGAACAGGTTCATGTTCAGCCTGACTTACTTGGCTTATTAACAACACGACAATCTCTTTATACTATACATCAGTAAGTCATGAACGCCTACTCAAAAAATTATATAAGCGCCTCTAGAAATTGTGCTGCCTATTAAAAGCACGGCAAGAGAACATTATGAGCACCTTCGAGACATGACATGTACAGTACTGTGTAAAAGTTTTCGGCACCTGTGGAAAAAATGCTGCAAAGTAAGAATAGAAGGCAACTCCAAATTTATTAAGTACAATGACCCCAGACATACAATGTCATTAGACCATGGAATAAATTACCTTTTATGATGGGTTCCTTGCTAGAGATGGGTTGCATCTTACAAAGACATAAAAGCATACATTTGGCAGGCTCATCAGAAGAGCTTTAAACAAGAACAATATGGGAAGGGAACTGAAAGGCCAGGCAAAAATGTACAGCTGATGAATACAATTGAGAACTTTTCAATTAGAAGTGGAAAGAAAGAACAAAGACAAAAACTTCAGGAGCAAAGTAGAGGAGTAAAGACCCATTTACACGGGGTGAATGTTGGGCAAACGATGCCTGACACTTGTCCTGCATATATTCGCTCCCGTGCTGTTACACAGGAGCAAGTATCACTGGCTCCAGAGATGAGCGAGCATGCTCGGTTAAGGAAATTACGCGAGCGAGCATCGGCATTTTCGAGTAACTGCCTGCTCGTCCGAAAAGATTCGGGGGCGGGGAGCAGAGCAAGGGGGGGAGAGAGATCTCCCCCCCCCCCCCGTTCCACCCCACTCTCCCCCGCCACCCCCCGAATCTTTTCAGATGAGCAGGCAGTTACTCGAAAATGCTGATGCTCACTCGAGTAATTTCCTTAACCGAGCATGCTCGCTCATCTCAGCTGGCTCGCTTACAAAGTGGCCAGCAGGTGGCTGGGGAGGGGGGTGGGGGGCTGTAGGAGATTTCTGGGAGCTCATCAAGGAGAGTGAAGCCAAAGCTTTTTGTGCCAAGGCGCTGGTGGAGGAGAGCAATGTCCAGAGGGTTGACTCTCCCATCATGGTCTACGGTGACATCCACGGCCAGTTCTATGACCTGAAAGAGTTGTTCAGGGTTGGGGGAGATGTCCCAAAACAAACTACCTGTTCATTGGAGATTTTGTGGACCGCGGCTATTACAGTGTTAAAACATTCCTCCTCGCATTAAAGGTCCGCTATCCCAATAGGATCACTCTTATTCGTGGTAAGCATGAAAGTCGACAGATCACACAAGTCTACGGTTTCTATGACGAGTGTCTGTATAAATACGGCTTGGTGACAGTATAGTGGTACTGCACGGAAATCTTTGACTATCTCAGCCTGTCTGCCATTATCGATGGAAAGATCTTCTGTGTACATGGCGGACTCTCCCCATTTATACAGACCCTGGACCAGATCAGGACCATTGATCGTAAACAGGAAGTCCCTCACGAAGGTCCCATATGCGACCTGCTGTGGTCCGACTCAGAAGATACTACTGGGTGGGGAGTGAGCCCTTGTAGAGCCGGGTACCTGTTTGGTAGCGATGTCGTAGCCCAGTTTAACACAGCAAATAACATCGACCTGATCTACCGCGCACATCAGCTTGTCATGGAAGGGTATAAATGGCACTTCAACAAGACCGTTCTGACTGTATGGTCTGCACTAAACTACTGCTACAGATGTAGAAATGTTGCTCCCATTCTCAAGCTCGATGATCATCTTCAGAAGAAATTCATCATTCTTGAAGCCGCTCCGCAAGAGACCAGAGGCATTCCCTCCAAGAAACCCATTGCTGACTACTTCTTGTGACCTGCCCCTTCCACACCAGGGCCTTTCCACTCTTTCCTCCTGATGTGTCTCAAACTTTTTCCAAGGGCTTCTTCCCAATCTACTACCCCCTCTTTTTTGCAAATATGCAGAAGAGCCTGCAGACTGTCTCTCTTCTCCTTGTTTAAGTCTTATTAGGTTACTGTGCTGATGTGTTGTGGGAGGGAGGAAGGGGAGAGTTTGTGGGTGCATTGCATTATAACTTCTGAGGGGGCACTTGATGACTGTTTATGGAGGAGGAGGTAGTGCTGCTCTGCAGCTTGGCCAATGGAGCAATGTACTGTGTGTCTCTCAGGAAAGGGGTTATCTCAATGCCCTGCAAGACTTTCAATCGGGAGGGGGGAGGTAACAATGTGGTATCGGGAGGAAAGGTAAGATATCAGGGCAGTGTTATGCAAGGAAACCAAAATCCTTTTAAAAATGTTTTGTTTTTCCTCGATTTTATACATTTTTTACACATTTAAAAACCGAAATACAGTCATTCCTTGGTTCCCCTGTATCAGGCTGGTGATGGTCTATCCCTGCTGGGGTGTTAGTATAGAGTGCCTTATTGCAAACGGACCTAAGGCCTGCAATCTCAGAAGGACGGAGACAGATGTGCGCCATCCCTAACACGTTGCCTTATGAGGTTTTCTCATGCCACAGAATTCACTCCCCCCTTTGTGTTCCCTCTTCTCCATCTATTGTTCCCTCAACAGATGAATAGAAGTCAACACCGCAAAATTCGTCACCCGGAAGGTTCCTGTTTTTGTAATTTATTCTCCTTCTTTTCTATCCAATTTTCTCCATGTGACTTGGTATCTTCCCCTTTATACACAACGATCAGTCAGGATTTTATTATTTTTAATTTTACTCCTTTGATAGATAAAGCTGCAGACATCTGCTAATAAAATGTGAGAAAGGAACAAAAAAAACTGGAAAGAAAAAACAAAAGGGAAGAAGGTGGATCCAGACAAGCTTGAAAAGTGGGTGGTGACTAACAGATTGGTATTTAACAAGGAGAAATGCAAAGTCCTACATCTGGGCAAGAAAAATGAAAAAAAGCACATACAGAATAGGAGAAATTGAGGAAAGCAGCCGCAGTGAAAAAGACTTAGGTATACTAATAGATCATAGACTGAACATGAGTCAACAACGTGATGCAGCAGCCAAAAAGGCAAACACAATTCTGGCATGAGAAGGATAGAGTCTAGATCACAAGAGGTCATTATTTCCCTCTACTCTTCCTTAGTCAGACCTCATATGAAATACTGTGTCCAGTTCTGGGCACCCCACTTTAAAAAAGACATAGACAAACTGGAGCAAGTTCAGAGAAGAGTTACCAAGATGGCGAGCGGTCAGCAAATCATGTCCTATGAGGAACGGTTAAAGGATCTGGGAATGTTTAGCTTGCAAAAAAGAAGGCTGAAAGGAAACTTAATAGCTGCCTGCAAATATGTGAAGGGCTGTCACAGTGCAGAGGGATCATCCCTATTCTCATTTTCACAAGGAAAGACTAGAAGCAATAGGATGAAACTGAAAGGAAGGAGACACAGATTAGATATTAGAAAACACTGACAGTGAGAGTGATCAATGACTGGAACAGGTTGCAAGGGAGGTGGTGAGCTCTCCTTAAATAAAAGTCTTCAGACAGAAGCTGGATAGACCAGATGACCCTGGACGTCCCTTCTAACTCTACGATTCTATGATACTATACTGAATTTGAGAATTATCATAAATTAAAACCCTATTAGACCAGTGATTCTTTCAAAAAGGAACCCTGCACTTGAAAAAAAGAATCCTGTGGCAAAGCTCATGGCTGCTGCCTGAGCTGCTGAAACTCTCAGCAAACCCAAGCCCGTCTTTACATTTGTATTCTGATTAGAGATGAGCGAGCACCAAAATGCTCGGGTGCTCGTTATTCGGGACGAAATTATCGCGATGCTCGAGGGTTCGTTTCGAGTAACGAACCCCATTGAAGTCAATGGGCGACCCGAGCATTTTTGTATATCGCCGATGCTCGCTAAGGTTTTCATTTGTGAAAATCGGGGCAATTCAAGAAAGTGATGGGAACGACACAGCAACGGATAGGGCAAGCGAAGGGCTACATGTTGGGCTGCATCTCAAGTTCCCAGGTCCCACTATTAAGCCACAATAGCGGCAAGAGTGCCCCCCCCCCGCACTGTCAGCATAAAGATCGTTCTCCTCTGCCACAGCAGTAACAGCTGTGGGAGAGAAGAACGATGTTAGCCCATTGAATTCAATGGAGCCGGCAATACAGCAGGTTCCACTGAAAGCAATGGGCTGCCGGCGTGCGCGGGATGAATTGTCGGGAAGGGCTTAAATATAGAAGCCCTTCCCTGCAATTCATCCAGAAATGTGTAAAAATAAAAAAAATATACCGTATATACTGGCGTATAAGGCGACGGGAATACAGTGGAGCAAAAAATAAAAATCATTACTCACTTCCCCCGGCGTTCTGCGGCGCTGCTGCAGGCTGTCGCTCCCTCCTGGTCCCAGGCAGAGCATTGCTTTCTGGACGCAGCGCCGCAGAACGCCGGGGGAAGTGAGTAATGATTTTTATTTTTTGCTCCGCTGTATTCCCGGTGTATAAGGTGACAGTTGGGGGGGTCGTCTTATACGCCCCGTCGCCTTATACGCCAGTATATACTTACATTGTCCCGGCAGACGGAGTTCAGCGCGGCCGGCCTACAGTGGGTGTGAAGGGGGTGTGAGTCAGACCTGCCCCCTGATTGGCTCAGCGCTGAGTCTGACTCACACCCCCTTCACACCCACTGCCGGCCGACGCGGCTGAACTCCGTCTGCCGGGACAAGGTAAGTATATATATATATATATTTTTATTTTAACACATTTCTGGATGAATTGCAGGGAAGGGCTTATACATTTAAGCCCTTCCCGACAATTCATCCCGCGCACGCCGGCAGCCCATTGCTTTCAGTGGAACCTGCTGTATTGCCGGCTTTATTGAATTCAATGGGCAAACATCGTTCTTCTCTGCCACAGCTGTTACAGCTGTGGCAGAGAAGAATGATTTCTCTTCTACATGTTCTCAATGGGGTCGGCGCTGCTGCCGCCGGCCCCATTGAGCGCATATAGAGAAGAGAACAGGAATCGCAGATCGCAGATAGGTGCGATCTGCGATTTCTATGGCCTAAGAAGGACCGTAGGGGTTCTTGAAGCCTAAAATCACTCCTAACGCTCTCCCTATAGCAGCTCCGGCATCAACAGCACTTTCCCTGAACTATGTCAGAATGCATCTGTGGCGAGCTGCGGGCGGGCAGATTTTAATACTCGGGTGACACCTGATCTCGCCAGCCACTCACTGCAGGGGGGTGGTATAGGGCTTGAACGTCGCAGGGGGAAGTTGTAATGCCTTCCCTGTCTTTCTATTGGCCAGAAAAGCGCGCTAACGTCTCAGAGATGAAAGTGAAAGTAACTCGAACATCGCGTGGTGCTCGCCTCTAGTAACGAGCATCTCGAACACGCTAATACTCGAACGAGTATCAAGCTCGGACGAGTATGCTCGCTCATCTCTAATTCTGATGTTTTGAGAATGTTGTAAACTGTAGCTCCTTGAGAGCTGAAACATGGTCTAAAATCTTCTAAAGCGCCTGATTTATCTATGTGGCAAAATTAAGTCAAATTGGTCCAGTCGTTTGGCCATGCATTTCTGAAAAAATCAAATAACAGAAATCCATTTATATATCGATTATCATGGGCGTAACTATAGAGGATGCAGGGGATGCAGTTGCACCCGGGCCCAGAAGCCTTAGGGGGCCTAAAGGCCTAACTTCTCCATATAGTAAGCCTAGTAGTATGAATTAAGCTTTATAGTTGGGGGCCCGTTACAGCTTTTGCATTGGGGCCCAGGAGCTTCAAGTTACGCCTCTGTCGATTATACTAGCTGTTTTAGATTTCTAAGAAATTAGAATGTTTTGTTCCTTTTCATTACTAATGTTACACAATTATCGAAATTGTTCAACTGTTTAATCATTTTATGTTTTCTGTATAATTAAATAAAGAAATATCTCTTACAATAAACATTTTTGCATTTGGTAGTGAAAGGTTTACTGTATTGGATATGTTGGCTTCATATCAGTGGCAAACAAAGTTTTTAACCACACACACAATCAACAAAAAGTTACATGAAACAGGCTCCTGGGAAACTGGGTAATCCTGCTAAAATATACAGAGAGATCTCACAGTTTAAATTGAAGTATAAGAAACTGTTCTGAATTTTCTTCAATCCATGCTCCTGATTGGGCACTATGACATTCTAAGAAATAGGTCTTCTGAGGCAATCTCCCCACCAGCATCCCTCAATTGTTGCCACGTGGCTGATCTATTCCCTAGAGGAAATTCAATTTGTAGATCATAGATTCCTGCAAACTGTTTTACATGCTATGAATAATCCATTTAATTTTAATGGCTTTACACTGATGGTGTGCGGTGATGTTATTGAGTACTCTGAGCTCCAGAAATATTGACCTTGGAAATCCATGGTAATTGGATGGGTAATCTTTAAAAGTAATCTATTGCCTCTACTTTTTACTAATTAAAAGCAGATACTAATAAATATTCTTTTTTTCTAATTTGTTTTTATTTTCTGGAGGTAGATTGTCTCATACGATTTCCTGTAGATGAAAATAGTGGCAGATGATTCTACCTGCAATGCAAATGGTATTCAGACATATGCTTCACTGACCTCTATGAGAAAGTGTTCTAGGCATGCTCAGTACATGTACAGGTAAGAGGAGGAGGTGAGCTGTAATCATCACCTATTGTGAATGTTGGATCTCATGTTATCTGTGTCAACTTTCATTGTAATACTGACTGTGATGATAATGCGTATAAGCGCATGAGCCAGCAATTTATTTATTTATTTTGGACTATTCAAACTCCGCACTATGCCGCACGAGTTAAAAAAAAACAAAAACGGGAAGATAGGTCCTGCCCTATCTTTCTCGCACATAGAAAAACTATGTGTGAGAAAGGTAGGGTAAGTTCTATCTTTTCTCGCACATAGTATTATTGCATGAGAATCCTGATAGTGAAAACCAAACCATTGAAATCAATGGTTTGGTTTCGTCCCATTTTGCGGGCGGGCCTGTAAAACGGGACAAAAACACGCCCGTGTGTTTGAGCCCTTAGGAGAAGGAAATGCAAACAAGGCATAATTGGCACACTGTGCCAATGGCATTCTCTGCCAGTTCTTTATAGGATTAGTATAACTTTCTAATGAAATATTGTGAAATTTTCTCATTGCTTAGGGAGTCATGTATCAACATGGTGCTCTTCTCGAACTGCCTTGTTGAAGTGAAGTTTTTTTTTTGTGTTCCCTGTCAATTAAATCAACCAGGAAGTTACCATATGGCTGTGGGTTTATTTGCTTATACTGGGCACAAACTATTCATACCTTCTAATAGAATTAGAAGACGAGTGTTACTAAAGGAACGCCCAAATTATGCAATGCCAACAAGAAAAGGCACATGAAGTGAAAAGGTTAAGAGTTGTAGCAAAGATGCACGATGGTGTTACATTACAATGACATGATCATTTATTAGAGTGTAATAATAAACTGATATCATCCATCAATGAATGAAGAACAACTCTTTAGTTGATACAAACAGATATGCATGTTTGGTCATATTTGGTTATTTTATATATTTTATGGTATTTGTGTAGAGTAGTGCTTCTTAATGCTTCTAAGGCCTCATGTCCACAGGCGGATCAGATTCTGCATGCGGGAGCCAGCAGCGGAATCCGATCCTGCCCGTGGCAGAGGACACTGCAGGACTTCTACTTACCCATCCAGGTCTTCTGCGGGTCTTCTCTCTTCTTTGCTGCAGATGTGTGTGGAAGCGCCGGAAATGTGACCAAACCCATTGACATGAATGCGTTCTATTCTATGTGTATTGCGCAAGCAAGTTTTGCAAAAACGTGCACAAATACATCTGTGTGAAGTTGGTCTAAGTCAACTACCCCATCTCAAAGAAATGACTTTGAAACTCCCCAAAGATTTGATCTTATAATATACTGTAGGTATTAAATTCACAGCTTGAAGACAAGTTGAGTAGAACTCTACTTACGGCACCTGGAACGGTAGGCTGGAAATTTCGTCCCTTTACATAGGCTGACCTTTGTATGATGATCGGATCATTCCATGCTCTGCCCAATCCTGCCTTGATGTATTATGTATAAAGCATATGCTCCAATGGGGAATATGTTTTATTCTTAATGTAAAGCGAAATGAACTTGCTCAGATTAAGCCTACATGAGTACCTTGGAAAGACTATCTGGGACAGGTTGTGTCAAGAAAAACACGTGTTGCTTGAACTCAAAAGGATAACATAGACTGGAGGACTGCCAAAGCTCGTAACCTAAAACTTAGTTGTTTTAAAAAACCTTTAGTCAAATGTTTCTTTATCCGCTTTCATACCTGCGTTAGGGTTAGTTCAGGGTTTCCGTATCTTTGCTGAAGAGTAATTGAGATAAAACTGGAAACAATGGATCCGTTTTTTTACACAGTCTGCAGAATTATTTTTCCATCCACAAAAACAGAAACCTAACAGAATGGGAGCAAATGGAAGCCTTTCAGTTTGATTTCCGTTTTTTTTTTGTAAACCCCATTAAAATCAATGAGGAAAAAACAGATCCATTTTTTCAGTTTACCTCCTCCAGAAACGGAGCAGAGAAACGGAAACCCTGAACTGAGCAGGTGTGAAAGCAGCCTTCGCTGTTACACTGCAAAGCTGTTAGCAGATGAAGGGTGCATTCAGATGTGCCTAGGGGCTCATGTACAAGACATTGTAAGGTCCTCTCAACAGCCACACAGCGTCCCTATGGGTCTACATACCGCACTCTGTGTTGACTTATTGTTTTGCAGTGAGGCACCATATTCTGCCTTAGAAATCATGCTTCTATGGGAAAATACCTCCAATATCCATCATGTGATGGAACGTGCAATGATGTAGGCATGCTTTGGTACAGTAATAGCCCAAGGCTGACTTTCCTGTAGATACATGACTAGATGTAATTTTGTAACCATATTTTGTCTGTTTGAATGCAATCCAAGTTGTAGAGTTCATTGTCAGAATATAGCGTGCGTCATAAACAACATATAAGTAGTTTGAAGAAAAATAAGTGTAGATTTCCTTATTGATTAGCACTATACATAAATAGGGTAATTAGACAAAGCAGCAGCACGGCAGCGAGTATGTGCGGGGATGAGTGACGGACGTCGTTTGCCCGACATTCGTCCCGCCTAAATGGGCCTTTACTGTTATTTATAAAGTATAATCTCAACTCTTGTTATCTATATATATAAAGCTGAAAGCCCTCACTGACTGACTGACTGACTCACTGACTGACTGACTCACTGACTGACTGACTGACTCACTCACTGACTGACTGACTGACTCGCCAAAAGTTCTCCAACTTCCCGATGTCGTAGAAACATGAATTTGGCACACGCATAGATTATCTCCAAAATAGGAAAAGTAATTGGGTCCCAACTTGATTATTCAATTCTAGCGCAAAAGAATTGGCGTCGAAATTTTACGTACGTAATCTAAATCTGTCACTTTCCAATGTCATAGAAACTTAAAATTTGGCCCGAGCATTAATTATGTCATAAATGGGAAAAGCTAATGGGTCCCAACTCGATTATTCAATTCTATGCGCAAAAGAATTAGCGTCCAAATTTTACGTACGGAATCTAATTCTCCCACTTCCCGGTGTTATAGAAACTCGAAATTTGACAGGAGCATTGATTATGTCATAAATAGGAAAAGTTAATGGGTCCCAACTGGATTATTTAATTCTATGCGCAAAAGAATTAGCGTCCAAATTTTACGTACAGAATCTAATTTTCTCACTTCCTGATGTCATAGAAACAGGAAATTTGGCACGAGCATTGATTATGTCATAAATAGGAAAAGCTAATGGATCCCAACTCGATTATTTAATTCTAGCGCAAAAGAATTGGCGTCGAAATTTTACGTGCGGAATGTAATTTTTTCACTTTCCGGTGTCATAGAAACGGGAGATTTGGCATGAGCATTGATTATGTCATAAATAGGAAAAGCTAATGGGTCCCAACTCCAATATTCAATTCTAAGCGCAAAAGAATTGGCGTCGAAAGTTTATGTACGGAATCTAATTTTCTCACTTTCCGGTCTCATAGAAACGTGAAACTTGGCAGGAGCATTGATTATGTCATAAAGAGGAAAAGCTAATGGGTCCCAACTCGATTATTTAATTCTAGCGCAAAAGAATTGGCGTCAAAATTTTACGTGCGGAATGTAATTTTTTCACTTTCCGGTGTCATAGAAACGGGAGATTTGGCACGAGCATTGATTATGTCATAAATAGGAAAAGCTAATGGGTCCCAACTCGATTATTCAATTCTAAGCGCAAAAGAATTGGCGTCGAAAGTTTATGTACGGAATCTAATTTTCTCACTTTCCGGTCTCATAGAAACGTGAAACTTGGCAGGAGCATTCATTATGTCATAAAGAGGAAAAGCTAATGGGTCCCAACTCGATTATTTAATTCTAGCGCAAAAGAATTGGCGTCAAAATTTTACGTGCGGAATGTAATTTTTTCACTTTCCGGTGTCATAGAAACGGGAAATTTGGCAGGAGCATTGATTATGTCATAAATAGGAAACGCTAATGGGTCCCAACTCCATTATTCAATTCTATGCGCAAAAGAATTAGCGTCCAAAATTTTACGTACGGAATCTAATTTTCTCACTTTCCGGTGTCATAGAAACGTGAAATTTGGCACGAGCATTGATTATGTCATAAATAGGAAAAGTTCATAGGTCCCAACTCGATTATTCAATTCTAGCGCAAAAGAATTAGCGTCCAAATTTTACGTGCGGAATGTAATTTTTTCACTTTCCGGTGTCATAGAAACGGGAAATTTGGCACGAGCATTGATTATGTCATACATAGGAAAAGTTAATGGGTCTCAACTTGATTATTCAATTCTATGCGCAAAAGAATTAGCGTCCAAATTTTATGTACGTAATCTAATTTTCTCACTTCCTGATGTCAATTTATATAAAGTAAACGTCACATGGTTACCTCCCCGTGGTGTTTCCCGGGTAACGCAGAGAATTATGCAAAATGGTGAACATATGTTTTTCCGGTATCTCTAAAGTAAGCACGACTTCATAAGATTTTCCGTGTGAACACCAGATAAACACCAGTACCAAATTAACTCGGGCGAAGCCGGGTATATCAGCTAGTCATCTATAAGCAACTTACATTACGTTTACTAGCTTACATACCAGGGGCCGCTGATTCCAGGGGTGTGCTTTTTAATACTTACCTGCCTCTCCTTTCCTTCGCTGTCCACCTGGAAAACTGCACTCATCTGTGTATTCAGTGCATGCACACAATGTCGCTGTCTCTGTGTCTACGCATGTGGACTGAATACAGAAAGGATTTGATGCATACAGTGAATGGCAGCTTCTCAGGTGGACAGTAAATGAACGCAGGTAAGTATAAAAAGCACACCTCTGGACTCAGGGAACCCTTTCCTTTGAGCCCATAAATTCATTTTTTGGTGCTCACACGACCTGAAAGGTTTGCTTTAATGTTAAAGGCTTGTCTAGGGTGCCTACTGACACATGGTTTGGAATATGCACTTCCCACCTAAATCAAACACCAGGTCACATACTATTCCCTTCACGTCATCAACAGGGCTTGCTGTTCCACTCATCTTAATAACCAAATTGTGCAGTGTAAATGCATACAGTGAACGAATGATCAGCCATAAATTACAACATGGATCTTGCATGCAGGCCATAAGATCATCATTGGTCTGCCGCCACATCTGCCGTTTACTGTAAATGGAGGCAGACGGGCAGGAACCTTCTCTGATGTGCTTCACTTCCATTCATTGAACAATGATCTGATGGCTGTTGGCTTCTTTAGCTTCAGCGCCCAAAATTCGTCCCGTAGAAGGATCTTTAGTTGCCTGTAAGTATGTGATCTTTTTACCTGTCCTTTGTGATTTTCAATCGTGATTATGCCCTGAATCATGTTACTTCTCACCTGCAATGACTCTTCACACACTGTAAGTAGTCATTTACCTTTCCTATCTCCAAGGAATCTCATAAAATCCAGAATTGACCATATTAAAGAAGAATAAACAGATCTTGATTCTTATTAAAGTACAGTACATAGCAGTCTGCCCACATTATCACTTGACTGGCAGGAGATTGCCCCAGTGGGCCGGTAGGTCATTTGTTCAGTGCAATGTACCATAATTAGTGAGAGAAGAACCTTTGAGTCACTACTATATTATTGACGTAGAAAGGAGAAATAATGTAACCTCTATAGCAGGGTTCTTTAGTCTTTTTCGATTGATGATGTTTGTACCTCATCATTGATCATAGTCAAGGCCGAAGTAGTTAAAATTGCTGCAATTAATGTGACATTTGTTCTCCTGATGCCAGTATAATATTAAAATAAGTACAGAATAATTAAGTTAGGCTACCTTCACATCTGCGGTGGGGATTTCGTTTTCCTGCTCCGTCCAGGGAGCAGGAAGCGGGAATCATCGTGGATGAACGGATACGTCTTATGATGTAGCAGAACAGCGCTGAATGGACCACATTGACTCTAATGGGTTTCTGTTCAGTTGCCAAGCATTTTACCCGAAGGATAAGCGCTGCATGCAGTGCTTTTTCTACCGGTATATTATGCCGGATCTGAGACAGAAGTGGAGGTTTCAGCACAGATGTGAAACTACCCCTGAGCTTTAAGATCAGAGAATGTTGGGACCAGGGAATTACCGAGGCATCAAATGATCACTTCATAAATGCCTCTCCAGCCTTGTGTAATCAGCAAGTGTTGGGTGCCTCCTGGTTTGAGGACTACTGCTTTACAGAATACAAACAAGGTTAAATAGAAACCATAACAATCAGATTAAATGGTACGGGAAGAATATCCCTCAAACGAATCCACTAATTCCAAAAGCATATAAACCATATAATGGTACATGTTCATTAATGTGAAAGGTAAAACTAAATAATAAAATCTGACAAATAAGTCCTTAAACTACTTCATCTGGAACACTGGGAGAGCTCAGGCTAATCTAAAAGGACATAAGGTCCTTTTAAACTGGGCGATCATTGGACCCAAATGTTCCTCCGAGCATTCGTTCACCCAGCAATCATACCGTATAAAAGTACAGAGCCGGATTGGGGCCCAGGGGGGCCCTAAGAGGAGGCTCTACATGACAGAGTTGCTAGGGACCCAGAAGGGGTGATAGAGTTAATAGTAGAGAGTAGGGGGTAAAGGGGGGCGTGGAGGTTAAGGAAGGGAAAGATGGGAATTGGAAAGATTGAATTAGGCGAATGAGTTAGGGGAAAAGTGATAAAAGTTTTAAGCAGGGGCGCCACAGTTGGGGGTTTAAGAAGCCGGGAGTATGCTGGCAGTTCAACGAGGAAAAATGCTAATTCAGATCTACATGTACATTGAAGCACACCTGTTCGGTCTGACTGCACGTTGCATGGTTCATCCTATTGCTTTAGGCAAGGAAAAGGAAAAGGGAGTGGGGATAGTGGAAAAAGATGTAACGCCGATAAATCTTCAAAGGATGGTCCCTTATCTAAATAGATACCCAAATCAGAATAAAGCGCTGTTATTGATTGAGTGTTTTAAGGAGAGTTTTCGCATACCTCTTCCGGTGCACCAAGGTCCTATTTCATTAAAAAATTTAAAATCAACATTACAACATGAAGGGGTGGTGAGGGAAAAATTGCAAAAGGAGGAGAGTTTAGAACGGATAGCAGCTCTGTTTGTTTCCCCTCCATGGAGCGATCTTGTCGTTTTCCCTTTGGGGGTAGTGCCCAAAAAAGAGCCAAAGAAATTTCAGATGATTCCCCTTTTGTTGTACTCAAAAGGTGCGTCAGTGAACAATGGCATACATCCTGATCTTTGTTCAGTGGTTTATATGTCATTCAATGCTGCATTCAAATGGGTGCAGATTTACAGGCCAGGGTCATTGTTGGTAAAAACCGCCAATGAATTGGCTTTTTGTTTACTGCCAGTTCATCCAGACAGTATTCCTTTGTTGGAATGTTATTAGGATGATTCGTTTTTTGTCGATAGGTGTTTGCCGATGGGCTGTTCAATTTGTTGTGCGTATTTCGAGACTTTTAGTTTGTTTCTGGAATGGGTGATTTGTGATATAGTGGGAGTTCGGTCAGTTATCTATTTAGATGATTTTTTATGTCTTGGCCCGGCTGATTTGTCCACTTGCGGCTCTTTGTTAGCGACTGTGCGATGGGTTGCCAGACATTTTGGTGTGCCATTGGCCCCAGAAAAAAACAGAAGGGCCGGCTACATGCCTGAGCTTTTTAGGTATCACGATTGATATGGAAAGAAATGAATGCTGGTTGCCACAGGTTAAATTAAAATTGCTAAAATGGGACCTTGAAAGGGCGCGAGTTGTCAAAAAAAATTTTCCTTCAGAGTTTGCAATCTTTGTTAGGAAAATTGAACTTTGCGTGCAGAATTATGCTCATGGTACAGTTTTTTGTTGTAAATTGGCTCAGACGACAGCTGAGGTAAAATCGACTCATCATTTTATCAGGTTCACAAGAGAATTGAAGGCTGATTTGAACTATGGCTCACATTTCTTGGAAAATACAATGGGAGGTCCACGTTTATGTCTGAGAGGGTGGGCAGTGTTGAGTGCAAGCTTTTTATGGATGCTGCTAGTAGCACAGGTTTCAGGGTTTTTTCAAAGGGCAGTGATGTGCGGCTGCCTGGCCCACTGAGAGGGTGGAGGCCGGGTTGGTGAAAAATTTGGTGTTGTTGGAGCTGTTTCCGATTGTGGTGGCGGTCACGATCTGTGGAGAGTGGTTTAGGAACAAGAAGGTAAAGTTTTACTGTGTCAACCTGGGCGTGGTGCAAGCCATTAATTTGGTTACTGCTCATTCTCCTCCAGTGGTAGATTTATTATGCCACTTGGTGGTGTTGTATTTGTTGTTAAATGCATGGGTGGTGGCAATACATAGCTGACTTACTTTCTCGGTTTCAGTGGGTTTGTTTTTGATTGCTGGTACCAAAGGCGGGATTGGAGGGGAGACAATGCCTACAGCAACTTTGGAGTCTGGTCGACGTGTGGCGGGTCATCTGATCCAAGGGTCACTGGCGGCGGGCATGTGGATGGCCTATGAAACGGTATGGCGTGAGTGGAAGCAAGTATAGAGGATGTAAGTTCGGATGAGGATAGGACTGGGGCGTTATTGTGGTTATTGGGAGAGGTTTCTAGTGGAGGTTGGTCTGTGGCAAAGGTTGACCGTGTATTGACGGCATTGGCTTTTGGTTTCAAATTGCAGGGGATGCGGGATGTGACAAAAACCTTTATGGTCAGGCAGGCCCTGAAGGGTTTTAGAAAAGTGGAAGGAAAAACAGAGACCAATTTTGTTTGTGATGTTGGGGCAGCTAGGTAGGGCTTTGTAGAAGGTTTGTCATAATGGTTTGGAAGTGGTTTTATTTCATTTGGGTTTCTCGTTGGCCTTTTTTCAGGGCTTTCTGGATTAGTGTGTGGGTTTCCCTTAGTACAAAAGTAGGGGGGATTATTGGTATCGGACGTGATATTGGCTGAGGATCGTTTGGAGATTTGGTTAAAACTGTCAAAACGGACCAGTTTGGAAGGGGAAAGAGAATCATTTTAAGAAAGATGCCTGGGGCAGAGATGTATCCGGTGTGTTTTGGAATTTTTTTTTCAGGGTTGGCATTTTTTTCAGGTCCATTATTGCATCATGAGGATGGATCTTTTTTATGAAGATTTAAATTTGGGGCGGTGCTTAAAAAAAGTTCTGGGAGTTTTGGGTTTGGAAAATTCAGGGTATTCGTCCCATTCCTTTAGGATCGGGGTGGCAACATTGGACACGGAGTTGAGTCCAGCAGTGGTTAAAAAAAATCGGTTGGTGGCAATCTAGTTGTTTTCAGTTACATGTGAGGCTGGACAGTTGGTTCAGGGGTCTTGATTGAGATAATTTAGTGGGGGTAGTGGTATAGAAGAATGCTTGGGTTATGCGATGGGAGGGGGATCGTTTTTGTTTCATGGTCTTGTCTTTAACAGGTCATGGTCCAGCATTAGTGTGGATTCTCGAACACTCGTTTGCCTTCTGGGCTGCCGAATGAGCAAAGATTCGACAGGAAGGGTGCCAACTTGGCATTTTAAGGAGGGATGCGATTATCCGGTGGTTGGAATTCAGAGGTAACCCACTTTGCAGAGCTGGACAGGGCTCAAGACATTTTGGTACTCTATGTTGGGGGCAACAATTTGGGTGGTTGCCTAAAAAGGGAGTTGCGTAGGGACATCCAATACGACTTTCTGAGGTTGCGCAGGCTATTTTCAAGTATAGTGGTTATGTGGTTGGAGATGCTTCCTAGAATGTCGTGGAGGATGGCCAGGTCTGTGGAGAAAATTAATAAGGCTAGGATAAAAATAAATAAGCATATATTGGCATTTGTCGCATGTAATGAGCGAGTTTGGCATGTTAACTTCATGGCGGTTTTTCATTAAGGGACTGGGTGCATTTAAACAAGATGGGGAATAATATGTGGACCCTAGCAATACAGGAGGGGATTGAGAGGGCGCTGCTTTTCTGGGGGGCTGTGCAGACTTAGGGGGTAAGTCGTGGCAGCATGTGGTGGGTTGTGAGGGTCCTTGGAGCCGGGTTTTTTATATTGGATGGAGGGATTTTGGTGGCTACGCCCTCACCTTTAAGACTTCAACCCGTTTATTCATCGTGGTTGGGTCTGGTGCATAAGGTAAGGCCAGGGTAAGATAAGGGTCTGGTGGTAAGGCCAGGGAAGGGATCCCGATGACCTGGATCGTTTTGTGATATTCTAGCCCCTCAGTGGGGGAAAGCTAGTGGTGTCTCCGAGCCGGGTATACAGTTGGGGGCAATATTCGGTTTTATGTGTAAAATACCAGACCTTTTTGTTGTGGCTCCTAGGACCTCTTCTCCGTATTCTAAAAAGAGGTAATATGTATTGTTATTTTGTTACTAAAATGGCTGCTGTGGCCAAAATATCCAACGAATATACTATGGTCTCAGTGTATCATGGGGGGGGGGGAGGTAAAGTAGCTAGGCAGTCAGGTCACAGTTGAGGTGACTCTAGCATACCTGGGTCAAGGACCAACGATCAGCCAACAAAAGAGCATATGTTTTGGCTGATTGCTTAGTTTCAGTGAGCATAAAAAGCTTACTGATCATTGGTATATTTCCCTGTGTTAATAGGGTGATGTACAGCTGGTCTATGGTAACAACCATCCATCCCCATAAGCCGATCCTTGGCTCGTGAAAGACTGAACGATTCTGAAGGATTTCTCGTTTGAACACCACAACTATGTATCTGCCCATATAAACAGGCCACTCGAGCGAACTCTCATACCATTTGCCCGTTCAAACATTAAGGGTGGCTTCACACGAACGTGTTTTTGTGCGTACATAGGTGCATAAATAAGTGCGCACCCATGTACATGCAAAACACGCATGAATGCTGCTGGTGGCTCCATTGAAAACAATGGTCTGCTGGCACCCCTGCATTATTTTTCAGGGAAGAGCTTTACATATAAGCACTTCCCTGAAAAACAAAAAATTTACTGTAAAAAAATAAAAAATAATCTTACCTGTCTGCCGCTGCTGTGTCCCTTGTGGGGATGAAGAACACATCTGCCGCATGCACATTAAATATAAGCCCTTCCCTAAAAATCCAGTAAAAGTGCTTTAAAAAACAAAAAAAATAGATTCTCACCTTCCTTCAGCTGCCGGGGCTCAGCCGCATCTTTTCCTGCTGTCCCCTGCTCTGTGGTGCTGATCTATCAGCAGGTGGGGATTTAAAATCCCCACCTGCTGAAAGAGCTGAATGTGATTGGCTGAGGTGCTCAGCCAATCACAGGCAGCTCGTACCAAATGAATGACAGGCACGCACAATGAATGAATGACGGGCACGCACAAAATACACGCTCTCCTGAAGCCACCCTAAATTGGCTCATCTAAAAGGGCCCTAAGCACTGATTTGTTGGCTGATCATATGTTTTGTGTGGCTGCAAACATCCTCATTGTCAGCACGTCTCCCCTTGCAAACAGATGATTTGTTACCAATGATAGTGAAAATGAATTGAGGACAAACAATCCTATTAACGATCATTTGTCCCCCATACAGTTTGCATGGAGTTATATGAAGGGCCTTTAAATGAGCGATTATCGACTTGTTTTATTGTTGATTGATATGTCATTATTTGCCCATATTAACAGCCTTGAGGATCGGAGTAGGTTGATGACCATATAGATATCTGTAGACAATATTTTTAGTGCTTTATACTAAAACAGACATAATCAAGGAAAAGGGAGGATTTTAGGATGTTCCATTTACTTATTTTTTGCATTCATTCAAGTTTAGTGCAAATGAAGCTGAGCGGCCAGAGTGATATCTGATGACCGGACTCTAAACTGCCAGTGTAAGAGCATATTCACACGGCATAATTGGATCTGCCATATAATCCAAGGCTGTAATCTGAGGCTGAGCTTCGGATTTCTGCCACGGATTTACTTTCACAGATGCAGCTGATCTGCGCACTAGTTAACCTCATTCAGTGAAGGTAATTGGTCTCACTTCTTTTCTCTCTATGACACGGATTACAAGTCTGGACGCCAGTTAATCTGTGCCGTGTACGCTATTCCCATTCAAGTGAGTGGGATGTGGATTGGACATGGGATCTGTATGGAATTGCGTCAGATTCCATGCGAAATCTGCGTGAATATCACTATGTAAACACTGCCTAAGGTGAAAACACAGCGTAGTTGCGCATAGACTTTTTTTTCTCTGGCCATTCAATTACGCATACGGTCATCTGACAAAGCCCTAAATAAAAGGAGGTTGAATAAGACCTTAAACAGACGAACGTATGCACAAATACGCTCGCCGCTATGAAGCGTATTCCTGCATGAACAAGTTAAAAGTCAATGTCGATTGGGGCTGTTCAAACCGCGAAATATTGATGTGCGGGAAAAAAAAGCCAGAAAGAAAGGGCAGAACCAATGTTTTCTCATGTGCGCAAGAAACACGCTAGTGTGAACAAATCCATTGAAATCAGTGGCTGCTCTTCATCACATTTTGCGGGCATGATTTTTATACATGCAAAAAGCTCCGCAAGCACATTCGTCTGTTTAAGGGCTCTTTCCCACGAGTGGATATATGGCGATGGCGTTTTTACGTCTGCTCCTTATAAGCACCTGAATGGGGGTTTTCCGCGATCATGGCCAGCATTTTCTTGCCCATTTACACGACCGCGAGCGTTGTTTTTAGTGTAAAAATACGCCGCCCCCGGAAAACCCTCGCTCTGCCAAAATCCTTGGGATGCCTTCCAGTGTCTATATAGAGGCACCTGCAAGCTTTTCGCTGCGTTGAACGCTGCATAAATGCCTCCGCCTCCCTTTTCTTTCTCTGCTCCCATAGGAGTCTATAGGACCAGCCAGCGTACATTGGCCAAAACATAGTTCCAGAACCATGTTTCGGCTAAGCATATATGTGCCAACCACATATATGTTCTTTTTTCACGCTGCCGGCGTATTTACACACCGTATATTCGCCCGTGTGAACGAATGCATTGCAAACCAATGCTTCACATGGGTAGCGTATATACGCCCGGGCGTGGAAACACGCTGTATATGCGCTTGTGGGAATAAAGCCTAAGCCCTATATGTGTGGTTTTTCCTGTAGCCGTTGTGGCCTTTCACAGGGGATACAATAGGCTGCACAATGCATCGGCAGCCACAGTAAATTCTGCACCGAAATCCGAAATTTAAGATGGCTAAAAACATGCCTGCAATTCCGTCTCAAAATCCGCAGTTATGGCGGCTTCACACGTTGCGCATGTTTTTACGAGCACATTGCCAGAGACCAGAGCACATTGTTTTCAATGGGTTCATGCACACTGTAGCTTGTACAACCAAAAAAGCGACATGCTCTATTTTTGTGCGCATTTATGCAATTATGGCACCATAGGAGTTTTTGAAATGCGCAATTTCGTGAGGAAATCAATAACATTGGGGACTAATTAGACTGCATGGCCTTTTCATCACAGCGTGGGTGTTTCTTGCGCCGATGTGAGCGGCCCACGGGAGGGCAGGAAGTACAGTTAAATGCGCACATTAGCATAACCTTCACAGTGCAAAAAGTCGTGCTATCATGACCATTTTTTTGCGTATGCCCATGTGAAGATAAACTTAGACCCACAGATTTTGGTGCAGAATTCCGCAGCTGCGAATTTGGCTGCGTCCTGCGGCGTAATTCCATCCCGTATGAAAGGTCACTAATAGTGCAGAACAGAAATGGTTGATGTATGGTGTACATACAAATATCTCTGTACCGGAGGGGCCATAAATACAGCAATTTGACCATTTCTAATTGTTAAATGACCTAACTTTCCTAATAGCATCAAAGTAATACACTAATTGCATTGTTCTTGTTCTTAATGCGTCCCCTCATGTCAGCTGATTCTTCCCATCAGAGATTAAAGCGTACCATTCGCTGTTTGTGCTCATTTATATTCAAGGAAGCACTTTGCCAATATTCATCTGCAGCAACAGTTCTGACTTTGTCTGATCCGATCCGTGTTGCGTTACGTTAACCTTCGCTATTGTGAAAAATACGTTTACAAATGTGGCAAACAAATTCCATAAAGACACAATATGGCTCGTATAAAACAAAGGTATGCAATATCTCTCATATCAAAGGACTATGGCGAGTGGGAGATAGAAACTGATACGAGAGCTTACAATGTAGCATGCTCCAGCCACCCTGGCCAAGACCTAGGACATCATTGTAGGCAGAAAATGGTTTAATAAGGCACATTCTCCTCTATCGGCCATGTTTTTAGAGCGTCGCCCCCTCCCTGCTGCTTGAGGTATTTATAATGGGATGAAATGACTCTTTGTGATGTCATCACGTTGGGCCCTACGGGCAGATTCTGCTTCGGAACACTTGGGAGTGGTTCTCTACAGTCTGCCAAAATCCCAAAGCATTCATAAACTGAATGGAACACTGATCTGCAGTTATAGTTTTCATTCACAGCATTTTTAATTTTTAGTTAGGTTTTTTTTTTTTCTTGAAATATTTACAAAGAATTTCCACTCAAATTGCAAAAGTAACAATGTATTAGTAAATTCAAAGTTAGAACCGAACCCAAAGTCTGACCCTGGGGTTACCTTTCTACTTGCATAGATAATGGCATTATTCTGTTTCATTGTAGTTGCCAGTTTTGACAAACCGACAACAGGAACTGATGCAATATAAGTTGTCAAGTAACATTTTTAAACTTAGTTTCATAAGTCGCAATCAACTGGCCTTATTAAGCTGGCCATACACATAAGGGCTTTTTTAGACGACCGTCTTTGTACATGTTTTTGCACATGTGAAATATTTGCTCACAAAATGCAGAGAATAGAACCCATTGAATAAACGTTTTTTGCATGCGCAATGTAGTAGGACTTGCTCTATTTCCCTGTGTATTTGTGCACCAATGGCTCCATAGAAGTCTGTGGGAGGTGCACAAATACGCAGTCAATGCTCACGTAAATACGCAATATGCAGCGCAAAACTGCGGGGAAAAGTACACCTCTGGACCTTCTTAGGCTAAATAGCCTTTTAAATCAGGGTACGTCACAGAAGGAGAAATATAAAAACAATCACAGAACATGGACATATACTTACTGACTAAGGAGGGCAGATAGCTGCATCCTCTCATCATGCAGGTAGCAGACTACCAAATAAGGGAGCTAATTACACCTGTGAGGGACACCGATGAGACAGCCACTCACACAGCCTCCTAATGTAGAGGGGGTGGTTCCTTGGTGTATACTCCCACACAGATAGATACAAAGTGGTCTGCTACCTGCATGTTAAGAGGATGCAGCTATCTCCCCTTCTTAGTCAGTAAGTATATGGCCATTTTCTGTGAATGTTTAAATCAGGGTGGGGGTGTTTTGCGTGCGCATGCGAACCTGCCATGTGTGCGCCAAAAATACACTACTATGTGCTGATGCAGGTACAAAAATGACTCGTTCATGCGTAAATACATAACACTGAGGCGAGAGTGTTTGCGCATATATATTTGTCAGTGGATCCCACCAATTTCAACAGCATCCATCAAGAAATTACTGTGTATGGGTTCATCTAATGCTTGGTTTCATGAATGGGTCAGTGCTGTCTCTGATTGGCTGAGCGCAGGGACCAGTCAGAGGCAGCTCTCAGCTATCATTCAATAGCTGAGAGCTGCCTCCAATTGGTCACAGTGCTCAGCCAATTTTAAATCCCCGCCAGCTGAATACTACTCAGAGCACTGCAGGAGAAGAGCCGGCTGGACGTGGCTGAGGCCTGGCAGCTGCAGAGAGGTGAGTATAGATTTTTTTTTTACACATTTTTGTATTGATTTTCAGGGAAGGGATTTTATTTGAAGCCCTTCCTTGAAAATCACTGCAGCGCTTGCTGGCAGCCCATAGTTTTCAATGGAGCCGGCTGCATTGCCAGCTCCATTGAATTCAATGGGAGAACATCGCACTCCTCTGCCACAGCTGTGACAACTGTGGCAGAGGATTTCTACACAGTGAGTCCCATTGTCACTGGAAACAATGCTGTCACAGTGACAATGAAGAAATCCTCTGCCACAGCTGCCACAGCTGCAGCAGGGAAAAACGGGAAACGCCCATGTGACCAAGTCCTTTTGAGTGGATAACCGCTGCTAGCAGCGTTTTTTCCACCGTGACGCCCGCTTAGTTTACGCAAATTTTTGAACGCATCAGTTATGCGTTAAAAAATTCATGTGTCAAAACGCCCTGAAGGAGCCCTTAGTGCAGTGTTTCCCAACCTTTTCAGCCTTTGGGCACCCCAGGGCAAAGAATTTTACCGTGTGGCACCCCTGCTAAAAGGGGGCGTGGCTATGGTGTGGTCAGGGGCATGGCTAGGGTGTGGCTTATTACAACATATTATTTAACCTCTGGACACCCAGTGGCCTCTAGTGATCGTAGCCTCGCTGGCTGCTGCATCAGTTGACGAGTGGCGCTGTGCTCACTACAGGCCACCGAGTACCAGGTTTAGGAGGTGCCTAGAGCGAAAGACTTTGGAAATGTGAGGGAAAGCAGTACCTTCTGAAATCAGCAGCTGATTTCAAGTCAAACTCCACAATGATGGTGCGTACTTTGATTATGTGTCTTTTGGGGAAAAGCTGCGGATATTGTCATGGAATTTTCCGAAACAGAAATTCCACAGCATTTTCACTACGTGTAAACATACCCTACTAAGCAATTATCATTGTCGCATTGCAAGCACCATAACGGTACGAGGGCTTGTTTTTTTTGGGACAAGTTGTATTCCTTAAGGCAGCACTCTGGGGTCCATATAATGTGTAGAGCTTTTATTAATTTCTCTTCCTTCGGGGGGCCTCATTCACACGCCCCTGTGTGTTAAAAGCTGCAGGCGTCCCCGCAGAGTTTTACTAGTCCATGTGGAGTCAGCTACCGCTGTGAGTACACTGCGCATGACCGCATAACGCATGCACACTGTCATGCGCAGTGTGACTTTATCCTGTTTTTTTAATGTTCCACTCTGTTTCATAGCCGGGCTGTGTTGCATATGCAGCCCATAGAAAAAGAATAGCGCTGTTCATGTGCGATACGCGTTGGAAGAGAGCAGGCTGCGATCTTTTTCTCACACATATGCTGTGTTTAAGGGTAAGTGTAACAGTTAGCCTTACTTACCCCTCACCCTAACCCTTGTTGCCTGCCACAAATTGCCACACGGTGCTTTTACCCTGCCGGACTGCTCCTCCGCTGACAGCCTCCCTCCCCCCCCCCCCTGCATTGGCACTCTCAGCGCCCGCTGCCGAAGCAGACGAGAGCTCTGGGAGTCGCATCCCCTCTGCTGTCCCCAGCTCCCGTTAATCCTACACTGGCACTCTCGGCTCCCAATGCCGCTCCCCTTGCGGCCAAAGCAGGTGGGAGTGCTGTGAGTGGCGTCCCCACTGCTGTCTCTGCCTCCCACTCACCCTGCACTGGCACTCTTAGCTCCTGCCCCCCTGCACCTCACACACTCACCCCGGAGCAGCCCTCAGCGGCTGCGGCAGCAGGGTCGTGGCCAAGAAGGAGGACACAGTACGGCATGGCACCCTGGCAGATAAAGCAGCTTGCCAGGCCGAGAACCATTCATCCAATCAGGAGCTAGGGGTGTGGTAGGCCCCACCCTCCATGTAACGGCTGTCACACCCCTAGCTTCCAGTGGCATCAAGCTACAACAGTACCAATGGGATTTCCAGCTAGAGAGTCAGGGCACCCCGGTTGGGAATGACTGCCTTAGTGGATACAATTGCACTGCCTTTATTAAAGCAACAGGTTATCGTTCAAAATCTCAGGCACTTAAACACTTAGGAATAAAGCCCCATTTACACACAAAGATGATTGCTCAATATTCCTCAAAAAAAGACAGTTTTGAGTGATCATTTTGCATTAGTAGCTAACTAGCTTCATTTGCATGTATTTAAAGAACAGTGGGTGGTCTGTTCTCTAAATATATCTGCTTTGTTCTGTCTCGGGCTGCTGGCTGCATACAATGCTATCAGCGCTGCCTGTGGAGAACACAGCATGCGGTCCCTGTTATCTGGACAAAAGGATTTTATGCTGACTTAAAGTCAGGGATGAACGAAGAGTGCACAGTAAGTGCACGATGGGCACACATTTACACACAACGGCTATCGCTCAAAATCATTTAGACGAATTTTGAGCGATAATTGCGTGTAAATGGGGCTTTAGGGCGACCTCACACGGGCGTAATTGCATATACACTTGCTATTGTGAGACATATTTGTGCTATGCAGGATGCACAATAGCGGGCCATTGCGCTCATGCTGGCACATTTTACTGTACTTTATTGCGCTGCAGGGACCTCTAGTCCCGAATTAGCCACATTAGAGCAGGTGCAGCAACCTATTTAGTAAGCAGGTCAGCTGACTCAGTAGATGAGTTAGCTGACTTGGTAGGTGGGTCAGTTGACTTTTTAGGCCCAGATGTTCTTGTTCAAGCCCGCAAAACCGCCTAGTTCACTATGCGATTTCGGGGAGACGGAGGTCTTTTGTGTGCAATTGCGCACCAAAATAGTGCACTTGAAATGCATGTGGAAAAAAAACACGTGAAGAAACCTATTTAATTCAATGGGTTCTATTCGCAGTACATTCGGCGCACATATTTTCCGATAGCAAATGCGGCCGTGTGAAGCCGCCCTAATGGAGGAATAATTTTTACAGATTTCACCAATAGTATTTTTAAGTGCAGTTTTCTTCATTTAAGATAAACAGCAACACTTATCGTTCTCTTCTTTCATTTATTATACACCCAATGCAGCTTAAAGTGGCTTCAGAGATACAATGGGGAATGTGCCTTGTGCTTGATTGCCTTGAACAGGTAAGCACTGCAATTCTGCATTATATTTCTGCCTGTTATGGTTTATAGCTGCTTTTCCTAGTATGAAAACGTGAGCTGATGGCGAGGTTTCCTCTTATTTATTCTGCAGCAGCAACAGCAGACAGATCTCCCCAGTGAGACGTGTGACTCATCGGAGCGCCAGTCTATTGTAAACAGTGTCTAGGACGGGCAGAACTAGAATTTAATTGCGCTGAATCTGCCAGTCTCAAAACACGACTTTATATGGAAACTCGTTATTTTGCTATTTTTATAAATCTTTTATAATTGATGATATCCTTCTTGAACCAATATGAGGATCAGATTATGAAGCAAGGCTGACAGTTTATCGCTAGCTTTTTAGTGAAACATATTTGCTCTTTGAAGCATGTTGATTTTGATCCTTGGAGTTTAATGGTGAAGGTTTTACAAAGTAGGTCATCAGGTCTTTCCCAAACCCATAGCACTTTGCCACATGACCGCCACTCTTGGTATGTCATATTTTGCCACCCGCCTCTCTCCTTTTCTTTTCAATCTCTGTGCAGAAGTGATCATGAGACGGCTGGACGTAAATGATCACCGTATTTGGTTGAAAATAGGTGGAAGAACCGTCAGTAATCTAAGATATGCAGACGATAGCAAACACAGCGAAGCATCTGAAGACGCTGATCCTGCAGCTAAAAGTAGAAAGTGAGAAGATGGGACTTCAACTGAACATCAAGAAGACAAAGATCATGGCCGCTGCCAACAAGGAAGTCCACATAAAGGTCAACAACGAGAGAATCGAAAGTGGTTAATAGTGTCGTATTCCGTGGGTTGATCATATACTTCTTTGTATCCCTCATCAATCATAGTCGCCGCTCAACAGGTGACATAAAGCGTCAATTAGCACTGGGGCACATGGCCATGGTGAGCATCGACCCAATATGGAAGTGCAAGGATGTCTCAGTCACCATCAAACAAAGTTTTATCACAGCCATCGCCTTCCTAATTGCAACATATGGCTATAAGACGGGAGCACTGAGAATAGCAGACAGAAGAAAAATTGACTTTTTCGAGCTGTGGTGTTGGAGAAAACTTCTATGAATCCCCTGGACAGCTAGGGTCACCAACACAGCTGTCCTGGACCCAGAGGTGTCCCTGGAAGGCAAGATCACTAGACAGAGACTAACTTTGGATATGTGTTGAGGGCGAATTTGCTGGAAAAAGATGCTACTTGGAATGGTCAGTGGTAAAAGGAAATGGAAGATAAAACACATGTTCGCTAGACAACATCAAAAAGAACACAAGAATGGACATCAGGCAATTGAAAGCAGCCATAGAGAATAGAGAAGCATGAAGAGGACTGGCCTACAGAGAATCCAAGTGTCGGACACGATGGAACAGATAGAATTGGAATTACTTGTTTCCCCTATTAGCCTAATATTGCATAAAGGTTCTTTATTGCATGTTATTCTCCAAGGCTTATTTTCAGACTTTTGCATTTTGTACAGCATCTATACAACCTTAGCGACTGAAGGTCGTATTACCAGCATACTGCTGGACATCAAAGACACTAAAGGTCAGTTACAAATGATTCTATTTTGATTCTTATTTCAGGTCACCCGAACCCATCTAATGGCAAATACCATACATTTACATGAAGGCCCACCTTTCAATCACTTCTTTCCTAATAGTGATGTTTAGGTCTTCTTTATTTTGAGCTATGAACGTTACGTTATAGAGATTCCGAATGTTGTTTCTTCCACTAATCTTGCATCCTGAGTCCTCTTCTTCCCTACCTGCATGTTCAGATTTTCTTAATACGGTCATAGCACACAGTATAATTCACTTTCGTTTGGAACAATTCTGTGTTTCTGTGTTTCCTCTCTTGCTTCAGGCTTGGTGATCGATGTAGATGTCCCTCATGAGAGCAATGTTCATACTGAACACTTTTCCTGAGAACATTCCATAATTTGGATCACATGGCTTTACTGTAGTAATTGCTGAGATTAGTGGTAAGGGATGGTAGGCGACTGCCTGGGTGCCACTGGAGAGTTCGAGGGGCAGAACTTTATTGACATTTTTTTTTTGTGGTATTGTACACCGTAGCTTTGTAAACAATGAGCACTTCCAATTTTTACTTCTTAACCTCCTGGAGTTAGAGTTGTAGAGTCAAAGTTGAGTGGAGTCTGAGTTGGTAGAAATTCCAGCTTTAAAATAAAAATGTGAACTATTATGTACAGTATTAATATATAATAGTCCAGACAGGGGCATAACCATAGGGGATGCAGAGGATGCAGTTGCACCCGGGTCCAGGAGTCTTAGGGGGCCCATGAGGCATCTCTTCTCCACATAGGGAGCCCAATACTATGAATAAAGCATTATAGTTGGGGGCCCTGTTACAGGTTTTGCATTGGGGCCCAGATGATTCACGTTCTGCCTCTGAGTCCAGATGTTACCATTTTAATACAGTGAATTTGTTTCTACTAATTATTGATTCATGAACCATGTATGCAGACGTTGAAGCTTTAGATGTAGTGTGGAAAACTAGGGGAGTCAGAGTCGGAGGTTTGCCTAATTGACTTCATGATTTGTCTGTTTTCTGTTTCTTTTTGGATTATATTCCCTTCTTGTTTCCCGCCATCACATATCTGGCAGGATTTCTTGTTAGCAGACTTTAGCTTGATCAGGATAGTTGTTTTACTCTATTCCTCTCGCATCATTTGCAGGGGCATACCTGTACAGTATGTGGGGTACTGAATAATCGTAGATGTATCTTATGTTCTGTTGCATTGTAGTCTACCAATCATTACACAGAAAACATTGCATACAATCTCATTAAGAAAGACAGAAACTGCAGCTGCATCCCCCTCCTCCATGTCCTTTATTTATTGCTTTAGGGTCCATTCACACAGGCGTACTTCCCGTCCGTGTGCTGTTAATGTATTTCACGGACAACACACTGAATCATTAGAGCAATTATAGCAAATTTAATCTACTTTAGAATAGGTATGTACAACTTTTTCTGTCAGATGCATACTTTAGGAGATAATGAGCAAAAAGTGGAAAAATTGCGAAAATTTCACCGTTTTTCGGGGATTACGTAGCGCGCACAGGTGTTTCAAAGCTGAAAACTTGGTTTCTTACTATTGGCTTAGGTCCTAACAACATATAAAAAAATTAGAACTACATGACTTTTTGCAAAGTTGAGCCCTTTTTTGTGTCTAATTTGACTGGACTAATCACAGCATGTCCTATTCTGTTCAATGTCTTCTGCCGGCGGGGATCAGACAGAACACGGATATGTGTCTGTGTGCAGTCCAATGTGAGTTGTTCTGAGAATCTTTGGCACATGTGACTGGGCCCTAAGTTTAAGTGGATTATTTGAGAAATGCTCAGAAACACTTGCATAAGTGCAGCGCATTTGTACCGTGAACGACACGCTTCTGTATGTGTTTTCAGTATGTTACTGTATTTTTTACGCTTGCTGGACGATTTTACATAGGCGCCCCGATTCAAATGACTATGTAGCCTAATTAGTTCCAAAGATGGTTTTTCCCCCCCACAAAATTGCACAATTGCAGGAGCCTTTAGTGCACAAAAATATTTCTTGCTGTGTTTTTATTGCGCGTGTAAAATGTGTGCGCAAAAATGAGAATGATCCCATTGGAGTTAATGGGTTCTAGTCTCTGTGCCAACACGCTCTTGTGAGTCCGCCCCAAGCCTTTCGCTGCCATGGGTTTTCAGACATGCACTTCTGGAGGCCAGGACAATTTTCACACTTTAGACATAGGCCTAAATTACAAATTAAAAAAATTATACTGAGCCCCGTACCCGTGTACAGAATTATCTCAAAGTTTACTGGCATACTTTTAAAATGCTAATCAGCACTTTGCCAAACAATTGCATGAAAAGTGTCTGCGTGTGTAAAATGATTTTTTTAATTAAAAAAATTGCCTAAAAATGAAAATCAGGGGCTAAAGTACGAGCCAACCAGAAGATTAGGCACAATATCTCCTGAAAGTAGAAGTTCAACACGTGCAGAGTTCATATATACAATCTAGGGCTTCTTCCTATGGGCGTAAATTTGTCCCATTATGCGGCCATGATAATCACGGCCACATAACGGGACAAAGCGAAACCACTGATCTCAAAAGTTTCATTTTCACTAGTGGGATTTTCGCCCTTTAATTGTACGGGCGACAAAAGATAGGACTTGCTGTATCTTCCCTGCACATAGTTAATACTAGGATGTGACATGCTCTATTTTTCTGCACAGTTGTGCATGTAAGGTCCCCATCTGCCCGAAATCGCACATTGAATTGCACTAGGTCAGCTGACCCGGCTACCAATGCGAATATTTGCAAATGCACACGCTTCAGCACAACATATTTGCGCTATAATCTAGGTTGATTTGTGCACATCTGAGCATTGTACTGTACATTGTGTTCGCAGAGCCTGTTCATATGCGCGTGCTAAACACCCCTGCCCTGATTTAAAAGGCTATTTAGCCTAATGAGAGCCGGATGAGATATTTTCCCTGCGGTTAAGCGCTGTTTTTCATGCATCCCCTTGTGTATCAAGTGCAGAATTGCACACCCTTCATAGACTTCAATGGGGCCTTTTGGTGGGCACACAAAGTACAGCATGTTCTATTTTTTAGAACACTCAAAATAAAGAAACGTGAATGAACCGCTAGGAATCAATGGATTCTATACTCTGCATATTGGGCACACAAAATTGCCACAGCTGCCTGTATGTGAAACCACTGTGATTGTCACATTATATCCCACACTCACAAAAGACCGGTGACAGTGTTTTGCGCAATGACATGCGAAATGTGTTTAGAAAAAAGAAATGTGTTTTTGACTGAGAGCTATGTGCGTATTCTTGTGTCTAGAAATGTTAGTTTTTGCCGGAATCAAACTTTAAACTGAGCATATCCATTAAATTGATGTAGGCAGATATTGTCACCAGTTGCTTCTTTTTTCTTCTCTTTGTAATAAAATGAAGCGATTTGCTGTCAGCTCTTCTATTGACAGCTTCACGTTTTAACAATGCATTTAGAAGAAAAGCTTTTTCTCTTCTTTTACTTAGAAAAGGTACAAAAAACCTCCAGTAAAACAACGCACATAGAATGCAGATGTGCTTACTGGTGTTGGACGATTAGATTATTTAAATATTCAGGTCAGGAGCGCTCGACCCAAAATAATTGTAAGGGTGGCTTCACACTGGCGTTGGAATCGTACGTTTTCTCTGCGTTGCGATTCTGCGAGAGATTCCAAGATTATGAATCCTATGGTTCCCTATAGCTAACGTCACATCTGCGATCTTGTGACGCTTGCGATCCTGCGATCTCTACAAATCGTGGCAGGTCCATTCTTTTTGAGATCTCATCCATTATTTCCAATGGGGTCGAGGGCAGCAGCACCAGCCTCATTGAAAACAATGGGACACGATCGTGATCCTCTGCAACTGCTGTGACGGCAGTGACAGGCGACTCTCCGTGATGAGGACTTTTTGGGGGGGAGGATTGAAATATAAACCCCACCCCAGAAATAATCCATAACTGTAAAAAAAAAAAAAAAAGAAAATAAGAATACATCACCTTAGCAGTGCTGTCATCTCCAGTGAGTCTTCTTGCAGGTCCCTGCACTCTTCTTCTGCTTCTCTTCTGCCCTGCCGGGGATTGAAAATCCCCGCATCCTGAAAGTGCTGCCTCTGATTGGCTGAGCGCTGTGACAAATCAGAGGCAGCACTCAGCATTGAATGAGATTCCTTCAGCCTTGCTGGGATGGGAGGCTGTTTCCCTGCAGAAATGCCTCACATCCAGGGCTTTAGAAGGATTGCAACAGCGATATCGGGGCGTCAATCACATCCTGATATTGCTCTTGCCAGTGTGCAGGAGCCCTTAATGAGAGTAAATAAAAAGTGTGTGTGAACCTAGAACCCTATTACTGCTAACAACTTAGCCACCACACTTCTTTCCTCTGCGTTCTCCAGAGGAGTAGAAAATGGAGAAGAACAAGAATAATAAACACAAAGAGAACATGCAAACTCCATGGATATTTTGTTCATTATCAGCCATGAAATTAGAACCTCGGCGCTACTAGGCTACAGTGCTTGCCACCGAGTCATCAAGCTACTTCCTTCTGATTTTTTTTTCTCTGGAGGAGGAGAAGATCTTCTTATTTTCTGTCATCTCCTTCTCCTGATGGAGGAAGAATGATGAATATGCATGGTGGTGTTCTCCTCTACAGCAGAGCATAGAAGCGTGCTGGTTCAGTTTTTGGCACTGCTGACCAAGCACAAAATCTGGATGGAGTTTTCCTAAGTCGATGCAGATATTGTCCTTGATGAGATTTGACGCTTGGACCCCAGCACTGAAAGGTAGCACTGCTAACCACTGTGCCACATTCATTGAAGACCTATGACCTTAGGGCTTTTTCACATGAGGGAATTTGCACAGCTAACTTACATGCGCAAAAAAATGTGACTATTAGAACCAGTGGTTTCCTATGGAAACGTTCAGATGAAAGGAATTTTAGCCACACAGAAATTCGCACCTAAAGAGATAGGACATCAGTGACTGAAATTCAGGCAACTCATATTCCCTTCTGCATGATAAGTTAGGACCTGACCTATCTTTGATTTACAATGTCCAGGAGTTTCCATAGACTACTATGGGAGCTGGACAAAAGAGGAAAGGGCAGAGAATGGTGCCATGCCACTAAACCACAAGCACATTTTAAATGTCCTGCTGTACGCTCCTGTTAGTCCCCATGAGGATGAGAGGACTTTCCGGAGGGGGGTGGGGGGGAGACAGCAAGATTAAGGGAGTCCCCTGGGAACCCCCTTGATCGCTGGGGACTCCCTTCATCTCCGTGGGGCTGGAGGGATTTCCCCACTGTGGGAAGAGAGGGATTTCCCTGCAGAGGAGATGGAGGGATTTCCCTGCAGCAGGGATATCCCTTCAGTTCCCCTGCAGGGAAATCCCTCCATCCCTGCTGAGATGAAGGAAGTCCCCAGCAATAAAGGAAGGCTCAGGACTTGATAGCGGGAAATCATCCATTCACACAATTGTCTTCTGAGTTAGCTGTGATGTTTTTGCGCAGCTAACTCCTGCGTTACTTTCATGCCCAGTGAATGAGCCCTTACCTTTACTTGTGAAACCATTTTTAGCAATTTTTGCTAAACATCATGTCATAATGACTAGAGATGAGCGAGCACCAAAATGCTCGGGTGCTCGTTACTCGGGATGAACTTTTCGCGATGCTCGAGGGTTCGTTTCGAGTAACGAACCCCATTGAAGTCAATGGGCGACCCGAGCATTTTTGTATATCGCCGATGCTCGCTAAGGTTTTCATTTGTGAAAATCGGGGCAATTCAAGAAAGTGATGGGAACGACACAGAAACGGATAGGGCAGGCGAGGGGCTACATGTTGGGCTGCATCTCAAGTTAACAGGTCCCACTATTAAGCCACAATAGCGGCAAGAGTGCCCCCCCCCCACTGTCAGCATAAAGATCGTTCTCCTCTGCCATAGCTGTAACAGCTGTGGCAGAGAAGAACGATGTTAGCCCATTGAATTCAATGAAGCCGGCAATACAGCAGGTTCCACTGAAAGCAATGGGCTGCCGGCGATCGCAGGATGAATTGTCGGGAAGGGCTTAAATATATAAGCCCTTCCCTGCAATTCATCCAGAAATGTGTTACAATAAAAATATATACCGTATATACCGGCGTATAAGACGACCCCCCAACTGTCACCTTATACGCCAGGAATACAGCGGAGCAAAGAATAAAAATCATTACTCACTTCTCCTGGCGTTCTGCGGCGCTGCTGCAGGCTGTCGCTCCCTCCTGGTCCCAGGCAGAGCATTGCTTTCTGGACACAGGGCTTGAAATCCCCGCCTCCAGAAAACACACGTGCCTTCAGCCAATCACAGCCATTCAATGACATCATTGTCATTGGCTGTGATTGGCTGAAGGCACGTGTGTTTTCTGGAGGCGGGGATTTCAAGCCCTGTGTCCAGAAAGCAATGCTCTGCCGGGGACCAGGAGGGAGCGACAGCCTGCAGCAGCGCCGCAGAACGCCAGGAGAAGTGAGTAATGATTTTTATTCTTTGCTCCGCTGTATTCCCGGCGTATAAGGTGACAGTTGGGGGGTCGTCTTATACGCCCCGTCGCCTTATACGCCGGTATATATTTTTATTGTAACACATTTCTGGATGAATTGCAGGGAACGGCTTATATATTTAAGCCCTTCCCGACAATTCATCCCGCGATCGCCGGCAGCCCATTGCTTTCAGTGGAACCTGCTGTATTGCCGGCTCCATTGAATTCAATGGGCAAACATCATTCTTCTCTGCCACAGCTGTTACAGCTGTGGCAGAGAAGAATGATTTGTCTTCTATATGTTCTCAATGGGGTCGGCGCTGCTGCCGCCGGCCCCATTGAGCGCATATAGAGAAGAGAACAGGAATCGCAGATCGCACATAGGTGCGATCTGCAATTTCTATGGCCTAAGAAGGACCGTTGGGGTTCTTGAAGCCTAAAATAACTCCTAACGGTCTCCCTATAGCAGCAGCACTTTCCCTGATTTATGTCAGAAGGCATCTGTGGCGAGCCGCGGGAGGGCAGATTTTAATACTCGGGTGACACCTAATCTCGCCAGCCACTCACTGCAGCGGGGTGGTATAGGGCTTGAACGTTGCAGGGGGAAGTTGTAATGCCTTCCCTGTCTTTCTATTGGCCAGAAAAGCGCGCAAATTTCTCAGGGAAGAAAATGAAAGTGACTCGAACATCGCGTGGTACTCGTCTCGAGTAACGAGCATCTTGAACACCCTAATACTCGAACGAGTATCAAGCTCGGACGAGTATGCTCGCTCATCTCTAATAATGACCCAATCTGATTTTTCAAAAATCAGCCAGGTTTTATCGCTCGCCGATCACAACGGCACTAGTGTTTACATGTGCTTTATGGGTGCTATTTACTTGTAGGAGGAAACATTCTCCAAGCTGTCATTTTATTGATAAAATACTATACCTTATCAGTCAACACATATAGAGATACAGCGATCAATCAACATGAGGTGCAGTGGGGCTGGTCTCTGCTCCCTGGTGTACATAGTGATGTGCAATGTGTACCCCAAGATAAGTCCAAATACACAGGAGGAACCAGTTAAAACTCCTATTTACTTGGTTCTGAGAAATCGCGATCCTAATGATCGTTTGGGGATCACAAGTGTCTCCCATTGACTTCAATGGGAAATATCACATCACATTGTATGCGAGTGCCATGCGATGTCTTTTAATTCCCACTGAAAACAATGGACAAGGTGTTCTGAGGGAATGCCCAAACATAGCTGTGATGCAAGTACAAAAAAATCACTTGTGTGAATGAATCCTTTTAAAAGAATGGATTTCATATTGCTGCGAGTCTTGTGTACATCGCATCGCACAAAACTGGCATGAGAATATCATGCATGTGATTAAGGCCTTACAATGGAAAAGAATCCACAGCAGAAGGGAGTCTTGTTGCTGATTTTTTAATCCGCCGCCCGTTCCCTATTTGTTGCAGAAATGCTGTGGATTTTCACAGCAGAATTCATATATTGCAATAAGTGAATTCTGCAGTAAAAATCCTCACATGGAGTTTGGCGCAGATTTTCTCTATCATGTGTGATTATGCCCGTATTGTCAGTGAATAACAGCATTTTTAATTCGAGATTTTTGACCATTAATGTCAATTGTAGTAATAATCACTGAATGTCATTGTGCATAATGTTTGGGTCCATTGTATCCTATCACTTCCTATCACTTCAAAGCACTAACATTGGTGCATCGATTGTCATTACCCTGCTACAGAATGACGCTGAGACTGACTTAATGCTGGAGTGAACATGACTGAAGAATTTCTGAATGCACTTCTCATCACTGAATTTGGTGCATCAAAGATATCTTCATTTTCAAACAATATGCCCGATCATGCTTCACTGCCGGATGGAGACAATCTGACATGTTGTGATCTCTTACAACCAAATAGCCAACCGACTTGTAACTGCAGAGGCCTTATTGCCATTATTCATTATTTTCGAGGTCTCTAGGGAGTTCAGAGCTCACAGGAGTAACAGTGGTTTCACATCTGCATCGGAATTTCTGGTTTCCTGCTCCTTTAGGTGAGCAAAAAAAGGTAATCCCCGCGGCTGAATGGCTCCGTCTCAGAACAGAACCGAAAAGCGCTGAACGGACCCCATTGACTATAATGGGGTCCGTTTGGTTTCTGCCCAACTTTGGAATGGAAGAAAAACACTGCATGCAACGCTTTTTCTTCTGGTATTTGGACCCGGATCTGCGATGGAAGATTCCAACCCAGATGTGAAACCGGCCTAAAGCATTTCAATTTGGAAGGTGTTGTATATTTAATTTACTGCATCTGGCTTCCATGGTTGACAACTGCATTTCTGGTTTGTGCCTATTTAGGAGAGTATAAGGAGGCTAATTTAGATTTAGCATGGGTGGGGTGTAGTACATCACTGTCAACGTAGACATAAAACATCAAAGAGATACAGTAGTTATGTAGACGTGTGTTTATTGTAAGCTGAAGACAGAGTTCTTCATGGCAAGGATCTGACACCCAGGATGTGAACAAAGGTCTTCGGTGGAGTAATTGTATTATTACAGAAACACAGTATATGCCAAGAGAAGCTGTACAGTTTACAAGGAGTTTTGAAGGGAACAATGTAATCAGTGGTATAAGAGTAACCTAGCAATTGTTTTTGTACATTATTCCCCAGGGTTAATAGGATTCACTTAACTTCTGTACATTATCCTCCAGGGATAATATAGTTCACCTAAAAGATTCATAAAAGTGTCCAAAAGCAGGACAGGCTGGATAGAATCAGTTTGAATGTGAAATGAACAAACGTCATAAAAGACCTTGTGATTTGCAACAAAATGCTACTTATGATGGTTGGACAATTATTATCACTTCTTTGCATTTCTCTATATAAACTATGCAATAATAAAACACTTCGTAAGAGCTTGGAAACATCACTTGAGTGTTTCTTTCTGTGTTCTTCTCCAATGCATCGCACATACAATTAGGCATACCTGATTGATAAGGATACGATACCATTTTAGTATTACCTAAATGGAACAAATTTTCCAACAGTTGTAATGCATATAAGAAATATTCTTATGGCTGAAAATTTTACTAAATAGAACTACAGTAGTGAGTAAAGATGACAAATTTTGCAAGAGGAAATTAGGCTGCTTGTACACAAATGGATTTTTGCTGCAGAATTCGTGGCAGGCGACCGCACCACGGATCCACAGCAAATATCGTCCATAGCATGCTATTGGAAATTGATTCTTCCTGCACACTCGCAGAAACCAGTTGTGGTTTCCACGAGCAGAGAAAAAAATCACAGCATCCTCTATTTTTGCGTGGATTCCGCGTGAACGGCTACCATTGAAGTCAATGGAAGCTGTCCGACTCGAGGCCTGTCCACAATTAATATTGTGGACAGGTTGTGGATTCCACGTCATCACCTAGCAACGGCGTGGGAAAAATAAACATTTGAAAAAAAAAATCTGTACTGCGCATGTCTGACAGAGGCTCGCCGCGACCATCTGCAGTACAGATGAAGAGGAAAAGGGACAGGTACACACGGACACTGGCTGTTGTCAGGGTGAGATTCTGCTGTACCATGTAGCAGAGCTGAGTGGCGCATTGCGCCACCAGAAACACTGGTACTATAATTTCCTACACAACTTAGCAGTCCTGACAGAACACACTAACCTACCACCACCACAGAGATACGGTGGGCTGAAGAACAGGTGGTGATGGCACTGTTGTGGAAGGAGCCAAGCTGTGTTTGCCTTGTGTGGTAATCAAGCTGCTGTGTGTGTGATGTGCCAATAGAAAAACTGCTGCTATAATGTCCTAATAATTACTAGTATCAATATACAACCTTAGCACACTGACCTGCCAAAAAATGGAGGCAAGCTTTCAGTAAGGAAGAGAGGGATTTGAAGAACACCCACTTCCAGAAAGATTTCACAGTGTACAATCAGGCCATGCTCAATTTAAAACCTGCACGCACCTCTGACATACAGCATTACTTTACCACTCTCATATCCTCCCTCTGCCACAGTCCCAGGCAACTATTTAACATGTTCAGCTGCATTCTCCCCCCCCCCCCCCATTAACCTACACACATCTCTCAACCCTGCTGATGACTTTGCCACACACTACAAAGATAAGATTGACAACATTGCTAAAAGCTTCAACCTACAGGGCCCACAACCCCTCTGCACAGGTACTCCATCCCCTTTCCTTTTAACCTGCTTCCCCACCATTACTGAGATCAAGATCTTCACCCTCATCCTGGCCCTAACCCACTGGTTCAACTTCTTGCTGACTACCAGCATCTTCCCTTTGTCTTTCAAATATGCATCCGTCACACCCATCCTGAAAAAAAACATCCTTCGATGCTTTCTCTCTGTCCACTTATTGCCCCACATCACTGCTCCCCTTTGCATCAAAACTCATGGAACAGCATGTCCACCTTGAACTGTTTTCCTACCGCTCCTCCAACTTACTGTTCGACTAACTGCAATCCAGTTTCCAACCCTACCCCTCTACTAAAACTGCTCTAATCAGTGTAGCTAACATTTTGTTTAACACGAAAGCTTCAAAATAGTTCTCTGGGCTTTTCCTCCAAGAGGGATCCCCAAGTAGAGGGTTCATTTCGATGGTGGCTGGACGGGGTCATCTTGATGAGATAACTCAATTACATATTGAACAATATTAATGCACAGTTTCTAATGTATGCCAGTTTGTGGGTGAATGCGGTATTGATGAATTTCCTTGAGATCAGTAGGATTCTTTAATACTGGAACTCCCACTGTATTCAATGCATTTGCTATAAATGTCTGTTGTGAGAGCCCTCTTAAAAGCTCTAAGCTAGTTAGTTGCATTGTTTACTGCATAGTTTACCTAACACTAGGTAAACTTTTGTAAGCCGGTTGTAAACAATTGACTAGGATGATGTTTGACTTTCTGTCACATTTTCAGTTTCCATTGTGATCTCAGCAACAACCCATACAAAGTAATTAAACTAAGTACTTCCCTTCCACTAATATGGACAAACGCCCTCCTCTTATCTTATCTTCCTGACAATGGCGGAGTTGACAAAGTGTTGAAAATGCACTTGGACGACAAAATCAGCTCTTTGAATTTCCTTTGGCCTTGCTTTGTTCTATCTATTTTGGGGTATGATTTAACTTACTTGATTTTCCATAAAAGTTGGAGGGGGCTGGAGAGGTACAGCCACCAAACTTAAACATATTACGAGAGTGAGTCAAAAGTTATCTGGCTATAAAATGTATTTTAATCAACTGTCAGAAAAGACAAATACGTTATTTTTCAACATCATCTCTCTACATTTCATACACTTTGTCCATCCGTCAGCAAACTTTCGTATTTCCTCATTAAAAAATGTTTTAGGCTAAGCTGCGAGTCACGACTGTACAGCTGTCTTCATTTCTTCATAGGATGGGAATCTTCATCCTCTTAGGGCTTCTTTCAGGGGACCAAACAGGTGATAGTCTGATGGGGCAAGATCATGACTATAAGGAAGATGCTTTAACACCTCAAAGCGATCGAAAAAATCAGTTCACATGCACACTTAATATTGTTATCAGTCGTAGACAGGTGTCCGGCTTCTTCTTCACGGCTGACACTTGTGTAGCCTTTCTTGAACTTCTCTATCCATTCATACACACTTCTTCGCGACAAAACACTTTTTCCATACTGTGAACAAAGATAAACATGGGCACATCCTCGGACCACACAAAAACAAATCACTGCACCCTACTCTACTTTCGTACAAGTCAGAAGTGGGGCAGCCATACTTTTCTTGTACCGCAGTCACAAATTAACTGACGTCAGACATTCAGACCTGCACAGCAGTGACTGTGGAGACAGCGACCTACCATGGAAAGTGTTGATAAAGACTGCTGCTAGCAGTCGAAACGTCGCTGTATTATCCGGTTGTGAGGAATAAATATACATCCTCTGGGATGTTTTAAGTATTTGCGCCAGCGAAACCTTGCTGTCCTGAGGTCTTATTTCTACATATGCAATTCGTGGATTTGGATCCAGTCCACTGCGGGGCGAGCAACATTAGTCATTGTATGTGATCTATATAGTGTGCTGCTGTAACCAGATTTCTTAAAGGCTCGTTAAATGGTGATCTACACCATCGATGAGATGTTTACTATACTCATAGTGGCAATTATAAATTGTAACATGACAGCAAATCATTGCATTTTTTTAATCTAGTGATTCCCACATCACATTCTTTTCAGTGACACAGCACTGTTTATGTGAATGGTGAGGTCATTCGCCACAATCTCCGGCATTAGTGCTCATTCACACAAATGTAAATATGTTGCTTATTACTCATATATTTATGTATGCATGTCATATGCACTGAATAGACCTCGTTGTTTTCAATGGGTTCATTCAAAGCAGCGTATTTTTCCCATGATTTTTGGTTGTGTGAAAAAAACGTGTAGCATGTCCTATTTCCTATTTTGGTGTGTATTACACCCATGTTAATGAGCCCTTAGTCCAATGATAATCTATCATGGAATGACCCATCAAAAACAATATGTTTGCAAAAGGTCATGGTCTGGTGTGGTATTTGAAGGACTCGTCTCATAAGGCATTTTTTCATTGACGGATCACTTAAAAGTGAGAAACACCTCTGGATAGTACAGGATGCCATGTTTCTATGTGTGCTCAATGAGAACAATAACTTCCCATGTTTCTTCCAACAGGATGCCGCACCTCCCCAATTTGCTATGGCTGCACGCAGATGGCTGGATGTACAATTGCCTGCGCAGTGGATTGGGCTTAGAGGTCTGGTAGAATGGCCGCCAAGGTTGACAGACCTAACCCTTTTGGACACTTATCTCTGGGGCGATTTAAAGTCCCTTATGTATGCAGAAAAATATGCAATATGGTTCACCTAAAACAGCAAATCTTACAGTGCTGTGAAGAAATACCACCTGCAGTTCTTCAGTGTGTTCACAAAGACTGGATTAAACGTTTAACCATGTGTATTTGGCAGAATGGTGGGCACATTGAACTTGTCATCTACTTGGTGAAAATTTGCACTCACTTAACTCCTTAACAAGTAAACATAGGACAAAACTGACCCTTCCAGTGTGTTTCTGAGTAAATTCTAGCTATACTGATATATCAAATAACCCCCTTCCGATTAAAAAAGTTGAGTTTAAAATGGCCGACAAAAAAGTCTCCTCCAACAAAGAATGCAGTCTCCCTCCCAAGTAATACTTTCACCCATTGGAAGTCAATTTTCTCATTATTACACTAGTTATACAGGTGTGTCCAGACTTTTGTCTCACCGTGTATATAAATTCATTTATTGCACTTACACTCTATTATCTTAATGGAGGATCCATCACATCTGTGATTATATAGGATTGCAGTATTCTTGTTTTTTCACTGCACAATATATACTTGTGATCCTTCGATTTGTTTTGTATTACTTTTAGATGTTTTTATCTTTGCTCTCTTGATTTTGTTCCCTTTTTTCCTTTTGGATATCATGATATATATTTGTAATTATATAGATTTATGTTTAGAAGGGCATATTGTTTCATGTGCTGCTTGTTTGGATGTATGATAGTATGATAAATCTGGTGCATCTACTAGACATGTTCTTCAGCTTACTTTACGTCAATATTTTGTACCAATGTATATGGCGCACGGCACTAATAAACTAGTGTGTTTTATGACTCTGCACCTCTTTTTCTAGACACTTTTTCAAATCTAGTAAAACATTAAAAGTGTCTGAAACATAATAAATCTGTTACACGGCACGGCTTCAGACGAGCGCGGTTTGGTTCCCTTATACAGCCATGATAATCACAGCCGTATAACGGGACAAAACAAAACCACTGATCTCTGTGGAATTTCACCATCTCTTTTCCCGGCTGTCATTTGTACATCTGGGAAGGGATAGGACCTGCCCTATCTTATCCATATGTAGTTAAACTACGTATGGGAATGATCAGGCAGCCGCTATCTTCATGCCTCTTTTTTCAAACTCCTGCGCTCCGGCACGGAGTTTGAACTAACGGTGAAGGGGAAGATCTTCCCCTCGTTCAGGCGCAACCACGCTCTGTGCTGCCGAACATACTTGCACCTATGGCACTGTGAATAAGCCCGGAATATGTTGCGCTTACATTTGTGTGAAACCGCGCATAGGCTGCCTGCACACTTGGGCTCCCGCAGCGGAATCTGGATCTGACCCTGGCCAGCGACGCCTTGTACCTTTCTTCATTATTTGTACTGTGGATAGTATGATCAGCCAGCCGTCGGTCATGCGCAGTACGGATTTTTTTTTAAATGGCTATTTTTCCCGCGCTGTCACTAGACGATGACGCGGGTACCCGTGACCTATCCGGAATGTTATTTGTGGCAGGGTTGTTGGTTGGGCAGCTTCCATTGACTTCAATGGAAGCTATCCGTGCAGAATCCGCACTAAAATAGAACATGCTGCTATTTTTCCTCCGCGAGCAGAAATCGCAATTGATTTCCACTCAGGTGCAGGAAGAAGCACGTACGAGCGGTATTGACTGCGGATCCGCTGTGCATACGCCCGCTGCGGATTCCACTATGCAAATCTGTTCGTGTGCAGGCGGCCTTTCTCATGCCCACATGCACTAACTCCTAAGAAGGTCCAGTGATTAGATTCCTCTGCAACTAATAACCTTCCCTGGTTTACAATTAATAAGTATGGTCAAGATTTAAAAAAAGAAACTAAAAATCAATGTAAAAAAATTAAAAGAGAAATCATAATAATTGAGTGTCATTTTGCGCATGCAAAAACTGAAATATGCGAATGAACCAATTTGCAACCGCCCTAAAAAACATTTCAGCATGTCCCATACTTGTGCTATTTTCATCTTAAAGTCGGATGTGTCAATGTGCGGTAACCTGCGTGTCTGCAAGGTTAATTGCGCGGGTATCGGGTGAGCATTTGTGCACCCCCATAGTGGTGCCTTTGGTGCGCAAATATGCATCAAAATAGAGCATGTTGCGTTTTTTGAAAACAATAGCTTCTATTCGCTGTGCATCGCATGTTTACCTGGGCTGATTTGTCGTATAGTTTTCTGCATGCAGAAACTGAACGACAAAGGGGAAGCAAACGAATTCTCGTTCGCGGTTCATTCGGGGCATTTACACTGAGCAATAATCATTCAGATTCCCACTGGATGGAGGAATGTAAAAGGCCCCTAGGATATGTTCCCAACGGGCAGCTCCACTACGGATTTTCTAAAGAAGAAAATCTGCAGCGCGAAACCCGCATCCAACGGGGCGCTACCTGTCACAGATTTTGGTATAGAAATGCTGTGGATTTGCTGCAGATTTTAGGGTGAAGTCCTCAGAGAAGTTAGCAACAAACACTATCAATTGTCATTTGGATTGCATATGAATCTTCACATGTTGTGTGGATTAGACTTGTTTGAACGTCATCCACTACGTTTCTACTGGAAAGGCTTAATAGGCTTCAGAATATAGGGGCCCTGGAGGCTTTCATTGGCCCAAGCTGCTGTGGTAACCCATTGGCACTTTACAATCATGTCCCAGGGGCAACAGTGGGAGGACATAGTTCGTTAAGGGGTTCTATCCTGAATGATAGTTCACCATCTGCTGCAGGTACATTGGAACTTACTGCACAGGGATGAAGAGGACACTTACGAGACATGTAATGTCTGAGCTCTGCGTTTTATCTCTTCTTCCAAAAATAGTCTGCCGCAGATTACTTTCATAGGAAGTTGCTTCTTCTGTGCCAACCGGTGACCTAATATACCCTTATCTTTTAAAAAAAGAGGTTTTACAGCAGCTGTATTGTATATGTAATAAAATAATGTATCCCTTATTGTTCATTATAAGGAATAATAGCAGTCGTCTTGGCGTTCAATCACCTGAATGCACCCATCTTCCTCCTTGTACTTCTATATGGTCATGCAACTCCTTGGCGACTTCTATATCCTATAATTTACATTACTACTTTATCCCATGTATTTTGATTCATGTATTTTTACGACATGGAAACAGAATTACTAGAACATTTCTGCAGGTTCTGGGAGCGCGTTGTTTCTTATTTCATTCAAGAACATTCCTTTTATGATTTAAGAAGCTGAAGAATGTCTATTGAAAAGCCATTGTTCCCACGTCCCTAGGACACCAGCCAGCGTGTATTGGCAATGAAGGAGAATAATTACTGCTCTAATTTTTATCCTTCATTTATTTCTGCCACTTCATTAATTTGTTAGATGCATAACGTATCTGAATAGACGTTTACACCTTACTATATATATATAGCTTCAATGAGCCAAAAATATATAACATATATGAACATTAGAGATGAGCGAGCATACTCATAAGGGCAATTACTCGAGCGAGTATTGTCCTTATCGAGTACCTGCCCGCTCGGAAGAAAAGATTCGGGTGCCGTCGCTGGTGAGCGGTGAGTTGCGGGAGTGAGCGGGGGGGAGAGAGGGAGAAAGAGATCTCCCCTCCGTTCTCCCCTGCTCTCCCCCGCCGCTCCCCGCTCCCTGCCGGCACCGAATCTTTTCTTCCGAGTGGGCATGTACTCGCTAACGACAATGCTCGCTCGAGTAATTACCCTTAGTGAGTATGCTCGCTCATCTCTAATAAACATCAATTAGAAAGCAACCATTCTATACTGGTTTTTGAGTGAAACCAGTGCTGGGGTTCCAACTCAATCCCCCAATAGTCAACAAATCTTGAACCAATTACCCCCTACAGTCATTCACGATTATGACATTTTATTACATGTTACAATAGTCTTTACCATACAAAGCCCATTTAATATATTCCAACACTAATCAGTTCTCTCCCCTATTCAGTGCTAAATTAATGCACTCATAGAATAGCAAATACCATCCTGCAGTGTAACATTAACACCTACACAGTCAATACCAGCAATTTATACTCCCATTGTGTTCATTTAATGCCACCATTCTGTGCACAATTAAAGGGGTTATACCATGTTTTTCTTTACAACTGCTGGTGAAGACAGAATGGGCCATTGTACCTGCAAAAGAGGTGGAGGACCCAGGGGAAGGTGTGGGGTTCCCTTGGCCTCTGGTTGCAGTGGAATCTACACTCCCTGGTGTGGAGGTGGCTAGAGTCACTTGTCTTAGTTTGCAAATGGCTTTGTTGGCAGGTGGGAGTCATGGTACCTTGTTCCCACGTTTCAAATTGCAGGGACATTAGGCTCTCATGCCAAGGCTCAGGCCATTTAAGGTCGGGCACGGGGCAATGTTTTGTCTCATTGTAAAATCCCCTTGTAAGTGGGATCCAGCAGGTTTGGAGAGGAAGATTCATGTAGTCAGACACTGTGCGATGCTTGAAACTTTTATTAATAAACAGTTCAATTTAGGCCGATCCGGGTGAAATGCATAACCGTAAACAAGTCCCATCTCGAAAATAATAAATGGAATAAGGTCGTTTCTAACTGCAGAATCCTCAGGAATTATAGTCAGTCCACAAAGTCCATAGGACAATAAGTAGCTGTGTTCCTTAGCCACAAAACGTACATTTAGGAGTATCAAAGGAGGCAGTCTCTTAATTCCTGATTTAGTATGTGCCATGAAACGACTCTTGTCCCAAAAGAATCTGCGGGACCGGTTCCTTAAGGGGTGGCCACTGGTGACGTCAACAGAAACAGTTTTAAATAGCCCATTGGGCAGGAACTCCACTCATGTCCCGTAGGAAGGAGCAGCACACATAAACTCACTTCATCTCTACAGCCTTCCTTCATATACGGTTGGGGATTGTATGGTGAGGGGAGAAAAGTGGCTATACCCCGAAATCCCGTCCCACTCTGGGAGGTAGAATCTTGCTTTAGCACTCCTTCACACCGGCATATTTTTCAACAGAATTTTGTAAGCCAAAACCAGAAGTAGAACGTTAACACACCTTTCTCAAGCATAAAATACAGTTACAGTACACAGATACACCTATATATGCACTTGCAAAGACATAGAATATACTCACAAATGTGGTGCTGGCAGCAGACACCGGTCCGGTGGCGCAGCAGTGTCATATGATGGGAGGAGTTTCTCCGTGTATGTGACTCGGAGCATCACTATGTGGAACGCAACATGCGTTCCACCTTCTTTTTCCATTTACCAATTGATACGGGAGCAACGTGCGCTCCATTGGTAAAACATGATGACTTCCTCTCATTAGCATCGGGTCTGTGCGGCTCCACATTTTGTACAAAGACTACTACCCTGTTTCCCCGAAAATAAGACGCGTCTTATATTAATTTTTGCTCCCAAATATGCGCTACGTCTTATTTTCAAGGGGTGTCTTATTTCACCGCAGCAAATCCGTCTGTGGCCGCTAGTCCCTCAATTGGCCAGCTTTGTGGACGAAATTTCTCAGAAATCTCGTCCACATGGGACAGCAAATCTGTCACGGCAAAGCTGGGAGAAGCCGGTGTTGTGGTACGGATTCACCGGCCACAGAAACGGAAAAGCGTGCAGCCAGGTCACTTCAAAACAAGCGGCTGAGTGCCGTAGGTTTTGAAGCAGCGCTTTCCCGGCGGAAATCTCGCTGTTTATCGCTGTGGCCAAACTGCGAGATTTCCGCTGGAAATACGCTCTGTGAGAACCCAGCCTTAAGAATCACACACAGGTTGCCTGACTCACAGACAGAGCCATAAAAAAATAAGGGCTGTAAAGTAACGTACCTGTCTGCAGACAGAAGTTCCTGTACCACTTCTAAGCAGGGATGGTATTGCAGCTTCCGGCCACCAGGGGGAGCTCATCACAGCAGACATGTACAGCAGGAACAGAACGTACAGTATGGACTTTTCCAGCCAGCAAGGGGAGCTCACAACAGCACACTCGTACAGCACAGCAGGGACAGGATAACAGCAGACTGTCTGCAGATCTACCTATACATCTGGAGGTAGGAGACAAGGGGGATGGCAGCAGGGGACAGGCCTCTTGACTTGTCTGCACACTTTACTATGCCTTACTATCGGGGGGTGCCTTATATTTGGGACGTCTGCAAATTTCAGGGGGTGTCTTATTTTCAGGGGGTGCCTTATTTTCGGGGAAACACGGTATATATGTTTTCATTCATAAAAACTCGAACTGTCAAACAAATATCTATGTTAAATATGCAATATGCAATACCGCAGGGAATGAATGAGGTCTTGGAAAAAATCTAATAAGGCAATAAGGATATAACAGATTATTTTTATTTATTTAGCCTTTTATAATGAAATTCATAATCAATTTCAGAGAGTAGTATTTTAATGTATTTACATCATGTAATTAGTTAATGAATTTTATATGTAGATAGGCAAATGATTTTTTATCTATGCAAGATATTATATACCGCCTCAGAACATTAGTACCGCAGGGCATGAATGAGGTCTTGAAAATCTAGGAAGGCAATAAAATCATAATATTAAATTATCTTTATTAATTTAGCATTTTAGATTGAATAATTTATAATTAATTTTAGAGAATAGTATTTTATCGTATTCACACCATGTAATAAATTTATGAATTTTATAAGTAGATAGACAAATGACATTTTATCTATTCAAGATATTTTATTTTATTCCATGAATTAAGGTTGATATGCGTGAGATGTACACTTCTATGATGTTTATTATTAACATCTTTTCATTTCCTTATATATACTGTATATGAGGAGTATTATCAAAAAAGTTTTTATTGCATATTAAACATAAATATTTGTTTGACAGTTCGGGTTTTTATGAATAAAAACATATATAGTAGTCTTTGTACAAAATGTGGAACCGTACGGACCCGATGCGTCGAACGAGATAAGGTCAACATGTTTTACCAATGGAGCGCACGTTGCTCCTGTATGAATTTGTGAATGGAAAAAGAAGGTGGAACGCATGTTGCGTTCCACATAGTGATGCTCCGGGTCACATGCACGGAGAAACTCCTCCCATCATATGACGCTGCTGCGCCACCGGACCGGCGTCTGCTGCCAGCACCACATTTGTGAGTATATTCTATATGTCTTTGTAAGTGTATATATAGGTGTATCTGTGCACTGTAACTGTATTTTATGCTTGAGAAAGGTGTGATAACCACACCGAAACACGTTGCATTAAAACCATTAGTATAACGTATGGACCATTAGGTCTATTACAATCCTTTGACTTCTGGAGTGCGGGGATACTTTTTCTCCTGTTCTGTGAATGAAAAATACTGGTGTGTGAAGGAGCCCTTAGCCTGAAAACCTTCGCTCATGAGAGCCGTTATCTGCACGAGCGTCCACTTCCTCTCCAATGCATCCACATTGTGAAAGAGGATTTTGTCCTTTCTACAACCCTGCGTAGTTAAAACTTACATGAACCATCTCTCTGCATAGAAAGTAGACCCGCTACAGACACAGAGTGGTCAATATGCTCCTCCATTTACATAAAGACCTACTGAAGGACGTTGCCATGGACAGTGATCAAGGAACAAAGCCAGGGGGTTTGCAAACTGTGGAAGAGTGGGGGGTGAGATCTTTTTACTCCTTCATTTTAGACAATTGATGGTATTGGCAAATATTCGCAATTTTTAATATGTGGTGCAAAGGGGCATGAGTTGTCCTCTTAATAAAAAGTATGGGCCAATATTTTAGCAGTGGATATACAGTTCCTAAGCAATGATCCTCTATTTTAAGTGCAGCCTCTGACTCCTGTTGTATTCCAGGGTCACGTGACCCAAAGACAGCGACAATCACACACTTCTGCAGGGCGTCCATCTGTGATCCTCTCAACTGTGCGCCTGCCACTTAGACATAGTGTGACAGCTGGCGACTCTTTTGTACAGCTGAGGCATACACTGCGCCGGCCCTGGAGAAAGGAGCAGGCAGTTTGTGTCTATTCTGCTGTCTTCACGTACCACACCCAATCTGTACAGTACCTATGTGTTTCATAAGTGCAGTGACACCCGCAAAACATGATGAAGCAAAGTCATTGATTTCAAAAAATTGCACTAGAGGGGGTATATTACTTAACACCAGGGGCGTAACTCTAGAGGATGCAGGGGATGCGGTTGCACCCGGGCCCAGGAGCCTTAGGGGGCCCATAAGGCCTCTCTTCTCCATATAGGGAACCCAGTACTATGAGTAAAGCATTATAGTTGGGGCCCTGTTACAAGTTTTGCATCGGGGCCCGGGAGCTTCAAGTTACGCCTCTGCTTAACACACTTGTCTGTTGAAGCCCTAAATTACATGGTCAGTGGGTCCGGCTGAAACTGTGTTCAGCCAACATTAGTCTAATATATATGTCCATCTTAAAGGGAATCCATCGCCTGTCTAAAGCGCCATAAACTAACTTATGGTGCTGTTAGGCGAGGTGACAGCGAGCCGGGTAATATATTTATTATACTCACCAGCTCCCTGGATCCCGCCACAGAATTCCATGTGCTGGACGAAACTCTGACTTTTTCCAGAGTGCTGTGCCCATGCTTTTCCATAGATTTGTGTGAGAGCATGTGTGTGGGACTGTGAAGAGAGCCATATTCTCCAGTGGTGCACAATCGTTGGAGTGTGACAGCGCTGGATGACAGGAGCGAGTGAGTATAAAAAAATATATCACCATGTTCCCTGTCACATCCCCCAACAGCACCATAACGTATGCAGCATGTGCATTTGTGTTGGAGTGATTGCCTGCATGTGTCATTTAGCCATCTGTCCCTGGTGGTTCAGTGATAGTATATTTCCAGGTCTCCCGCTTTCCCATCTATGTAGAGGCTTTTTTGCCCAAAGAGAGGTGTATACAGCTAGGAACCCATTGATCAAGTTTCGCCTGGATGTGCCAGATGGGCCCACATAGTTTGATTAAAGAACCTTGCATTGTTTATGCGCTTAGTAAAACATTTTTATGTAGATATTGTGTATAAGTGCTGAACTACGTGTTTGTTACTGTAATAGTTTAATATGTACTTTCACACTTAGTTCATTTGTTGGATGTGCAAACTTCTATTTTTTTGTTAGTTGGTTTTCCGATAGTGGCTGTCTGTGACTTTTGGATAAGTTGCCCAGGAAAACAAAAAATTCCGGTTGGCAACCCTGTGCTAGAGTGACTCATTCTATAAAAACAGGTATGGGGCTTGGAAAAAAAAAAACTGGATAATTTCCTTTGTTCCTTCTTGAGGCATTTGTTCTTGATCGTATTGCCAAAAAAGAAACCTACAAAAAGGAGTTTACTTGACATAAATTCAAGGCTTTGGACTATAATATATGAAATATATCATAAGGATAGACTGAAATAACCGGCAAAGAACAGTATACTAAAACAGAAATGATATCCACCTCCTATAAATGGGACTAATAAGACCACAACAAGCCCAGCGCTGCTGCAGCCGTTTAGCTAGGCGACTTTTACTTTTCCGTACTGATATTTGGTTTCAGTGTCTCTTGAAACAACATAATAAAAAGTCATTAAACCAATTTTCTACGAATACTTGACCATTTCATCCATCCATCCTAGGGGAGCAGGAACAATGGAGGGCTCTGTTCTGCTCCTCTTAGACTCCCTTGTTGGACGCTGGCTCTCAAGAATGCATTCAATATGAGTATTGTTTCCGCAGCAGGTGATACCATCACCTACTCTCCAGATCTGCTCTTTGATTTCTTACGTTTTCTAGCCCACTTTAGTATTACACTCAGAAGCTTTGTTTGATGGTTTTAAGTATGCTTCAGTATTTTCTCATATTTAGCAAGTGCAGATTTGCACACAATTTGTACCATTTTCCATCTTTAGGAACAGTAAAACGGTGGGACAGGTGCTGACCATGACCCCTCTTGGCTAACCACACATATTTTTTGCCAATTTGAACAACTGCCAAACGACGTGAAAAGTTCCAAATTTTAGCCGCGTGCAAAAATTGCAACTTTTAAATGCCAAAAGATTGAACAAAATCAATGGATATATTTCCTCAGTGTGTGGTTCCTAATGTTCGTTCATGACCCCATCAGGAGCTGTAGCCTTAAAGTAGAATTTTATTGCCTACTGTTTGGTTGTCTTCATGGATGTAATAAAAATGATAAAGTGTGTTGGCCTTCAGCTGAGTCGATATTTCTCCTCCTGGGGCACCTAACAGCATTTTAAGTTACTTATTATTTCATATGAATCATTCTAGGCTTCCCTTATCTAGTCCTCATGTTAGGGTACATGCACACAGGTGCTAAAAACGTTGCACCTGAGATTCCATCTGTGTGCTATCCAATGTGCTGCATGCGGCACATTGACATGTACTATTCTTGTCTGAAAATCAGACAAGAATGGGATACGCAACAATGTTTTTTTTTTACTCAGACTATTCTTCCGAGTAAAAGAAATTCCCGTGTGCATACACTCATTTAATTAAATAGGTGTTATTTCCATCCGATTCTCGGCCCAAAAATCTAACAGAAAAAAAGCCTATGTACATTTGGCCTTACCAAAGTGTTATTACACAGTTTAAGAAATAAATATAATATTTTGGGGATCTAATAAAATTTCTAATAAAAAGGATATCCTGTTTCTGTGGCCCAACTCAAGAATGGAATTGGGGTGATGTCACGGCATCAGCCCCGGCCCATGTGACTCACTCATCAGCACATGTTCACTGTCACTTTGGAGCAGGGCACTGACAGGGGCACTTTTCTGAATGTTTATGGGCAGATTGATTGGCTGGAGAGGGGAGTGGTACAGTCCAGCCAGCCAATCACCATTAGTTTGTGTATTTATTCCAGGTCCTCCTCACATAGGACGCCGGTTATACTCCTCGTAGCGCTTAAAAAACATCAACTCGGTAATGACATGCTCAACCAGGAGATCGCCTCCGATGGAACAACGAAAATTTTGAATACTGACATTGTGGTAAATATTTCCTCTAGACCATTAACTAAGCGATGCGAAATATGTTGGCACTATATAAATAAAGATGATTTTTATTATAATTAACTAAAGTTGAAATTTCAGTGTTGTCAAAAGGTTTATCTTTTTGCCCAAGTTTGAAAACCAATTGGTTTGAATTGGATCTTCACATACATGGTTTTTGTAGGAATATATGCTTGAGAAGCTATTTTGATGACAAAACACCAGAGACTATTGTGCAGACTCGCCCCCGTGAGGGCTTTTTCTTGGTTGGGACTGGTCTCCGTGACAGATGTAATTTCCAACCACCGGCAACAAAGGTTTGCAATGATATATGTAGGTTAAGATCCAATGTGTTGAGGACACATGGCTCCATGCAATATAATCTGAGCAGACTGGAAAATAAGGTATTAAGAACCTAGTCGAAAGCTAGCACGATAGTGGTTAAACCTGCTGACAAGGGTGGCGCCATTGTAGTGACGGATGCCACCCTTTACAGCAGAGAGGTATATAGACAACTCAATGAGGTAGAAGTCTATGAGAAATTAGGTAATAACTAGAGATGAGCGAACACCAAAATGTTCGGGTGTTCGTTATTCGGAACGAACTTCCCGCGATGCTCGAGGGTTCGTTTCGAACAACGAACCCCATTGAAGTCAATGGGCGACCAGAGCATTTTTGTATTTCGCCGATGCTCGCTAAGGTTTTCATGTGTGAAAATCTGGGCAATTCAAGAAAGTGATGGGAACGACACAGCAACGGATAGGGCAGGCGAGGGGCTACATGTTGGGCTGCATCTCAAGTTCACAGGTCCCACTATTAAGCCACAATACCGGCAAGAGTGGGCCCCCCCCCCTCCCAACAACTTTTACTTCTGAAAAGCCCTCATTAGCATGGCATACCTTTGCTAAGCACCACACTAGCTACAACAAAGCACAATCACTGCCTGGATGACACTCCACTGCCACTTCTCCTGGGTTACATGCTGCCCAACCGCCCCCCCTCCCCCCCCACAGCGCACACCAAAGTGTCCCTGGGCAGCCTTCAGCTGCCCTCATGCCACACCACGCTCATGTCTATTTAGAATTGCGTCTGCCATGACGAGGGACCGCAGGCACACACTGCAGAGGTTGGCACGGCTAGGCAGCGACCCTCTTTAAAAGTGGCGGAGCGATAGCCCACAATGCTGTACAGAAGCAATGAGAAATAGAATCCTGTGCCACCGCCATCAGGAGCTGCACACGTGGGCATAGCAATGGGGAACCTATGTGCCACACACTATTCATTCTGTCAAGGTGTCTGCATGCCCCAGTCAGACCGGGCTTTTTAATTCATAGACACAGGCAGGTACAACTCCCTATTGTGAAGTCCCTGTCGACCCACAGCATGGGTGGCTCCCTGGAACCCACCGGCGGTACACAGAAATATCCCATTGCATTGCCCAACACAGCTGAGGTAGTAATGTCGTGCTTAATGCAGGTGGGCTTCGGCCCACACTGCATGCCCCAGTCTGACTGGGGTTCTTTATAAGTGTACAGATGTAGTAAAAACTCCGTGTGCACCTACAGCATGGGTGGGTGCCAGGAAGCCACCGGCGGTACATAGAAATATCCCATTGCATTGCCCAACACAGCTGAGGTAGTAATGTTGTGCTTAACCCTTTCCAATCCAATTTGTATATGGTTTTCCTAGGGGGCTTACTCTTTTTCTGCTGTTATACAACGGCGCTATATGCTGGCTAAAGCCAGTACTGCATGAGCTGACACGTAGGATAGGCTCCGACAGCAGAGAGGCTGGCAATATACAGTAAGAGAACCCCGACGGACGTCTACCAACAACGGAGCTGTACAGCCTTAAACCCTAATGTCTTCACAGGTCACACAGTGGACTGGAAAGGGTTAATGCAGGTGGGTTTCGGCCCACACTGCATGCCCCAGTCAGACTGGGGTTCTTTACAAGTGGACACATGTAGGTTAAACTCCCTGTGGACCCACTGCCTGGGTGGGTGCCAGGAAGCCACCGGCGGTACATAGAAATATCCCATTGCATTGCCCAACACAGCTGAGGTAGTAATGTCGTGCGTAATACAGGTGGGCTTCGGCCCACACTGCATGGCCCAGTCAGACGGGTTCTTTAGAAGTGTACAGATGTATTAAAAACTCAGTGTGCACCTACAGCATGGGTGGCTCCCTGGAACCCACCGGCGGTACATAAAAATATCCCATTGCATTGCCCAACACAGCTGAGGTAGTAATGTCGTGCTTAATGCAGGTGGGTTTCGGCCCACACTGCATGCCCCAGTCAGACTGGGGTTCTTTACAAGTGGACACATGTAGGTTAAACTCCCTGTGGACCCACTGCCTGGGTGGGTGCCAGGAAGCCACCGGCGGTACATAGAAATATCCCATTGCATTGCCCAACACAGCTGAGGTAGTAATGTCGTGCTTAATGCAGGTGGGCTTCGGCCCACACTGCATGCCCCAGTCTGACTGGGGTTCTTTACAAGTGGACACATGTAGGTTAAACTCCCTGTGGACCCACTGCCTGGGTGGGTGCCAGGAAGCCACCGGCGGTACATAGAAATATCCCATTGCATTGCCCAACACAGCTGAGGTAGTAATGTCGTGCGTAATACAGGTGGGCTTCGGCCCACACTGCATGGCCCAGTCAGACGGGTTCTTTAGAAGTGTACAGATGTATTAAAAACTCAGTGTGCACCTACAGCATGGGTGGCTCCCTGGAACCCACCGGCGGTACATAAAAATATCCCATTGCATTGCCCAACACAGCTGAGGTAACGTCAGCTGTAATGCAGGTGGGCTAAAAATTAATTTGATTACACTGTAGGCGAGGGCCCACAAAAATTGCTGTATCAACAGTACTAATGTACATCCCAAAAATTGGCCATGGCCAGCCAAGAGGGCAGGTGAAACCCATTAATCGCTTTGGTTAATGTGGCTTAAGTGGTAACTAGGCCTGGAGGCAGCCCAGTGTAACGAAAAATTGGTTCAAGTTAAAGTTCCAATGCTTTTAAGCGCATTGAAACTTATAAAAATTGTTCTGAAAAATTATTTGAGTGAGCCTTGTGGCCCTAAGAAAAATTGCCCGTTCAGCGTGATTACGTGAGGTTTCAGGAGGAGGAGCAGGAGGAGGAGGAGGAGGAATATTAGACACAGATTGATGAAGCAGAAATGTCCCCGTTTTGGATGGTGAGAGAGAACGTAGCTTCCATCCGCGGGTGCAGCCTACGTATTGCTTACGTATCGCTGCTGTCCGCTGGTGGAGAACAGAAGTCTGGGGAAATCCAGCCTTTGTTCATCTTGATGAGTGTTAGCCTGTCGGCACTGTCGGTTGACAAGCGGCTACGCTTATCTGTGATGATTCCCCCAGCCGCACTAAACACCCTCTCCGACAAGACGCTAGCCGCAGGACAAGCAAGCACCTCCAGGGCATACAGCGCTAGTTCAGGCCACATGTCCAGCTTCGACACCCAGTAGTTGTAGGGGGCAGAGGCGTCACCAAGGATGGTCGTGCGATCCGCTACGTACTCCCTCACCATCCTTTTACAGTGCTCCCGCCGACTCAGCCATGACTGGGGAGCGGTGACACAGTCTTGGTGGGGAGCCATAAAGCTGGCCAGGCCCTTAAAGACTGTTGCACTGCCTGGGATGTACATGCTGCTCGATCTACGCACATCCCCTGCTACCTTGCCCTCGGTACTGCGCCTTCTGCCACTAGCTCTGTCGGCTGGGAATTTTACCATCAGCTTGTCCGCAAGGGTCCTGTGGTATAGCAACACTCTCGAACCCCTTTCCTCTTCGGGAATCAGAGTGGGCAGGTTCTCCTTATACCGTGGATCGAGCAGTGTGTACACCCAGTAATCCGTCGTGGCCAGAATGCGTGCAACGCGAGGGTCACGAGAAAGGCATCCTAACATGAAGTCAGCCATGTGTGCCAGGGTACCTGTACGCAACACATGGCTGTCTTCACTAGGAAGATCACTATCAGGATCCTCCTCCTCCTCCTCCTCCTCCTCCTCAGGCCATACACGCTGAAAGGATGACAGGCAATCAGCCGGTGTACCGTCAGCAGCGGGCCAAGCTGTCTCTTCCCCCTCCTCCTCATCCTCCTCATGCTCCTCCTCCTCCTCCTGTACGCGCTGAGAAATAGACAGGAGGGTGCCCTGACTATCCAGCGGCATACTGTCTTCCCCCGCCCCCGTTTCCGAGCGCAAAGCAGCTGCCTTTATGGTTTGCAGGGAATTTCTCAAGATGCATAGCAGAGGAATGGTGACGCTAATGATTGTAGCATCGCCGCTCACCACCTGGGTAGACTCCTCAAAATTACCAAGGACATGGCAGATGTCTGCCAACCAGGCCCACTCTTCTGAAAGGAATTGAGGAGGCTGACTCCCACTGCGCCGCCCATGTTGGAGTTGGTATTCGACTATAGCTCTACGTTGTTCATAGAGCCTGGCCAACATGTGGAGCGTAGAGTTCCACCGTGTGGGCACGTCGCACAGCAGTCGGTGCACTGGCAGCTTAAAGTGATGTTGCAGGGTGCGCAGGGTGGCAGCGTCCGTGTGGGACTTGCGGAAATGTGCGCAGAGCCGGCGCGCCTTTACGAGCAGGTCTGACAAGCGTGGGTAGCTTTTCAGAAACCGCTGAACCACCAAATTAAAGACGTGGGCCAGGCATGGCACGTGCGTGAGGCTGCCGAGCTGCAGAGCCGCCACCAGGTTACGGCCGTTGTCACACACGACCATGCCCGGTTGGAGGCTCAGCGGCGCAAGCCAGCGGTCGGTCTGCTCTGTCAGACCCTGCAGCAGTTCGTGGGCCGTGTGCCTCTTATCGCCTAAGCTGAGTAGTTTCAGCACGGCCTGCTGACGCTTGCCCACCGCTGTGCTGCCACACCGCGCGACACCGACTGCTGGCGACATGCTGCTGCTAACACATCTTGATTGTGAGACAGAGGAGGAGGAGGAGGAGGAGGGTGCTTTAGTGGAGGAAGCATACACCTCCGCAGATACCAGCACCGAGCTGGGGCCCGCAATTCTGGGGGTGGGTAGGACGTGAGCGGTCCCAGGCTCTGACTCTGTCCCAGCCTCCACTAAATTCACCCAATGTGCCGTCAGGGAGATGTAGTGGCCCTGCCCGCCTGTGCTTGTCCACGTGTCCGTAGTTAAGTGGACCGTGGCAGTAACCGCGTTGGTGAGGGCGCGCACAATGTTGCGGGAGACGTGGTCGTGCAGGGCTGGGACGGCACATCGGGAAAAGTAGTGGCGACTGGGAACTGAGTAGCGCGGGGCCGCCGCCTCCATGATACTTTTGAAGGACTCAGTTTCCACAACCCTATACGGCAGCATCTCAAGGCTGATGAATTTTGCTATGCGGACGGTTAACGTTTGAGCGTGCGGGTGCGTGGCGGCGTACTTGCGCTTGCGCTCGAACACTTGCGCAAGCGACGGCTGAACGGTGCGCTGAACTACACTGCTGGATGGGGCCGAGGACAGCGGAGATGAGGGTGTGGGTGCAGGCCATGAGGCGGTAGTGCCTGTGTCCTGAGAGGGGGGTTGCATCTCAGTGGCAGGTTGGGGCACAGGGGGAGAGGCAGGGGTGCAAACCGGAGGCGGTGAACGGCCTTCGTCCCACCTTGTGGGGTGCTTGGCCATCATATGTCTGCGCATGGTGGTGGTGGTGAGGCTGTTGGTGTTGGCTCCCCAGCTGAGCTTTGCGCAACAAAGGTTGCACACCACTGTTCGTCGGTCGTCAGGCGTCTCTGTGAAAAACTGCCAGACCTTAGAGCACCTCGGCCTCTGCAGGGTGGCATGGCGCGAGGGGGCGCTTTGGGAAACACTTGGTGGATTATTCGGTCTGGCCCTGCCTCTACCCCTGGCCACCGCACTGCCTCTTGCAACCTGCCCTGCTGATGCCCTTGACTCCCCCTCTGAAGACCTGTCCTCCTGAGTAAGCGTTGCACACCAGGTGGGGTCAGTCACCTCATCGTCCTGCTGCTCTTCCTCCGAATCCTCTGTGCGCTGCTCCCTCGGACTTACTGCCCTTACTACTACCTCACTGCAAGACAACTGTGTCTGATCGTCATCGTCCTCCTCACCCACAGAAAGTTGTTGAGACAGTTGGCGGAAGTCCCCAGCCTCTTCCCCCGGACCCCGGGAACTTTCGAATGGTTGGGCATCAGTGACGATAAACTCCTCTGGTGGGAGAGGAACCGCTGCTGCCCAATCTAAGCAGGGGCCCGAGAACAGTTCCTGGGAGTGTTCCCGCTCCTGAGCAGGTGTTATTGTAGTGGAGTGAGGAGGCTGGGAGGAAGGAGGAGCAGCAGACAGAGGATTCGGATTGGCAGCAGTGGACGGCGCAGAACTGCGGGTAGACGATAGGTTGCTCGAAGCACTTTCTGCCATCCAGGACAGGACCTGCTCACACTGCTCATTTTCTAATAACCGTCTCCCGCGTGGACCCATTAATTGGGCGATGAATGTGGGGACGCCAGAAACGTGCCTCTCTCCTAATCGCGCAGCAGTCGGCTGCGACACACCAGGATCAGGAGCTCGGGCTGTGCCCACACCCTGACTTGGCCCTCCGCGTCCTCGGCCGCGTCCACGTCCTCTAGGCCTACCCCTACCCCTCAGCATGCTGTATTACCAGTGATTTGATTTCACAGGCAGGAAATAAATTGGCGCAAGACTGCAGGCCAAATATAATTTTTGCCCTTTTTGGAAAACGAAAGGCCCCACTGCCTCTAGTGAATGAATTATCTAAGTTTAATAACTGTGCTGTGTCCCTGCTAATGTGTCACAGAACGTGAGGGTAGCAGAGTTATTAACTCTGGCAGAGCAGGTATTTTTTTCCCAATTAAGGAAAGCAAATGGCGAAGCCAGCAGTAAAGCGTAGCTGGGTGCGTCTGATTTAGCAATGTTGTTCACGCAGCTCACACGTGTCCACCGCCCTTAGGACGGACAGAGGCTGGACAAATAGATTTGTTTTCAGTTTTTTTCCACCAAAAGGCAGCACTGCATATATTCAATGAACATGAGAAGTTTAATAACTGTGCTGTGTCCCTGCTTATGTGTCACAGAACGTGAGGGTAGCAGAGTTATTAACTCTGGCAGAGCAGGTATTTTTTTCCCAATTAAGGAAAGCAAATGGCGAAGCCAGCAGTAAAGCGTAGCTGGGTGCGTCTGATTTAGCAATGTTGTTCACGCAGCTCACACGTGTCCACCGCCCTTAGGACGGACAGAGGCTGGACAAATAGATTTGTTTTCAGTTTTTTTCCACCAAAAGGCAGCACTACGTATATTCAATGAACATGAGAAGTTTAATAACTGTGCTGTGTCCCTGCTTATGTGTCACAGAACGTGAGGGTAGCAGAGTTATTATAACTCTTGGAGAGCAGGTATTTTTTTCCCAATTAAGGAAAGCAAATGGCGAAGCCAGCAGTAAAGCGTAGCTGGGTGCGTCTGATTTAGCAATGTTGTTCACGCAGCTCACACGTCTTCACCGCCCTTAGGACGGACAGAGGCTGGACAAATAGATTTGTTTTCAGTTTTTTTCCACCAAAAGGCAGCACTGCGTATATTCAATGAACATGAGAAGTTTAATAACTGTGCTGTGTCCCTGCTTATGTGTCACAGAACGTGAGGGTAGCAGAGTTATTATAACTCTTGGAGAGCAGGTATTTTTTTCCCAATTAAGGAAAGCAAATGGCGAAGCCAGCAGTAAAGCGTAGCTGGGTGCGTCTGATTTAGCAATGTTGTTCACGCAGCTCACACGTGTCCACAGCCCTTAGGACGGACAGAGGCTGGACAAATAGATTTGTTTTCAGTTTTTTGGCACCAAAAGGCAGCACTGCGTATATTCAATGAATAACAACTGTGTTGTCGCCCTGCCTATACAATTCTTTCCCTGCAGTATCAATGGAGGGTGCAATGGTCTGCAGAGGCGATTTTGAGAAGCAAAAAAAAATGCAGCACAGCTAACAGCAGCCTGGACAGTACTGCACACGGATAAATATGGCCCTAGAAAGGACCGTTGAGGTTCTTGAAGGCTACACTCACTCCTAACACTCTCCCTGCCTATGCAGCACTTCTGTCCCTAATGCCAGGTGCAACGGTCTGCAGAGGCGATTTTGAGAAAAAAAAATTTGCCACTGCTAACAGCAGCCAACACACAGCTATCAGTGGCCCTAATAAGGACCTTTGGGGGGTCTTGAAGCCTACACTAACTACCAATTCTTTCCCTACAGCAGCTCCGGTACAAACAGCACTGTCCCTCATCTAACTCACACCGCATCTGTGGCGAGCCGCGGGAGGGGCCGACTTTTATGTTCGGGTGACACCTGATCTTCCCAGCCACTCACAGCAGGGGGGTGGTATAGGGCTTGAACGTCACAGGGGGAAGTTGTAATGCCTTCCCTGTCTTTCAATTGGCCAGAAAAGCGCGCTAACGTCTCAGGGAAGGAAGTGAAAATAACCAGAACACCGCATGGTGTTCGTTACGAATAACGAACATCCCGAACACCCTAATATTCGCACGAATATCAAGCTCGGAAGAACACGTTCGCTCATCTCTAGTAATAACCCTACCTTCAGATTTCAATCACAATTGCGTATCATGCTTAATGAGGCCTTGATTGAAGGCCTGATTGATAGCAGCCTATCAAAATATTTGGATGTACAGCATCCGATTATACCGACACTGTATGTTCTGCCCAAGATACATAAAAACAACCAGGCAGACCGGTAGTATCGGGGGAGGATCCCTGTTTTGCAATGTGGCACAGTTCCTTAACAAGGTTCTGAGAAGAATTGCAGTGGAGTCAGGTACCTATGTTAAGACCCATTTAGACACAACCATTATAGCTCAAAATTCGCTCAAAAGCCGTCTTTTGAGCTATAATCGTTGTGTGTAACTACACTGACATCGTGCAGTTTTCGCTACCCTGTCGCTCATCGTCGTCTTTCAATATGCTGAAAGACGAATATGAGCCTTATCAAGGATTCACAGCGGGATACAGCTGATACTATTGTTTCAGCTATATCCTGCTCCCTGATGACAGGCGGGGTATGAAGAACAGAGCGGTCCAGCTCTGTTTTCCATACCCCGCTTGTCTTCTGCATCCTCTGCATGGAGCGCTTGGTTGTATAACAGCTGGGCGCTCCGTGCAGAAAACAGCTGGATGCAGAAGACAAGCGGGGACAACCCGCTTGTCTTCTGCATCCTCTGCTTCGAGCACTCGACTGTATAACAGCCAGGCGCTCGGAGTGGGGGAACAGCTGTATGCAGATGACAAACGGGGATACCCCGCTTGTCTTCTGCATCCTCCGCTCAGAGCGTCCGGCTCTATAACAGCCGGGAGCTCGGAGTGTGGGGAACAGCTATATGCAGAAGACAAACAGGGATACCCCACTTGTCTTCTGCTTCCTCCACTGGCAGAACAAGGTGATCGCTCATCTTGAGCGATCATCTTGCACTGTAAATGACACAACGATAATCGCTCAAAAGTCGCTTGAGCGACATCTTTTCAGCAATTATCGTTGTGTCTAAATGGGCCTTTAGGGACACAACAGATTAGTCTGACTTCACTATCCTTGCTTCACTTGACGTTACTGCACTACACACTCCTATTACCCATGCCAAGGGAATCGAGGCAGTACATGAATATGTAACAAAATCTGATATACCGCTGAAGTATGATCGGCTTGCCCTGTCATTGTTGGAGTACATCCTCTCCAACAATTATTTCATGTTCGGGGGGAGGGGGGATTTACTACCGACAGCGACAGGGCACTGGATCAAATGTAGCACCCACCTATGGCAACATTTACATGCACAAATTTGAAGAGTATTATATCTACGCATCTGTATGGTTCTCCAAGGTTGGGTGCTGGTGACGGTACATTGATGATATTTTTATACTATGGGAGGGCTCTGAGTTAGAATTGTGCAATTTTCATAACACTTTGAATAACATCTATCCAGAGCTCCAATTTACACTGACGAGCTCAAAAACGGAAATTCAATTTCTAGATGTTTTGGTCACTAAACATAATTCTACAGTGCGTACCGCTTTATTTGTCAAGCCAACCGACTGCAGTAGTCTCCTCACATATGAGAACTTTCATTCTTCTTCAATGAAGCGCTCATTACCCTGGAGCCAGCTATTGCGGATCACCAATGAGGATAAAATTGACAGGAGGTTGGACAAAATGTGTCAAAAAGTTCTAGCAAGGGAATACCCCAGGGAACTGCTGGATGAGACAGTCGGGAGAGCAAAAGTCCTTACACAACAGGATCTATTGACCCCTAAAATACGAGACTTAAATCTTGATAGGATGCCATTTGTCTCGACGTATAACACTAATAGTCACAGGGTGTCCGCCATAATTAAGAAACACTGGTCTTGCTTAAAAATGGGTGTACTGAGGTGCCTGAATGTAGGAATATGCTTATTATGGCATACAGGAGAGGGAGAAACATTGGTGACAGTCTCGTCCAATCTCATTTTGTACAGCATGAGAGGAGTATACAATCTGTTTTGGCACCAGCAAAAATGGGCAATTTTCCGTGCCTTGGATGTTCCTGCTGTGGGAATCTCCTGAGAGGAGACCATTCAGGCATCCACTACGTGGCCATAAATATTCCATCAAAGGGCAGTACTCTTGTGCTTCAATATTCGTCAGACCTCATTACAAGCCCATGTGGTCTAGGATATGTTAGTGAGACCACCATGTAGGTGAGGACGGGGATGGTTAAGCACAAGAGTACTATTACAACTAGGAATATGGAGTTGCCCGTCTTTAGGCAATTTGCTGAGTGCAAACACAGCATAAATCAATTCAAGTTTCGAATAATTTACCACGTCCCGACCCTTCCTAGGGGAGGTGATTGTGGTTGATTACTTAAAAAGAAAGAATTATACTGGATTTATGAGTTGGACACTATGGCACCCAAAGGCTTAAATCTAGAGGACCAGTGCATGCCACATCTATAACATCTTGATTCCTATTGCTCCATATGTCTGAATAGTGTGACTCTCTCTCTCTCTCTCTCTATATATATATATATATATATATATTTTATTTATTTATTTTTTTTTTAATTTAAATTTTTTTTATTTATTTATTTATTTATTTTTTTTAATATATTTGTTTCTATGTTCTTTCAGATTCTAATGGTGCTGCTCCAGAGGTGACTCCATCTATCCATTCTAATTATGTGGATTTTGATTCTTGATACTAGGAGTGTTGATTTGGTTGCCATGTATTCATTAATGAATAAAATACTCTTTCTGCACAGTGCTTTGATCAATTTTTATGTGTTACTATATATAAGAATATATGAACAAAGAACATACAGCTATAGATTCGGCACAATCTTGTCTTCAGGTAGGGGAGATAGAATACCAGTGGATACCTTGTGAGGAGATATATGGTTAGGGGTTTATGTACTGAATTTGTAACAGGGTCTGGCGTGGAGGGGAAGTTGAGAGGAGGCCCTCTGAATACGGCAGCCATGGAGGGGGAGACGCTGGAGATCTCACCAGGAAAGGGAACTGTGAGTAGCCTGGGCAGCAGCCCTTACACCCAGCACAGCACACTCTCCTCCCCAGCCCAGAACCCTGCAGAAGAGGGGAGTGGTAGTCCCTACACATGGCCACAGACCCCAAGGCCCACCATCACTAGTGGCTCAGCACACAAAGGGTCCCGAAGCCTCCAGAGGAGATAGAGGAGGAGGCATGGAAAAGCTGCATTATGGCAATCTCCACAAAATATGAACTTGACAGACTCTTTCAACGATTTGAAGCATCAAATAAACAAGTGCTGGAGCAAATGCACTCAGAAATGCAGCATTTGGGCCATAGGATCTAACAAGTAGAGGAGGCGCAGGAGAATACGGCGGCCATTTTAGAAACACACAGGCAGGCAATCCACGCACAAGCCGATCAAATTACCAGCATCATCATGCATATCGACGACCTGGAAAACTCGCGCATACGTGGCCTGCCGGAGGAGGTAGAGGGGAAACACCATTTAAACATGGGCGCAATGCTTTTTCTAGCAGTTAATAGACCACCAGCCAGATCGTCCCATTGAGATTGACCGAATTCATAGGGCTTTGGGCCCTAGATCCGCAGACCCCAACCGGCCGAGGGACATCGTTTGCAGGATCCACTTTTCAAAAAAAAAGATGTAATTCGCCGCAAAGCTAGAGAAAAAGGAGACTTACACTATGAAGGCAAACCCATTGTGCTCCTTCAGGATCTCGCACGCCACACTCTCCGTCTGAGAGGGGCCCTTAGACCAACCCTGACGGCCCTGAAAAATCAGGGAATCCCATATAGATGGGGGTTCACCTTTTCCCTCACGGCAAGGAAAGAGGGGAAAACAGTAACATTCCGCTCTCTAGGAGACTTACCGAACTTTTTATGAACTCTCCAACTATCGATGATATCATTGCCTGACTGGCCCGTGACTCCGACGGTCCTAGCTCCCACTGCCCAGGAGCAATGGCAGACCATACAGCCTAAATTTTGCCATGAGAGACGCGGGCCCGCAGATAGGAACACTTGAACTCGTATTCTATGACCACTGGAGAGATGTCTCCGTCCTACTGAATATGCTGGAGAGGATCCCGTCCTAGATTACAACCTTCATCGTGTGTTATAGCCTAGTTGTTGCAGGGGTGGCGGTTTCTTATCCCGCTCCCCCTCGTTTTGCTTTTTCTCTGTTTGTGTTGCTGATGGTGCGTGGGGGAATGGTCGGGAGGATCATGGAAAAGAGGATGCGCGGTCCCTGATGCCAGAGGTTGGACTCTGAGCTGGGCCCGCGGCCCCTTGACCTAAGCACTGGGTGTGCATTTATCCCAGGAGCATTGTACCGGAGGCGCGGGGCTTTTTTCCTTGACCCACCCTATGTTAAGCGCATTGCCATATACACGTCTCCTTACAAGTGTGGAGACAACGACACTGTCTGGGTAATGTTGGTGCCTCAAGAGTTTTCACCCAAGGCCTCTTAACGAGGTCTATTGCAATTTTCCTATGTCTATTTGTTTGGGTGTGGGATGCGGGGGGCCAAAGCCTACCCTGGTCTGTTTCCTCACCCCCCCCACACCAGGTGACCAGACACATCTAGTGTGGATGCTGGCAATAAACCTGCCAGTTGCTCACCTACATAGCATCTGCAGTTGCTTAATGCTGCACAAGGTTGCTGATGGTAAACCTTCTTTTTTCACTTTTCCTCTTCTCACTTCCTTCTTCACCCTTCTACCACATTACCTTCCCCTCCTCCTCCCCCCACCACTTTCCCCCATGGCCGACCTACAGTCCAGCCTACCATTGCTAGAACTAGATGGCTGATCTAAGTTTTTGTTCCTTTAATACGAGGGAGCTGAACAAACCTGCCAAGAGGGGGCAGATCCTAGATCATCTGCACCGAAAAAAAATAATGATCACTCTCATTCAGGAAACACATTTCCAGGATGCGAAAATCCCCGAGTGTAAACACCGCCATTACACCACATGGTTCCACAGCCCACACCCAACAAAAAAAGTGGGTGGCATTTCTATAGCCATCCACAAATGCTTACCTCATAAGCTCATATCCTCAGAGGTGGATGGGGGTGGGCACTACATATTTTTGAAGAGCCAAGTGAATAATGAAACTTTAATGGTGGCTAACGTTTACTTCCCAAATCAGGACCAGAAACGGTTCAGAATCCGAGTGTTGGGGGCCCTGGCGATCATCGCAGACGGGTCGAACATCATCCTCGGAGGAGATTTCAATCTGAGTATGGATCCTACCCATGACTCCTCGGAGGGTAAGTCAGGGGTTTCCCCCTCTGTCACACGTAGACTCAGATCAAAACTAGCGAATCTCAGGTTGGTAGATTTCTGGAGGACTTTACACCCGGGAGAGAGGGACTATAGTTACTATTCTGCAGCCCATAATAATTATCACAGGTTAGACTACCTTTTTGTATCACATGGGCTGTTGTATAGGCGTCCCTTCTCTTCGTTGGGAGCATTTATATGGTTGGACCATGCTCCAGTCTGGGGGTCCCTGATGGCAGGCAGAAGAGACAGCGCGACTTTTACATGGCGTCTGAACGATAACTTATTAGATGATGCTGTCTACACACAGGAGATACAGCAGACTATAGAGAATTTTAGATCTGATCATGACACAGACCCCACCGCAGCCCCCATGAAGTGGGAGGCCCTCAAATATGTCCTCCGAGGGATATTTATCTCACATGGAGCCAGGCTCAAAAAAGACAGATCGGCTAAACTAGAAGAGTTGTTAGTACACCTAGACAGATTAGAGACAACTAATAAGTCATCCCCGGTAGATAATATCGTCGCAGAAATATCATCAACACGGATGGATATCCTCCGCATACTCGACCAGGCTTCCCTGTGCCGGCGGGATAAATTAAAAGGAAGGTTTTATGAATTCAGAGACAAATCTGGTAGGGGACTAGCAAGGGCACTAAATCCCAGATCGCAGCAGACATACGTATTTGCTGTCAAAAAGCCCGGAGAGGGGTTGGTTCACGACAATACCGGGATTCTGGAGAGCTTCTGTTCGTTTTATCAGGACTTGCATAGTCTAGAAGAGAGACAGGGAGAGCGGGGACAGGAATTTGGTACAGAGAGGGAGGCATATATTGCAGCCCACACCCCTACTCAAATCTCAAATGATGATAAACAAGCCCTAGAAGAGGATTTCACGCTCCAAGAGCTGAAAGAGACGGTAATGTACCTGAAGATGGGTAAGAGCCCAGGCCTTGATAGATTCACTCCCCGCTTCTTTAAAACATACTTTGAACAGCTAGCTTCCTTGATGTTAGAAGCCTTCAACGCAATTTCTAGAACGTGCCCCTTTCCGACGCAGGCATTACAAGTCACGGTCTTACCCAAACCCGGGAAGGACTCATCCTGCTGCGGGAGTTATAGGCTGATCTCGCTCCTAAATATGGATACGAAGTTATTCTCTAAGATGCTTGCGGGTCGCCTGCAGTCCCACATCCCAGCTCTGGTTCATGGAGACCAAGCGGGCTTTGTCCCCGGAGGGGAGGCAGGGGACAATACAATTAGGACCTTGGCACTCCTGTCTAGGGCCTCGAGATCAGATAACCCCCTATGCCTTTTATCAGTCGATGCTGAAAAAGCGTTCGACAGGGTAGACTGGAGGTTCATGGAGGCAATCCTCAAACAGGGTTGGGACCGAGATTCTTGGGATGGGTTATGGCGTTATATACAAAACCCTCAGCTTGTTATTGGTAGATTATCCCAACAGATCCAGATCAAAAATGGCACTAGACAGGGCTGTCCCCTGTCTCCCTTCCTATATATTCTTGTCATGGAGACACTGGCCAACGCCCTTCGGGTAAACGAGAATATTAGAGGCGTACAGACGACCAATGATGAACATAAAATTGCCCTGTACGCTGACGACCTATTAATATACATAACTAACCCAAGAATTGCCCTTCCCAATATATTGGAAGAATTCCGGAGATTCGGTCAATTTTCCAACTTTAAAGTAAACTTGAGTAAGCTGAGATTTTAAATGTCAACATAGCAGAGGGTGAAAAGGAGGCCCAGAAATCCGCTTTCCCATTCGCTTGAAATAAGGAGAGTATTAAATATGTGGGCATAACAATTACACCAGACATAGCAGACCTCTTCCAAAAAATTACAAGCCGCCTTTGGTAAAACTAGAGGGAGACTTAGATAGATGGCGTACAGTGCCCCTCTCCTGGTTTGGCAGGATTAGCACCGTTAAATGAATATCCTCCCGAGACTCTTATATGCCCTTCAAACCTTACCTATACACCTACCGGGAGCTTTCCTGAACCAGATCCGGAGGTCAATGATGCGGTTTGTCTGGGTAGGCAGGCGACCATGACGCAATTGGAGAGCCCTCACTGCACCTAGGGAACGAGGCGGTATGGGTATCCCGAATCTATCCTTATATTACAGGGCCATGCTAACACGGCGTATTCTGGATTTAATATGTGGAAGGATGCAAAAAAGATGGGTAGTAATGGAACAGGATTCAACCCCTCACAGGGGAATGGGCTTACTGTGGCTCCCAGGGCGGGAGAGACATAGAAATATAGGACTATCACCTTTCATAGAGAACCTCCTGTCAACATGGATGGGTCCTGCTACCTTAACAGGATTAATTATGTGACCGGGACCTTTGACACCACTGGTGGGCAACACCGATATCCCCTCATCCTTTAAAGGCTCAACATTTATAAACATATTGACAGCTGACCGAACATCCGAGATCCCTAGGGTTAGAGATATGCTGGGGGTGGATGGTCTTAAGACGCTGAGGGAGGCGCTTTGGGACCGGGGGCCCCCGGCTGGAGCATGGTACCAATACCTCCAACTATGTCATTACATCAGGACATTAGGAAGAACACAGCAAATAGGGTCATTTCTGACACCCTTTGAGAACCAATTTATCTGCAAACAGAAGTGCCAAAGTAAAATCTCCGAATTATACAGGTTCTTCGTGGATGAGGACACTCGGGGTAGAGGGGTGGCCTTAGAGAGAGAGTGGGAACGTGAGTTGGGCGGCGCCCTTTCCGAGGAGTCATGGAGAAAAGCTTACGTCTTGACACATAAGATAAACATCTCAAGTAAACTGCAGGAACTGAATTATAGATACTCACAAGGTGGTACAGGACCCCGGAGAGGTTGGCCAAAATTTACCCCCAACACCCGGATGCCTGCTGGTGATGCCTGACAGAGAAAGGCACCCTTGTCCACATCTGGTGGTCATGCTCGTTGATTCGCCCCCTCTGGCAGGAGGTCAACGCTCTCTACATGTGGGCTAGCAGGAATCAAACCCATCTGACACCGGACCTAGCACTATTGTCCATACTTCCTGGCTTGATGGCTCAGGCCAAGAGCTCGTTACTGAGCTTTTTTGTTTTAGCAACATACCAGGTGATTCCCAGAAAATGGAAGTCCACATCTCCACCCCCCAGGGTAATGTAGTTGGAGGCGCTTGACAACATCAGGTATTTAGAGGAACTACTCACTAGAGATGAGATACGGTACAATAAATATTTGGCAGTCTGGTCCACATGGAATCGACTTCGCACCACCCAAGATGTGACTACTTGGGTTACTAACGAAAGTATTCTGCCTCCCCGTCCTCACCCCTCCCTACGATAATACCGTCGGGCTGTGGATCAATGGTTTGGTCTGGTTTAGTGACATGGAATAGATCGGATCCCCCCCCCCCACCCTCATCCTCCCATCCCTTCACCCCCATCCCCCCATCCTGTACCCACTTCTCTGTTTTCTTCCATTCTTTTCTACTTCATCTATATATCTAAACTTTTTCTTGGTTATATATCATTGTGAGAGTGATATCACTCTCTATCGTTATAATTTTCATTTTACTTCCTTTGTTTATGTTCAAATTGTGTCTCTGATTGAAGTATTGCTGAGAGTGATTAGCTTTTATACAAGACGCAGTTATAAGACATGCGAACCAGTTATAAATATCCAGAGACTAGTGTTTTGTAATAATTTTGTTTTCTTTGCATTGATGTAAACCTACATTAAGACATAAATCAATAAAATACATTTTGAACCATAATTTTCATATACACTTAACCCTTGCCAGTTCAAAAACATAGGTAGGCCCCTAACTAAGTGCGTAGCCATAAGTTGGGGTTTCCTTTGGTACATGTATACATACCCAAACCGGGACTTGTCTCTTTGTTTTACACTTTATTTACCATGCTGTTTCATGTATGATATTGATGCAATTCCTGTGTATAACTGTGGTTATTGTGGTGACATGTCTATATACATAATGGGTTAATGCTGCATAATGTCATGTGTATTATTCTTTGCCCGGTCGGCCTCCGTTGGGGTCTGCGCATGCACAGTAGTGATTGGAGCGCTTGACGCGGTGACTATCGCAAGGTTTGACTCTGATGCGTGCGCAGTCTGTATATTCTATGCACCCGCGTGATAGCAGCTGAGGACGTCACAGGATTTACGATGATGGAGGCCAGGATGGATGCAGCAGCCCAAGTTGCAGTACTACGTTGTATATATGTATGTATAGCGATGTAATGTGTTTTTAAGTGTACATGTGTTAGTAAAGGGGCGTGTATGTGCGCTCTAATTGGATGTGGAGTTCATAGGGTGGATATATATATGTCGTTGTAATGGTATTGTTTGACGCTTGAAAAAGACCGTGGAGGTCGAAACGTAGCTGCTTGTCCTTCGTTATGGGAGAATGAAGCCTGATCCATTGCTTTGCACCGCTTTATGCTGCCAAGTATCTGTTTATTCCTTGGCCGGCTATACTCCTGTCTGTCTTCTGTTTAGGTCCTGTCTGAACAGATTTTTAGTGCAGTCAACAGTTCTTGACTTTGACCTGCATATTTCTCCGGGCTCTTTTAGGGCTTCTTCCCACGGATGGATTTGCGGCGAAAATCTGCCGCGTTGCCCGCAGCTATTAGGTTCTATTGAACCTAATAGCTCAATGCTCACGCTGCGGAATTCCGCACCGTGAAATCACCCGTCCTCACCCACGGCATGCTCTATTTGCCGCAGGTGTACACGCGGACGGCTTCCATTGCAGTCAATGGAAGCCGTCCGTCACGCTATCTTCCGCTATAGCACAGCGGAAGATAGCGTGAAACCGCTTCCCTGCCCACGGAAGACGTCATGCGGGACGGAAGATGCCGGATCCGCAGGTAAGTATGGGGGTCTCTGGGGGGCGCCGTGACGGGCTCCGCTGCGAAATTTGCGGCAGAGCCCGTCGCGGCCATGTGCAGCAGGCCTTACACGGGCGTTGTGATTTCGGTCCACCTGCATCGCTGCCGAAAATTGCATGAACGAAAGAAAGCTGCGACCAAGTCGCGGCTAAATCTCCTGTTTTTTCACCCATTCAGATGGCCGGGCTTCGGCGTATATATACCGCAGCCGAGAATTCCGTCGGGCGGGAGTAGAGACTTTAGTGCTGCTAAAGTCTCTCTCCCTCACTTCCCCTCCCTTTGCCGGCTGATCGCCGCAATACAAGCTCCTATAGAAGCCTATGGGAGCTGCCAGCAAAGGAAGGGGGGGGGGGGGGGGGACTTTTCCAGCGTTTGCTATGCTAACTTCCCTCCCCTCTCTCTCCAGCCAATGGGAGCTGATGGCATGGGGAGGGGGAGGAACTATAGCAACGTGAGCCACTGCTAAACTCGCTACACCCCTTTCCCCCCTCCACCTCCTTTTGCTCCCTCCCCTTTTCTGACGGCTCTCACAGGCTACCATAGGATTATATGGAAACTGGCTAAGTATTATGGCAAAAAGATAGGACAAGTCCTATCTTTTCTGGCCGCACCATATGTGCTATCTTTTACGGCCGTCCGATTTTAGGTGACGGAAAATCGCCCATCTGAACGGATGCATTCGAATCAAATGCTTCAGATGGTCGCAATTTTCAACTGGCGTTGTATCGCAGCAAAAGAGTTGCGATAAAATGCTTGTGTAAAAGAGGTCTTAAGATACGTCTGTCTGGTGATTGCTAAGCATAGGGTACCATAGAAGTTTATGGAAACCGGCTACCTATTCCGGCAAAAAGATAGGACAAGTCCTATCTTTTCTGGCCACACGTAAAAGCGACTGGCTGGAATGCGCACCGTATGCCCTATCTTTTTTCCGCACCACAAAATCGCCCATCTGAACGGATGCATAAGAATCCAATGCTTCAGATGGTCGCAATTTTTGGACAGCATTTTGTCTTGGCAAAACAGCCTCGATAAAACGCTCATGTAAGAGAGGCCTTAACATAAGTCTGTCTGGTGATTGCTAATTATTGGGGTTTTTAACATCTTGTTTCCTATACCCTATAACTAGTAGTTACGGTATATGTATCAAGCCCTTTTACATGGGGCCATTATCATGCTTGTTAGATTGAGAGGTTTGCATGATAATTGTGCAGTGTAAACGCATGCAGCGGAGGAATGATCAGCCATAAATCACTGATTGGATTTTTCATGCAGACCATAAAATTATTGTTGGTCTGCTGCTGCATCTTCAATGTGAGGACTCATAGGCGCCCGTGTTACTACAGCAAGCAGGTGGCCGTACCTGAAGACGGACGTCTCTCTGCAGCGCCGAGAGGAAGAACATGTGACCGGCTTCATTGCCGGTCATGTGTTCTTTGATCAGCGCTGGAGAGAGACGGCCGTCTTCAGGTACGCCCGTCTTCTAACTGTCAGTCACACGGGTGCATCGGCGCAGGTGTACGGGTGCCGATGCGCCCGTGTGACTGAGCCCTGAAGAGGCAGTCATTCATCTATGAATAATGGCCTGTTTACTGTGAAGAGATCCCCGGCGCGTTCCACCACCATTCATGGATCGCTCTAGTGTAAAACTACAGGAACGATTATTGCCAATACGGTTGTTGGGCGCATTTGCTACCATTTTAACCCTGTCCTGACTAAGACCTCTATCAGGGAGAGAGAGTGGAGGACCCTGACTGATCCCGCCTCTGTCACCAATTTGAAACTGATCAACTAAATCAAGCTCATTCACCGCTACCAATTTTTCACGCCAGAGCCTCCAGTGACCACTCTAGCGGTATTGCAAGTGCTGAGTCATTAGTATACAGGTGGATTTCTACCCAGCTTTCCCAGGCTCCTGCAGGCATGCAAAACAAAAGCTCAAATCACCCCCTGGTCAGTTTAACGTATTCAGCACTCTACAATACCCACACACACTTGCTGCCACCACCAGCTTGTATATCACCGGTAAACTGGAACCCGGACTATGAGTTATGAACACGATTTTCAAAGTTATGGTTTGTTTTAAAATGCAGATTCTAATGCAGTATATTTCTAACGTCTATCTATCTCTCTCTCTCATATCTATCTATCTATCTAATATGCATCTCTCTCATATCTAGCTATCTCATATCTATCTATCTATCTCATATCTATATTCTATCTCTCTCTCTCTCTCATATCTCATTATCTATCTATCTCTCTCATATCTATCTATCTCATATCTATCTATCTCATTATCTATCTCTCTCATATATCTCTATCTATCTATCTCACATCTATCATCTATCTATCTATTTATCTATCTATCTCACATCTATCATCTATCTATCTATCCATCTCTTATCTATCTATCTCATATCTATCTCATTATCTATCTCACATCTATCATCTATCTATCTCACATCTATCATCTATCTATCTCACATCTATCATCTATCTCATATCTACCTCATATCTATCTATCTATCTATCTATCTCATATCTATATTCTATCTCTCTCTCATATCTCATTATCTATCTATCTCATATCTATCTCATTATCTCTCTCTCATATCTCTCTATCTATCTATCTCATTATCTCTCTATCTATCTATCTCATATCTATCTCATTATCTATTTCACATCTATCATCTATCTATCTCACATCTATCTATCTCACATCTCTCTATCTCACATCTATCTATCTATCTATCTCATATCTATCTGTCTGTCTATCTACCTCACATCTATCTATCTATCTATCTATCTATCTATTTATCTTATATCTATCTCATTATCTGTCTGTCTATCTACCTCATATCTATCTTATATCTATCTCATTATCTATCTCACATCTATCATCTATCTATCTATTTATCTCATATCTATCTCATTATCTATCTGTCTGTCTATCTACCTCATATCTATCTTATATCTATCTCATTATCTCACATCTATCTATCTATGTCATATCTATCTATCTATATCTATTTATCTCATATCTATCTGTCTATCTATCTAATATCTACCTCATATCTATCTGTCTATCTACCTCATATCTATTTTATATCTATCTATCTCATTATCTCACATCTATCTAGCTCATATCTTTCTATCTATGTCCTAGCTATCTGTCTATCTTTGCCCAAAATCTCTATGAACCCTGAGCCAAAAGAGTTAAATCTGATTATGTTAAACAAATTCAGATGTTGAATCCCATCATTTCTGAAATATCCAGCTTTCCTATATTTCATGTGAAGTGCACGCTGTACTCTATCAGTATACACCCACCCCCAAAGCTTTAATAAACTGTTCTGTGTAACCTAGACGAGTCGTGATGTCCTCTATCTCAGATGTGCAGAGCCATACTGATGACACAAGTGCATGAATATTCATAGAGCACGTAGCAAGTGCGTAATCACACGATTCCATACGAGCATTGCCGTGGCAAGCTGGGAATCAGTATGAGCTCAGTTCTCCTCTGAGATGCGACAGATCACAGCCGACCCGCCTGCTGAGCTGAAAAATGGAGCTGCTGGATAAGCCAGATGACAGCTCGGTGGTCTATTATTAGGAGGATTCCTACAAATCCCGTCTTCATAGGTTTTTCATAGTGATGCTGGTGATTTTGACACTGTAGTAAATGCGTGGGTGTAGGCTTAGCATCAGGAATACACTAATAGATTCCTATTGTGAGGCTTCACTCTCCAGTAATCACTTGGAACACATAATTGTTCCAGTGAGAACCGGCCAGAACTACAGAGTAGAAGGCATCTCACGTACCACCGATACCTGCAGTTCTTGTTCCCTCCAACAATAGAAAGGTATACAGTAGATGAGCTTCTCAGCTTTAGAATGCAGACCTTTTATCCACATGAACGTGTCTTCCTGCTCAGTCGCAGAAATGTAATATGGTAGCAAACAGCAATTTTTGGAGAGCATTTGCGCAGATTTGGTTTCCGTTAGCGGACGCAATTACAATGTACAAAGTGTACAAGTGAATGTCCCAACAAAATGACATTAATACTAGAGATAAAAAATAGAACAAAAGGAAATGATAAAAAATTACATAGTAGCATAGGTCAGCCTATTACCCCTCAATGCTGATCCAGAGGAAGGCGAAAACAATGGGGTAGAAGTCAATTTTCCCCATTTAAGGGAAAAAAATTCCTTTGCGACTTCAATCTGGCAGAATAATCCGTGGATCACCGACCCTTCTGGAGTAATTAGTGACTATAACATGTAATATTGTAACATCCAGGCCCCTCTTGAACTATTTATCAAATCCGCCTTCATCATGTCGTCAGGGAGAGAGTTCCATAGTCTCACTGCTCTTACAGTAAAGAACCCCTTCTGTGTTGGTGATGAAACCTTCTTTCTTCTAGACGTAGAGGATGCCCTCTTGTTACCGTCGCAGTCCTGGGTATAAACAGATGATGGGAGAGATCTCTGTATTGTACTCTGACATACACTTTTGGTAAATAAAAAAGCACCTAGAACAAGTTGTCATTTTGCTGCAAAACTTGGCATGCAGCTACATCCCAGGCAGATATGCAAATGATGAGAGTTGTTGGTCTGCTGGGTCACCAGATTTATCACCAATAGAGCATATATGGGACCATCTGGGAAGATGACTTTGATAGCCTATGAGTTTGCACGATCTAGATGCTCAGTTACACAAATGTGGACTGATATGCCGTAGGATACCATACAGAACCTCTACGCCTCCCTGCCTACCCTTATGATATCTTGTATCCAAGCTAGAGGTGGTACAACAGATCACTAGAGCTCCATGCCCACTCGTATCACATCTTGTATCCAAGCTAGAGGCGGTACAACAGATCACTAGAGCTCCATGCCCACCCGTATCACATCTTGTATCCAAGCTAGAGGCGGTACAACAGATCACTAGAGCTCCATGCCCACTCGTATTACATCTTTTATCTAAACTAGGGGCATTACAACAGGTTACTAGAGCTCCATGCCCACCCGTATCACATCTTGTATCCGAACTAGGGGCAATACAACAGGTTACTAGAGCTCCATACCCCCCGTATCACATCTTGTATCCGAACTAGGGGCAATACAACAGGTTACTAGAGCTCCATGCCCACCCGTATCACATCTTGTATCCGAACTAGGGGCAATACAACAGGTTACTAGAGCTCCATACCCCCCGTATCACATCTTGTAGCCAAGCTAGAGGCGGTACAACACGGTATTAGAGCTCCATGCCTGCCCGTAGCACATCATGTATCCAAGCTAGAGGCGGTACACACAGAACTGTGAAGTAGTTTGGTGTTTGTGCACTGGGCATGAGACTGCTGGGGGTGGGGTGTCGAAGATAGCAAAGTCACGTAGCACAACTACAGCCCTCTAACCAGCATCCAGATGACAGAGCTTGGTTGATTGACGCGGGGAGTTGGACCATTCCTTCTTTCAACACGGCATCAACCATTTGTAAGAAGCTTGAAGGACCCCATCCATATTGCATAGTTGTCCGATCCCATTGAACTTGGCGAGTTTGGCTTACTATTTCTCCAATGTGTAAGGCCAGCATTAGAAATTGCGTTGTTAGCCCTTCCAAACTGATTTATGTGCTCCTCTTTCCACAAAATTTTACTTTAATGGTGGCTCAGTAGGGTCATAATATGGTTGTAGTGAGATTTCAATTGGACTGCAGGGATTCTGAATTTGTGCTTTCAGTTTGTTTAAATAGGACAAAATACAAAATATTGCTATTACTTTCTAATTAGAGATGAGCGAACGTGCTCGGCCACACCCCTTTTCGCCCAAATACCGCGATTTTCGAGTACTTCCGTACTCGGGCGAAAAAATTCGGGGGTCGCCGTGGCGGCGCGGGGGGTTGCAGCGGGGAGTGGGGGGGAGAGGGAGAGAGAGAGGGCTCCCCCCTGTTCCCCGCTGCTACCCCCCACGCCGCCACGCCTCTCCCCGCCCCCCGGCGCACCCGAGTACTTTTCACCCGAGTAGTGAAGTACCCGGAAATCGCGGTATTCGGGCGAAAAAGGGGCGTGGCCGAGCACGTTCGCTCATCTCTATTTCTAATTTAAAAAATGAAGCTCGGATTAATTAGTTGACAGGTTTGCCAGTAGTCAGTGGTGCAGATACTGGAGATAGTCAGTAAATGGTCCTCTCTCTATGGCTTGTTTTGTCAGTACCAACACATTACATGGATCTCTGTCTCCCCCTTACTGCAGCCAGAGGGAATGCGAGCCAATAAAAATAGACTTGAGCTCAAGGTCTCTTAGACAAACCAAGTAACAAATATCCATTAGGGCTCCTTCACACGGACGTATGGGTTTTTGCACATGCCTCAGTACAACGTATATGCATTAGGAACGAGGCTTTTTTGCGTGTTCATCGGCGTATTTTACTGCACTTTCTGTGCTCGCAGGGCATGGTTTTTTGCACTTTGGACACAACCACGCCTCAATTTCAATGACTTTATAGTCTAATGAGTTCCAGATGTGTTTTTTTTCCCAGTGAAATTGCACAGTGTATAGCGCATTACTTGTGTATTGCATTCACACACCTCCATAGACTTCCATAGGGTCCTTTGCTGCACAAATGCTGACAAAAGTGGAGCATTCTGTGTTTTTTTTCTACAAGTGCAAAATGCAAGGGGGCGGTGAGCCCATTGAACGAGCCTTAGATAATAGGCTTGCTACTTCACCTGTAATATCTATGACTTAGGCCAGATTCACACGCACGTATTTGCATGTGCAAAAATTTACACATGCAATACGTAGAGAATAGAACCCATTGATTTCAATGGATATGTTCACATGTGCATATTTTTCACATGCATTTCGGTTGCCCGAAAAAATATGCAGCATACTCTATTTTCTTGCGCATCGAACGTTCCTAAAGAAGTCAATGGTAATGCGAAAATGCGTACAAAGCACGCAAGGAGATGTGTGAAACACTGTATAATTGCACAGGAAAAAAAACACATCCGGAACTCATTAGACTAATTAGTGATTTCAATGGGTGCCTTTTTGTTTGCCGCATGCAAATAAACATACCTTGCGGGAGCAAAAAGTACAGTAAAATATGCTGATGCGTGCACAATAAAAATCGTACTTCGTTGTGCAAAAATGCTGCTCTCATGCTCGCACAAATATTAATACGCTCGTGTGACTCTGGCCTTAAAGAACGCAGGATGCGTAGCGTATAAATCTATTATGACGATGTCTTTGGGGAATTACTGCAATCAATCTTCTTGTGGTGTGTAATATTCGGCGGCGGGTATCCACGGCCGGAGCAGTCAGCACCAACTCTATGTGATTAATGGTATAGACATCACAACTAAATACTAACATCATTATGTCTTAAAGGCTTTCAGTGCTTTATAAAATGTATGTATGTCATGTAGGTTTGCTGATGACAAAAGCCAGATGAAGGCTATAGCTACCGGGAGTTACGTGCTGGATACAAAGCGCCATATGGCGTGTCTTCGTGGTTTATAGCCAAAGCATTTTGTTTCGCCCATCTGGCTTTAAAGTGATCCTCCGGTCCTGGACAAACAAAGACGGTCACACGGCTTCTATGACTACCTGACGCACACTGTGCATGCTATGTATCGGCAGTCTAAGGGCTCCTTCACATGGGCAATCCATATGCACTATGTACCAGTTTTTTTTGTGCACGTACTGGCGTATCTTAATGTACTTTTTGCCCACACAATGAGCACACCCCAATTTTAATGGCTATTCAGCCTAGTGAGTTCCAGATGCGTTCTTTTTTTCATGGAATTGCGCAGCACATTGCACATCTGTGCACGCATTTGCTCACCTCCCATAGACTTCTGTGGGGCCCCTGGGTTTGCAAATACGCCCAAAAATAAAGCAGGTCCTATTTTTTTTGTGTGATGAAGAAAAGGAAATGGGAACAACCCAATTGAAATCAATGGGTTCTATTAGCTGCATACTATGCGCATAAATTGTGTGTGTGCAAATACACGTGCATGAAGGAGGCCTGAGGGCCATTTAGAAAAGTGAACAATAATAATCATTCGGTCTAAGCACGAGCCAACGACTGAACGACTAACAAGAACCGTTCACTTTTTGTTTGCCGTTCATTTTTTGCCGGCATAAAAACCATCGTTGGCTCGTTTACTTATCGTTCGGTTCAAACAGCAGTCATTCAGTCTTTCACATTCGTGAAAGACTGAGTGATACTGAATGCTGCTCCTTTGAATGAACCAATGATGTGTCTGCCGGTCTAAAGAGGCTGAACAAAAGCGAACGGTGACATCACTCGCTTGTCTGTACCTTAAAAGAAAATCTTCTAAAAGGACCCTCAGACGCTACATGCGGCTATGACTGACCGGCACGGCTTATGTGGGCAGCACTCGGCAATCTAAGCAGGTGTAGTGTCTCAGACTAATGATGCATACTAAGGGCAAAAACACACAGGCCCATGCGCGTCTACGCTCGCTGGTATGGAGGGTAGTTGTACACGAACGTTGTTTTGTTTTTTTCTTCTCGGGCTGTTTAAGCTCTGTGCCATAGCATAGGAGTTTGAAAAAAAAGGTGGGAAGACAGTAATATTGACTATGAGTGGGAAAGATAAAGCAAGTCCTATCTTTTCTTGCCTGTACTATGAACGGGTGAGAATACTGCTAGTGAAAACAAAACCATGGAAATCAATGGTTTTGTTTTGTCCCATTATGTGGCCGTGATTATAATAACGGGACTAAAACACGCCCATGTGAAGAAGCAGTGCAGCCATCCCTGTTTGTCAAGGACTGGAGGGTTGCTTTAATGCCCCAGTACAACCAAAGCAAAGCTGGTTGTTTCATTTGCTGGGGAAGCATCAAATACGGCTGATGTAGCATCTACAAGGCTGTCAGCGGCTTATGGGGGGTTCAAGCCTATTGATAGAAACTAGAGATGAGTGAGCACGCTCAGATAAAGCAGTTACTCAAGCAAGCATCGCTCTTCTCGAGTAACTGCTTACTGGTCCGAGCGTGCTCGGGGGGTGGGGGGGTGGAGGTGGCGGGGTGTAGCGGGGGGAAGAGAGAGAGAGATCTCCCTCACTCTCCCCCCTCCGCATTTCATTGCAAATAGTGCAGAGGGGTGGAGAGGAGGCAGGGAGGGGGCGGCAGTTCAGTTCCTGCTCCTGGCTCTGCCATCCCCCCCCCCCCCCCCCCCCGCAGATGAGGACAACGTATATCAGCTCGGCGTGAAAACAGAGCAGATATACGTTCGTAGGAATGCACCCTAAGGGAGGGATTGCTTTTATAGGAACTCTATATGCTGATGTTTTGTACTGCTGCATGTAGGTGTCTGATAGTATGAATCCAGTGCGTACTTTGGCGGACGGGTCTTCTTTTGCTGTTGACCAATCCAAGCATTATCAATATTTGTAATGGATTAGCTCAGATTATGTGGTCAAAGTATAAGGCCTCCTTCACACGGGCGACACACCATTGATGCGAGAAAATCGCAGCGATATCGCATCGCTGCACAGTGCGATATTGTTGCGATTTTCTCGCAGCAATACCACGATTTTGTAGCACTACAAAGTTGCATGTGACGCTACAAAATCACGCGACTTTGTAACATCACCTGCGATGATTTTTGAGGGGGCTTGAAATATAAGCCCTACCCTGAAAATAAGCTGTAACTAAAGGAGAAAAAAAAAAAAGTATACATCACCTCTTCCGCGCTGTCTTGGGCGCCGCCGCAGCTTCTCCCCAGGTTCCGGCACTGATCTTCTTCATCTTCTGGAAGCGCTAGCTGTGATTGGCTGACACTTAGCCAATCACAGCCAGTGCTCGAAGAACGGCTGTGATTGGTCTGGAGGCGGGATTTTTGAATTTGTTTAATTTTGCGTTTCATTTTCCCTACCGAATCAAATCATAATTTTCATTGAAAGGCAAAATTATGAAGCATTATATACAATGATAAATTAACTCTGCCTCCCAAGGTATTGAGTGGTAACAAAATATTTATGCCTGTTGAGCAAAACACCTGGAAAGGTGGTCATTTCTTGGACCCTCATTACAGTGAGACTGATTAGAGGTCACATTGCTTTAGTGATATGATCAGAGTAGGAGAAGACCTCATCATGGTCTCAAATTTCATGGCCTTGAAAAGTCAACATAAATGTTGGTTGCTTTAATGCAGTACACTCTGAAGTGCACAATGGCCTCGCTGCTTTCCTGCAGCCTGCAGCTTAGCTGCTCTGGCCTTGGTTCTCATGCTCACTGGTGGTCACAATGGACCACCCAATTTCCAGAAACGGCACCACAGAACTTGGTGGAAAAAAGTGTAGTGAAATGGAAAAAAAACACAATTCCGCCATCTTTAGGAAAAAATAAAATTATTTTCTGCAGCCATAACTTTTTAATTTTTTGTTGACATAATTGTGCAAGGGCTTATTTTCGGGGGGATGTCTTGTAGTTTCTATTTTGGAGTACATACAACTTTTTGATAGCGTGTTTGCACATGCCTCAGCACAACATAGGTCACCAGCATGTTATCTCTGCTCCAGATTTTCCACATCCTCCACTGGTGTAGATAGCCTCCTCTGATATTTACTCCAGTCTTGAGAGTGTCAAAGGTGGTAATAAACTTGTACTTACAAATTCTTCTGTGATGTAGAGATTTGAAATTGCCTTTTAATATAGTAATTTCATATGTTCTATGTAGTGTCCGTGACTAGAGAAATGCTCGGCCACAGGTAATTCCGTCTTTCCCTTTCTAATTGCAATGAGATCTCATACGCAGAGAATAGAACAAATTGACATCAATGGATTTGTACACATTTTCCATTGTTTTGCAACCACATTTTTCGCACGCGCAAAATAGGACTTGCTCTTTTATTGTGTGCATTTTCACACCAGGGGTCCTCATAATGGCTGCACAAATGCAAAATACGCTGCCCAATTCCGTGACAAAAGAACACATCTGGACCACATTAGGCTGAATAGACATTTAAATCAGGGCAGGTTCATCTGTTGTGCATAAATTAATATACCCCGTGTGCGCAAGAAGTACATTAAAATGCACTGATACACAAATCTATCTCGTTTATAGTGTAAATATGTTGCGCTGAAGGATGCGCGTTTGCGCATATACTTGTGTGAAGCTGCCCTTACTCTGGCGGATCTTCTGCCAGAAGAGGCCACGGCCAATGTTTTTGCAAGTCGAACAGGGTTTGATGCCCTCTACATGGAGTGATTAGCACTACTGGATACGTGTCAGACTCAGGACCTGCAAAGAATAGAACCCATTTGTAGTGACCCAGACTTGTCACTGCATAAAAAGTATATATAGTTTCTTTAAATATTTATGTTTACTTAATAATTTATATTGTTTATTTAATAGTGTGTATGTTTCTTTAATTTACACTTGTTCTAGAATGGATTTGGTGATTGGATGACCAACAACTCCATATTATAGGATAGACCAGGCCCCTGTCTAGACCCTGGAGGTTCCTCATTCCCTAATTTTCCCTTTTCACTTGTAGTGGAGCGGTCAGGAGTCAAAATGTATAGCTACCATGAACCCTAACTGACACCCAACATCCCGCTCGCTGCATATTGATTTCAATGTGTTCATTCACAGAAGCGTATTTTACGCATGCATTTCGTTGATGGACCAAAGTGTCCAGCATGCTCTATTTTCCTGCACATTTGCAAAGAAAATAGCACATATATAATATAAATAAGCCTACATGCTTTTTCTTGCACCACACTTTGACCCCTTTGTTGTAACTTTGGTGTATGATGTTGGTGTCATTAGATGACATACGTGCTCACCGATGCTGTAAAATCATCAAATGTCAGTTTGATACATTCAGGGACCTGTCAGGTGGGTTGGAGGTTACAATGTTAAGTCTATGGGTGGCGCTGCTGTTGCTCAGGCATGTGCTGGAATGAGTGAAGCGTTGCTAAGTAACACAGCAAACACTGCTAAGCTGCACCATACACTGCCCAACCAAGAGCGATAGAGAAACAGACAGATGGAGAGACAGAGAGAGCAATTGAGAGACAGAGTGAGAGAGCGATAGAGACAAAGACAGTGATAGAGAGAGACAGTGAAAGAGCGATAGAAAGACAGAAAGAGACAGCGATAGAGAGACAATGATAGAGAGACAGAGTCAGGGAGCGATAGAGAGAGACAGTGAGAGAAAGAGCGATAGAGAGATAGCAATAGAAGGAGAGACAACGATCGAAAGACAGAGAGCAATAGAGAGAGAGAGATAGTGATAGAGCGATAGAGACAGAGAGAGTAATAGAAAGACAGAAAGAAAGCAATAGAGAGAGAGAGAGAGATAGTGAGACAGACACAGAGAGAGCAATAGAGAGACAGACATAGTGATAGAAAGACAGAGATAGTGATAGAGAGAGAGACAGACAGATAGAGAGAGCAATAGAAAGACAGATAGAGGGAGAGTGACAGAGAAACAGAGAGAGAGCAATAGAGAGACAGATAGAAAGAGAGAACGATAAAGAGAGAGATAGCAATAGAGAGACAGAGCGATAGAGACAATGCAGAGAGAGCGATAGACAGACAGAGAGAGCAATAGAGAGACAAATAGAGAGTTAGCAATAGAGAGACAGAGAGAAACAGACAAAGAGCAATAGAAAGACAGAGAGAGAGAGAGCGATACACCTAGAGATTGTGATAGGCAGACAGAATAGAAGCGATAGACAGACAGAACGAGAGTGATAGACAGACAGACAGAGCAATAGAAAGACAGAGAGAGCGATAGAGAGACCCAGAGAAAGCAATGAAGAGACATAGAAAGAGCGATAGAGACAGAGAGAACAATAGAAACAGAAAGAGAGCATGAGAGACAGAGAGAGACAGAAAAAGAACGAAAGAGATAGAGAGACAGAGAGACAGAGCGATACCGAGACAGAAAGAGATAGACAGACAGAAACAGAGAGATAGGCAGACAATGAAAGAGACACATAGAGAGACAGAGAGGGACAAACAGATAGAGAGACAAACAGACAGACAATGATAGAGACAGACAAACAGAGAGAAAGAGACAGACAGAGTGGGAGACTGAGAGACAGACAGGGAGAAAGACCGAAAGAGATAGAGAGAGAGAAAGACAGAAAGAGACAAACAGAGAGAGATCTGTAGGCTTTTTTATATTAGATAATTGCTCCAAATACAAAGTGACACTCTAAATAATCCCCTAACCAAGCAGATTTTTGAAACATTTTTGAAACATTTTATGTTCGCGTAGTAAACATCGGATCAATCTAGTTGCCAATTACAATTAATGGCAGGATGCTCTCTATTTTTTGCAGGCGTGCAAGTTGTGCGAATTTGCACATGCAAAATATACATTAAAACACGCATAGGCATGTATAATGAAAGATAAGAAATGTTACAGAAATCAATAGGTGGTCACAACTGACCTCCTCCCCCTTCCTGCACAATGACCTGTGCATAGGTCACAGAGGGTGCCAAAAATACTTTCTCATGTAACTTGATAGATATTTTCTGAAATACTGTAAACTTTCTGCTATGATCACCTTTTTAGTTTCGCCTGGGAGAAGCAACATTAGCTATATAAGGGCTATAGACTTGCTATTACTTGCGCCTCTTAATACATGAGTTGTATCTGGTGGCCCCCTCTACGTGTCAGAGGGAAACCTATGCCAGCTTTGAACTGCCATAGGTTTCTGCTATAAGGTACACCAGTTGCTGGCGTACATTATAGTAAATCTAATGGTACATGTGATAACACCCAATTTTTGCTCAGTCCTGATCACTTCTAGAAAAATGGTGAAGGCTGGTGTAAAAAGACGGGGCAAAATTGCAACATTTGTATCCACCAATGTATTTTGCCGCATTCTGCTTTGTAATAAATTTGGGACTATATTTGACAACTTGTGAGTTCATGCCTCTTCTAACAGTATTGGTAGATTTCGCCCATTGTAATCAAACAATGTCATCCATCAGACAGGATGAGCAATGTCATAACTCTGAGAAAAGGTCATACTAGGGCAGATACGATGTTATCAGTGCGACAACCTGAGCGTGCTCTTCCTTGAGATATGCATTTCTGATTGTCATGTGTGTAAGTAATAGTAAGCACATTTGGGTGGACTATTTTAAGCCTGTCTGGAGACCACTAGCATCTGTTGCATGAATAACTTCCCCAATAAAGGAAACGGGAAACGATTGCTTATAGATTGGGAACAGCTTCAAAGACCAGATGATGGCTGGTAATAAATATTTCGTGATATGGCCACAAATTGTAATTGCAATGTTTCCGTTCTATTCCTTTTAATGTACAAGGCAATACTGGACAATGGGATACTGTAAATGAGTGTGTAGTATGCTGCCTACCAGAGAATCGGACGAAATTAGATTGGTGCTGCCTAAACTGGGGTGGAGAATCTAAAGGCTCTTTAAAATGGCCCAATTATTGGGTATGAACATTCGTCAAAACATTTGTTCACCCAATTGGCAGGCTATGCATAAGGAATAATGACCAGCTAATGAACGAGTGGATGCTTGCTGATTGGTTGTGTAGCTCCCTGTGTGAATGGAGAGATGTACAGCTGGCCTATGGGGACGAATGATAGTCACTGAGTAGTCATTGATTCCCAATGGATAGACTGTAGTGAAGAAATGTAGTGAAGTCTGAAACATTGCCAGAGGTCATAAGCATAGCATCAAGCATTATAAGACAAACCGAATAATGAGACAGAACCGTAGTCAAAACACAGCCAGAAGTTGATATCAAGAGTGAAACCACAGGAATCAAGCCACAAACCCAAAGGACAAGTCAGGAGGATCATCAGGGCACAATGGCAGGGTCAAGATAAGCAATTAGGTACAAAAGCCACACAAGTATATACCTTAAACTGTAGACGAGGGCTCAATGGTAGGTAATCTTTTAGCTAGGCCACCAGGCATGATGTCGTATGTTGCAGCTGATCATCATGTCAACCAAGTTTAGCCCAAATATAAAACAGGGAGTTATGGCCACAGACACACATCCTTTTGGGGATAAGTTGATTTTGTCAATACTTAAAGTTGACCAGGATAGGTGTATGTGTCCAGAATTTTGATAAACTGATGTCTACTGAACTCTGCATTGTGATCCAGTCTACTGTTTGGCAATAGGGATGATGAAATGGCCAGTGCTTTCAGCTGGTGTCCCACCTACAACTGACAGTGGGATGCCAGCTGAAAGAATGCTATTAGCACCACCTCCTGAGATATTAGCGCGCGGCACTGTTAAGGCTCATCACTAATTACTAGCTGGCTAGAAATGAGCAATGAAAGAACAGTGTACAAAAAGTGCACGAAGGCTGCGCGTTTAGACGCAACGGTTATCGCTCAAAACATGGCTTTTGAATGATAATCGTTGTGTCTAAATGGGCCTTTAGGCAGATATGTAAATAATTAGGGTCGTGGCCTGATTAGATGAACAGTCTTGCCACCTGCGGCCCTAAAAGTGGTTCCTTCTTTGGGCGATATAAAGGCTCCTTATGTGTAATAACCTCTTCTCTGCTTGCATAGAGATTTTTGACCACTAGACGCCTCTACAATCCAATCCAAGAGATTTCCCCCAGTTACCCGAGTTGAGAGAGGAAGCATTGATCAGCACGGATTCGTTGCTCAGGACTCCAACCGATCTGCTCATTGTAAGCCTGACAGCACTGTAAATATACAGGGGTCAAAGGAGGAGCCACTGCTCCAACCTCTGTGTAGTGGCCAGAGCTTGTAATTGCAAGCGCAGATTTAATTGAAAACAATGAGAACTGTGCCTTCAGTTACCAGCGCCAGCCATTATACAGGAGACAGAGCAGCAGCGATGGGCCCCAACCGATCAACTATTGATGACCTACCCCGAGGATAGGTCATCAATAGTATTTTCCATGGAAAGCTCCTTAAAGGCCAGGAGTAAAGAGAACATATTAATGTTTTAGTAGTATTACTAGTAAGACAAGAATAGATGCAGCATACCGTATATTCTTATGACGAAGACAGCAAGAGTGGTGAATGGCTGAATATACAGGATAAAGCCTTATTCACACAACCGTCCAAAAATCGTGAAAAAAATAATAACTGTTTTCGGTCGCCGATTTTATAACCAGTGTCAAAAGACAGGTCTTGCCCTATCTTTTTCTGAGATACACTGGAAGCTCCCGTAGACTTCTATGGGAGCTGAAAAACCAGGGAGGGGTAGGGAGTTTAACTGCGTCCAAGGTCGGAAAAGAAGACAGCTGGCTCTATGTTAACATCAGAAGTCATTCCAAAGATTTCTGCTGGTCGAGGGATTTCCACACAGCAACGTTTTTTTTGCCGATACGCTGCAAAGATGCCTAAAAGAGAGATCAGAACAAGAATGACTGATTGTATATAGAAACAGATATATGAGATATGATGAAATATTAGAAGATGGAGTAAAAAAGACTTTGGCTTTAAGAAAGATTGACTTTTAAGTACTGTACAGCCAAATACATGCCAGTGGAGTTCGCTAGTACTCACTAGTGTTACTTAGTAAGAGCTTAAACAGACGGGTGCATGCGCTAATACACTTACCACTATAGAGTGCAGTAGTGCATTAACCAGGACGGGGGCTTGACTATTCAAACTCTGTGCTATTACCCATGTGTTTAAACCCTCAAGCAGATGGACTTCACAGATGGACTTACAGTGTAGCAGGACAGCATATTGTGATGGTTAAGGGCTCCGGCACACTGGCGAGAATGATATCAGCCCCGATATCGCTCCCGCAATCTTTCTAAAAACCCTTGGATGCAAGGCGCTTTCACATGGAAATAGCCTCACATCCCTGTGGGATTCCCCTCATCCCTGCCGCAGCTGTCACAGCCGCAGTAGGGGATCGTGATCTTATCTCATTGTCTTTAATGGTGCCGACGCTGCTGCCGTCGGCCCCATTGGAACCAATGGGGGATGTCGTTTTTTTTCCTGCAGCATGGCAGTAGTGAAAACATCCCAAATTTGAATAAAACCATTGAAATTCATTGGTTTAATAGTTATGTGTTTTTGTACTCACTGCTAATTTCCTCCCTAATGAAGAAGAACCAGGAGATGACCCCGTACAGAACTGCCAAAACACCCAAAAAGAGAGGATGTGGAGGAGAGTTGGGAACACTGAGGGCTCCTACACACGGCGTAATACTGCGTGTATTTGCGCAATGGAAATTTGCATACACAATACTCAGACAACATAACCCATTGATTTCAGTGGCTTCATTCACATTTTATTTTTTTGTATGCGTGCAAAAAAATGAACGTGCTCATTTCTGCGCACCAAGGATCACTATTGAAGTCTATGGGAGGTGCGCAAATATGTGCTCAAAGCATGCGCAAATGTGCAATATGCTGCACAATTCATTGAAAAAAACCACATCTGGACCGCATTGAGCTAAATGGCCATTTAACTCAGGGCTTATTTACACCAGCATATATTGGCCGGAGTTTTAACGGCCGGCTGATATACGCTTCGGTCTTAGCAGTCCCCCTTTACCGCCTCTCCTCCAAGCGGTTTGCAATGGAAGTAGGCAGGGTGGGGTGGAGCTAAGCTCCCGCCCCTTGTCCATAGCCAGCAATGGGAGTGGGCTGGAAAGAGCGGAGCTTATCTCCACCAGAGGCGGAGAGCCAGTGAGGGGGATGGAAGGGGGGAACTGCTTAGATGGGAGCGTATATCGGCCGGCTGATATATGCTCGTGTAAATAAGCCCTCAGGACATGGAAGTGTCCCGTGTGCGAAAAAACCCAGCCATGCTTGTGCAAATAGTATGGAATATGCCAATATGAGCGCAAATCAGCCCCATTCATAGCACAAATACATTGTGCTGAAGCGTGCGCATGTGTGCATACACTTATGTGGAACCGCCCTAAGGTTGGCTTCACACACGTGTAGAGCACGCAATCCGCAAAGAATACAACCCATTGCTTGCAATGCATTCGTTCAATTTCGTTATCCTCCGTGCTCATTTCAGTTGTTCTATTTTTCTGCGTATTGCTGCACCAGAGGCCCCCATAAAAGTCATTGAGGGGTGCACAATATGCAAGATGCCTGAAACAATGTGTTAATGTGCAAGAATAAAAACACCCTATTGGTTATATGTCCTGTATGTAGACAACGATATCCACAGCAGTTAGGGCTTCCTCACAGGAGTGTATATGCAAAAATGGTTGCCACAGCGCATGAGCAAGGTCGGTGAGGAAGATTTGCGCACATGACGGCACATAGTACTGCAGTTTTTTCGCATGCATGGCTAGTTCACACATGCGCACGACACATCCTTTCCATGGATTAAAGGGCTATTCAGCCTAACGAGGTCCAGATGTGTTCTTTATCTGCGTCTTGCTTCGTTTTTTGCACTTCCACTTGCCTATTTGCTCACTTCCCATAGACTTCTATGGTGGCCTTTGCTGCGCAGGTCCTACACTTTTCCACGTGTGAACATTGCGAGCACAAAACAAACCAATGATAATGAGCCTATTGAAATAAATGGGTCATATTCTCTGCGTTTGGCGCAAGCAGATTTTGTGCACACAAATACCAGCAAAAGACGATCGTCCAAAGAAGCCCTTATGATACAATTTAGTGTAGATGCGCACCTGTTCTGTATAAATGAAGGATGAGTCTCTGAGGGTAAAATTTGGTCTGGAATTGCGCTGGCCAACATGCGTTTTTCACGCCGATGCAAGGCGTTTTACGATGCTTTTCCTATTAATTTCACTGGCATGCACATCACACAGCCTATGAGTGTTATGGGAAGTCTTTTAAGGCCCCATTGCAAACAATTGGCGAGGAGTTCCACTGTACCGTTCTGCCACAGTCACATACAGCATGGGAAACAGTAAAAGTCAACGATCATGGCATGCAGGCATTAGACAGTCTAACACCCCATTTACATCGACAGATGATCGCTCAAAAGTCGCTCATATGACATTTTGAGTCAAAGTTTTGAATGATCATCTTTGCATACCTTATAGTAGCTAAGTAGCTACTATACAGTTATGCATCCAAAGCGGGACACAGCCACGGCCACTAATAGAACAATACAGCTGTTTTGCATAAGCAAACAGCTATATTGTTCTGCATGCCTGCAGCCCGTGTCCCGCTGTGTATTCACAGCAGGACACAGGCAGGGAGAATCTTATCAGCCCAGCCGGCTCTGATAACAACCACTGCACCGATAACAGTTGATCGCTCAATTCAAGAAAAATTGAAGTGAGCGATCAACGACTCACGAAAACTGCACGATATCAGTGCATGAGACACCAAATGCATCTCAATGCAAAAGATAGCTTTGAGCGATATATATATATATATATTTTTTTTTTAGCAATTCACGTTGTGTCTTAATGGGCCATTACAAGATGTGGAATGAGCAGTATTGTTTTATTATCTAGCTACAAGAGCTTTAATTAGATACAAACAGCCGACAGATTCCGTTTAACCCCTTAAGGATGTGTCTCTTTTCTTCTGTTTTTTCCTCCCCACTTTTTAAAGATCATAACTCTTTTATTTATCCCACAACATAGATGTCTGAGGGCCTGTTTCCTGCGGGACAAGTTCTATTTTTTAATGGTACTATTTAATGTACCACATAGTATACTAAAAGACTTTTAGAAAAAATTCTAAGTGGAGTGAAATAGAAAAAAGTGTAATTCCACCATCTTTGGGGTGGGGGGATTCTTTCTATCATGTACACACTACTAAAAAAGAACGTGTTAACTTTATCCTATGGGTCAGTGTGATTGCTACAAGACTCACTTAATATAGTTTTTTTTTCCTTTATTACCTATAAAAAAAATAAAATATCTTGGGAAAAAAAACTAAATTTATTTTCTGCCGCCATCTTTTGACAGCCATAACTTTTTTATTTTTCTGTCGATGTAGTTGTGCGAGGGCTCTTTTTTTGCGGGACGTCCTGTAGTTTCTATTGCTACCATCTTGGAGTACATTCGACTATTTGATCAGTTTTTATTACATTTTTTATATGACCAAAAAAAAAGCACAATTCTGATATGTATTTCTGACAACCTTCATCGTGCGGGGTAAATAATGTGCTACTTTCATAGATCAGACTTTCATGGATGCAGCGATACCAAATAGGTTTAGTTTTTTTATTTAGATGTTTTTTATTAAAAAGGGTTTGCTTTAAAACTTTTATTATCTTTTACTATAAATAATTAATAAAACTTTTTAAAACTGATTTTTTCCTTTTTTTTTTAGTCATGTCCTTGTGGCAGTTTGATCAATCCCATAGTATTAACATTATACTGCAAACTGACAGACAATCTATCAAGCCGGATCGCAGGCTTTCACAATGCGCCAGGTTACATGGCAACTGAACAGCACCATGCGATAAGATCACGGGGGCCGTTTAGGACCCCATAACACTGATCGAAGCGTTTATATGCCACTGTCAGAACTGAAGGCTGCATTTATGGGCTTATTCACACAACCGTATATTGGCCGGCTCGTAAAAACGGCCGGCCGATATACGGTACCGTGAGATGCACGTGGTGGTGTATACGCTGTCGAGCGGGGAAGACAGCTTAGCTCCCCTTCCCTCCCCCTCGCTGTCTCTCTGCAATAGGAGGAGGCGGGAGCTAGTGCTCTGAGCTCCCGCCCCTCTCCGCTATTTGCAATGGGAGTGGTGGGATAGGGGCGGGACTTAGCCTGTCCCACGGCTCTTCTGCAATGACCATTGCAGAAGGGTTGAGGGATTTGCGTCATTGCCTAGCGACAACACGGGAGGATCTGTACTGCGCATGTTCCTTGGCTAACAGTCCGAAACATTCACGGGATAGAAGGCCGTCTGCACTGACAGCTACACGGGTCACCGGACAGGCACAGGGATAGATCAGGGACAATACCCCTCTAAGCTCAACAAGCGTAACCTAGATAGTAGCAGTGGCTTCAAGATAATCTTAAGACGACTTGATTGCTTGTACATCTAGTCTTAACAGGCTGTGGTTCTTGTGGGGGACAGTACACCTCAAGATTGCAAAGACAGAAATATATCGGGGACAATACCCCTCTAAGCTCAACTATCTATAGTTCTTGTTGGGGACAGTACCCCTCTAAGCTTCACTAGTCAAAGAGATGAATAGAGAACAAGGCATGGCCGCCAGCCCTGATGGTGGAGTGGCGGCCCCACAAGAACTATAGCTAGTTAAGCTTAGAGGGGTATTGTCCCGGATCTATCTAGCCTCCTAAAGAGTTGGACGTCCAACTGAAATGTATTGAACCTTTTTCGTATGTAAACCTACAATTCTTACTTTGACCACATTCTGGTGGGATTCTTCCCTAAGGTGTGATCCATAACCAGATATCTATCTATGCTCTTTCATCAAGCTATTTTTCTCAGTTATTGCTGTTTTAAAGCAGTACTGAAATCCATTGACTATTCTAGATGGGTCTTCGATTGAGAGGATAAGCCATTGAGATATCCACTATTTTAGCGGTCGGGCTGGATGGGACTAGGGGGTACTTATTGGTTTATTCCAGAATAACCTTTCAAGAGTAGATATACGTACATTAGTGAATGACTGTCCAGTATCATGAGTTATGACCACACGGGATGATTTGGGCAAGCGGGTATCCTAGTTATAGAGTTTGCCTTGTACTCACACTAGGAGGCATCCCATTAGAATTAATTGGGCTCCTGAGTGAAATACATGTGGATGCAATTGTTGTGTTTTATCTGTCTGTGTGTGTTAATAGTTTGTGACCAACAATTTTTATCTAATATGTAATAAAAACGGATTTTAGGGCACTTTACTATTACTTTTGGGGGCCGCTGTTGGGTGTAACTATTACTTTTGGGGGCCGCTGTTGGGTGTAACTATTACTATTTGGGGCCGCTGTGGGGTGTCACTATTACTATTTGGGGCCGCTGTGGGGTGTCACTATTACTATTTGGGGCCACTGTGGGGTGTCACTATTACTATTTGGGGCCACTGTGGGGTGTCACTATTACTACTGGGGCCACTGTGGGGTGTCACTATTACTACTGGGGCCACTGTGGGATGTCACTATTACTACTGGGGCCACTGTGGGATGTCACTATTACTACTGGGGCCACTGTGGGATGTCACTATTACTACTGGGGCCACTGTGGGATGTCATTATTACTACTGGGGCCACTGTGGGATATCACTATTACTACTGGGGCCACTGTGGGATGTCACTATTACTACTGGCGCCACTGTGGGATGTCACTATTACTACTGGGGCCGCTGTGGGATGTCCCTATTACTACTGGGGCCGCTGTGGGATGTCACTACTACTACTGGGGCCGCTGTTGGATGTCACTACTACTACTGGGGCCGCTGTGGGATGTCACTACTACTACTGGGGCCGCTGTGGGATGTCACTACTACTACTGGGGCCGCTGTGGGATGTCACTACTACTACTGGGGCCGCTGTGGGATGTCACTACTACTACTGGGGCCGCTGTGGGATGTCACTACTACTACTGGGGCCGCTGTGGGATGTCACTACTACTACTGGGGCCGCTGTGGGATGTCACTACTACTACTGGGGCCGCTGTGGGATGTCACTACTACTGGGGCCGCTGTGGGATGTCACTACTAGTACTGGGGCCGCTGTGGGATGTCACTACTAGTACTGGGGCCGCTGTGGGATGTCACTACTTGTACTCGGGCCGCTGTGGGATGTCACTACTACTACAGGGGCCGCTGTGGGATGTCACTACTACTACAGGGGTCGCTGTGGGATGTCACTACTACTACAGGGGCCGCTGTGGGATGCCACTATTACTACTTGGGCCGCTGTGGGATGTCACTATTACTACTTGGGCCGCTGTGGGATGTCCCTATTACTACTGGGGCCGCTGTGGGATGTCACTATTAATACTGGAGGCCACTGTAGGTTGTCACTATTACTACTGGGGCCAATGAAGGGTGTCACTATTACTGCTGGGGGCCGCTGTGGAGTGTCACTATTATCGCTGGGGCAATTGTAGGGGGGGGTGTCACTGTTACTACTGCGGCTGCCGTGGGGGTCACTATTACCGCTGGAGTATGTTTACACGTGGCAGAAATGCTGTAGAATATCCTCAACGCAAGTTTCTGTGGCAAATTCTGTAGCATTTCCGCATCCAAAAAGCAGTCAAAATCTGCACTCTGTCTATTTTGAAGCGGCCCTGTTCTTTTTATAACGACAGAGGTAAAAATAATACTTCATAATAAGCCCCGCCCCCTGACATTATGGCCCTTTGCAATAAATAAGTGGGTTTTGGTTGCAATTTGGGCACTCTATCTCTAAAAGGTTCACCATCACTGCCCTATAGTTCCGCCAGTGTATGGCACCTTTTTGTGGTTTTAAGCGACAAGGGTTAATAGACAAAGTGTGATGTGATATTATGTGGATGGGTAATATACAGCGCATAAGTTGTAACACAAGCGTACCGTATATGATGTTATGAAGTGTTAACGCGCGGTAAGTGTAATGGCGCAGTAAGCCACGGGCCGGAGCAGCAGTACAGATTAGCGTGACACAATATGATTTAAGAAATGTGTAACCTCTGGACTTTAGGATCATCTTTGATGTATTTTATGTGCCCCATAAGTGAGGACGCTGCTCCTACAGGCCATTTGAGGTCGGGCCTACGGCCAATATGATGTTGTATTTAGCGTCACATCACAAGTAATGAAATGTAAGATAATGCTGATTAAATAAGAGAAATGTCAAATGCCTTACTGCTGCCAGGAGGAATTAGAGAGGAACAGCTAGAGATGCATATGTCAGTGAGAGATGCCGAGGGATGAAAAGTACTTTCGTTCTAAGGCCTCATGTCCACTCAAAAAATACAATCCGCGCAGAATCTGCCGTGGATTTCCGCAGTGGATTCCTCGCGGATTTGCTTTAAATGGCATTTTTTTTGCATGCATATATTCACATACATTGCTATCAATGTGATAGCAATGTTGCCGATCCGCGCGGATTCCGCGGCAAATGAAGCATGCCGCGTTTTTTTCTCCCGCGCATGAAAAACGCAATTCTTGTAAAATGCCATCCGCGGGTGCAAAAATCAATTTAATGGACCCGCGGATGGCAATGATTCCCTATGGGCAAAATCCGCTGCGCAATTCCATTTACCCAGTGGACATGAGGCCTTAGAGTACTATAGCCTTAAGGTCTTAAACAGAGGAGCGCACAATACATTCGCCCCCGTCGCAATCTTGCATGGAAATCACCCCGCCATGATTTAAATGACTAATTGACTTAACACGGTGCCGGAGATCGAGGTTATGCGCAGCGTTTAGCACAAGTTACAGCAGGTACTATTATTTTGCACCCGTGAAAACAGCGAGCGCCAAAAAAAGAAGTGAGAAGGAACTCATTGTAGTCAGTGGGCTCCACTGTCCGTGTTATGTGCATGGGATGTTCCTGCACGCTAAAAAGTGCAAAAACACTCATCTGTTTAAGCCGTAAGGCTAACTTCACACAGGCCATAAATCACAGCCCAATATCGTGCTTGCCAACATGCTAGGCGTTTTTATATCAAAACCGCCTCACATCACTTTAATAAATCTCCCCCCATTGTTCTTGCTGTGCCCACAATACATATACAGTGGAACAGGGTAAAACCACCGGGGCACTACAAGTCCCAGCATGGCTACAATAACTAAACAGTGAAAGAAGGTAGAATTGTGGAGGGACTACAAATCCCATCATACCTACAATTAGTGTACAGTGTGGCATGGGGAGAACCACTGAGGCACTACAAATCTCAGCATAATTACAACTAACATAGGGTAGCACAGGATAGAATTGTGGACGCACTAGAAATCCCAGCATGACTACAATAAATGTACAGTGGAGCAGGGGGTAGAACTCTGGAGGTACTACAAATCCCAGCATGACTACAATTCATTAACAGATAGGGAATAGGGTAGACGTTTTGAGACACTACAAGTCCCAGCATGGTCCCACCTATGAGTCTGTTTGGGCAGAACTGTCATATAATCCAAGCCAAGCCACACTGGCCCATTCAATCCAGGGGCAAACTCCTTCTAAATCAATAAGATACATTCAATAAACATGTTTTCCTAAGAAGAACAAAAAGCTAATGCTGTGCGTAAGGCCTAATTCCCACGGGCGGATTTCCGCTTCGTATCATGCAGCGTTGCCCCGCAGCTATTAGGTTCAATTCCACCGTGGAATTCTGCCCCGTGAAAGCACTCGTAATCTCCCACAGCATGTTCTATTTGCTGCAGGCGTACCCGCGGACGGCTTCCATTGCAGTCAATGGAAGCCGTCCGTCACGCTATCGCATGAAAACGCTTCCACGCCCACTGCGTCATATGACGCATCTGGCGCGTCGCGTGACGCTGCCGGCGCATCATGCAATCTACTGCATGCACGCAGGAGCATCATGCGGGTCGTCAGGCAGCAGATCCAGAGGTAAGTATGGGGTATCTGCGGGGGCGCCGCAACAGACTCCGCTGCGGAATTCCGCTTGCAGAGCCCGTCACGGCCGCGGGCACTAGGCCTAATACTGTAGTATCAGCCACTCTGCTGCAGCACTAACCTTTTATTAGTTAGTTTTGCACAACTATAAGAATTTCACAGATTGTTAATTGTTATGCATTGGAATACTTCTGTATTTTTGCCTGTAAGTGTATCCGGCCGGAGGGGAGCAGCTTGGGGTATCACAGTGGCCATTACTATCGCTCCCACCCGGCTGCACTCCAGTGACAATGTGGTGGGGGGACTTGGTGTTGGGTGCAGGTCTCTGCTCCTGGAGGGAGGTGTAGCATGGTGCAGGTTCCCCTTAGTGGGAAGGAGCTCCACAACTCAGGGATAAACAGCAAAACTTACTTTTTATTAAGCTTCAGGCAAACAAGATGTCCATCCAGTCCATTTCCATCCATCCGGGTCCAGAGTTTGGTGGCTGGAGATGCCGCTTTTCCTACTAAGAGTCCCATGTTGCTTGTCCAGATTTGTCCCCGGGACCCTGGGAAAGACTTTAGCATTGTATCTGGCACCCATCACTGGGGTGAGGCTGCATGTAGCCGTCCCTCAACCAGCTCTCTCCACTTCTGGCCGCACCTGTCCTTCCATCAGCTACATCTGAAGGTTCTAGAACTGAAAAGTTACTTTTGGGTCCTCCCAGCAGCATAAAGCTTAGGGGCTAGACAGGTGCTGAATCACTGGGCTCCTCTGCCCCTCTGCCCTAAACTCCTTGCTTCTGCCATCACCAACTCCATTTGTTCAGGCCTTACAAAAAGGATATTACAAATATTAACCCATCATAACATGCAAATCCTGAAACATGTATCTATTCCACCCCGTCCTCCCAGAATTGTACCAACACCTAGCAGTATCTGGGTCACTACATAAGTGTAGTACTGAATGGCCCCATGCATAACACCGGGTGTAATAGAGACGTACTGATGACAACCTTGGTGCATTTTGTTACGCCCCGGTCTTCCATACCTATCAGGCACCCATTGACAGTATACTGGGGGCTGCACAGTTTTCATGTCTGTCATTTTCCCTGACACGACAGCACAGAATGTTGTACTATTGTGTCTCGGATTTTCATTGGATTCCGTGATGGAGGCTCCGGATGGAACTTCAGACGCTGATGTGAGTTATGATATCACAGGAGTGTGTGAGATACTAGAAATCTATACAGCCAAAGGTTTATTACAAAAGGAAACATTTAAAAGTCATGGACACCTATGTGGGGGCAATTATTGTCACTTAAATTAATGTACTTTCAGCTGATAGTCATTTTTGCAATAGGGCTTAACGCTTTAGGCTCAATGTCCACGGGCGGATGTGATTTGCAGAATTCACGCGAGGAACCCACGCGGAATATCTGCAGTTCAAGCCACTCATGGGGAAGCATGGGCGTCCGCACCTCAATTAACACATGTGGATTTGTTTTCCGGATTCTGCATGCAGAAAACAAATCACAGCATGCTCCATTGTAGCGTGGATTGCGTGCGGACGGCTTCCTCTAAAGTCAATAGAAGCCGTCCGATTTGCGGCCCATCTGCAGTTGATACTGTGGACAGGCCGTGGATTCCGTGGTAAGAACAGGACCATCCACAGTTTAGAAAAAGAGAGATGTGAGGTACACGCGGACGCCGCTGCCGGCAGGGTTAGACTCGCCCGTGGACATGAGGCCTTAAGGACACAACCTTTTCTGACCATAGGGACGCAAAGAGTTTTTATTTTTCTGTCGACATGGCCGTATGAAGGCTTGTCTTTTGCGTGGCAAACTGCAGGTTGTAATGGTACCATTGTTGGGTACATATAATGTATAGTAAACTTCTACACATTTTTTTTGGACGGCAGGAAGAAAAAACTTAATATTGCCATTGTTTTTTATTTTATTTTTTAAAATTTTTGCAATATAAATGACATAATGCATTTGTTTCTACATGCTGGTATGATTACGATGATAACTAGAGATGAGCGAGCACCAAAATGCTCGGGTGCTCGTTACTCGGGACGAAATTATCGCGATGCTCGAGGGTTCGTTTCGAGTAACGAACCCCATTGAAGTCAATGGGCGACCCGAGCATTTTTGTATATCGCCGATGCTCGCTAAGCTTTTCATTAGTGAAAATCTGGGCAATTCAAGAAAGTGATGGGAACGACACAGCAACGGATAGGGCAGGCGAGGGGCTACATGTTGGGCTGCATCTCAAGTTCCCAGGTCCCACTATTAAGCCACAATAGCAGCAAGAGTGCCCCCCCCCCCTCCCAACAACTTTTACTTCTGAAAAGCCCTCATTAGCAATGCATACCTTAGCTAACTAAGCACCACACTACCTCCAACAAAAAAGCACAATCACTGCCTGCATGACACTCCGCTGCCACTTCTCCTGGGTTACATGCTGGCCAACCCCTCCCCCCCCCGCACGACGCAGTGTTCACAGCGCACACCAGTGTCCCTGCGCAGCCTTTAGCTGCACTCATGCCACACCACCCTCATGTCTATTTATAAGTGCGTCTGCCATGAGGAGGAACCGCAGGCACACACTGCAGAGGGTTGGCACGGCTAGGCAGCGACCCTCTTTAAAAGGGGCGGGGCGTTAGCCCACAATGCTGTACAGAAGCAATGAGAAATATAATCCTGTGCCACCGCCATCAGAAGCTGCACACGTGGGCATAGCAATGGGGAACCTATGTGCCACCCACTATTCATTCTGTCAAGGTGTCTGCATGACCCAGTCAGACCGCGTTTTTTATAAATAGTCACAGGCAGGTACAACTCCGCAATGGAAATTCCGTGTGCACCCACAGCATGGGTGGCTCCCTGGAACCCACCGGCTGTACATAAATGTATCCCATTGCAGTGCCCATCACAGCTGAGGTAACGTCCGATTAAATGCAGGTGGGCTTCGGCCCACACTGCATGCCCCAGTCACACTGGGGTTCTTTAGAAGTGGACACATGCAGTTACAATTCCCTGTGGACCCACAGCATGGGTGGGTGCCAGGAAGCCACCGGCGGTACATAAATATATCCCATTGCATTGCCCATCACAGCTGATGTAACGTCAGCTGTAATGCAGGTGGGCAAAAAATTAATTGGATTACACTGTAGGCGAGGGCCCCAAAAAATTGGTGTACCAACAGTACTAATGTACCTCAGAAAAATTGCCCATGCCCAACCAAGAGGGCAGGTGAAACCCATTAATCGCTTTGGTTAATGTGGCTTAATTGGTAACTAGGCCTGGAGGCAGCCCAGTTAAACTAAAAATTGGTTCAGGTGAAAGTTTCAACGCTTTAATGAGCATTGAAACGTATAAAAATTGTTTACAAAAATTATATGACTGAGCCTTGTGGGCCTAAGAAAAATTGCCCGTTCGGCGTGATTACGTGAGGTTTCAGGAGGAGGAGGAGGAGGAGGAATATTAGACACAGATTGATGAAGCAGAAATGTCCCCGTTTTGGATGGTGAGAGAGAACGTAGCTTCCATCCGCGGGTGCAGCCTACGTATTGCTTAGGTATCGCTGCTGTCCGCTGGTGGAGAAGAGAAGTCTGGGGAAATCCAGGCTTTGTTCATCTTGATGAGTGTAAGCCTGTCGGCACTGTCGGTTGACAGGCGGGTACGCTTATCCGTGATGATTTCCGCAGCCGCACTAAACACCCTCTCTGACAAGACGCTAGCCGCAGGACAAGCAAGCACCTCCAGGTCATACAGCGCGAGTTCAGGCCACGTGTCCAGCTTCGACACCCAGTAGTTGTAGGGGGCAGAGGCGTCACCGAGGACGGTCGTGCGATCGGCTACGTACTCCCTCACCATCCTTTTACAGTGCTCCCGCCAACTCAGCCTTGACTGGGGAGCGGTGACACAGTCTTGCTGGGGAGCCATAAAGCTGGCAAAGGCCTTGGAGAATGTTCCCATGCCTGCGCTGTACATGCTGCCTGATCTCTGCGCCTCCCCTGCTACCTGGCCCTCGGAACTGCACCTTCTGCCACTAGCGCTGTCGGATGGGAATGTTACCATCAATTTGTCTGCCAGGGTCCTGTGGTATAGCATCACTCTCGAACCCCTTTCCTCTTCGGGTATGAGAGTGGAAAGGTTCTCCTTATACCGTGGGTCGAGCAGTGTGTACACCCAGTAATCCGTAGCGGCCACAATGCGTGTAACGCGAGGGTCCTGAGAAAGGCATCCTAACATGAAGTCAGCCATGTGTGCCAGGGTACCTGTACGCAACACATGGCTGTCCTTACTAGGAAGATCACTTTCAGGATCCTCCTCCGGCCATACACGCTGAAAGGATGACAGGCAAGCAGCATGGGTACCCTCAGCAGTGGGCCAAGCTGTCTCTTCCCCCTCCTCCTCATGCTCCTCCCCCTCCTCCTCAACGCGCTGAGATATAGACATGAGGGTGCTCTGACTATCCAGCGACATACTGTCTTCCCCCGCCTCCGTTTCCAAGTGCAAAGCGTCTGCCTTTATGCTTTGCAGGGAACTTCTCAAGAGGCATAGCAGAGGAATGGTGACGCTAATGATTGCAGCATCCCCGCTCAGCATTTGGGTAGACTCCTCAAAGTTTCCAAGGACCTGGAAGATGGCTGCCAACCAGGCCCACTCTTCTGTAAAGAATTGAGGAGGCTGACTCCCACTACACCACCCATGTTGGAGTTGGTATTCCACTATAGCTCTACGCTGCTCATAGAGTCTGGCCAACATGTGGAGCGTAGAGTTCCACCGTGTGGGCACGTCGCACAGCAGTCGGTGCACTGGCAGATGAAACCGATGTTGCAGGGTCCGCAGGGTGGCAGCGTCCGTCTTGGACTTGCGGAAATGTGCGCTGACCCGGGGCACCTTTCCGAGCAGGTATGACAAGTGTGGGTAGCTTTTCAGAAAGAGCTGAACCACCAAATTAAAGACATGGGCCAGGCATGGCACGTGCGTGAGGCTGCCGAGCTGCAGAGCCGCCACCAGGTTACGGCCGTTGTCACACACGACCATGCCCGGTTGGAGGCTCAGCGGCGAAAGCCAGCGGTCGGTCTGCTCTGTCAGACCCTGCAGCAGTTCGTGGGCCATGTGCCTCTTCTCTCCTAAGCTGAGTAGTTTCAGCACGGCCTGCTGACGCTTGCCCACCGCTGTGCTGCCACGCCGCGCGACACCGACTGCTGGCGACGTGCTGCTGCTGACACATCTTGATTGTGAGACAGAGGTTGCGTTGGGGGAGGAGGAGGAGGAGGGTGGTTTAGTGGAGGAAGCATACACCGCCGCAGATACCAGCACCGAGCTGGGGCCCGCAATTCTGGGGGTGGGTAGGACGTGAGCGGTCCCAGGCTCTGACTCTGTCCCAGCCACCACTAAATTCACCCGATGTGCCGTCAGGGAGATATAGTGGCCCTGCCCGCCTGTGCTTGTCCACGTGTCCGTTGTTAAGTGGACCTTGGCAGTAACCGCGTTGGTGAGGGCGCGTACAATGTTGCGGGAGACGTGGTCGTGCAGGGCTGGGAGGGCACATCGGGAAAAGTAGTGGCGACTGGGAACCGAGTAGCGCGGGGCCGCCGCCGCCATCATGCTTTTGAAAGCCTCCGTTTCCACAAGCCTATACGGCAGCATCTCCAGGCTGATCAATTTGGCTATGTACACGTTTAACGCTTGAGTGTGCGGGTGCGTAGCGGCGTACTTGCGCTTGCGCTCAAACACTTGCGCTAGCGACGTCTGGACGCTGCGCTGAGAGACATTGCTGGATGGGGCCGAGGACAGCGGAGGTGAGGGTGTGGGTGCAGGCCGGTAGGCACTCGTGCCTGTGTCCTGAGAGGGGGGTTGGATCTCAGTGGCAGGTTGGGGCACAGGGGGAGAGGCAGTGGTGCAAACCGGAGGCGGTGAACGGCCTTCGTCCCACCTTGTGGGGTGCTTGGCCATCATATGCCTGCGCATGCTGGTGGTGGTGGCTCCCCAGCTGATCTTGGCGCGACAAAGGTTGCACACCACTGTTCGTCGGTCGTCAGGCATCTCTGTGAAAAACTGCCACACCTTAGAGCACCTTGGCCTCTGCAGGGTGGCATGGCGCGAGGGGGCGCTTTGGGAAACAGTTGGTGGATTATTCGGTCTTGCCCTGCCTCTACCCCTGGCCACCACACTGGCTCGGCCTGTGCCCACACCCTGACTTGGGCCTCCGCGTCCTCGCCCGCGTCCACGTCCTCTAGGCCTACCCCTACCCCTCAGCATGCTGTATTACCAGTAGTGCAGAAACAGAACGCTGTAATTAAATGTGCCGCTTATTGGCCTGTGGTTGGAGGCTGACTTCGCTTACGGAACGCACAGCAGAGGCAGGAAAGAATTTTGCGCAAGCCTGCTGTAACACTTAGCTGGCTGCGTATGAATTAGGACAACTACCCCCAGCAGAGACCCAGTACACTTGTGGACAGGAATACAGCGGTGATGTAAGAGGCAACACAGAGGCAGGAAAGAATTTTGCGCAAGCCTGCTGTAACACTTAGCTGGCTGCGTATGAATTAGGACAACTACCCCCAGCAGAGACCCAGTACACTGAGGACGGTCACAGGCAGCCCAAATAGATTTTTTTTCCCAAATGTTTTTGGAAAGGCCCACTGCCTATATACACTAAATATGTCTTCTGTCCCTGCCTCACCACTACTGGCCCTGAACAATGTAAAATTACTGCAGGACGCAATGCTCTGCACGGCCGATATACAAAAAAAAAAAAAAAGTGCAACACTGCAAAAAGCAGCCTCCACACTACTGCACATGGTTAGATGTGGCCCTAAGAAGGACCGTTGGGGTTCTTGAAGCCTAAAATAACTCCTAACGCTCTCCCTATAGCAGCTCTGGCACCAGCAGCACTGTCCCTGAACTATGTCAGAATGCATCTGTGGCGAGCCGCGGGAGGGGCCGATTTATATACTCGGGTGATACCTGATCTCGCCAGCCACTCACTGCAGGGGGGTGGTATAGGGCTTGAACGTCGCAGGGGGAAGTTGTAATGCCTTCCCTGTCTTTCTATTGGCCAGAAAAGCGCGCTAACGTCTCAGAGATGAAAGTGAAAGTAACTCGAACATCGCGTGGTACTCGTCTCGAGTAACGAGCATCTCGAACACGCTAATACTCGAACGAGTATCAAGCTCGGACGAGTATGTTCGCTCATCTCTAATGATAACTAGAGATGAGCGAGCACCAAAATGCTCGGGTGCTCGTTACTCGGGACGAACTTTTCGCGATGCTCGAGGGTTCGTTTCGAGTAACGAACCCCATTGAAGTCAATGGGCGACCCGAGCATTTTTGTATATCGCCGATGCTCGCTAAGGTTTCCCTGTGTGAAAATCTGGGCAATTCAAGAAAGTGATGGGAACGACACAGCAACGGATAGGGCAGGCGAGGGGCTACATGTTAGGCTGCATCTCAAGTTCACAGGTCCCACTATTAAGCCACAATAGCGGCAAGAGTGGGCCCCCCCCCTCCCAAAAACTTTTACTTCTGAAAAGCCCTCATTAGCATGGCATACCTTTGCTAAGCACCACACTACCTCCAACAAAGCACAATCACTGCCTGCATGACACTCCGCTGCCACTTCTCCTGGGTTACATGCTGCCCAACCCCCCCCCCCCCCCTCCAGCACTATCATACCCATACAGCACTATCATGCCCATCCAGCACTATCATACCCATCCAGCACTATCATGCCCATCCAGCACTATCATACCCATCCAGCACTATCATGCCCATCCAGCACTATCATACCCATCCAGCACTATCATACCTATTCAGCATTATCATGCCTATTCAGCATTATCATATCCATCCAGCACTATCATACCCATCTAGTACTATCCATCCATCTGCAGAGTCCCAGAACAACATCCTGGTCCCCTCCATAAATGTCATACATGTATTGTCTCATGTGGATGCACTACGCAAAGCTGTCATATAATTTTCTGTGCGTGTGTTGCACAGCTGTGGCATCTAAAGGGTTAACTCCCATAAAATCATTGCCTGTGAGCTCTGCTGCTGAATTTATCTTTCCTAGTGTGTCATGTGGTACAAGTGAGGTTATAAAAGAGAGTGTCTCAGAGCGGGAAAAGGCCTGTCTTCTTCAATCTGTGTTAGAGTAGGGTTCCATCTTGCCTGCTGCAGAGGGCTAACACAGAGCCGCATGGAAGCACATTTAGCTTCCATGTTGGTGACGATGGAGGAAGAAGAGCGACTATTCGTAGCGTCTTGAAAGTGGCTGTCAGTGGAGTGAGTCCCTTCCAGATAGAGAGCGCACAACCCCAGTTCACTGAAACAGCTACCTATTCACATCACTGGTGTTTTTTCCTGTGCGGCCGTACATTAATAGGATCACCGTACAGAGGTACCTAATTGTGACACCCACGCGGATGCTGCACGGGGTACATCTAGGCTAAGCCATCTTCTTGAATAATTTTGTCTGCCAGAGTGTATGTGGAGTGCCCCTACCATTTTTTGCCTCCGGAGTGCTCCCAATCTCCAGGACCGGTGACATATACATAACGTGGACTATAGGGCCGTATTGTTCCTGTGTATCCTCCCTACCTCTGAGCTTCAGCCTGTAATTTTTGCAAGTGAATGATACCTGTAACTACCTGTTAATTCAAGTTTATTTAAGTAAAGCTTTAGCGGGCCTTAACCGTTCCTGAGGACCCGAGGTACTACACACAAGTCTCTATGTTATTACGCTGCCGCATAGATTAATGGTGTGTGGGAACGGTGGCGTCACGTGTAATATCCACTACAACCCCCCTCATCCACATTATTGGCACTCCCAGCCAAAGGAGTGTTGAAGCTCGGCAGACAATCCACACTGACCTTGGCGTTATGTCATCCCTACGGGACCAGAGCATGGTAAGTGCCACCTTGACACGTCAGCACTTCACCCTCCCAGCTCTTCATGTTAGCCAGGTGCCCAGGGTCACCCTTCAGGGGTGTTGCACATCCAGCACTATCATGCCTATATAGCACTATCATACCTATCCAGAACTATCATATCCATCCAGTGCTATCATGCCTATCTAGCACTATCATATCCATCCAGTGCTATCATACCTATCCACCACTATCATATCTATTCAGTACTATCATACCCGTCCAGCGCTATCACGCCTATCTAGCACTATCATATCCATCCAGCGCTTTCATGCCTATATAGCACTATCATACCTATCCAGCACTATCATATCCATCCAGTGCTATCATGCTTATCTAGCACTATCATATCCATCCAGCACTATCATACCCATCCAGCACTATCATACCCATCCAGCACTATCATACCCATCCAGCACTATCATACCTACCCAGCACTATCATACCCATCCAGCACTATCATACCTACCCAGCACTATCATATCCATCCAGCGCTTTCATGCCTATATAGCACTATCATACCTATCCAGCACTATCATATCCATCCAGCACTATCATACCCATCCAGCACTATCATACCCATCCAGCACTATCATACCTATCCAGCACTATCATACCCATCCAGCACTATCATACCTACCCAGCACTATCATATCCATCCAGCACTATAATATCCATCCAGCACTATCATACCTATCCAGCAGTATCATACCTATCCAGCACTATCATACCCATCAAGCACTATCATAGCAGTCCAGCACTATCATACCTATCCAGCACTATCATACCAATCCAGCACTATCATACCTACCCAGCACTATCATATCCATCCAGCACTATAATATCCATCCAGCACTATCATACCAATCCAGCAGTATCATACCAATCCAGCAGTATCATACCTATCCAGCACTATCATACCCATCCAGCACTATCATACCTATCCAGCACTATCATAGCAGTCCAGCACTATCACGCCTATCTAGCACTATGCCCCAACTTTTACTACGAATTATTTAAAAAGAGAAATACAGTAAGGAGAATGTTCTATGCATATGGTGGTGAACCTATGGCACACAAGCCAGAAGGGGGACACAGAGCCTTCTCTGTTGGTACGCGCACTGATGGCTGCTCACCACGATCGTGATTAGCAGTTGGGGCGCCGCAACTCCCCAGCCGGTAATGACTCAGCAGTACTATTAAGGCTGGGTTCACACGGGGCGGATTTCACTCCAGTGACTGACACCAGATTTGATTGACACATCTTCCCATTTCTTAACGGAGTGAGAATAGTTTTCTATCATCATGTTTTGTATGTTATCTATCTGTAATGTATGTCAGGATTGGACATTATGGCTGCCCATATGCCCTGTGGTTTTGGTTCCATAGTTATGCAGTGCCACAGTTTTGAGGAAGCAGTTTTTCGCCATGTTTGCTGCACCGCAGTGCCAGAATACACGCCAGGTGTGCGGGCGCCTATATCGCTGCATATTCTAATAAATAAGATTGGATTTAGTTGTCTGATTTATTTATTTTCTGTTTTTCTTCCACTGATGTCAGCATAACAATTTGCAATATTAGTCATTGTGTTCTCAGCCTGACTAAGGCTGGCTGCACATGGGCAGATTTGCATTGCGGAATCCGGAGCGGGCGTCCGCATCCGGACTCTGCAGCAAATACCGCCCAAAGCATGCTATGGAAAAGCTTTTTTTCCTCTACACAAGCGTAAATTAATTGCGTTTGAAGTTAATGGAAGCCGTCTGACCCACGGCCCGTTCACAATGACACTGCGGAAAGGTTGTGGATTCCGCGTCATCGCCTAGCGACGATGTGGAAAAAGAAGAGACTAAGAAAAAAATAACTGTACTGCGCATGTGCGAAGGCTCACCATGCAGACCATCTGCAGTGCAGAAAAAAGAGAAGAATGTCAGGTACGTGCGGATGCCGGTGAGGCACAAGTTCGGATTCCGCTGCGACCTGGTTGTGTGTAGCCGGCCTTAGGTTGCTATTACATGAGAGCCGTTAACACTTATGCAATAGTATTAATTGTTGGGCAGTACTTGCAGGTTCAGCCTGGCAATCATCAGGAAGATGCGAGCACGAGCAGCAGCCGCTAGCACTTGTGTGGTAGAAGCCTTATGGGATTGTTTTCACCCATGGTGAATTCACTTTGCTCACCTTGCCTCATAGACAAGGAACTCCGGCTTATATAGATTAGCACTCTGCCTCAGGCGTTGCTCCTTCCTAAATGCAGGAGCGGCATTTCCACTGTCTGCATATAGGAGGACCGTACTGAGAATCTGCCCATTTTCGCTATTTGCCTCAGACCGCAGGAAGGCTAGGGCCACCCCTGTATTTAAGCTGTAGTTATGTGTCCATGGTGGCATGTGCCTATGACAGCAGTCAAATAATTGTCAGCAGTAGTTATCTTCAATTTGTATCAAGTCTCTAGTACTCAGTAATCTTTACAGTTGCAAGAAAAAGTAAATGAAACCTATTGGAATTTCTGCATAGGTAACAACCAGACCCCATTTCGAATAGGAATCAATGTAAAGGCCCTTTTACATGTGACAAGTGTCGGGCGAACGATCCTCCCTGTGTATCCTCGCTACCGTGCCGTTACACAGGAGCGAGTATCACTGGATCGCTCACAGCGCGGCCGGCAGAGAGGCGAGTTCTTATTCAGTTTCTGCATGCTTTTACACGGGATGATTATCGCTCAAAATGCTGCTGGAGCCTGAACGACCAGAACGACAATCATTCCGTGTAAAAGGGCCATTATACTTACAAACACAAACCGTTGAAACGTTCCAGTCTGTTACTGAGCTCAGTGAAATAATAGCACAGAGCTGGGACAAAGGTAAGTGAGCCCCTGGGTTTAATACCCTGTAAATCCCCCGTTTCAACAGTGATCAACATAGGCAAATGCTTCCTATAGCTGGAAATATGATTTGCACTACATTGTGGAGCAATTTTGGATCATTTCTCCCTGTAAATGTGTTTTAGTTCATTATTTCCTAGATGAATTACCAATACTGCCCTTTTTAGGTCATGTTACAGCATTGGATAGTATCCGACTTGGCCCAACTGTAGTGGCCTAGTAATCTATTCCTGGCCACCTCCATAATGTCATACATGTCATGTCTTGTGTTGGTGCGCTGTGCAAAAGTGTCTTGTCACTATGTTATGTGTATTGCACAGCTGCAGCAAATTAAGAGTTAAGTGTCTGCACAAGTGTGGGTGATGCTTGCAATGTATTGATTTGTCTTGTCACGTGGTATGAGTGAGGAGTGTCTGAGGGCAGGAAAGGAGTTCTTAGTTCTGAAGTCCATTCTTCTGGGTTCCTGAGTATTCAGAGTGCCAGCCACATGGGGGTAGCTTCAATCTACATGTAGTGAAGAATGGAGGAAGAAGAGCAATTCCCGTTTACCTGTGTGACAGCAACCATGGCAAAGTGAGTCCCTTAAGAGAGAGAGCATGAGCAAGAGAAGGTGCATACAGCCAGACCTAGTGCAGAGATACTCAGTGATCATTTTTCCTACGTGGCCGTCCGATGTCTGGGATCACTGCGTAGAGGTACACCCATTTGTTTTCACATCCATCCATCCATCCTGAAGTCTGGAATCACCGGCTGGAGGTACTCACATGTCTGCTTCTTTACCTGCACTGCCAATTTGTGTAAATTGTACCATCTTCTGGAATTTGTGTTAAGTAAAGTTTTGCCAGGCCCTGACCATTCACAGGGACCTGAGGTACGTTACTTTTGTCTGCGGCTCCATTATTTAGTGCCGAGGGTCATACCGGTGGGTAATAGAATGGTGGCGTCACCCGTGACATCTGCTATCCCTGTCTTCTAGTTTATTGGGCACCCCTATCCTAGGGGTGTCCAGAAGAGGCCCAGTGCTGTTCTGGCTGAGGTTACCCGTGTCCCTCCAGGAGGGAGCCTGGTAAGTGCCACTGTGACAAGTGACCACTCTACCCTAACAGCTCCTCAACATGTGCCTTCTGTCTGGGGTCACCCTACAGGATGCTGCACTTCCAAAATACAAATCTTTATCAGTTATTCTTTAGGATTTGGGTGTCCTTTGGGTCATTTTCCATGGTCTCTTGAGGTCACGGACTGCGGCCCTCACATTGTCCTGTAAAATGTTTTGATACACCTTAGTATTCGCCGTTCCCTCAATGATCACACTATATACAGGCCTGGAGGTAACAAAGTAGCCCCAAATCATGATGCTGCCCCCCACCACACTTTACAGTTGGGAAGAGGTTTTGCTGTTGGTCTGCAGTGGTGTTTTTCTTTCAAACATATATGCTTTTAAATTTTTGTGAAAAATTACATTTTTGTTCCCTCTGACCATAAAACGTTTCCCCAAGAAGTATTGAGGAGTATCAAGGGGGTCTCAGGCAAGCTTGAAATGGGCTGCAATGTTTTTGTAGCCAGCAGCGGCTTCCTTCGTGTTCGTCTATAAAAACTATTCTTGTTCCATATTTATGTAGAGTGGACATATGAACATAGGTGGTTGTGAAGCCTTCTAGAGAGATGATACAAGTAATTGGATAAAAACGCCATCATTCAGCTGTTTCTGTCAGTTCTATAGACACTGGAATATTCTCGACCACCGCTCCATGCATACCACACCCAAAGGGAATGTGTCACCAGAGAATGACCTGTTTATATAAATCACATTTTTGTATCAAAGCCTTTTTTTAAAGACTTGTTGGGTATTTATTTTTTTTTGGTCAGTCTGGATTTTTTTTAAATCCTAAAATCCTGCATTTTTTTTTTTAATCAAATTTTATTAAATTTTTCATAGATAATCCATACAAAAAATCTTGCATTGAAAAAGCTGACATAGCAAATGTTACTCATTTTAGCAAGAAATCTATCAGCCGTTTTACAGATATAATCGGGTTGATGGACATCATTTTCAAAAATCCACTTAGTTCAAACTTATAACAAGTTTCTATAACTCCTGTTATCGATAATGAATGTACCAGTGAACTGCCGGTACGTTAACTAGGAATGCAGAGTACAATTTGTGATTAGGTTCGCAGAAACAAAGACAAGGGGGGAGAGAGGGGGGGGATTGGAATGTAAGGGGTAGGTAGAAGGATGGGGGTATGGGGAAGAGGGAACAAGTGGGAGCCGGTAGGTAGGCCCTGGGAGCCTCCACTGGATATATATCCATAAAGTCTTACCTCCTCCAGGACAGCGGGGCATTTAGTCTGATTATATTCCCAGGCCCAGGTCAAGCGCCGAACGTCCGAGGTCTCGAGGTCTCCTTGGGTGTAATGTTTTATGTGAGTTGTCCCTTCCAGGGTACTCCACCCAGAAAGTGGGGTCCTGATATTTTAGTAATTTTCTTTTTTGTTTTTTGGGGCATCCCTTTCTCTAGGGGTTGTGTCTCAGATTTCTCCATGGGGACCAGATCTGGAGGAACTTGTCATGAGAGCTTGTTGACCAGCTCAGGAGTTCCTCCATATTGCATAACATATCCGCTTTTTCCATCCATTGGGATATGGTAGGGGGTGTCTTCTGCAGCCAGTGTGGCGGGATTAGTGCTTTGGCTGTGTCCAGGAGGAAGGCCGTCAATCTATTTTTTAAGGGGTGGAAGGCATTTGAGGGTTTCCAAAGGAATATCATTTCTGCTCCTAAGGATAAGTTTGGTTGGATCAACTTGAGGACATCCTCGACCCCCCTCCAGTAAGGTTTAATGTCTGGGCAATCCCACCAGATGTGAGAGTAGGATCCAATACCAGAGTCGCATCTCCAGCATCTGTTGTGGGGTGCCAATTTATAGCTGAAGAGCCATTGTGGAGTTTTGTACCATCTGACAAGCAACTTGTAATGGCTTTCTTGCACGAGAATGCATGGAGAGAGGCTGTAGGCCATCCTCATGATCAGAGCGGTGTCTGCATTTGATAGTGATATTCCCAATTCTTTCTCCCACGATATGAGAAAGGTGGGTTTGGTATATAGCGGAGGTGCGATAAACTGTTTTCTCAGGTACAAGATTTTCAGCGTTTTAGAGTTGTTTTCAGTGAGAGTTTGTTCACGTAAAGTTTTGGGACGGGTGGATTTGTATTTCGCTTGAAATTTATTTGTGGATGTGCTTTTTCTGCAGGAAGGAGTAGGATTGGCAGGGGAGTAGATTCTGTCTTATTTCCTCAGGGGTTTTATGACTTAAGGCTTGCAAGTCTTCTAACTGTCTATTGTGCGCCCCTCTCCAGATGCTTGATATCGTTGGGTCTTGTGGTAGCCCCATCAGTTTGTATAAGATCTGAAGTGGCATTTTTGGGGATGGTTTGGGGGCTAAAGATTCGCTAAGCCCGTCCCAGATCTCACATGGTCCTCTGAGCAATGGGTTGAAGTCCCTTGCCCTATATGTGTTCTTATCTGGAAACCAGAGGTCTTCCAGGTAGCGCTCCCCGTGTGCCCCTTCAGCAAGAGCGTGCAGCAGTGGGTCTTTAGATAGATATTGGATAGATCTAACAAACCTAAGTTGAATTGCTCTATAGAAGTCTTGGATGGATGGGAGATCCAAGCCGCCCTCATTTTTCCTCTTAATCATCAAGCTATATGCCAATCTAGGCCTCTTCTGCCTCCAAACAAATCCGGAGAGGGCCATACGTAAGGATTTAAAGAAGGATGAGGGCAAGTGTATCAGAAGCATACGAAGTTTGTAGATTATTATAGGGAGTACATCATAGGACTTCAACACGTTTTTCCTACCAAACCAGGACAAAGCCGGCAAGTCGTATGCACGTAAGAGTGCTTTGATCTGGTCGAGCAGGTGTAAAAAGTTTTGGCCAAGTGTATTCTCTATTTTCTTGGTGAGTTTGACACCCAGATAGTCGACCGAGGTCTCTGACCACGACAAGGGTGAACTGGACCTCAACAGATTACAGTGTCTCTTTGGGATTGAGATATTTAGTATTATAGATTTGGAGAAATTTATCTTGAAGTTCGAGAAGGCACCAAAATCATTTAAGATGGAGGTAAGTCTGGGCAGACTTCTCACCGGATCTGTTATAACAAACATTATATCGTCCGTGAAAGCTGCTGAGGACAGTGTGTGTCTGCCCAAGCAAATCCTGCATTTTTAACACTGATTAGGAAGTGAGACTATTATCAGGCACTGTGCTACCTGTAAACAAGAAAAGCTTTACAGCAGTCATTTCACAGGCAGGATTATACCAATATGGGACACCTATATGTAGATAACAGAATCCACCATTCACAATAAGTGATCAGTTGTGACTATATACTCCATATACTATGATACTATGTCGCTCAAACAACAGTTTGAGTGACAGTTTTGAGCAATCATCTTTGCATACTTTTACTAGCTAAGTAGCTGCTATAGAGCTATGCAGACAAAGTGGGACACTGCCATTATCTCTTGACAAACAATACATCTGTTTTGCATAAGCAAACAGCTGTAGTGTTCTCCTGTGAATTAACAGTGGAACACAGACAGAGAGAATCTTATCAGTGCAGCCAGCTGTGATAACAGCCTGCACTACTGATAACAGCTGATCGCTCAATTAAACAAAAACTTGAAGTGAGAGATTAATGACAATGTCCTCCGCCTGTTCCCGAAACATTGAGGGGCACTTGTCACACCAACCTCACCTATTAACTAGGTAAAAAAAATGCAAATGGCCTGATGGTCCAGAAAGTTTGACAGTCCAGTCTGCCAGTGTCATCACCTGCTTTGCTCACCTAAAACTTACTAACATAAATACAGTTCGCCCTGAGATTCTATCGCACATCAAAGCCTCCCTTCCTTCTGATGGAAAGGGGAACTCAACACTCGACCTCTGGAATGGAGTTGAACTCGACATCTGGAGGGGAGTGGATTCAAGGAGTGGAGACCAATGCGCATCAGCATCACAAGGGAGCCCATTCTAATGGAGACAATGTCCTCTGCCCGTTCCCAAAACATTGACGGGCCGCTCAAAGGAAAGGGACAGTCGAACCGCAGCTACCGACGGTCGTCTCCATCCTGTATTTAGTTTAACTCCTCATCCTAACTTTCACGCCTACCCTACCTATACTACTAAAAAAAAAAAAGAAAACTACTACATTGCATTATCTAACTTACAAGAACATCTACCTAACAGTTTTGGGTTACAGTTTGCTACCTTAAACCTATTAACAAAATACAATTCGCCTGTGAGATGCGAAAGCACAGAGTACACTCCTGTTCACGAAAATCGCTATGGCAATAGGGATTTGAGGAGTGCTCTCCAAACTGCCTCAACATCTCAAGGGCACCCGTTTTGATAGCGACAAGCCTGTCAATTTTCTAGACCATCAAAAATTTAAAACATTTATTTAACAACAAGTATGCAGCCCTTCAGGACATGCACACATGGTGTTAAAAAAACAAACGGCGCACCTCCAACCCCTTTCGCCGGCCTATCCATCTCCAGAATTGATTGATGCATTTGTCACACCAACCTCACCTATTAACTAGGTAAAAAAATTGCAAATGGCCTGATGGTCCAGAAAGTTTGACAGTCCAGTCTGCTAGTGTCATCACCTGCTTTGCTCACCTAAAACTTACTAACATAAATACAGTTCGCCCCTGAGATTCTATCGCACATCAAAGCCTCCCTTCCTTCTGATGGAAAGGGGAACTTAACACTCGACCTCTGGAATGGAGTTGAACTCGACATCTGGAGGGGAGTGGATTCAAGGAGTGGAGACCAATGCGCATCAGCATCACAAGGGAGCCCATTCTAATGGAGACAATGTCCTCCGCCCGTTCCCAAAACATTGAGGGGCCGCTCAAAGGAAAGGGACAGTCGAACCGCAGCTACCGACGGTCGTCTCCATCCTGTATTTAGTTTAACTCCTGATCCTAACTTTTACGCCTACCCTACTTATACTACTAAAAAAAAAATAGCAAACGACTACATTGCCTTATCTAACTTACAGGAACATCTACCTAACACTTTTGGGTTACAGTTTGCTACCTTAAACCTATTAACAAAATACAATTCGCCTGTGAGATGCGAAAGCACAGAGTCCACTCCTGTTCACGAAAATCGCTATGGCAATAGGGATTTAAGTGGATTTAAGGAGTGCTCTCCAAACTGCCTCAACATCTCAAGGGCACCCGTTTTGATAGCGACAAGCCTGTCAATTTTCTAGACCATCAAAAATTAAAAACATTTATTTAACAACAAGTATGCAGCCCTTCAGGACATGCACACATGCTGTTAAAAAAACAAACAGCGCACCTCCAACCCCTTTCGCCGGCCTATCCATCTCCAGAATTGATTGATGCATTTGTCACACCAACCTCACCTATTAACTAGGTAAAAAAATTGCAAATGGCCTGATGGTCCAGAAAGTTTGACAGTCCAGTCTGCCAGTGTCATCACCTGCTTTGCTCACCTAAAACATACTAACATAAATACAGTTCGCCCCTGAGATTCTATCGCACATCAAAGCCTCCCTTCCTTCTGATGGAAAGGGGAACTCAACACTCGACCTCTGGAATGGAGTTGAACTCGACATCTGGAGGGGAGTGGATTCAAGGAGTGGAGACCAATGCGCATCAGCATCACAAGGGAGCCCATTCTAATGGAGACAATGTCCTCCGCCCGTTCCCAAAACATTGAGGGGCTGCTTAAAGGAAAGGGACAGTCGAACCGCAGCTACCGACGGTCGTCTCCATCCTGTATTTAGTTTAACTCCTCATCCTAACTTTCAAGCCTACCCTACTTATACTACTAAAAAAAAAAAGAAAACTACTACATTGCATTATCTAACTTACAGGAACATCTACCTAACACTTTTGGGTTACAGTTTGCTACCTTAACCCTATTAACAAAATACAATTAGCCTGTGAGATGCGAAAGCACAGAGTACACTCCTGTTCAGGAAAATCGCTATGGCAATAGGGATTTAAGGAGTGCTCTCCAAACCGCCTCAACATCTCAAGGGCACCCGTTTTGATAGCGACAAGCCTGTCAATTTTCTAGACCATCAAAAATTAAAAACATTTATTTAACAACAAGTATGCAGCCCTTCAGGACATGCACACATGCTGTTAAAAAAACAAACGGCGCACCTCCAACCTCTTTCGCCGGCCTATCCATCTCCAGAATTGATTGATGCATTTGTCACACCAACCTCACCTATTAACTAGGTAAAAAAATTGCAAATGGCCTGATGGTCCAGAAAGTTTGACAGTCCAGTCTGCCAGTGTCATCACCTGCTTTGCTCACCTAAAACATACTAACATAAATACAGTTCGCCCCCGAGATTCTATCGCACATCAAAGCCTCCCTTCCTTCTGATGGAAAGGGGAACTCAACACTCGACCTCTGGAATGGAGTTGAACTCGACATCTGGAGGGGAGTGGATTCAAGGAGTGGAGACCAATGCGCATCAGCATCACAAGGGAGCCCATTCTAATGGAGACAATGTCCTCCGCCCGTTCCCAAAACATTGAGGGGCTGCTTAAAGGAAAGGGACAGTCGAACCGCAGCTACCGACGGTCGTCTCCATCCTGTATTTAGTTTAACTCCTCATCCTAACTTTCAAGCCTACCCTACTTATACTACTGAAAAAAAAAAGAAAACTACTACATTGCATTATCTAACTTACAAGAACATCTACCTAACACTTTTGGGTTACAGTTTGCTACCTTAACCCTATTAACAAAATACAATTAGCCTGTGAGATGCGAAAGCACAGAGTACACTCCTGTTCAGGAAAATCGCTATGGCAATAGGGATTTAAGGAGTGCTCTCCAAACTGCCTCAACATCTCAAGGGCACCCGTTTTGATAGCGAAAAGGCTGTCAATTTTCTAGACCATCAAAAATTTAAAACATTTATTTAACAACAAGTATGCAGCCCTTCAGGACATGCACACATGGTGTTAAAAAAACAAACAGCGCACCTCCAACCCCTTTCGCCGGCCTATCCATCTCCAGAATTGATTGATGCACTTGTCACACCAACCTCACCTATTAACTAGGTAAAAAAATTGCACATGGCCTGATGGTCCAGAAAGTTTGACAGTCCAGTCTGCCAGTGTCATCACCTGCTTTGCTCACCTAAAACTTACTAACATAAATACAGTTCGCCCCCGAGATTCTATCGCACATCAAAGCCTCCCTTCCTTCTGATGGAAAGAGGAACTCAACACTCGACCTCTGGAATGGAGTTGAACTCGACATCTGGAGGGGAGTGGATTCAAGGAGTGGAGACCAATGCGCATCAGCATCACAAGGGAGCCCATTCTAATGGAGACAATGTCCTCCGCCCGTTCCCAAAACAATGAGGGGCCGCACAAAGGAAAGGGACAGTCGAACCGCAGCTACCGACGGTCGTCTCCATCCTGTATTTAGTTTAACTCCTGATCCTAACTTTCATGCCTACCCTACTTATACTATTAAAAAAAAAAAAAACTACTACATTGCATTATCTAACTTACAAGAACATCTACCTAACAGTTTTGGGTTACAGTTTGCTACCTTAAACCTATTAACAAAATACAATTCGCCTGTGAGATGCGAAAGCACAGAGTCCACTCCTGTTCACGAAAATCGCTATGGCAATAGGGATTTAAGTGGATTTAAGGAGTGCTCTCCAAACTGCCTCAACATCTCAAGGGCACCCGTTTTGATAGCGACAAGCCTGTCAATTTTCTAGACCATCAAAAATTAAAAACATTTACTTAACAACAAGTATGCAGCCCTTCAGGACATGCACACATGCTGTTAAAAAAACAAACGGCGCACCTCCAACCTCTTTCGCCGGGCTATCCATCTCCAGAATTGATTGATGCATTTGTCACACCAACCTCACCTATTAACTAGGTAAAAAAATTGCAAATGGCCTGATGGTCCAGAAAGTTTGACAGTCCAGTCTGCCAGTGTCATCACCTGCTTTGCTCACCTAAAACATACTAACATAAATACAGTTCACCCCCGAGATTCTATCGCACATCAAAGCCTCCCTTCCTTCTGATGGAAAGGGGAACTCAACACTCGACCTCTGGAATGGAGTTGAACTCGACATCTGGAGGGGAGTGGATTCAAGGAGTGGAGACCAATGCGCATCAGCATCACAAGGGAGCCCATTCTAATGGAGACAATGTCCTCCGCCTGTTCCCGAAACATTGAGGGGCTGCTCAAAGGAAAGGGACAATCGAACCGCAGCTACCGACGGTCGTCTCCATCCTGTATTTAGTTTAACTCCTCATCCTAACTTTCACGCCTACCCTAGTTATACTACTAAAAAAAAAAAAGAAAACGACTACATTGCATTATCTAACTTACAGGAACATCTACCTAAGACTTTTGGGTTACAGTTTGCTACCTTAACCCTATTAACAAAATACAATTCGCCTGTGAGATGCGAAAGCACAGAGTACACTCCTGTTCGCGAAAATCGCTATGGCAATAGGGATTTAAATGGATTTAAGGAGTGCTCTCCAAACTGCCTCAACATCTCAAGGGCACCCGTTTTGATAGCGACAAGCCTGTCAATTTTCTAGACCATCAAAAATTTAAAACATTTATTTAACAACAAGTATGCAGCCCTTCAGGACATGCACACATGGTGTTAAAAAAACAAACGGCGCACCTCCAACCCCTTTCGCCGGCCTATCCATCTCCAGAATTGATTGATGCACTTGTCACACCAACCTCACCTATTAACTAGGTAAAAAAATTGCAAATGGCCTGATGGTCCAGAAAGTTTGACAGTCCAGTCTGCTAGTGTCATCACCTGCTTTGCTCACCTAAAACTTACTAACATAAATACAGTTCGCCCCTGAGATTCTATCGCACATCAAAGCCTCCCTTCCTTCTGATGGAAAGGGGAACTTAACACTCGACCTCTGGAATGGAGTTGAACTCGACATCTGTAGGGGAGTGGATTCAAGGAGTGGAGACCAATGCGCATCAGCATCACAAGGGAGCCCATTCTAATGGAGACAATGTCCTCCGCCCGTTCCCAAAACATTGAGGGGCCGCTCAAAGGAAAGGGACAGTCGAACTGCAGCTACCGACGGTCGTCTCCATCCTGTATTTAGTTTAACTCCTGATCCTAACTTTCATGCCTACCCTACTTATACTATTAAAAAAAACCAAAACTACTACATTGCATTATCTAACTTACAAGAACATCTACCTAACACTTTTGGGTTACAGTTTGCTACCTTAAACCTATTAACAAAATACAATTCGCCTGTGAGATGCGAAAGCACAGAGTCCACTCCTGTTCACGAAAACGCTATGGCAATAGGGATTTAAGTGGATTTAAGGAGTGCTCTCCAAACTGCCTCAACATCTCAAGGGCACCCGTTTTGATAGCGACAAGCCTGTCAATTTTCTAGACCATCAAAAATTTAAAACATTTATTTAACAACAAGTATGCAGCCCTTCAGGACATGCACACATGCTGTTAAAAAAACAAGCAGCGCACCTCCAACACCTTTCGCCGGCCTATCCATCTCCAGAATTGATTGATGCACTTGTCACACCAACCTCACCTATTAACTAGGTAAAAAAAATTGCAAATGGCCTGATGGTCCAGAAAGTTTGACAGTCCAGTCTGCCAGTGTCATCACCTGCTTTGCTCACCTAAAACTTACTAACATAAATACAGTTCGCCCCTGAGATTCTATCGCACATCAAAGCCTCCCTTCCTTCTGATGGAAAGGGGAACTTAACACTCGACCTCTGGAATGGAGTTGAACTCGACATCTGGAGGGGAGTGGATTCAAGGAGTGGAGACCAATGCGCATCAGCATCACAAGGGAGCCCATTCTAATGGAGACAATGTCCTCCGCCCGTTCCCAAAACATTGAGGGGCCGCTCAAAGGAAAGGGACAGTCGAACTGCAGCTACCGACGGTCGTCTCCATCCTGTATTTAGTTTAACTCCTCATCCTAACTTTTACGCCTACCCTACTTATACTACTAAAAAAAAAATAGCAAACGACTACATTGCATTATCTAACTTACAGGAACATCTACCTAACACTTTTGGGTTACAGTTTGCTACCTTAAACCTATTAACAAAATACAATTCGCCTGTGAGATGCGAAAGCACAGAGTCCACTCCTGTTCACGAAAATCGCTATGGCAATAGGGATTTAAGTGGATTTAAGGAGTGCTCTCCAAACTGCCTCAACATCTCAAGGGCACCCGTTTTGATAGCGACAAGCCTGTCAATTTTCTAGACCATCAAAAATTTAAAACATTTATTTAACAACAAGTATGCAGCCCTTCAGGACATGCACACATGCTGTTAAAAAAACAAGCGGCGCACCTCCAACACCTTTCGCCGGCCTATCCATCTCCAGAATTGATTGATGCACTTGTCACACCAACCTCACCTATTAACTAGGTAAAAAAAATTGCAAATGGCCTGATGGTCCAGAAAGTTTGACAGTCCAGTCTGCCAGTGTCATCACCTGCTTTGCTCACCTAAAACATACTAACATAAATACAGTTCGCCCCTGAGATTCTATCGCACATCAAAGCCTCCCTTCCTTCTGATGGAAAGGGGAACTCAACACTCGACCTCTGGAATGGAGTTGAACTCGACATCTGGAGGGGAGTGGATTCAAGGAGTGGAGACCAATGCGCATCAGCATCACAAGGGAGCCCATTCTAATGGAGACAATGTCCTCCGCCCGTTCCCAAAACATTGAGGGGCTGCTTAAAGGAAAGGGACAGTCGAACCGCAGCTACCGACGGTCGTCTCCATCCTGTATTTAGTTTAACTCCTCATCCTAACTTTCAAGCCTACCCTACTTATACTACTGAAAAAAAAAAGAAAACTACTACATTGCATTATCTAACTTACAGGAACATCTACCTAACACTTTTGGGTTACAGTTTGCTACCTTAACCCTATTAACAAAATACAATTAGCCTGTGAGATGCGAAAGCACAGAGTACACTCCTGTTCAGGAAAATCGCTATGGCAATAGGGATTTAAGGAGTGCTCTCCAAACTGCCTCAACATCTCAAGGGCACCCGTTTTGATAGCGAAAAGGCTGTCAATTTTCTAGACCATCAAAAATTTAAAACATTTATTTAACAACAAGTATGCAGCCCTTCAGGACATGCACACATGGTGTTAAAAAAACAAACAGCGCACCTCCAACCCCTTTCGCCGGCCTATCCATCTCCAGAATTGATTGATGCACTTGTCACACCAACCTCACCTATTAACTAGGTAAAAAAATTGCACATGGCCTGATGGTCCAGAAAGTTTGACAGTCCAGTCTGCCAGTGTCATCACCTGCTTTGCTCACCTAAAACATACTAACATAAATACAGTTCGCCCCTGAGATTCTATCGCACATCAAAGCCTCCCTTCCTTCTGATGGAAAGAGGAACTCAACACTCGACCTCTGGAATGGAGTTGAACTCGACATCTGGAGGGGAGTGGATTCAAGGAGTGGAGACCAATGCGCATCAGCACACAAGGGAGCCCATTCTAATGGAGACAATGTCCTCCGCCCGTTCCCAAAACAATGAGGGGCCGCTCAAAGGAAAGGGACAGTCGAACCGCAGCTACCGACGGTCGTCTCCATCCTGTATTTAGTTTAACTCCTGATCCTAACTTTCATGCCTACCCTACTTATACTATTAAAAAAAAAAAAAACTACTACATTGCATTACCTAACTTACAAGAACATCTACCTAACAGTTTTGGGTTACAGTTTGCTACCTTAAACCTATTAACAAAATACAATTCGCCTGTGAGATGCGAAAGCACAGAGTCCACTCCTGTTCACGAAAATCGCTATGGCAATAGGGATTTAAGTGGATTTAAGGAGTGCTCTCCAAACTGCCTCAACATCTCAAGGGCACCCGTTTTGATAGCGACAAGCCTGTCAATTTTCTAGACCATCAAAAATTAAAAACATTTATTTAACAACAAGTATGCAGCCCTTCAGGACATGCACACATGCTGTTAAAAAAACAAACGGCGCACCTCCAACCCCTTTCGCCGGCCTATCCATCTCCAGAATTGATTGATGCATTTGTCACACCAACCTCACCTATTAACTAGGTAAAAAAATTGCAAATGGCCTGATGGTGGAGAAAGTTTGACAGTCCAGTCTGCCAGTGTCATCACCTGCTTTGCTCACCTAAAACATACTAACATAAATACAGTTCGCCCCTGAGATTCTATCGCACATCAAAGCCTCCCTTCCTTCTGATGGAAAGGGGAACTCAACACTCGACCTCTGGAATGGAGTTGAACTCGACATCTGGAGGGGAGTGGATTCAAGGAGTGGAGACCAATGCGCATCAGCATCACAAGGGAGCCCATTCTAATGGAGACAATGTCCTCCGCCCGTTCCCAAAACATTGAGGGGCCGCTCAAAGGAAAGGGACAGTCGAACCGCAGCTACCGACGGTCGTCTCCATCCTGTATTTAGTTTAACTCCTCATCCTAACTTTTACGCCTACCCTACTTATACTACTAAAAAAAAAATAGCAAACGACTACATTGCATTATCTAACTTACAGGAACATCTACCTAACACTTTTGGGTTACAGTTTGCTACCTTAAACCTATTAACAAAATACAATTCGCCTGTGAGATGCGAAAGCACAGAGTCCACTCCTGTTCACGAAAATCGCTATGGCAATAGGGATTTAAATGGATTTAAGGAGTGCTCTCCAAACTGCCTCAACATCTCAAGGGCACCCGTTTTGATAGCGACAAGCCTGTCAATTTTCTAGACCATCAAAAATTTAAAACATTTATTTAACAACAAGTATGCAGCCCTTCAGGACATGCACACATGCTGTTAAAAAAACAAGCGGCGCACCTCCAACACCTTTCGCCGGCCTATCCATCTCCAGAATTGATTGATGCACTTGTCACACCAACCTCACCTATTAACTAGGTAAAAAAAATTGCAAATGGCCTGATGGTCCAGAAAGTTTGACAGTCCAGTCTGCCAGTGTCATCACCTGCTTTGCTCACCTAAAACATACTAACATAAATACAGTTCGCCCCTGAGATTCTATCGCACATCAAAGCCTCCCTTCCTTCTGATGGAAAGGGGAACTCAACACTCGACCTCTGGAATGGAGTTGAACTCGACATCTGGAGGGGAGTGGATTCAAGGAGTGGAGACCAATGCGCATCAGCATCACAAGGGAGCCCATTCTAATGGAGACAATGTCCTCCGCCCGTTCCCAAAACATTGAGGGGCTGCTTAAAGGAAAGGGACAGTCGAACCGCAGCTACCGACGGTCGTCTCCATCCTGTATTTAGTTTAACTCCTCATCCTAACTTTCAAGCCTACCCTACTTATACTACTGAAAAAAAAAAGAAAACTACTACATTGCATTATCTAACTTACAGGAACATCTACCTAACACTTTTGGGTTACAGTTTGCTACCTTAACCCTATTAACAAAATACAATTAGCCTGTGAGATGCGAAAGCACAGAGTACACTCCTGTTCAGGAAAATCGCTATGGCAATAGGGATTTAAGGAGTGCTCTCCAAACTGCCTCAACATCTCAAGGGCACCCGTTTTGATAGCGAAAAGGCTGTCAATTTTCTAGACCATCAAAAATTTAAAACATTTATTTAACAACAAGTATGCAGCCCTTCAGGATATGCACACATGGTGTTAAAAAAACAAACGGCGCACCTCCAACCCCTTTCGCCGGCCTATCCATCTCCAGAATTGATTGATGCACTTGTCACACCAACCTCACCTATTAACTAGGTAAAAAAAATTGCAAATGGCCTGATGGTCCAGAAAGTTTGACAGTCCAGTCTGCCAGTGTCATCACCTGCTTTGCTCACCTAAAACTTACTAACATAAATACAGTTCGCCCCTGAGATTCTATCGCACATCAAAGCCTCCCTTCCTTCTGATGGAAAGGGGAACTCAACACTCGACCTCTGGAATGGAGTTGAACTCGACATCTGGAGGGGAGTGGATTCAAGGAGTGGAGACCAATGCGCATCAGCATCACAAGGGAGCCCATTCTAATGGAGACAATGTCCTCCGCCCGTTCCCAAAACATTGAGGGGCCGCTCAAAGGAAAGGGACAGTCGAACCGCAGCTACCGACGGTCGTCTCCATCCTGTATTTAGTTTAACTCCTGATCCTAACTTTCATGCCTACCCTACTTATACTACTAAAAAAAAAATAGAAAACGACTACATTGCATTATCTAACTTACAGGAACATCTACCTAACAGTTTTGGGTTACAGTTTGCTACCTTAAACCTATTAACAAAATACAATTCGCCTGTGAGATGCGAAAGCACAGAGTCCACTCCTGTTCAGGAAAATCGCTATGGCAATAGGGATTTAAGTGGATTTAAGGAGTGCTCTCCAAACTGCCTCAACATCTCAAGGGCCCCCGTTTTAATAGCGACAAGCCTGTCAATTTTCTAGACCATCAAAAATTTAAAACATTTATTTAACAACAAGTATGCAGCCCTTCAGGACATGCACACATGCTGTTAAAAAAACAAGCGGCGCACCTCCAACACCTTTCGCCGGCCTATCCATCTCCAGAATTGATTGATGCACTTGTCACACCAACCTCACCTATTAACTAGGTAAAAAAAATTGCAAATGGCCTGATGGTCCAGAAAGTTTGACAGTCCAGTCTGCCAGTGTCATCACCTGCTTTGCTCACCTAAAACATACTAACATAAATACAGTTCGCCCCTGAGATTCTATCGCACATCAAAGCCTCCCTTCCTTCTGATGGAAAGGGGAACTCAACACTCGACCTCTGGAATGGAGTTGAACTCGACATCTGGAGGGGAGTGGATTCAAGGAGTGGAGACCAATGCGCATCAGCATCACAAGGGAGCCCATTCTAATGGAGACAATGTCCTCCGCCCGTTCCCAAAACATTGAGGGGCTGCTTAAAGGAAAGGGACAGTCGAACCGCAGCTACCGACGGTCGTCTCCATCCTGTATTTAGTTTAACTCCTCATCCTAACTTTCAAGCCTACCCTACTTATACTACTGAAAAAAAAAAGAAAACTACTACATTGCATTATCTAACTTACAGGAACATCTACCTAACACTTTTGGGTTACAGTTTGCTACCTTAACCCTATCAACGAAATACAATTAGCCTGTGAGATGCGAAAGCACAGAGTACACTCCTGTTCAGGAAAATCGCTATGGCAATAGGGATTTAAGGAGTGCTCTCCAAACTGCCTCAACATCTCAAGGGCACCCGTTTTGATAGCGACAAGCCTGTCAATTTTCTAGACCATCAAAAATTAAAAAAATTTTTTTTAACAACAAGTATGCAGCCCTTCAGGACATGCACACATGCTGTTAAAAAAACAAACGGCGCACCTCCAACCCCTTTCGCCGGCCTATCCATCTCCAGAATTGATTGATGCACTTGTCACACCAACCTCACCTATTAACTAGGTAAAAAAATTGCAAATGGCCTGATGGTCCAGAGAGTTTGACAGTCCAGTCTGCCAGTGTCATCACCTGCTTTGCTCACCTAAAACTTACTAACATAAATACAGTTCGCCCCTGAGATTCTATCGCACATCAAAGCCTCCCTTCCTTCTGATGGAAAGGGGAACTCAACACTCGACCTCTGGAATGGAGTTAATCTCGACAACTGGAGGGGAGTGGATTCAAGGAGTGGAGACCAATGAGCATCAGCATCACAAGGGAGCCCATTCTAATGGAGACAATGTCCTCCGCCCGTTCCCAAAACATTGAGGGGCCGCTCAAAGGAAAGGGACAGTCGAACCGCAGCTACCGACGGTCGTCTCCATCCTGTATTTAGTTTAACTCCTGATCCTAACTTTCATGCCTACCCAACTTATACTACTAAAAAAAAAAATAGAAAACGACTACATTGCATTATCTAACTTACAGGAACATCTACCTAACAGTTTTGGGTTACAGTTTGCTACCTTAAACCTATTAACAAAATACAATTCGCCTGTGAGATGCGAAAGCACAGAGTCCACTCCTGTTCAGGAAAATCGCTATGGCAATAGGGATTTAAGTGGATTTAAGGAGTGCTCTCCAAACTGCCTCAACATCTCAAGGGCCCCCGTTTTAATAGCGACAAGCCTGTCAATTTTCTAGACCATCAAAAATTTAAAACATTTATTTAACAAGTATGCAGCCCTTTAGGACATGCACACATGGTGTTAAAAAAACAAACGGCGCACCTCCAACCCCTTTCGCCGGCCTATCCATCTCCAGAATTGATTGATGCACTTGTCACACCAACCTCACCTATTAACTAGGTAAAAAAATTGCAAATGGCTTGATGGTCCAGAAAGTTTGACAGTCCAGTCTGCCAGTGTCATCACCTGCTTTGCTCACCTAAAACATACTAACATAAATACAGTTCGCCCCTGAGATTCTATCGCACATCAAAGCCTCCCTTCCTTCTGATGGAAAGGGGAACTCAACACTCGACCTCTGGAATGGAGTTGAACTCGACATCTGGAGGGGAGTGGATTCAAGGAGTGGAGACCAATGCGCATCAGCATCACAAGGGAGCCCATTCTAATGGAGACAATGTCCTCCGCCCGTTCCCAAAACATTGAGGGGCCGCTCAAAGGAAAGGGACAGTCGAACCGCAGCTACCGACGGTCGTCTCCATCCTGTATTTAGTTTAACTCCTGATCCTAACTTTCACACCTACCCTACTTATACTACTAAAAAAAATAAAGAAAACTACTACATTGCATTATCTAACTTACAGGAACATCTACCTAACACTTTTGGGTTACAGTTTGCTACCTTAAACCTATTAACAAAATACAATTCGCCTGTGAGATGCGAAAGCACAGAGTACACTCCTGTTCAGGAAAATCGCTATGGCAATAGGGATTTAAGGAGTGCTCTCCAAACTGCCTCAACATCTCAAGGGCACCCTTTTTGATAGCGACAAGCCTGTCAATTTTCTAGACCATCAAAAATTTAAAACATTTATTTAACAACAAGTATGCAGCCCTTCAGGACATGCACACATGGTGTTAAAAAAACAAACGGCGCACCTCCAACCCCTTTCGCCGGCCTATCCATCTCCAGAATTGATTGATGCACTTGTCACACCAACCTCACCTATTAACTAGGTAAAAAAAATTGCAAATGGCCTGATGGTCCAGAAAGTTTGACAGTCCAGTCTGCCAGTGTCATTACCTGCTTTGCTCACCTAAAACTTACTAACATAAATACAGTTCGCCCCTGAGATTCTATCGCACATCAAAGCCTCCCTTCCTTCTGATGGAAAGGGGAACTCAACACTCGACCTCTGGAATGGAGTTGAACTCGACATCTGGAGGGGAGTGGATTCAAGGAGTGGAGACCAATGCGCATCAGCATCACAAGGGAGCCCATTCTAATGGAGACAATGTCCTCCGCCCGTTCCCAAAACATTGAGGGGCCGCTCAAAGGAAAGGGACAGTCGAACCGCAGCTACCGACGGTCGTCTCCATCCTGTATTTAGTTTAACTCCTCATCCTAACTTTCACACCTACCCTACTTATACTACTAACAAAAAAGAAGAAAACGACTACATTGCATTATCTAACTTACAGGAACATCTACCTAACACTTTTGGGTTACAGTTTGCTACCTTAACCCTATTAACAAAATACAATTCGCCTGTGAGATGCGAAAGCACAGAGTACACTCCTGTTCAGGAAAATCGCTATGGCAATAGGGATTTAAGGAGTGCTCTCCAAACTGCCTCAACATCTCAAGGGCACCCGTTTTGATAGCGACAAGCCTGTCAATTTTCTAGACCATCAAAAATTAAAAACATTTATTTAACAATAAGTATGCAGCCCTTCAGGACATGCACACATGGTGTTAAAAAAAACAAACGGCGCACCTCCAACCGCTTTCGCCGGCCTATCCATCTCCAGAATTGATTGATGCACTTGTCACACCAACCTCACCTATTAACTAGGTAAAAAAAATTGCAAATGGCCTGATGGTCCAGAAAGTTTGACAGTCCAGTCTGCCAGTGTCATCACCTGCTTTGCTCACCTAAAACTTACTAACATAAATACAGTTCGCCCCTGAGATTCTATCGCACATCAAAGCCTCCCTTCCTTCTGATGGAAAGGGGAACTCAACACTCGACCTCTGGAATGGAGTTGAACTCGACATCTGGAGGGGAGTGGATTCAAGGAGTGGAGACCAATGCGCATCAGCATCACAAGGGAGCCCATTCTAATGGAGACAATGTCCTCCGCCCGTTCCCAAAACATTGAGGGGCCGCTCAAAGGAAAGGGACAGTCGAACCGCAGCTACCGACGGTCGTCTCCATCCTGTATTTAGTTAAACTCCTCATCCTAACTTTCACACCTACCCTACTTATACTACTAACAAAAAAAAAGAAAACGACTACATTGCATTATCTAACTTACAGGAACATCTACCTAACACTTTTGGGTTACAGTTTGCTACCTTAACCCTATTAACAAAATACAATTCGCCTGTGAGATGCGAAAGCACAGAGTACACTCCTGTTCAGGAAAATCGCTATGGCAATAGGGATTTAAGGAGTGCTCTCCAAACTGCCTCAACATCTCAAGGGCACCCGTTTTGATAGCGACAAGCCTGTCAATTTTCTAGACCATCAAAAATTTAAAAAAAATTTTTTAACAACAAGTATGCAGCCCTTCAGGACATGCACACATGCTGTTAAAAAAACAAACGGCGCACCTCCAACCCCTTTCGCCGGCCTATCCATCTCCAGAATTGATTGATGCACTTGTCACACCAACCTCACCTATTAACTAGGTAAAAAAATTGCAAATGGCCTGATGGTCCAGAAAGTTTGACAGTCCAGTCTGCCAGTGTCATCACCTGCTTTGCTCACCTAAAACTTACTAACATAAATACAGTTCGCCCCTGAGATTCTATCGCACATCAAAGCCTCCCTTCCTTCTGATGGAAAGGGGAACTCAACACTCGACCTCTGGAATGGAGTTAAACTCGACATCTGGAGGGGAGTGGATTCAAGGAGTGGAGACCAATGCGCATCAGCATCACAAGGGAGCCCATTCTAATGGAGACAATGTCCTCCGCCCGTTCCCAAAACATTGAGGGGCCGCTCAAAGGAAAGGGACAGTCGAACCGCAGCTACCGACGGTCGTCTCCATCCTGTATTTAGTTTAACTCCTGATCCTAACTTTCATGCCTACCCTACTTATACTACTAAAAAAAAAAATAGAAAACGACTACATTGCATTATCTAACTTACAGGAACATCTACCTAACAGTTTTGGGTTACAGTTTGCTACCTTAAACCTATTAACAAAATACAATTCGCCTGTGAGATGCGAAAGCACAGAGTCCACTCCTGTTCAGGAAAATCGCTATGGCAATAGGGATTTAAGTGGATTTAAGGAGTGCTCTCCAAACTGCCTCAACATCTCAAGGGCCCCCGTTTTAATAGCGACAAGCCTGTCAATTTTCTAGACCATCAAAAATTTAAAACATTTATTTAACAACAAGTATGCAGCCCTTTAGGACATGCACACATGGTGTTAAAAAAACAAACGGCGCACCTCCAACCCCTTTCGCCGGCCTATCCATCTCCAGAATTGATTGATGCACTTGTCACACCAACCTCACCTATTAACTAGGTAAAAAAATTGCAAATGGCTTGATGGTCCAGAAAGTTTGACAGTCCAGTCTGCCAGTGTCATCACCTGCTTTGCTCACCTAAAACATACTAACATAAATACAGTTCGCCCCTGAGATTCTATCGCACATCAAAGCCTCCCTTCCTTCTGATGGAAAGGGGAACTCAACACTCGACCTCTGGAATGGAGTTGAACTCGACATCTGGAGGGGAGTGGATTCAAGGAGTGGAGACCAATGCGCATCAGCATCACAAGGGAGCCCATTCTAATGGAGACAATGTCCTCCGCCCGTTCCCAAAACATTGAGGGGCCGCTCAAAGGAAAGGGACAGTCGAACCGCAGCTACCGACGGTCGTCTCCATCCTGTATTTAGTTTAACTCCTCATCCTAACTTTCACACCTACCCTACTTATACTACTAAAAAAAATAAAGAAAACTACTACATTGCATTATCTAACTTACAGGAACATCTACCTAACACTTTTGGGTTACAGTTTGCTACCTTAAACCTATTAACAAAATACAATTCGCCTGTGAGATGCGAAAGCACAGAGTACACTCCTGTTCAGGAAAATCGCTATGGCAATAGGGATTTAAGGAGTGCTCTCCAAACTGCCTCAACATCTCAAGGGCACCCGTTTTGATAGCGACAAGCCTGTCAATTTTCTAGACCATCAAAAATTAAAAACATTTATTTAACAACAAGTATGCAGCCCTTCAGGACATGCACACATGGTGTTAAAAAAACAAACGGCGCACCTCCAACCCCTTTCGCCGGCCTATCCATCTCCAGAATTGATTGATGCACTTGTCACACCAACCTCACCTATTAACTAGGTAAAAAAAATTGCAAATGGCCTGATGGTCCAGAAAGTTTGACAGTCCAGTCTGCCAGTGTCATTACCTGCTTTGCTCACCTAAAACTTACTAACATAAATACAGTTCGCCCCTGAGATTCTATCGCACATCAAAGCCTCCCTTCCTTCTGATGGAAAGGGGAACTCAACACTCGACCTCTGGAATGGAGTTGAACTCGACATCTGGAGGGGAGTGGATTCAAGGAGTGGAGACCAATGCGCATCAGCATCACAAGGGAGCCCATTCTAATGGAGACAATGTCCTCCGCCCGTTCCCAAAACATTGAGGGGCCGCTCAAAGGAAAGGGACAGTCGAACCGCAGCTACCGACGGTCGTCTCCATCCTGTATTTAGTTTAACTCCTGATCCTAACTTTCATGCCTACTCTACTTATACTACTAAAAAAAAAATAGAAAACGACTACATTGCATTATCTAACTTACAGGAACATCTACCTAAAAGTTTTGGGTTACAGTTTGCTACCTTAAACCTATTAACAAAATACAATTCGCCTGTGAGATGCGAAAGCACAGAGTCCACTCCTGTTCAGGAAAATCGCTATGGCAATAGGGATTTAAGTGGATTTAAGGAGTGCTCTCCAAACTGCCTCAACATCTCAAGGGCCCCCGTTTTAATAGCGACAAGCCTGTCAATTTTCTAGACCATCAAAAATTTAAAACATTTATTTAACAACAAGTATGCAGCCCTTTAGGACATGCACACATGGTGTTAAAAAAACAAACGGCGCACCTCCAACCCCTTTCGCCGGCCTATCCATCTCCAGAATTGATTGATGCACTTGTCACACCAACCTCACCTATTAACTAGGTAAAAAAATTGCAAATGGCTTGATGGTCCAGAAAGTTTGACAGTCCAGTCTGCCAGTGTCATCACCTGCTTTGCTCACCTAAAACATACTAACATAAATACAGTTCGCCCCTGAGATTCTATCGCACATCAAAGCCTCCCTTCCTTCTGATGGAAAGGGGAACTCAACACTCGACCTCTGGAATGGAGTTGAACTCGACATCTGGAGGGGAGTGGATTCAAGGAGTGGAGACCAATGCGCATCAGCATCACAAGGGAGCCCATTCTAATGGAGACAATGTCCTCCGCCCGTTCCCAAAACATTGAGGGGCCGCTCAAAGGAAAGGGACAGTCGAACCGCAGCTACCGACGGTCGTCTCCATCCTGTATTTAGTTTAACTCCTCATCCTAACTTTCACACCTACCCTACTTATACTACTAAAAAAAAAGAAGAAAACTACTACATTGCATTATCTAACTTACAGGAACATCTACCTAACACTTTTGGGTTACAGTTTGCTACCTTAACCCTATTAACAAAATACAATTCGCCTGTGAGATGCGAAAGCACAGAGTACACTCCTGTTCAGGAAAATCGCTATGGCAATAGGGATTTAAGGAGTGCTCTCCAAACTGCCTCAACATCTCAAGGGCACCCGTTTTGATAGCGACAAGCCTGTCAATTTTCTAGACCATCAAAAATTTAAAACATTTATTTAACAACAAGTATGCAGCCCTTTAGGACATGCACACATGGTGTTAAAAAAACAAACGGCGCACCTCCAACCCCTTTCGCCGGCCTATCCATCTCCAGAATTGATTGATGCACTTGTCACACCAACCTCACCTATTAACTAGGTAAAAAAATTGCAAATGGCTTGATGGTCCAGAAAGTTTGACAGTCCAGTCTGCCAGTGTCATCACCTGCTTTGCTCACCTAAAACATACTAACATAAATACAGTTCGCCCCTGAGATTCTATCGCACATCAAAGCCTCCCTTCCTTCTGATGGAAAGGGGAACTCAACACTCGACCTCTGGAATGGAGTTGAACTCGACATCTGGAGGGGAGTGGATTCAAGGAGTGGAGACCAATGCGCATCAGCATCACAAGGGAGCCCATTCTAATGGAGACAATGTCCTCCGCCCGTTCCCAAAACATTGAGGGGCCGCTCAAAGGAAAGGGACAGTCGAACCGCAGCTACCGACGGTCGTCTCCATCCTGTATTTAGTTTAACTCCTCATCCTAACTTTCACACCTACCCTACTTATACTACTAAAAAAAATAAAGAAAACTACTACATTGCATTATCTAACTTACAGGAACATCTACCTAACACTTTTGGGTTACAGTTTGCTACCTTAAACCTATTAACAAAATACAATTCGCCTGTGAGATGCGAAAGCACAGAGTACACTCCTGTTCAGGAAAATCGCTATGGCAATAGGGATTTAAGGAGTGCTCTCCAAACTGCCTCAACATCTCAAGGGCACCCGTTTTGATAGCGACAAGCCTGTCAATTTTCTAGACCATCAAAAATTAAAAACATTTATTTAACAACAAGTATGCAGCCCTTCAGGACATGCACACATGGTGTTAAAAAAACAAACGGCGCACCTCCAACCCCTTTCGCCGGCCTATCCATCTCCAGAATTGATTGATGCACTTGTCACACCAACCTCACCTATTAACTAGGTAAAAAAAATTGCAAATGGCCTGATGGTCCAGAAAGTTTGACAGTCCAGTCTGCCAGTGTCATCACCTGCTTTGCTCACCTAAAACTTACTAACATAAATACAGTTCGCCCCTGAGATTCTATCGCACATCAAAGCCTCCCTTCCTTCTGATGGAAAGGGGAACTCAACACTCGACCTCTGGAATGGAGTTGAACTCGACATCTGGAGGGGAGTGGATTCAAGGAGTGGAGACCAATGCGCATCAGCATCACAAGGGAGCCCATTCTAATGGAGACAATGTCCTCCGCCCGTTCCCAAAACATTGAGGGGCCGCTCAAAGGAAAGGGACAGTCGAACCGCAGCTACCGACGGTCGTCTCCATCCTGTATTTAGTTTAACTCCTGATCCTAACTTTCATGCCTACTCTACTTATACTACTAAAAAAAAAATAGAAAACGACTACATTGCATTATCTAACTTACAGGAACATCTACCTAAAAGTTTTGGGTTACAGTTTGCTACCTTAAACCTATTAACAAAATACAATTCGCCTGTGAGATGCGAAAGCACAGAGTCCACTCCTGTTCAGGAAAATCGCTATGGCAATAGGGATTTAAGTGGATTTAAGGAGTGCTCTCCAAACTGCCTCAACATCTCAAGGGCCCCCGTTTTAATAGCGACAAGCCTGTCAATTTTCTAGACCATCAAAAATTTAAAACATTTATTTAACAACAAGTATGCAGCCCTTTAGGACATGCACACATGGTGTTAAAAAAACAAACGGCGCACCTCCAACCCCTTTCGCCGGCCTATCCATCTCCAGAATTGATTGATGCACTTGTCACACCAACCTCACCTATTAACTAGGTAAAAAAATTGCAAATGGCTTGATGGTCCAGAAAGTTTGACAGTCCAGTCTGCCAGTGTCATCACCTGCTTTGCTCACCTAAAACATACTAACATAAATACAGTTCGCCCCTGAGATTCTATCGCACATCAAAGCCTCCCTTCCTTCTGATGGAAAGGGGAACTCAACACTCGACCTCTGGAATGGAGTTGAACTCGACATCTGGAGGGGAGTGGATTCAAGGAGTGGAGACCAATGCGCATCAGCATCACAAGGGAGCCCATTCTAATGGAGACAATGTCCTCCGCCCGTTCCCAAAACATTGAGGGGCCGCTCAAAGGAAAGGGACAGTCGAACCGCAGCTACCGACGGTCGTCTCCATCCTGTATTTAGTTTAACTCCTCATCCTAACTTTCACACCTACCCTACTTATACTACTAAAAAAAAAGAAGAAAACTACTACATTGCATTATCTAACTTACAGGAACATCTACCTAACACTTTTGGGTTACAGTTTGCTACCTTAACCCTATTAACAAAATACAATTCGCCTGTGAGATGCGAAAGCACAGAGTACACTCCTGTTCAGGAAAATCGCTATGGCAATAGGGATTTAAGGAGTGCTCTCCAAACTGCCTCAACATCTCAAGGGCACCCGTTTTGATAGCGACAAGCCTGTCAATTTTCTAGACCATCAAAAATTAAAAACATTTATTTAACAACAAGTATGCAGCCCTTCAGGACATGCACACATGGTGTTAAAAAAACAAACGGCGCACCTCCAACCCCTTTCGCCGGCCTATCCATCTCCAGAATTGATTGATGCACTTGTCACACCAACCTCACCTATTAACTAGGTAAAAAAAATTGCAAATGGCCTGATGGTCCAGAAAGTTTGACAGTCCAGTCTGCCAGTGTCATCACCTGCTTTGCTCACCTAAAACTTACTAACATAAATACAGTTCGCCCCTGAGATTCTATCGCACATCAAAGCCTCCCTTCCTTCTGATGGAAAGGGGAACTCAACACTCGACCTCTGGAATGGAGTTGAACTCGACATCTGGAGGGGAGTGGATTCAAGGAGTGGAGACCAATGCGCATCAGCATCACAAGGGAGCCCATTCTAATGGAGACAATGTCCTCCGCCCGTTCCCAAAACATTGAGGGGCCGCTCAAAGGAAAGGGACAGTCGAACCGCAGCTACCGACGGTCGTCTCCATCCTGTATTTAGTTTAACTCCTCATCCTAACTTTCACACCTACCCTACTTATACTACTAAAAAAAAAAAGAAAACTACTACATTGCATTATCTAACTTACAGGAACATCTACCTAACACTTTTGGGTTACAGTTTGCTACCTTAAACCTATTAACAAAATACAATTCGCCTGTGAGATGCGAAACCACAGAGTACACTCCTGTTCAGGAAAATCGCTATGGCAATAGGGATTTAAGGAGTGCTCTCCAAACTGCCTCAACATCTCAAGGGCACCCGTTTTGATAGCGACAAGCCTGTCAATTTTCTAGACCATTAAAAATTAAAAACATTTATTTAACAACAAGTATGCAGCCCTTCAGGACATGCACACATGGTGTTAAAAAAACAAACGGCGCACCTCCAACCCCTTTCGCCGGCCTATCCATCTCCAGAATTGATTGATGCACTTGTCACACCAACCTCACCTATTAACTAGGTAAAAAAAATTGCAAATGGCCTGATGGTCCAGAAAGTTTGACAGTCCAGTCTGCCAGTGTCATTACCTGCATTGCTCACCTAAAACTTACTAACATAAATACAGTTCGCCCCTGAGATTCTATCGCACATCAAAGCCTCCCTTCCTTCTGATGGAAAGGGGAACTCAACACTCGACCTCTGGAATGGAGTTGAACTCGACATCTGGAGGGGAGTGGATTCAAGGAGTGGAGACCAATGCGCATCAGCATCACAAGGGAGCCCATTCTAATGGAGACAATGTCCTCCGCCCGTTCCCAAAACATTGAGGGGCCGCTCAAAGGAAAGGGACAGTCGAACCGCAGCTACCGACGGTCGTCTCCATCCTGTATTTAGTTTAACTCCTGATCCTAACTTTCATGCCTACTCTACTTATACTACTAAAAAAAAAATAGAAAACGACTACATTGCATTATCTAACTTACAGGAACATCTACCTAAAAGTTTTGGGTTACAGTTTGCTACCTTAAACCTATTAACAAAATACAATTCGCCTGTGAGATGCGAAAGCACAGAGTCCACTCCTGTTCAGGAAAATCGCTATGGCAATAGGGATTTAAGTGGATTTAAGGAGTGCTCTCCAAACTGCCTCAACATCTCAAGGGCCCCCGTTTTAATAGCGACAAGCCTGTCAATTTTCTAGACCATCAAAAATTTAAAACATTTATTTAACAACAAGTATGCAGCCCTTTAGGACATGCACACATGGTGTTAAAAAAACAAACGGCGCACCTCCAACCCCTTTCGCCGGCCTATCCATCTCCAGAATTGATTGATGCACTTGTCACACCAACCTCACCTATTAACTAGGTAAAAAAATTGCAAATGGCTTGATGGTCCAGAAAGTTTGACAGTCCAGTCTGCCAGTGTCATCACCTGCTTTGCTCACCTAAAACATACTAACATAAATACAGTTCGCCCCTGAGATTCTATCGCACATCAAAGCCTCCCTTCCTTCTGATGGAAAGGGGAACTCAACACTCGACCTCTGGAATGGAGTTGAACTCGACATCTGGAGGGGAGTGGATTCAAGGAGTGGAGACCAATGCGCATCAGCATCACAAGGGAGCCCATTCTAATGGAGACAATGTCCTCCGCCCGTTCCCAAAACATTGAGGGGCCGCTCAAAGGAAAGGGACAGTCGAACCGCAGCTACCGACGGTCGTCTCCATCCTGTATTTAGTTTAACTCCTCATCCTAACTTTCACACCTACCCTACTTATACTACTAAAAAAAAAGAAGAAAACTACTACATTGCATTATCTAACTTACAGGAACATCTACCTAACACTTTTGGGTTACAGTTTGCTACCTTAACCCTATTAACAAAATACAATTCGCCTGTGAGATGCGAAAGCACAGAGTACACTCCTGTTCAGGAAAATCGCTATGGCAATAGGGATTTAAGGAGTGCTCTCCAAACTGCCTCAACATCTCAAGGGCACCCGTTTTGATAGCGACAAGCCTGTCAATTTTCTAGACCATCAAAAATTAAAAACATTTATTTAACAACAAGTATGCAGCCCTTCAGGACATGCACACATGGTGTTAAAAAAACAAACGGCGCACCTCCAACCCCTTTCGCCGGCCTATCCATCTCCAGAATTGATTGATGCACTTGTCACACCAACCTCACCTATTAACTAGGTAAAAAAAATTGCAAATGGCCTGATGGTCCAGAAAGTTTGACAGTCCAGTCTGCCAGTGTCATCACCTGCTTTGCTCACCTAAAACTTACTAACATAAATACAGTTCGCCCCTGAGATTCTATCGCACATCAAAGCCTCCCTTCCTTCTGATGGAAAGGGGAACTCAACACTCGACCTCTGGAATGGAGTTGAACTCGACATCTGGAGGGGAGTGGATTCAAGGAGTGGAGACCAATGCGCATCAGCATCACAAGGGAGCCCATTCTAATGGAGACAATGTCCTCCGCCCGTTCCCAAAACATTGAGGGGCCGCTCAAAGGAAAGGGACAGTCGAACCGCAGCTACCGACGGTCGTCTCCATCCTGTATTTAGTTTAACTCCTCATCCTAACTTTCACACCTACCCTACTTATACTACTAAAAAAAAAGAAGAAAACTACTACATTGCATTATCTAACTTACAGGAACATCTACCTAACACTTTTGGGTTACAGTTTGCTACCTTAACCCTATTAACAAAATACAATTCGCCTGTGAGATGCGAAAGCACAGAGTACACTCCTGTTCAGGAAAATCGCTATGGCAATAGGGATTTAAGGAGTGCTCTCCAAACTGCCTCAACATCTCAAGGGCACCCGTTTTGATAGCGACAAGCCTGTCAATTTTCTAGACCATCAAAAATTAAAAACATTTATTTAACAACAAGTATGCAGCCCTTCAGGACATGCACACATGGTGTTAAAAAAACAAACGGCGCACCTCCAACCCCTTTCGCCGGCCTATCCATCTCCAGAATTGATTGATGCACTTGTCACACCAACCTCACCTATTAACTAGGTAAAAAAAATTGCAAATGGCCTGATGGTCCAGAAAGTTTGACAGTCCAGTCTGCCAGTGTCATCACCTGCTTTGCTCACCTAAAACTTACTAACATAAATACAGTTCGCCCCTGAGATTCTATCGCACATCAAAGCCTCCCTTCCTTCTGATGGAAAGGGGAACTCAACACTCGACCTCTGGAATGGAGTTGAACTCGACATCTGGAGGGGAGTGGATTCAAGGAGTGGAGACCAATGCGCATCAGCATCACAAGGGAGCCCATTCTAATGGAGACAATGTCCTCCGCCCGTTCCCAAAACATTGAGGGGCCGCTCAAAGGAAAGGGACAGTCGAACCGCAGCTACCGATGGTCGTCTTCATCCTGTATTTAGTTTAACTCCTGATCCTAACTTTCATGCCTACTCTACTTATACTACTAAAAAAAAATAGAAAACGACTACATTGCATTATCTAACTTACAGGAACATCTACCTAAAAGTTTTGGGTTACAGTTTGCTACCTTAAACCTATTAACAAAATACAATTCGCCTGTGAGATGCGAAAGCACAGAGTCCACTCCTGTTCAGGAAAATCGCTATGGCAATAGGGATTTAAGTGGATTTAAGGAGTGCTCTCCAAACTGCCTCAACATCTCAAGGGCCCCCGTTTTAATAGCGACAAGCCTGTCAATTTTCTAGACCATCAAAAATTTTAAACATTTATTTAACAACAAGTATGCAGCCCTTTAGGACATGCACACATGGTGTTAAAAAAACAAACGGCGCACCTCCAACCCCTTTCGCCGGCCTATCCATCTCCAGAATTGATTGATGCACTTGTCACACCAACCTCACCTATTAACTAGGTAAAAAAATTGCAAATGGCTTGATGGTCCAGAAAGTTTGACAGTCCAGTCTGCCAGTGTCATCACCTGCTTTGCTCACCTAAAACATACTAACATAAATACAGTTCGCCCCTGAGATTCTATCGCACATCAAAGCCTCCCTTCCTTCTGATGGAAAGGGGAACTCAACACTCGACCTCTGGAATGGAGTTGAACTCGACATCTGGAGGGGAGTGGATTCAAGGAGTGGAGACCAATGCGCATCAGCATCACAAGGGAGCCCATTCTAATGGAGACAATGTCCTCCGCCCGTTCCCAAAACATTGAGGGGCCGCTCAAAGGAAAGGGACAGTCGAACCGCAGCTACCGACGGTCGTCTCCATCCTGTATTTAGTTTAACTCCTCATCCTAACTTTCACACCTACCCTACTTATACTACTAAAAAAAAAGAAGAAAACTACTACATTGCATTATCTAACTTACAGGAACATCTACCTAACACTTTTGGGTTACAGTTTGCTACCTTAACCCTATTAACAAAATACAATTCGCCTGTGAGATGCGAAAGCACAGAGTACACTCCTGTTCAGGAAAATCGCTATGGCAATAGGGATTTAAGGAGTGCTCTCCAAACTGCCTCAACATCTCAAGGGCACCCGTTTTGATAGCGACAAGCCTGTCAATTTTCTAGACCATCAAAAATTAAAAACATTTATTTAACAACAAGTATGCAGCCCTTCAGGACATGCACACATGGTGTTAAAAAAACAAACGGCGCACCTCCAACCCCTTTCGCCGGCCTATCCATCTCCAGAATTGATTGATGCACTTGTCACACCAACCTCACCTATTAACTAGGTAAAAAAAATTGCAAATGGCCTGATGGTCCAGAAAGTTTGACAGTCCAGTCTGCCAGTGTCATCACCTGCTTTGCTCACCTAAAACTTACTAACATAAATACAGTTCGCCCCTGAGATTCTATCGCACATCAAAGCCTCCCTTCCTTCTGATGGAAAGGGGAACTCAACACTCGACCTCTGGAATGGAGTTGAACTCGACATCTGGAGGGGAGTGGATTCAAGGAGTGGAGACCAATGCGCATCAGCATCACAAGGGAGCCCATTCTAATGGAGACAATGTCCTCCGCCCGTTCCCAAAACATTGAGGGGCCACTCAAAGGAAAGGGACAGTCGAACCGCAGCTACCGACGGTCGTCTCCATCCTGTATTTAGTTTAACTCCTCATCCTAACTTTCACACCTACCCTACTTATACTACTAAAAAAAAAAAAGAAAACTACTACATTGCATTATCTAACTTACAGGAACATCTACCTAACACTTTTGGGTTACAGTTTGCTACCTTAAACCTATTAACAAAATACAATTCGCCTGTGAGATGCGAAAGCACAGAGTACACTCCTGTTCAGGAAAATCGCTATGGCAATAGGGATTTAAGGAGTGCTCTCCAAACTGCCTCAACATCTCAAGGGCACCCGTTTGATAGCGACAAGCCTGTCAATTTTCTAGACCATCAAAAATTAAAAACATTTATTTAACAGCAAGTATGCAGCCCTTCAGGACATGCACACATGGTGTTAAAAAAACAAACGGCGCACCTCCAACCCCTTTCGCCGGCCTATCCATCTCCAGAATTGATTGATGCACTTGTCACACCAACCTCACCTATTAACTAGGTAAAAAAAATTGCAAATGGCCTGATGGTCCAGAAAGTTTGACAGTCCAATCTGCCAGTGTCATTACCTGCTTTGCTCACCTAAAACTTACTAACATAAATACAGTTCGCCCCTGAGATTCTATCGCACATCAAAGCCTCCCTTCCTTCTGATGGAAAGGGGAACTCAACACTCGACCTCTGGAATGGAGTTGAACTCGACATCTGGAGGGGAGTGGATTCAAGGAGTGGAGACCAATGCGCATCAGCATCACAAGGGAGCCCATTCTAATGGAGACAATGTCCTCCGCCCGTTCCCAAAACATTGAGGGGCCGCTCAAAGGAAAGGGACAGTCGAACCGCAGCTACCGACGGTCGTCTCCATCCTGTATTTAGTTTAACTCCTGATCCTAACTTTCATGCCTACTCTACTTATACTACTAAAAAAAAAATAGAAAATGACTACATTGCATTATCTAACTTACAGGAACATCTACCTAAAAGTTTTGGGTTACAGTTTGCTACCTTAAACCTATTAACAAAATACAATTCGCCTGTGAGATGCGAAAGCACAGAGTCCACTCCTGTTCAGGAAAATCGCTATGGCAATAGGGATTTAAGTGGATTTAAGGAGTGCTCTCCAAACTGCCTCAACATCTCAAGGGCCCCCGTTTTAATAGCGACAAGCCTGTCAATTTTCTAGACCATCAAAAATTTAAAACATTTATTTAACAACAAGTATGCAGCCCTTCAGGACATGCACACATGGTGTTAAAAAAACAAACGGCGCACCTCCAACCCCTTTCGCCGGCCTATCCATCTCCAGAATTGATTGATGCACTTGTCACACCAACCTCACCTATTAACTAGGTAAAAAAATTGCAAATGGCTTGATGGTCCAGAAAGTTTGACAGTCCAGTCTGCCAGTGTCATCACCTGCTTTGCTCACCTAAAACATACTAACATAAATACAGTTCGCCCCTGAGATTCTATCGCACATCAAAGCCTCCCTTCCTTCTGATGGAAAGGGGAACTCAACACTCGACCTCTGGAATGGAGTTGAACTCGACATCTGGAGGGGAGTGGATTCAAGGAGTGGAGACCAATGCGCATCAGCATCACAAGGGAGCCCATTCTAATGGAGACAATGTCCTCCGCCCGTTCCCAAAACATTGAGGGGCTGCTCAAAGGAAAGGGACAGTCGAACCGCAGCTACCGACGGTCGTCTCCATCCTGTATTTAGTTTAACTCCTCATCCTAACTTTCATGCCTACCCTACTTATACTACTAAAAAAAAAAATAGAAAACGACTACATTGCATTATCTAACTTACAGGAACATCTACCTAACAGTTTTGGGTTACAGTTTGCTACCTTAAACCTATTAACAAAATACAATTCGCCTGTGAGATGCGAAAGCACAGAGTACACTCCTGTTCAGGAAAATCGCTATGGCAATAGGGATTTAAGGAGTGCTCTCCAAACTGCCTCAACATCTCAAGGGCCCCCGTTTTAATAGCGACAAGCCTGTCAATTTTCTAGACCATCAAAAATTTAAAACATTTATTTAACAACAAGTATGCAGCCCTTTAGGACATGCACACATGGTGTTAAAAAAACAAACGGCGCACCTCCAACCCCTTTCGCCGGCCTATCCATCTCCAGAATTGATTGATGCACTTGTCACACCAACCTCACCTATTAACTAGGTAAAAAAATTGCAAATGGCTTGATGGTCCAGAAAGTTTGACAGTCCAGTCTGCCAGTGTCATCACCTGCTTTGCTCACCTAAAACATACTAACATAAATACAGTTCGCCCCTGAGATTCTATCGCACATCAAAGCCTCCCTTCCTTCTGATGGAAAGGGGAACTCAACACTCGACCTCTGGAATGGAGTTGAACTCGACATCTGGAGGGGAGTGGATTCAAGGAGTGGAGACCAATGTGCATCAGCATCACAAGGGAGCCCATTCTAATGGAGACAATGTCCTCCGCCCGTTCCCAAAACATTGAGGGGCTGCTCAAAGGAAAGGGACAGTCGAACCGCAGCTACCGACGGTCGTCTCCATCCTGTATTTAGTTTAACTCCTCATCCTAACTTTCACGCCTACCCTACTTATACTATTAAAAACAAAAAAAACTACTACATTGCATTATCTAACTTACAAGAACATCTACCTAACAGTTTTGGGTTACAGTTTGCTACCTTAAACCTATTAACAAAATACAATTCGCCTGTGAGATGCGAAAGCACAGAGTCCACTCCTGTTCACGAAAATCGCTATGGCAATAGGGATTTAAGTGGATTTAAGGATTGCTCTCCAAACTGCCTCAACATCTCAAGGGCCCCCGTTTTAATAGCGACAAGCCTGTCAATTTTCTAGACCATCAAAAATTTAAAACATTTATTTAACAACAAGTATGCAGCCCTTTAGGACATGCACACATGGTGTTAAAAAAACAAACGGCGCACCTCCAACCCCTTTCGCCGGCCTATCCATCTCCAGAATTGATTGATGCACTTGTCACACCAACCTCACCTATTAACTAGGTAAAAAAATTGCAAATGGCCTGATGGTCCAGAAAGTTTGACAGTCCAGTCTGCCAGTGTCATCACCTGCTTTGCCCACCTAAAACTTACTAACATAAATACAGTTCGCCCCTGAGATTCTATCGCACATCAAAGCCTCCATTCCTTCTGATGGAAAGGGGAACTCAACACTCGACCTCTGGAATGGAGTTGAACTCGACATCTGGAGGGGAGTGGATTCAAGGAGTGGAGACCAATGCGCATCAGCATCACAAGGGAGCCCATTCTAATGGAGACAATGTCCTCCACCCGTTCCCAAAACATTGAGGGGCCGCTCAAAGGAAAGGGACAGTCGAACCGCAGCTACCGACGGTCGTCTCCATCCTGTATTTAGTTTAACTCCTGATCCTAACTTTCATGCCTACTCTACTTATAGTATTAAAAAAAATAAAAAACTACTACATTGCATTATCTAACTTACAAGCACATCTACCTAACAGTTTTGGGTTACAGTTTGCTACCTTAAACCTATTAACAAAATACAATTCGCCTGTGAGATGTGAAAGCACAGAGTCCACTCCTGTTCAGGAAAATCGCTATGGCAATAGGGATTTTAAGTGGATTTAAGGAGTGCTCTCCAAACTGACTCAACATCTCAAGGGCCCCCGTTTTAATAGCGACAAACCTGTCAATTTTCTAGACCATCAAAAATTAAAAACATTTATTTAACAACAAGTATGCAGCCCTTCAGGACATGCACACATGCTGTTAAAAAAACAAACGGCGCACCTCCAACCCCTTTCGCCGGCCTATCCATCTCCAGAATTGATTGATGCACTTGTCACACCAACCTCACCTATTAACTAGGTAAAAAAAATTGCAAATGGCCTGATGGTCCAGAAAGTTTGACAGTCCAGTCTGCCAGTGTCATCACCTGCTTTGCTCACCTAAAACTTACTAACATAAATACAGTTCGCCCCTGAGATTCTATCGCACATCAAAGCCTCCCTTCCTTCTGATGGAAAGGGGAACTCAACACTCGACCTCTGGAATGGAGTTGAACTCGACATCTGGAGGGGAGTGGATTCAAGGAGTGGAGACCAATGCGCATCAGCATCACAAGGGAGCCCATTCTAATGGAGACAATGTCCTCCGCCCGTTCCCAAAACATTGAGGGGCCGCTCAAAGGAAAGGGACAGTCGAACCGCAGCTACCGACGGTCGTCTCCATCCTGTATTTAGTTTAACTCCTGATCCTAACTTTCATGCCTACCCTACTTATACTACAAAAAAAAAAATAGAAAACGACTACATTGCATTATCTAACTTACAGGAACATCTACCTAACAGTTTTTAGTTACAGTTTGCTACCTTAAACCTATTAATAAAATACAATTCGCCTGTGAGATGCGAAAGCACAAAGTCCACTCCTGTTCAGGAAAATCGCTATGGCAATAGGGATTTAAGTGGATTTAAGGAGTGCTCTCCAAACTGCCTCAACATCTCAAGGGCCCCCGTTTTAATAGCGACAAGCCTGTCAATTTTCTAGACCATCAAAAATTTAAAACATTTATTTAACAACAAGTATGCAGCCCTTTAGGACATGCACACATGGTGTTAAAAAAACAAACGGCGCACCTCCAACCCCTTTCGCCGGCCTATCCATCTCCAGAATTGATTGATGCACTTGTCACACCAACCTCACCTATTAACTAGGTAAAAAAATTGCAAATGGCCTGATGGTCCAGAAAGTTTGACAGTCCAGTCTGCCAGTGTCATCACCTGCTTTGCTCACCTAAAACATACTAACATAAATACAGTTCGCCCCTGAGATTCTATCGCACATCAAAGCCTCCCTTCCTTCTGATGGAAAGGGGAACTCAACACTCGACCTCTGGAATGGAGTTGAACTCGACATCTGGAGGGGAGTGGATTCAAGGAGTGGAGACCAATGCGCATCAGCATCACAAGGGAGCCCATTCTAATGGAGACAATGTCCTCCGCCCGTTCCCAAAACATTGAGGGGCTGCTCAAAGGAAAGGGACAGTCGAACCGCAGCTACCGACGGTCGTCTCCATCCTGTATTTAGTTTAACTCCTCATCCTAACTTTCACACCTACCCTACTTATACTACTAAAAAAAAAAAGAGAACTACTACATTGCATTATCTAACTTACAGGAACATCTACCTAACACTTTTGGGTTACAGTTTTCTACCTTAACCCTATTAACAAAATACAATTCGCCTGTGAGATGCGAAAGCACAGAGTCCACTCCTGTTCAGGAAAATCGCTATGGCAATAGGGATTTAAGTGGATTTAAGGAGTGCTCTCCAAACTGCCTCAACATCTCAAGGGCCCCCGTTTTAATAGCGACAAGCCTGTCAATTTTCTAGACCATCAAAAATTTAAAACATTTATTTAACAACAAGTATGCAGCCCCTTAGGACATGCACACATGGTGTTAAAAAAACAAACGGCGCACCTCCAACCCCTTTCGCCGGCCTATCCATCTCCAGAATTGATTGATGCACTTGTCACACCAACCTCACCTATTAACTAGGTAAAAAAATTGCAAATGGCCTGATGGTCCAGAAAGTTTGACAGTCCAGTCTGCCAGTGTCATCACCTGCTTTGCTCACCTAAAACATACTAACATAAATACAATTCGCCCCTGAGATTCTATCGCACATCAAAGCCTCCCTTCCTTCTGATGGAAAGGGGAACTCAACACTCGACCTCTGAAATGGAGTTGAACTCGACATCTGGAGGGGAGTGGATTCAAGGAGTGGAGACCAATGCGCATCAGCATCACAAGGGAGCCCATTCTAATGGAGACAATGTCCTCCGCCCGTTCCCAAAACATTGAGGGGCTGCTCAAAGGAAAGGGACAGTCGAACCGCAGCTACCGACGGTCGTCTCCATCCTGTATTTAGTTTAACTCCTCATCCTAACTTTCACGCCTACCCTACTTATACTACTAAAAAAAAAAAAGAAAACTACTACATTGCATTATCTAACTTACAGGAACATCTACCTAACACTTTTGGGTTACAGTTTGCTACCTTAACCCTATTAACAAAATACAATTCGCCTGTGAGATGCGAAAGCACAGAGTACACTCCTGTTCAGGAAAATCGCTATGGCAATAGGGATTTAAGGAGTGCTCTCCAAACTGCCTCAACATCTCAAGGGCACCCGTTTTGATAGCGACAAGCCTGTCAATTTTCTAGACCATCAAAAATTTAAAACATTTATATAACAACAAGTATGCAGCCCTTCAGGACATGCACACATGGTGTTAAAAAAACAAACGGCGCACCTCCAACCCCTTTCGCCGGCCTATCCATCTCCAGAATTGATTGATGCACTTGTCACACCAACCTCACCTATTAACTAGGTAAAAAAATTGCAAATGGCCTGATGGTCCAGAAAGTTTGACAGTCCAGTCTGCCAGTGTCATCACCTGCTTTGCTCACCTAAAACTTACTAACATAAATACAGTTCGCCCCTGAGATTCTATCGCACATCAAAGCCTCCCTTCCTTCTGATGGAAAGGGGAACTCAACACTCGACCTCTGGAATGGAGTTGAACTCGACATCTGGAGGGGAGTGGATTCAAGGAGTGGAGACCAATGCGCATCAGCATCACAAGGGAGCCCATTCTAATGGAGACAATGTCCTCCGCCCGTTCCCAAAACACTGAGGGGCCGCTCAAAGGAAAGGGACAGTCGAACCGCAGCTACCGACGGTCGTCTCCATCCTGTATTTAGTTTAACTCCTGATCCTAACTTTCATGCCTACCCTACTTATACTATTAAAAACAAAAAAAACTACTACATTGCATTATCTAACTTACAAGAACATCTACCTAACAGTTTTGGGTTACAGTTTGCTACCTTAAACCTATTAACAAAATACAATTCGCCTGTGAGATGCGAAAGCACAGAGTCCACTCCTGTTCACGAAAATCGCTATGGCAATAGGGATTTAAGTGGATTTAAGGAGTGCTCTCCAAACTGCCTCAACATCTCAAGGGCCCCCGTTTTAATAGCGACAAGCCTGTCAATTTTCTAGACCATCAAAAATTTAAAACATTTATTTAACAACAAGTATGCAGCCCTTTAGGACATGCACACATGGTGTTAAAAAAACAAACGGCGCACCTCCAACCCCTTTCGCCGGCCTATCCATCTCCAGAATTGATTGATGCACTTGTCACACCAACCTCACCTATTAACTAGGTAAAAAAATTGCAAATGGCCTGATGGTCCAGAAAGTTTGACAGTCCAGTCTGCCAGTGTCATCACCTGCTTTGCCCACCTAAAACTTACTAACATAAATACAGTTCGCCCCTGAGATTCTATCGCACATCAAAGCCTCCCTTCCTTCTGATGGAAAGGGGAACTCAACACTCGACCTCTGGAATGGAGTTGAACTCGACATCTGGAGGGGAGTGGATTCAAGGAGTGGAGACCAATGCGCATCAGCATCACAAGGGAGCCCATTCTAATGGAGACAATGTCCTCCGCCCGTTCCCAAAACATTGAGGGGCCGCTCAAAGGAAAGGGACAGTCGAACCGCAGCTACCGACGGTCGTCTCCATCCTGTATTTAGTTTAACTCCTGATCCTAACTTTCATGCCTACTCTACTTATAGTATTAAAAAAAATAAAAAACTACTACATTGCATTATCTAACTTACAAGCACATCTACCTAACAGTTTTGGGTTACAGTTTGCTACCTTAAACCTATTAACAAAATACAATTCGCCTGTGAGATGTGAAAGCACAGAGTCCACTCCTGTTCAGGAAAATCGCTATGGCAATAGGGATTTTAAGTGGATTTAAGGAGTGCTCTCCAAACTGCCTCAACATCTCAAGGGCCCCCGTTTTAATAGCGACAAACCTGTCAATTTTCTAGACCATCAAAAATTAAAAACATTTATTTAACAACAAGTATGCAGCCCTTCAGGACATGCACACATGCTGTTAAAAAAACAAACAGCGCACCTCCAACCCCTTTCGCCGGCCTATCCATCTCCAGAATTGATTGATGCACTTGTCACACCAACCTCACCTATTAACTAGGTAAAAAAATTGCAAATGGCCTGATGGTGGAGAAAGTTTGACAGTCCAGTCTGCCAGTGTCATCACCTGCTTTGCTCACCTAAAACTTACTAACATAAATACAGTTCGCCCCTGAGATTCTATCGCACATCAAAGCCTCCCTTCCTTCTGATGGAAAGGGGAACTCAACACTCGACCTCTGGAATGGAGTTGAACTCGACATCTGGAGGGGAGTGGATTCAAGGAGTGGAGACCAATGCGCATCAGCATCACAAGGGAGCCCATTCTAATGGAGACAATGTCCTCCGCCCGTTCCCAAAACATTGAGGGGCTGCTCAAAGGAAAGGGACAGTCGAACCGCAGCTACCGACGGTCGTCTCCATCCTGTATTTAGTTTAACTCCTCATCCTAACTTTCACGCCTACCCTACGTATACTACTAAAAAAAAAAAAAGAAAACTACTACATTGCATTATCTAACTTACAGGAACATCTACCTAACACTTTTGGGTTACAGTTTGCTACCTTAACCCTATTAACAAAATACAATTCGCCTGTGAGATGCGAAAGCACAGAGTACACTCCTGTTCAGGAAAATCGCTATGGCAATAGGGATTTAAGGAGTGCTCTCCAAACTGCCTCAACATCTCAAGGGCACCCGTTTTGATAGCGACAAGCCTGTCAATTTTCTAGACCATCAAAAATTTAAAACATTTCTTTAACAACAAGTATGCAGCCCTTCAGGACATGCACACATGGTGTTAAAAAAACAAACGGCGCACCTCCAACCCCTTTCGCCGGCCTATCCATCTCCAGAATTGATTGATGCACTTGTCACACCAACCTCACCTATTAACTAGGTAAAAAAATTGCAAATGGCCTGATGGTCCAGAAAGTTTGACAGTCCAGTCTGCCAGTGTCATCACCTGCTTTGCTCACCTAAAACATACTAACATAAATACAGTTCGCCCCTGAGATTCTATCGCACATCAAAGCCTCCCTTCCTTCTGATGGAAAGGGGAACTCAACACTCGACCTCTGGAATGGAGTTGAACTCGACATCTGGAGGGGAGTGGATTCAAGGAGTGGAGACCAATGCGCATCAGCATCACAAGGGAGCCCATTCTAATGGAGACAATGTCCTCCGCCCGTTCCCAAAACATTGAGGGGCCGCTCAAAGGAAAGGGACAGTCGAACCGCAGCTACCGACGGTCGTCTCCATCCTGTATTTAGTTTAACTCCTGATCCTAACTTTCATGCCTACCCTACTTATACTATTAAAAAAGAAAAAAAACTACTACATTGCATTATCTAACTTACAAGAACCTCTACCTAACAGTTTTGGGTTACAGTTTGCTACCTTAAACCTATTAACAAAATACAATTCGCCTGTGAGATGCGAAAGCACAGAGTCCACTCCTGTTCACGAAAATCGCTATGGCAATAGGGATTTAAGTGGATTTAAGGAGTGCTCTCCAAACTGCCTCAACATCTCAAGGGCACCCGTTTTGATAGCGACAAGCCTGTCAATTTTCTAGACCATCAAAAATTAAAAACATTTATTTAACAGCAAGTATGCAGCCCTTCAGGACATGCACACATGGTGTTAAAAAAACAAACGGCGCACCTCCAACCCCTTTCGCCGGCCTATCCATCTCCAGAATTGATTGATGCACTTGTCACACCAACCTCACCTATTAACTAGGTAAAAAAATTGCAAATGGCCTGATGGTCCAGAAAGTTTGACAGTCCAGTCTGCCAGTGTCATCACCTGCTTTGCTCACCTAAAACTTACTAACATAAATACAGTTCGCCCCTGAGATTCTATCGCACATCAAAGCCTCCCTTCCTTCTGATGGAAAGGGGAACTCAACACTCGACCTCTGGAATGGAGTTGAACTCGACATCTGGAGGGGAGTGGATTCAAGGAGTGGAGACCAATGCGCATCAGCATCACAAGGGAGCCCATTCTAATGGAGACAATGTCCTCCGCCCGTTCCCAAAACATTGAGGGGCCGCTCAAAGGAAAGGGACAGTCGAACCGCAGCTACCGACGGTCGTCTCCATCCTGTATTTAGTTTAACTCCTGATCCTAACTTTCATGCCTACTCTACTTATAGTATTAAAAAAAATAAAGAAAACTACTACATTGCATTATCTAACTTACAAGCACATCTACCTAACAGTTTTGGGTTACAGTTTGCTACCTTAAACCTATTAACAAAATACAATTCGCCTGTGAGATGTGAAAGCACAGAGTCCACTCCTGTTCAGGAAAATCGCTATGGCAATAGGGATTTAAGTGGATTTAAGGAGTGCTCTCCAAACTGCCTCAACATCTCAAGGGCCCCCGTTTTAATAGCGACAAGCGTGTCAATTTTCTAGACCATCAAAAATTAAAAACATTTATTTAACAACAAGTATGCAGCCCTTCAGGACATGCACACATGCTGTTAAAAAGCAAACGGCGCACCTCCAACCCCTTTCGCCGGCCTATCCATCTCCAGAATTGATTGATGCACTTGTCACACCAACCTCACCTATTAACTAGGTAAAAAAATTGCAAATGGCCTGATGGTGGAGAAAGTTTGACAGTCCAGTCTGCCAGTGTCATCACCTGCTTTGCTCACCTAAAACTTACTAACATAAATACAGTTCGCCCCTGAGATTCTATCGCACATCAAAGCCTCCCTTCCTTCTGATGGAAAGGGGAACTCAACACTCGACCTCTGGAATGGAGTTGAACTCGACATCTGGAGGGGAGTGGATTCAAGGAGTGGAGACCAATGCGCATCAGCATCACAAGGGAGCCCATTCTAATGGAGACAATGTCCTCCGCCCGTTCCCAAAACATTGAGGGGCTGCTCAAAGGAAAGGGACAGTCGAACCGCAGCTACCGACAGTCGTCTCCATCCTGTATTTAGTTTAACTCCTCATCCTAACTTTCACGCCTACCCTACGTATACTACTAAAAAAAAAAAAAGAAAACTACTACATTGCATTATCTAACTTACAGGAACATCTACCTAACACTTTTGGGTTACAGTTTGCTACCTTAACCCTATTAACAAAATACAATTCGCCTGTGAGATGCGAAAGCACAGAGTACACTCCTGTTCAGGAAAATCGCTATGGCAATAGGGATTTAAGGAGTGCTCTCCAAACTGCCTCAACATCTCAAGGGCACCCGTTTTGATAGCGACAAGCCTGTCAATTTTCTAGACCATCAAAAATTAAAAACATTTATTTAACAGCAAGTATGCAGCCCTTCAGGACATGCACACATGGTGTTAAAAAAACAAACGGCGCACCTCCAACCCCTTTCGCCGGCCTATCCATCTCCAGAATTGATTGATGCACTTGTCACACCAACCTCACCTATTAACTAGGTAAAAAAATTGCAAATGGCCTGATGGTCCAGAAAGTTTGACAGTCCAGTCTGCCAGTGTCATCACCTGCTTTGCTCACCTAAAACTTACTAACATAAATACAGTTCGCCTCTGAGATTCTATCGCACATCAAAGCCTCCCTTCCTTCTGATGGAAAGGGGAACTCAACACTCGACCTCTGGAATGGAGTTGAACTCGACATCTGGAGGGGAGTGGATTCAAGGAGTGGAGACCAATGCGCATCAGCATCACAAGGGAGCCCATTCTAATGGAGACAATGTCCTCCGCCCGTTCCCAAAACATTGAGGGGCCGCTCAAAGGAAAGGGACAGTCGAACCGCAGCTACCGACGGTCGTCTCCATCCTGTATTTAGTTTAACTCCTCATCCTAACTTTCATGCCTATTTCACAGAAGCAGGTAAGTCTATAGAAACTTCAGTTATGCCCTTCACAGTTATAGACTAAAATAATAATTTTTATTAAGATCCTTTTTAAAAAGACATATATGGGCTATACGGACTCACATACCATAAACACAAAGGGATGTCACAGTATCCCTTCCACACAACAACTATTAATTTTTTTTAGGTAGGAAGGTCCTGATGGTAGTAAATGACAAGGACACTTCGTAGTGTGATCAGGATTGACCAGTTATGATGAAACCTATGAAAGGTAGTAATAGACTCATAGGATTGTCCACAGATACTTCATTATAGTCTGGGAGATATATATGAGTCTATTAGTTCCGCTCAATTTCGGGCTCAATTCGGGCTCAACGCGTTTCCCCACAGTTTTAGTGGTTCATCAGGAGCAGAGCTTATATCGGGCTAACTACTTATGTTGTTATACACAGTTTTGTGTTGCGTGATAGATAGACTTTATGTGATTAAGCAACCTCTGATACTCAATACGTTTCCATACAATGTGGGATCCCTGACACTGTATGTTATCTAACAGATAGACCACTAGAAATGGAGGAGAGAAGAAAACGTTTTCCTCCTCTGTAGAAGTTACACCTGCATTAGTTCTTCCTGGTATGGTACACTTACAGACTATAAGCACTAGCATTAATTGCTAAAATGATGATAACAGTCACCTACCAAATGGCGGAAGGTGCTGCATGTAGCAATTATATATATTGCTTATAGTTAATCCAAAAATTAATTCGGATTGCGACTTATTATTTTCAGTCACTTAGAGCACTACAGACGCCTATCTAGGCGGATTTGTTTCCTAAAAAGGAGACGTCTGTGATAGATATCAAACTGCCCTGATCCACTATGTTGCATATGAAACCAATAGCAACATAGATGGAGATCAGCCTATTTCATAAAGGCCAATTCAGATGTAGTTGTTTTTCTTGCTACAGGTGCTTAATGCACCATTTATTGGCTCAAAAGGCTAACGGCTATGTTGCATGCAAGATCAGCAGCAGCATAGGTACTTAATGCACCATTTAGTGGCTTAAAGGGCTAACAGCTATGTTGCATGCAAGATCAGCAGCAGCAGCATAGGTAAAGATCAGCCAATTTGATGAAGCTGTCTTTTAGCCAATTTTGAAGTAGTCTGATTGTTCTTTTGCTCAAAGTGCAAAGTGCACCATAAATTCTAATGTCTATCTATTAGATCCAAGTATATATCAAGGTTGATGCCTACCCTACTTATACTATTAAAAAAAAAAAAAAACTACTACATTGCATTATCTAACTTAGAAGAACATCTACCTAACAGTTTTGGGTTACAGTTTGCTACCTTAAACCTATTAACAAAATACAATTCGCCTGTGAGATGCGAAAGCACAGAGTCCACTCCTGTTCAGGAAAATCGCTATGGCAATAGGGATTTAAGTGGATTTCAGGAGTGCTCTCCAAACTGCCTCAACATCTCAATGGCCCCCGTTTTGATAGCGACAAGCCTGTCAATTTTCTAGACCATCAAAAATTTAAAACATTTATTTAACAACAAGTATGCAGCCCTTCAGGACATGCACACATGGTGTTAAAAAAACTTCCTAACATAAATACAGTTCGCCCCTGAGATTCTATCGCATTCAGGACTTTGTATTCCAATGCCTTACAGGCTCGCCAAGCGTTGTTCAGTAGAGGTATATCAGAAGTGTGAGTAACTTACACTCTCCTTACCAAGTATATACAGGTAAAGCAAAGAAAACCCATAAATATATATGGGGGAATTTATTTAAGCAAAAAATGTGTGATAAAGTTACATAATTTGGCACAGGACTTTGTTGTGCAAAAAATGTGTAACCTCTTTAGTTTTATGCCGCATATGGCACTGTTTAATAAGGGAAGCAGAATTTGGAAACCATCTGTGGCTTTGACAGATTTACTGTACATAAATCGTACCAGTAAAACACTGCAGTTCATATTTGCACAGATTTAGTTTTTTGACACATGGATGGCCTTATATGTGCTAAATGTATTAAGAGACGCAGTCATGGGAATCATATTAAATCTGGTGCATCAATGTAGATCAGTGTTTCCCAACTCCTGTCGTCAGGGACCCTTAACAGGTCATGTTTTCAGGATTTCCTCAGTATTGCACAGGTGATATATTTATTGTCCTCGCCTCAGACATTGCCACAAGTGTTCTCTCTGGTTAGTATTGCATTATTATGTCATCATTCCTTTGTTACATCATAACTGTAATGCATTGTTACAAAGCTAGTGTAGTATGTGGGAGGGCTAAAAAGGGGAGGGGCTTGTAAGCTTGGAGCAGCTAATTGGAGAAAATCTGACAATGTCACTTTGCTGGGAAAGGCCAGCTTAGCACTCGACAAAGCTGGGTTAATATCGGGGATAATTCCACATGGAGATGAACATCATAATGGACTATCCTGAACTTGCCCAGTAGAAGTGCCATTAAGGAATTAACAAGTCACCAGATGTCATCCAGTAAGAATGAAAACACAGGACATGTAGGACATTTCTCTATATATACAGCCCCATTATACAGTGATACATATATAGACTATGCATATGCTGCATTGAAGGACATTACATGCATGTGTGTATCCAATTCGGGTCTAGTTCACCAAGCTGAAGAGTTCCTGAAAAAATGATGCTTAATAGGGTTTTCCAGGGAGAATATTACTGATGACCAATCCTTAGGATAGGTCATCAATAGTTGATCGGCTGGGGTCCATGGCTCAGGACTGCGATTGATTAGCTGAGCGGGCGAATACTGACAGCACCGCAAAATACACAGAGGTCGGAGCGGAAGCATCGCAAGTCTCTGCGCCGACCTCTGTTTAGTTGCTGGTGCTTGTAACTGCAAGCATGGTTCTCAATGAAATCAATGCAAACTGTCTAAGTTGAGGGTCTGCCTACCTGAAACGGGATCTTCTCATCCCAGCTGTAGGTCCTCCTCTAGTAAATCGTCTGTTGGGTGATCTCCTTGTAGCCATTGGGTGATCTCCTTCCAATTGTTGGGTGATCTCCTTCCAGCTGTTGGGATGATTATCCTTCCAGTTGTTGGGTGATCTTCCTTTAACTCAGCTGCTCTGTGATGTTCTCCTGGCTCCTGCTCTGCTGTTTGGACTGCTGTCCACTGTGTCACGGAATATATTGGTTAGTATTGCATTATGATGTCATAATTCCTTTGAGACATCATCATTTCAATGCATTGTTACAAAGCTAGTGTAACATGTGGGCGGGCTGAAAAAGGGGAGGGGCTTATAGGCTTGGAGCTGCTTATTGGAGAAAATCTGATAATGTCACTTTGCTGGGGAAGGCCAGCTTAGCACTCGACAAAGCTGGGTTGATACTGGGGTTAATTCACATGGTGAGGATTGTAGATATACAGCAGTCTCATCTTATGCAGTGTATCCAAGTAAGAAAGTACCTGACATTAAAGAGACCTACTGACAGTTTATCTAGCTGATCCTCATTACACCCCTCAAAACCTCAAAGTACAGCAAAATGCGGAGGCCCCTATAATAAAACTGTGCACTGAGTGTCTATTATAGGTATTTCTAGGTGTAGCCTAACACATACTAGAGGAGATATACTAAGTAAAATGTCCTAAAGTACACAAGGTGGCAAGTTTAGGATTAGAGATGAGTGAGCATACTCGTTTAGGGCAATTACTTGAGCCAGCATTGTCCTTAGCGAGTACCTGCCCGCTCGGAAAAAAAGATTCGGGTGCCAGTGGGGGGCGGGGGAGAGCGGAGGGGGAACGGAGGGGAGATCTCTCTCTCCCTCTCTCCCCCCCCGCTCACTCCCGCAACTCACCGCTCACTCGAATCTTTTTTCTGAGTGGGCAGGTACTCGATAAGGACAATACTCGCTCGAGTAATTGCCCTTACGAGTATGCTCGCTCATCTCTATTTAGAATGCATCTTAAACACTTTTTAATTATACCTTAATGGTTTTGAAATGTACTAAAGGGATGGGGATTGTAAGACGCAAGACTGTTCTCACAAAATATGTAGATATGTATATAAGATATGACTTGAAGAATAGAACAAAACTGATCTAGTACGGTAAGCGCATAATATCGAATAGCCCTACGTGCAAAATTTTGATACACTTTAAACCATTTCTTTGGCACAATTGATAAATCACTCCTATTGTTTCCATTGGGACATCATAATGGACTATCCTGAACTTGGCCAATAGAATCGTCATTAAGGAATTATCAAATCACCAGAAGTCATGCAGTGAGGATAAAGACACAGGACATGTAGGACAATTCTCTATATAAACAGTCCCATTATACAGTGATACATATATAGACTATGCATATGCTGCATTGAAGGACATTACATGCATGTGTGTATCCAATTCGGGTCTAGTTCACCAAGCTGAAGAGTTCCTGAAAAAAATATGCTAAAAGAAGTTTTCCAGGGAGAATATGACTTAGAATAGGTCATCAATAGTTGATCGGCTGGGGTCCGTCGCTCGGGACCCCAATTGATCAGCTGAGCGGGCGCATGCTGATAGTGCCGCAAATACACAGAGGTAAACGGGAAGCATCGGAAGTCTCAATGGATCAAAGAAGTATTGATGATCTATCCTCATGATAGGTCATCAATATTGGAACGCGAGAAGCTGGATGGTCATATCAACGAATTGCCCGCTACCCGGGCCGTTCTAACCAAACTGTTAGGAGTTGTTGAGACCAGTGGATGCATGAGTGCATACACATAAGGTGAACGAGCTCAGGACGCCCTCAACAGACCACCAGTATAGAGGATCATTTGATTGTTCAACAACTATGAGATGCTCCAACTGTTTCATAGTCTGCCATCCAGAGATAAGTGGTGCCATCGTTACAGGTCCCCATGTCTATCAGAACCATTTCCATGTGCTTGGTTTAAGGTGCCCATTATATGTACTGCCTTTGACACCTATTTACTGTCGCTTCTATTTGCAGTGGTGTTGTGAACAATGTAACTGGATTGATACAAAGTGGAACCAGGTTTTCTTCAGTGATGAATCCAGGTTTATTTTAGGCACTGACAGCCGTGTTCGTGTCTGGAGACCTAGGGGTGAGCACCTCAATGCGTTTACTGTGGAGCGGCACACTGCCCGCACTGCTGGTGTGACAGTCGGTCACCTAGTAGTGGTACGAGGGACAATGACAGCTCAGTGATATGTTCAGGACATCCTGCAGCCACATGTGTTCCTCTCATCGCGGTCTCCAAGAGGCAGCAGGATAATGCTCGGCCGCACACACAAGGGGGTCACAGGAATGTCCCAACAACATTGTCACACTTCCATGGCCTGCCTGGTCACCAGATTTATCACCAATAGAACATGTATGGGACCATTTGGGACACCAGTTATGACAGCCTATGAGTTTGCACGATCTATAGGCTCAGTTACAGCAAATGTGGAGCAATATGCCACAAGATACGACACAGAACCTGGATGCTTCAATGCCTGCCCGTATCACATCTTACATCCAAGCTAGAGGTGGCCTGACAGGGTAATAGAGCCTACATGCCCACTCACGTTGCATCTTGCATCCAACCTAAAGATGGTACAAGAGGATACTAGAGCCTCAATGCCTGCCCATATAAAATTTTGTTTCCAACCTCAAGGCGGTGCAACAGGGTACTAGAGCCTCCATAACCGCCTGCATCACATCTTGTATCCAAGCTAGAGGCGGTACAACAGGATACTAGAGCCTCCATGCCTGCCCATATCACATCTTGTATCCAAGCTAGAGGCAGTATAGCAGGTTACTAAAGCCTACCTTCAAGTGTTCAGTTTTCTGCAATAAAACCTCCTTTTGCTCTGATATTGCAATCACTCACTTATATCAACGCTACAATAACACAGAAATAGTTTCGTTCCATTCTGACAACTTCTAGGGGAGGGATTGGTTTTGACAATGATTGTACTTTAAACCGTTAGATGTTCTCCATCACCAATCTCTTCCACTTTGTATGCAGTAAAATGTGTATGGACAGATAAATAACTGCCGTACGTCTGCCCAGCAACATATAGCTGAAAGCACAACTATAATAGTCAGTGTATCAGCATGTTCCAGATGCATAACGGGTATACAGAGAATGCAGGAGGCTGAAAGCAACAAGATTTATTACATTGAATAAGCCGCTATGTTCTTGTAAACCCCTTCTGCAACCTTAATAAAATCAGCCGGCTCATCTTGTTTCCTCTGGAACTCCGCACAAAGCTTCTATTTGGCGCTGTGGCGGACAAAAAAAAACAAACTAACAGAAACATATAATATAGCACTAAAATAATATCAAAACATTTCTAAGGACTCGTTTACATTGACGTTAGAGACAGTTCCTCTAATGGAACAGAGAAACAGAAGTGATTAACTGTCTCTAACGTCAATGTAAACGAGTCCTTAGAAATAGCAGAAATAAAACCAGAATTAACCCCTTCTGTTTTGTTCCCAATTCATTTCACTGAGTTTTCATTAAAAATGGAAATATTTCTGTTTAATTCCATTTAATTTCCGTTTTTCAAAAGGTCAGTTATCTTATCTGTAACCATTAAAATGTTATTGTTCTCTTATCTTAACACAACAAAACCCATTGTAAAGTAATAATTGATAGTGTAAATAAACCACCCTGATAGCACAATGCTCTGTGAGATTAACCCTTTCCAATCTACTGTCTGAGGTCTAATGTCGGAAGACGTATGGCAGGGTATTCTTACTGTATATTACTGGCCGCTCTGTGGTCGGGGGCCTCTTCAGCATATCACGTACCACAGTACTGGCTCTAGCCAGCAGATGTCGCCATTGCATAATGGCAGAAAGAGAAACCCCCCTAGGAAACCCTGAATCCAAAATTGGATTGCAAAGGGTTAAGGCCAGTTAAAGGGGTATAACGGCCATTCAAAGGGAAAGTTATATTCTTCGTAAGGCGATAACAGGATTGCAAGTATATGATGTTATACATTGTATTACAAAGCTGTAGAAATATCTATTTTCCGTTGGCCTCCCCCCTGCCTAATTCTCTATTGGTATCTAATGGTTATGTCCCGTATGCTCAGCTGTTGTACTGGTCAGGCATGCTCAGTTCCTTCACATTCTGTGATGATGACAGTTTGTACAGTCAAGAATGCATACTCATTAGTAACTGGCAATGAGGCATTGTGGGAGATGTAGTTTTTGCACTCCCTCAACGCTCATTTTAAGTAATGTGGAAATCTGAATCTAGCTGGAAAGCAGCAGTGGTGCAAGTCAGCAGAAAAAGGTACTGGAGGTAAGTCTGATGGTTTAGATGGATGTTTGGAATAATGGCAATAAGTGAAACATTAGGGAAACTTTGACAATTTCTCCCAGCCCTTGGAATATCTTTATGGCCGCCTGCAGACGGTTGGGTTGAATCCGGGTGCGAGAATTTTCGCAGCGGGACCCGACCCGAGCGTCTGCAGAGAGCAGCGCGGGCACTCACCTCTCCCGCGGCCCCGGCTCTTTCATGTGCCGGCTGCCGTGCAGCCGGCGCATGCGCAGAGCGGGGCTGGTGAGTGACGTTTCTGTGTGGGGCTCAGAAATAGAGCATGCCGCGATTTGTTTGCCACACGAGATTTCGCGCGGCCAAATTGCGGCTGTCTGCACAGGATTGCGTTTGTTAATGCAATCCTATGGCAGCTTCCAGGGACGGAAATTCTGCGGGAAATCCGCAGAATTTCTGCTTGTGTGCAGGGGGCCTATAGGGGCTTATTTAGACAACCATATGTACGCAGGTATTTCAGCGTGTAAAAAAGTTGCAAAAAACGCGACCATGCGATGCATTGGATCTTAATTGCTTTACTTAGACAAACGTGTTTTTTCCACGCTAAATATTTGCACGAAAAAAAATGGGACCTAGTCGGTCTTTTTTATACAGCGCGTGAAAAGACAGGTCTTGCCCTGTCTTTTGCCGTGATAGGCAGCAAGCTCCCATAGACTTCTATGGCAGCTGGAAAAAAGGGAGGGGGAAGGAGTTACCCTGCATACAACGCTGGGAAAAGAAGACAACTGGCTCTAAATAGGCATTAATTCTCATTCTGAGGATTTCTGCTGATTGTTGCTTGCCATCGTTTCTGCTAATAAATAATTACGCAGCAGCGCCACGTGTGAATGGCTTGAAATATATTCAAATAAAGATTAGGACTCGATCACATCAATTCTTCATGCATGCGATTATATGGTGCTTATGGGCGAATGTAAAAATGCATATGGGGGTGTGAAGGACACCCCCCACCCCCCCATTGTGATTCCTTTAGCCTGATGAGGACCATATGGGTTCTTATTTTCACAAAATTGTGCAGCATATTGCACATTTGTGTGCATATTGGGTTAGACTTAAAGGGGTTCTGACATGAAAAAAATTTTTTTTACTTACCTTGCCTGGCCAGGAACGATCGCCAGGCATGTCCCCTCCATCCGGCATCCTCTTCTGTGGCTTCTAGAAGCAGAGCTGGAGCGGTCAAAATGACAGCTTCTTGCTCTGCTCCGCCCGCCAGCCACTTCTGAGGTGAACAGACGGGCCGCCCACAGCAAGCACGTCACAAGCAGTGCTTGCTGTGGGCGGCCCGTCCGTCCTGGCTGAACTCCCAAGTGCTGCGCATGCACAGTGGAGAGGCGGCCCGTCCTGACTCCTGTCAGAGGGCACCTCTCTTCTGCGCCTGCGTGCAATCCCGCTCGTCAGAGGAAGAAGACTGCCTGCTGGGAGATGACCCCCACAGCACAACAACAACGGAAAACACAAGGTAAGTATTAGTTTTTATGCTTTAACAGGCCATAAACCGTGGGTTCCCTGTGTCCATTAGGCAGACCAGGGAACAACGGCTGTTAAAGCATAAAAACATTTTTTGTGTCAGAACCCCTTTAATGAGACTTCTATGGGGCCCTTGATGTGCAGATACGCAGCAAAACAGAGCAGATCCTATTTTTTACAGCATGCGTGAAATGCGCGCCCAAAACTCGTTCATGAGAACGAACCTATTGACATCTATTTTCTGAGCGTTGCTCGTGTATATTTTACTCGCATAAAAACGTGCGCAAATACGGTCGTGTGAAGAAGCCCTAACAGCCAGTAGCAACTGAATGACGAACAATAATTTGTTCATCGTTGAGATCGTGCAGGCATAAAAATCAAATGACAATCGTCCCGTGTAAACAGACCGTTGCTCATCTATGTTGCGATGGCATGCTTACTATGAAAGGAGGCGGGTGGACCGGAGATAATTCTGGTCTGCTCCGCCTCCATTCACTGAGCGATCGCGGCTCCTGTGCGAAAGCACAGCAAAGATTATCGCTGGGACAACAGCCAGGGGCTGAAGCGCCCAACAGTCGTAAAAGGCCCCTAAGTCAGACAATAAACACTTATTTTTTAGCAAGCATATCGTTCACTGACTACCTTAAATGTAAATTATCTCAGCATGAGCCGGCTCTCCAAAAGGCTGCGCTGAACTATTGCCGGGATTAAGTTATTGGATTGCAGCCACCGTGAAACAAGCTGTACTAAAACATGGAAAAAATGCTTCATGTCCTCTGATAAAAACTGTTTAACTTTCATACTAAAAGCCTTGTCTATAAGGCCTGTGTCACATGGGCGTATTTATGCAGCGTTTTGCACACACAATACACAGTTAATAGAACCAACTGATGGGTGCATTCACGTTTGTGCAAAAAAATACACAGCATGCTCTATTTCTCTGCGTAATTGCGCACAAAAGTAGCACATATTTAACTAATTTAATTGCCCGTTTCAATGAATGGGAGCACGCTTGTGTATTTTTTACACAAAAGCAGAAAAATACGCACTTGCGCGTTCAAATATGCAACAGCAATTACAAACCTTTGCGCAGAAATGTGCTTACACCCATGTGACCCCAACCTAAAAAGTATGCAATGGCTCCCAAACCATTACATCAGCAGTGGGGGCCGTGTGGTGCTCCACAACAAAGGCAGAATTGAGGCGCTTACCCCAAAGTCTCCAGAAATGAACACAGCCGTCGTCAGTACCCAAACTAAACCTGGATTCATCGCTAAAGACAACCCTTTTCCAAACCATAGTAGTCCAGTTTTGTCGTTCATGACACCACTGCAAAGGGAGGCAATGGTGGGTATCAAAGGCAGTACACATTATTGGTCCTTTGAGACCAAATGTACTTTAGCCAAGCACCTAGAAATGGTTCTGACAGACACTGGGCCTGTAACAATGGTGCAACGTCCAAGGAGCGGGCCCACAGCCGAGGAGGTGGTGGGGTAGATGAGAATAACCTTGTCATAGTGGCTCTACCATCTCCTCCCCTGGGGGTAGCTCAGGACCTGTCCAAGTTACTGCTGGGGGAGGTCACAGGGAAGCGTAACCAGGAGTTACCTTGGAGTTCTTTGTCACTCGTGACACCACCGTTCCGTCCTCTTTGGTGAATCTTGATAAAGTACATAACTTAGTCCACACACATATATAGTGAGGTACTGAGGGGCGTAGTGGTCGACGGTCGTTACGTCGCCCCTAGGTTCCGGTACTATGTATAAGGGGACTGGAGGAAGGTCATGTCCCGCTCTCGGATACGTAAGAAACCAGGAGCGTAATGTGGTCTCCAGCAAGCAGTTGCTGGAAATCTGTTCTTTAAAAATATCTGGGCCTGTTTTTTTTGGAATGGATGGCAGGTTGGTAGTGGGGCCGTCCATTCCACCTCCTCCACTTCAGGGTGTGGGCGAGCTCAGTCAGCCCAGGTGCTAAGGCTGAGCCAGATCACGTGTGCACATAAATAGCAGGTGCACGGACACAGGGGGGCTAAGATGGCTGCTGGACCCTGGCAGCCTGTGTGACCGGCTGGAGATAGAAGTCCTGCTGTGCGCTGCACCTGCTAAGTGCAACCTGATCAGGCCGGGACGGCCTGATAGCTGGGTTTTGGACTATTATTTGTTTACCTGAAGCTAAGGTTGGACTTTTATGTTGCTGTTATAAAAATAAACGCAGGTCACGCCTGCTTTTGGACTGCATCCGCTGGTGTTCCATCTCTGAATATCGCGAAACCCGCACACTACCGAGCTATCCTCCCACTATATATATATATATACACATACACACACATATATATATATATATATATATATATATATATATATATATATATATATATACATACATACACACACACATATATATATATATATCCATACACACACACATATATACATATATACACACACACATATATACATATATATATACATACATACATATGTATATATATATTTATATATAAACACACACACACACATATATATATATATATATATATATATATATATACACACATATATATATATATATAAGTGTCGCATGACACACAACATGATACATTTCTCAGACATAACCCAGACGTTAAGTCATTCATTGCTGCAAAGGTGCAATACACATATCAAATGCACACTACAAACAAGACACTGACAAGACAATGGCACAGGACAGAAATATAACATTATGGAGGGCCCCCCCTAGTTCTGGGCCACTACAATGGTGCCACCTGTCTCTAGATGGCGGACAACGAAACAGTTGGAGCTGCTCATGCTTGTCAGATGATCCTCTCTACTGGTAGTCTGTCGAGGGCATCATGTGCTTGGTTGCCTTGTGTGTGTGCCCTCACACATCCACTGGTCCCAACACCTAACAATCTGGTCAGAACGGCCCGGTGGGGGACAATTCATTAATACGGCCATCCAGCTTCTCACATCCCAATAATATGCCCCTCTCAGACTCTAGTAATGGGGTGACATCTCTTCAATTGCAATGTAGAGACATATAATAGTCAACAAGCTCTACACAAGCGGAAAAAGAGGTCACTGCACACAAGGAGCCTCCAAGAGCCGTTTTATAGGCCAACGGGGAACCACTTTTAGGGCCTCAGGTGACAAGACTGTTCATCTAATCACATCACAATTCTAATAATTTACATATCTACCTGAGATGTTACTGCATGCCAAGTCTTGCCACAAAATGGCAACGCCTTCTAGGGGTTGAATTTCTTTGACAATGAGGGTATATGTAGGCCAAGTCGAGTACAGTCTAATTTACTGTAGGAACACTATTAAGGTTGGGCAAAGTGGGAGATGGTAGATTATACTGCCCATGTTTTCCAAAGGGACAATGACTACAGTATCCTGTTCCCTTTGCGAGGAGTAGAGTAAGGAGCAATAAGTGTGCACTGTCTGCAATTACTGTGGAGACACTGGAGCTACTACGTGACAGCCAAAGCACTGTGGCACACACCACTGAACGGTGCCAAATTCACAGAGCAGAGGGCAGAATGTCCAGTCTTGTGAGAAAAACTGCCTGGTGCGCGAGGGCTGGCGGCATGCAAAATAGAGAGACTTGGGTTAGACCCAAGGAATCCGGTCAAAAATACCACTGCCAACAATATTTGTAAATTGTTACCAGAAGTTTCAGAGACAGACCTTAAGTTTGTGGTAAAGTTGTCAGCAAAAGAAAGAAATATTTATTGTATTATGATTGGATTTGACGGGATGAGTGAAGCTCGTGATCAGCTCCTGACAGTACTAAGTCTACTATGTAAGAAATACTTAATAAATGTTCTTCAAAAGAAGAGAAGCTGGAAATGTCATCTTGTCTGTTTCATATGCATTCTTCTCCGATGGACTGTATATACAATTTGGAATACCTGATTGATAAGGTTACGATACCCTTCGAATATTTGAATGCTTCCTCTGTGCTACCATTAGGCATCAAACACTTTACTATTTAGCTCAGTCTCTGAAGCAAACAAGGGATTCAGAGCTGCATTTAACCCTTTGCAATCCAATTTTGGATTCAGGGTTTCCTAGGGGGGGGGGGGGCTTTCTCTTTCTGCCATTATACAATGGCGCCATCTGCTGGCTAGAGCCAGTACTGCAGTATGGGACATGCTGGAGAGGCCCCCGACAACAGAGCAGCCAGTAATCTACAGTGAGAATACCCTGCCGAACGTCTTCCGACATCGGAGCTGTACAGCCTTCAATCAGAATGTCTTTAGACGTCAGACAGTGGATTGGAAAGGGTTAAAGAAAAAAAAGATCAGAGCCCCTACAAGATATTTTTGAAATATATTACATAAGAAAATCAACAGATCATAACAATTTAGATTTTGAAAAGCCTAAGTGCTAAGTTGTATAAATGAATATTTTACCTGTATCAGTCGAACCAATCCTAATAATCATAACCATAAAGAGTTAAACAGTTTATTGGTTTCATGTTTAGACATTTGTATACTTTTCAATGGTTTTAGATTATTTTGTAGTCTTGTGACAAAGTGTGCGGTCATCTCATTCATGGGTTCTGCTTTATTTATTTATGCAAAACAGCTAATTTCTCTATCATAAAAATTTCCGTTTATCTCTATTTGCACTCAGAACGGGCCATAAAATGTGTTATTTAATTTCACTTATATCCTTTGTCAATAAAAGGGAATCTATCACCTGGTTTATAGTGCCTTATCTGAGGATGGCCTAGAGCAGCGACAGAAGCTCTGATTTCTGAGAGCGCGTCAGTGTTCTAAGCTCATAGTATAATACCCCATTTCCACGGGACGATTATCGTTCAAAAAACCGTTAAAATGAACGATAATCATTCAGTGTAAACGCAGCCAACGATCAACGATAAACCGTTCACTTTTCATTCGTCGTTCATGTTATGCAGCTGCGGAGATGGCGGGGTAGCTGTTAGGGATGTCACGGTGGCACTACCATCTCCTCCCCTGAGGGACGCGTGCAACCCTTTGCCAAGGCCCTGGCAGGCCTCCCCAGGCAACGCTAGTGGTGCGGTTACCTGAATAAATCTCTGTAGTGACACTTCGGATGATGCCACCGTTCCATCCACTGCGGTGAACTCTGATGATGGTGCAATAAATAGTCCACAAACACTGAACTATACATTAAATAGACTAAACCGGGAACGGGCGGTAAAGCCTTTCCTTACCGGGACATCCAACAGGGATAATATACAACAGTTCTAGACATGGAGGACTGGTTCTGAGACAACTGCTAATTGTAAGGAGGCAGGGAGGCAACTCGGGGCATCTTGATACATACATTCCACATTATCTGTAGGATCACTCTCTTGGACGACTTCTCTCACTACCGGCCAACACTCACTGCTTAGTTGTCTGACAAAGAACTTCTTCATTTTTCCATGGCATCTTCCAACCTCTATTCCAACTGGGGGTAAACGGGGCATTCTCCATTCATAGCATATGGATATATCGCTCCACTTCCTCCATATTGGATAGGCCTAGATGAGGGTATCTCTTGCTCACGGGTTGACTTGCAGACTCCCTCGTTATCTGCTAGACGGCTCGACTTCTCACCCACTCAGACTAGACTCCACCACTTTCTCCTTAGCAAGACCAAAGACAGACAGAGAGACTCGTTTGCACACCTTCCAAACACATATATCCTTCATGCTCAGGTGACAACATAAACTACACACAAACTGTTACATTTTCCAGACAGACCTAGACGTGCAATACACACAAATCACTGACAAGACAATTGCACAGTGCATCCATATTAAAGACATGACACAGATTTAGGGACACATATATGAACATCTGTGAACAATTATGGAGGGGCCAGATGTATATACTTCAGGGCGCTACACAGCATAAAAAGCTTTGTTGGCTCATTCAATTATTTTTCGGATCGTTCAGTAGTTCTCAGTCACTCAAACAGCGAATGTGAATGACTGAATGAACGAGCCAACGATGTATGTGCTGTATAAACAAAGTGAATGAGCGAACGAGCAAACTCTGACGTCATTGGCTCGTTCAAACAGATGCTAAGGGCTTACTCAGATGGATGTATGTGCAATTGAACATGCTGAAGCGCAACGCATTTCTGCTGTGATCAAAAGTTTGTGAGCGTGTATCGGGGCATGCTACTGTACTTTTTGTGCACGCAGGGCCTGTTCACATGTGCATGCAACAACCTCTATAAAAGGCTATTTAGTCTAATGAGGTCCATATGTGTTCTTTTATATCACGGAATTGAGCAGCGTATTGCGCATTAGCACACCTCACATAGACTTCTATGGGGATCTTTGCTGCAGAAATATGAACCCATTGATATGAACAGGTTCTATTCTCTGTGCATTGAGCACGTATATTTTGTGTGCGTGCAAAGATGCCCTTCTGAAAAAGCCCTAAGGCTGGGTTCACACAGGGTGGATTTGCCGTGGATATTCCATCCAGGATTCCACCGTGGCAAATCCGCATGCGGCCGCTAATCCTGTGCTTAGCCAGACATGTGGACGAGATTTCTCAGAAATCTCATCCACACGGGATGGCAAATCTGCCGCGGCAATGATGGCAGAAGTCGGCGCTGTGACGTGGATTCGCCGGCTGCAGCATGTCCATTTTTTTAAATTCTGCTGCGGCCACGCTCTCCTTTATGGCAGCGCCGTCCACAGCAAAAAAGCGAGCGGCCAGGCAGCTTCAAAACCAGCGGTTAAGTGCCGTGGGTTTTGAAGCAACGCTTTTCCCGGCAGAAATCTCGCGTTTTTTCACTGCTGCTAAACCGCGAGATTTCAGCTGGGATTCCGGCGTCTGAGAACCCAGCCTATAAGTGCGTTCATACGTAGCTGATTTGTTGCGATTTTGTTGCTGATTGTGTCGCAAATCTGCAGAAGAATTCACCCTTTCAACTAAATTCAAATTTAAGGGGTAAAATCTGCAGCAAATCAGGGATATGTGAACACACCTAAAGGGGTGATGCAGTTTCTGGGGAAAACATATGCAAATATTCTGAAAGAAAAGAAACACTACTTACTTCTTCAGTTCCCCGCTGATCCAGTGGAGATGCTCCAGCAGTCTCCTGCAGTCTTTGATGGTGTACTGCCACATGTGACCACTGGAACCAGTCACAGACCCCATGCACTGTATGTACTGGCATTATGGCTCAGTGTTGAGCAATGACACTAGTAGTACAGCATGTTACTGTTGTGGCCATTGTTTGGCTGTAAGGGACTAGAGCTCTGCAATGGCTACCTCTGCACCCCCTATACCCAGGGCTGGGTATTAACAATGATGCAAATGAAGCACTAGCTCCAGGCCATCCGATCCCCTATGTTCAGGGGACCCCCAACTGCCTGCTCTTCAGAGGGGCAAGAAGTTGTTTTTTAATGAACTTTTTCTTTAAGACATCACAAAATAATTTACTCTATAAATCAAATTTTTATGTTAAACATATTTTTCTTAATTTTCAATGGTCTAAAGTTAGAAAAGGTCTCTCAAATCCTGCATTATTCCCTCTGACCAATAAGCCTAATAATAGTTGGGCACTTCCTCTTCTGTAGAGAAAACTTTTCAGTAATCATCTCATTATCATCACAGGCAAAGAAAGCTTCTCTATAGATAACACAGGATAGATTCACAGTCGGTGATGGTCAAAGCTCACCTCCTCCTCTCTGTACAACGACCTCTTCACAGAGCGTGCCTAGAACACTCCCATAGAAGTCAATGGGTCCTCCTGTCCATTGTGTCGATGGTCCATGAGTTGTGCTATAAAACATATCTCTAAATGCAGCTACTGCAGCTCAGTAATGATGGCCACCCCTATAGTCCTAAACAGACAATAGAATAAAAAATAAATCTATAAGCAGAAAATAAAAAAAACAGATGAGAAAAATGGAAAATGTGCCACTATTTGCATAAATTAGTACAGAAAATATAGGTGTTACGTTCCTTCTAAGCTGCTAGTCAAATGTTTGCTTTTCCTCTTTTCTATGGAAGCCAGCAAACACGTTGGTATTGGCACCCAATCCACATCCCTGTACAAAGCTATTAATTCCACAAATCAATATCCAACATTTGCATTTGATTTGAAACATTAAATACTTAACAATAATGAGTTTTCAATATTAATGTATGAGAGTGCAGGCTTGGCATGACAAGTAGGGAGATGTTGACAGAGTAGTACAGGACTGACTTGATTAAATAGATCTACAGTAACACTGTATCATCCACTTTATATTCCCACTCTAACTGGCATGAAGGAGTCTTTGGAAGGCAACCTCAGAAGACGTGATGTAGAATGTTTCTTGCATTGCCATGTACAGCCAAGCGTATTAGTGTGGCAGCGCTGGGAGTTGGAGCTGATGACCAACACCTTAGTATACCAGAGGAGTAAGTAAATGGATTATGAAGAGTCTGTCTTCTGTCATTAGTGTTGTATGTTGTCACCCAGTGATAGTCATTCTACTAATGCTTGCCTCAATTAGATTGGCCACTTTGGACAGCCTTTTTCCATATGGCCTATCAGAGCCTTTGGAGGTAATACAGGGGTTTTCCTCTTCAAGATTTCCTCTGTCATCTGAACAAAGAGTTGGTCTCACTGTGACCATGCAATACTTTATTGGTGGTCCAATTGGTCATTCTGTTAAGAAAAACACTCAAGAGACAACAAAGGTAGTCATTAAAAAGAAAAAACGTAAAATTGTTATCTAGGATTAAAATACTGAAGACCTCTCATCAATATCAGATCAGTGGGGTCCGACTCCTCACACCAATCAGCTGTTTGAAGGGGCCGAGGCACTCGGGCAAGTGCTGCCACCTTTCAGTGTATAACAGGAATAGTGCTGTACGTAGCGTAGAGGCAGTACCTGGTACTGCAGAGCAATCCCACTCCCTTGGATGGTACTGAGATTCTGAAAGACCAGAGCTGTGGCCCCTCAGTCCTAATGGGGAGACTGAGGATAGGTCACCAGTATTATATGCCCTTTAAATGTAAAACAATTCTCTTATGTATTATAAGTCTGTAAATTTTGCAAAACAAGGATTTTCAGTCTTGCAAATTATCGCTGTACTTGAATGTGAAAAATTCAACATGTTTTGCAACTCAGCCAAGATACAACCAAGAGCCATCTGAAGAACTTCATAGCTGAAAATATATTGACTATATATTTAAAGAGACTCTGTCACCTCCCTTTAGCCTGCCTGTCCACGAGCGTTGCGGTATCCCGCTGCAGGAGCTGCCGCCCACGAGCAGGAGCCGTCAGATGGATCTCCGCTGTCAGCCTATAGGCCGACCGCGGAGAATCGTGGCAATTTGCAGCATGCTGCGAATTGCCGCCCTCGAGCTGAGAATCGCAATGATTCATTGTTCGTGGACGGGGGGAAAGCTTTCACTGAGTTCCCCATGGCCAATTTATCGCCGCGGGGAACGCAATGAAAATATGCGTGGACAGGCAGCCTAAGTTCTATGAGCTTAACTTATGGGATAAAAGTGTTATATTTACCTCCCTCGACATTCTGCCGGTGTCAGTGCTAGAAGCCACCACTCAATGTATTGAGTGGCGCTGCCAGTAGTCCGCCTGCTCTAATTTTATAATGGGCGGACTACTTAGTGTACTGCTCAATGCACTGCAGCGGCGGCTTCCTGTGCTGGCAACGTTGGAACGATGGGGGAGTATAACACTTACATCCCCAGACTCAGCAGGTCGCCTAATTTTAGCCCATAGCTCTTTTTAGATTATGTACATCAATGTCCAATGCATATTTGTAAGAGTAATAGTTGTGCACTTCGGTAATAAATTTCACTGGAAAAGAGCCAAAAATGCAATACCTGATAAGGTGCAGTGCAGGCACGATCGCCGCTAAGCAGGCACAATCGCCATAAGACCGGCACAATGGTCGAAGGGTAGGCATAATGGTCGAAGGGTCGGCACAATGGCCGTAGAACCTAACAATATGCAGCAAGCCAGACTATAAAGCAGAGGAGCTAAATTGTCCACTGCAGACCTATATGCAGCCGCCCACTCAACCCAGCCCAGATTGGGGAGGACGACTGCATGCAACTAAATCTGCAATGTGAATGATACCACAGAAGCCAGCCAATAGATGGGTGCGTCCCACAATACAGAATTACAATTCACACTGACATGGCAGTGGGTTGCCCTGTATCTCAACAGTGGGCCGCACTGGGAGACATCTTGGGCTCCCCCAGAAGTCTGTAGCAAACTGCATAAAGGAAATATTGATACACACTAATAAAATGCGGGTGTCAGTTTAGCATTTTGGCCAGAACGCATAAGCTGATGGGCCGACGGCAAGGCTACACCATGTCCGTCAGAACCTATGCTATCTCACTGTAAAGTAAATTGAAATCACAGAAGTGAGAGGGAACACAAAAACATATTTCACTGGAAAAGAGCCAAAAATGCAACACCTGATAAGGTGCAGAGCAGGCACGATCGCCGATAAGCAGGCACAACCGCCATAAGGTCACCACAATGGCCGCAGGGTCGGCACAATGGTAAACCACTGCCATGTCAGTGTGAGTTGTAATTCTGTATTGTGGGACGCACCCATCTATTGGCTGGCTTCTGTGGTATCGGTCACATTGCAGATTTAGTTGCATGCAGTCGTCCTCCCCAATCTGGGCTGGGTTGAGTGGGTGGCTGCATATAGGTCTGCAGTGGACAGTTTAGCTTCTCTGGTTTATAGTCTGGCTTGCTGCATATTGTAAGGTTCTACGGCCATTGTGCCGACCCTAGGGCCATTGTGCCGGTCTTATGACGATTGTGCCTGCTTAGCGTCGATCGTGCCTGCTCTGCACCTTATCAGGTATTGCATTTTTGGCTCTTTTCCAGTGAAATATGGTTTTGTGTTCCCCCTCACCTCTGTGATTTTAATGCACTTGAGTAATAAGATGTAAGAACGCAGCACTTTATAGTCTTGCATGTAATACAGATAAAAATTGTTTAGAGGCTATCTACATGAATTAAATGAAGTCTGTCAGAATATTTTCCCTCCACAAAGCTATGTAAGGCTGGCTTTACACGGGCAATAAAATCACGCAAAACGCACAAATATGAGCCATATTCTTTTGAATTGGGTCACACAACTGAGTGAAGTTTTCCTGCATGACACCACGATGCAATGCGGGAAACAAATCACAGCATGCTCTATCTTGTGCGAGCTCTCGCATGGCACCATCCATTGTTTTCAATGGGACCGGCGGCAGCATCGCAACCTATGTAAAGTGCATGCGACGTGAGGTCTCCCATTAAAAACAATAGGAGAAACTGCATCTCCAAAGTGATGTGAGGCTGTCTTCACATGAAAATGCCTTGTATTCTCCGGGATTTCACATGGATGGCAAGCGCAATATGGGGCTGGAATTCACAGCCCCATATCACACTCATAACTCTCTCTGCTACCCCAACAAAAGTCAGTGTTTTCCTGGTATGCAAGGGAGTTGTCAAATGTTCAATAGACAGTCCACATGCCAAGTCTGTTCTATGCTTTGTCCCCTTGTTTATTCTAAACCCCATCCACTACCTAGCTAGTAATTGACCTTACCAGTTTCCTTGAAACGCACAAGGTGCAGTGGCCTGAAGACTGCAGGCATGCCCACAGTGGGAGGATTTGGAAATGTGTCACGGTAGTGGATGCTCAAACATCAGTGATGGCTCCCGCAGCCAACGGATTGCTCGACAAAGGGGTTAGAGCAGTAGTCACGTGACGCCAGTACCTCTAAGAGTAATCTTATGAGATAATAAGGGAGTCGAAGCCAAGTCAGTGTGTGTAAAACCGGAGGTACACAGTTTTACTGTAGCTTGCAAATTGCATACCATAACATCTACTAAAACAGTTCTTTAAACAGTAATATCCAACAGTCGTTTTCTCAGTGCTGCTGGCAGCTCTTTGCCTCAACAATCTCACACACGTACCTTGTTGGCCCATGTGATGAACCTAGTAGTACCGCACTTCCTACATAATTACCCAGGTTTACATCCAGAGCTGGAAAACCCCTGGAAACTCTGCTCGCACTTTCAGGATTAACACCCAGCAGCCTCTCATCTTGTGAAGTTGCAACAATAGTTTGGGCTGCTACCCAACTGTCTTATTTATGACATGCCTACACGGTTGAATTCCACGTTACATGTATTGCAGAGGCTAAGCCAGCAGCAGAGAGTAATCACAGAGTGCCAGATGTCGTTAGCAGGCATTGTATGGAGGTCGGTCACTTGACGCCTGTGGAGTGGCTACAGATCAAAGATCTGTGTGCTGTTTTAGCCTGCTTTGAGGAATTTATGACATTGCTTTTAAAACAAATGCCATGCCTGTCTTGCTTAATGTAATTTTTGGCAGCTCTACAGCTGTTCCTTGGAGAATGTCCACACTTGAGTGTTCTGTTCACCTGGTAGAATTTGTCCTTTAAAAATTTGAAACATTGTTTTTAAAACACGTAACACACCGGCTGTCTTATTTCGCACAATTTTTGATCTAGGAGACCCTATATGGACCTTCTTTTGTTTTCAGTGACACCCCTGTGCTAGGATTGACCCCCTACACCATTGTACACTATTTTGCCCAATTTTTGGAAGGAGCGCAGTGTTCCTCAGATGTGTAGCTGCAATTTGTGGGGGCTTTGGCTGCATCAGGTACCTTCTGCAAGGCAAATTAGTGAAAATGAGTTTTATTCCTATTGACTGCTATAGGAGTCGGAATCAATCGTCCCGATTCAGGATGATTTTCATGAAATGAGCCCTATACTGACACAAAGTGATTATTCCACTAATTACTCATCACTTTGGCTAACATAGAAGATTTTTTTTATTAGAATGGTGTGCTAGCCAATGATAAAGACACAAGTGCCTATAAATTCTTCCTCCTAACAGCAATCCTGGGGCTAAACAATAGTTTTTTTTAAGTTATCTTTGCAACATTGTTGTTTCTCTTTATGATGAAACTGGTTCCCGATTCTGTCTTTTTTGTTCTCTGGCTGCCTTGACTTTAGCCTTGTCCTTTGCATGACTTACATAATTGCTATTAAAAACCAGGACTTTTCAGCTCATTTCTACATCTTGCCTAGCAACTATGGAATTCCCTTATCAGTATCTGATTGTTGGGGTTTGACTCATCCTTAACAAGCTGAATGATGGGGCTTTGTACTGTAGCTCAATCCCATTCACTTACCAACACAACCACAATCAACGTTGCTCTACATTTGGCTGATCAATGGGGTTACGGTGGTTGGACCTCTACCAATCAGATATTGATAACCTACCTATCCCAGAAAACTTCTTTAAGCCAAATTAAGTAGGATCATTAAGTAGGACTTGGTACATTATAGTTTGCCTGGGTCATGGACCATACTGACATTCCACTGTTGGATTATTTCTCAGGCTTATCCCTATGAGTTCAGCAACATTAAGTTACCATGACTGCATCATCAAGGTAATGCAAGTTTGGACAAGCTTGGCCAATCCTATATATCCTGTCGTTCTTCTTGTCTAACTTCAGGAAACCTTTTGATGAACCAGCCCAAGCTTCAGTTTCTCACCTACTCTGCTTCAAACAGGGTTCAATGACTGTTGTTATCTTCTGCTGACGTCTGTTTAGCTTCCATTACAAAAAAACTGCAGAAGAACCTATTCAACTTGCATGATGAAATTCTAGGTACTAATGCTATAATATTTTTGTGTTTTTTTTGATGAAAAGGGACACTTTGTCTATAAATGTCCAAAAATGAACACCCTCAACCTGGATGTTGAAGAATTAGACCTCTTACTCATGACTGGGCTCATTTGTATAAGCAATGTAGGGAGCGATATGAGGCCATATTATGCACGATTTTGTAGCCTGAAGTCATTCCAGCATGGAGTGCTGTATCATGGACATAAAGTATTTAAAGGAACATGCTGAAATATTTTTAATGAAAACTCCTTATAGAAAATTCCCAGTGGGGTGCATGGCTGCATTGAAATACATTACCGCCATATTTTGGATCGCGTGATACTGATTGCAAATACAGTTGTGTGCATAAGGCTTTACTTTTGCTATTCTGAACTCAGTAATGTTTTTTTTTTATCCGGAGATGGCCTTCTGTGTATTCTGTCTATCAAACTCTAGTTAACAAGTACGTCATTCTAGTGATCCTATTTCCTAAACCACTACTGTTTAGATGATGTGAAGGAGGAACAGGAACTAAAAGTTTTGCCAATATCCCACTTTCAGTGCACGTTAGAGTGCTGTAACCTTAGGAGATCTTCTTGTCTAGACCTTTAAAAAATACTGTAGATCCATTTCTAAGAGGCTTAGTATAACTGCAAACATAAAGGGAGATGAGTCCATACATGAATTGGGGAACAGGACAATTTTTTGCTGTAATGTCTGCAGAATTGTATCTCCAGTACATCCACTCTCTATATGCCTCTCAACAACTCATCTTGTCTGTTGTCTTCTCCAACTCTCCATGTGAAGGGCTCATACATGGGCCGATGTGGTTGTATAAACAAGTGCTGATCAACATGATCGGTGCTAATTTAATTGGCCTTTACACAGGCAAATGCCAGCAGTGCTGGAGATGAACAATTGTTAATGATTGGGGAATGAACGTTCTAGCGAACCTGTCTGATTGTGAGGCCGGGTAAAAGGCTCTAAAAGACTTTGGTCATCTTTGGCATAATTGCTCAAAGTACATCTATGAAGTTGAGTCTTTACTTTCTCACAAACTGAATCCCAGGCCATGCCAAAGTATTAAACAGGTTAATACATCTGTTCACAGGCTGATATTGTAGCACATCCCAAGTGAAATGGTCACAAACTTGTCAAACTTGGGCTTATGTGATAACTAGTGTGATAATTAGCAAAACTGCTATTTATTTACCTAAAATGACGTTTTTGTGTTGAAAATTCCTCTAAAGTGCTGGCCAATAAGGGATTTAATTCCATCTACCTTGTTGTCCACTGCCTGTGGCCAGGTATGTTATGGGAGACTGGACTAGAGCCCGGAGCACTATGATGGTGCTAGGTAGTCTATTAGGCACTGACACAGCAACTAAATGCAGACCATGAAACGGTCCACAATACTATTCATTTGCCAGCGTCCAGCCTCGTGACATGATAACCCAGCCGGCCCTGAAAACATCACTAAGAGCATCATAAATATGACATCAGTGGTGAAGTAGATGCCCATCTATGATGACATACACCCACAGCACAGCCAAAAATTTCTCTGATCGCTCTGTGTACTGGGGCGGGGGCCAGGCCACATAGCCAGTAAATGTGTCTGCAGGGGGCGACATAGCTAGCAGTAGTGTTGCTTGCATTGATCAGCCAGGTGAAAAAAATCACCCCAATTTTCACTAAATTGAATTAGGCAAGTCTGAATGGATTTTTGGCAAAAATCGATGAAAAATAGAATTTTGCAGAATGCACAATAGGCAGAATAGAACCAGAGGCCAGTTTACAGCTGAGCACAGGACAGAGAAGCTGCATCATGTTTATATGCCTTTATGAAACATGGTCTGTTCTTAGGCAGAGATACTCTACAGAAGATATATTGCTGCTGAGTGTGAAAGCTTGTATACCGGGGTTATATTGGAGGGAACAGAGAAAGAAGCTGCATTACGTTTATATGCCTATGCAACATGTAGTCTGTTTAGGGACAGATATTCTATAGAGGATATATTGTTGCTGAGTGTGAAAGCTTGTATACCAGGGTTATATTGAAGGGAACAGAGAAAGTAGCTGCATCACGTTTATATGTCTATACAATATGTAGTCTGCTTAGGGACAGTATTCTATAGAGGATATATTGCTGCTGGATGTGAACGCTTTCATACAAGCAGCGAAGTTAAATGGGGTTGTATTGGAAGGAGCAGAGAAAGTAGCTGCATTATGTTTATATGCCTACACAAAATATAGTCTTACATTGGGAGAGGATAAATATATTTCTACTGCTGTCACCATATATAGCAGAAAAGCAGACAGCTAAATTACACTTTGGCATGGGGAGTATTACAGTTCTCTGTTTGTGGCCTTAGATGTTGTTCAAATCGTGAGTACAATCACTACAAACTATTTCCAGGCCTTACGCAGCTAGCAGTGGGGTGAGGGCGATATATCCTCTCCCAACTTAAATTACACTGTGCAAAGCAGGGTCAGTTCACAAAGATACAAACTATACTCTGTGGCCTTCTGTTTTCACATATAGTGCTGCACAGGGATTGCAGCCCAGTTAATTGTCGGTGATTTTTGATGAATATAAACCAAAAGGAATACTAAACAGGGAAACAGCAAATACACATAGTGCGTATCAGACATTGTTTAAAGTCGTGAGTCCGACCACTGCAAATTATTGGCAGGCCTCATGCAGCTACCAGTGAGGTGAGGGAAATTAAATTATGCTACGCAAAACAGGGAAGTTCACAAAGATACAAGCTATACTCTGTACCCTTCTGTTCTCACATATTGTGCCACCTAGAGATTGCAGATGAGCTCAGTGGTGTTTGTGGAATATAAACCATTGCAATAATTGCCATTGCAATTATATGGTATGGACAAACAAATGTTCCTACCCTATAAATGTGTTTAAATGGGCCTTTACAGTCCAATGGGGTGAAATCAGCACACTGGAACTTATCATGGAAAAAGTCCTTTTAATTCCTCCGCAAATAAAATGCTGCGACGTTTCGACCTTTCAGAGGTCTTTGTGAAGCATCTTATTACTTTAAATGGGCCTTTAGTCTCACTTCAATAATTGGAAAAATATTCGAGAGTTTCTGAGTGACGCCATCCTAGAAAACCTCAAGGAAAACAACAGCATAACTGCTCATCAGCATGTGTTCATGAGGGGGTGATCATGTCAGACCAATATAATGAGCTTCAACAACGAAGTCAGCTCTAGGCTGGACCTGGGAGAGTCTTGATCTTGTATATCTGGAGTTCTCTAAAGCATTTGACACCGTGCCGCATCATAGGCTGATATATAAAATGAGGAGACAGCTCGGACTGGGCGAAAACGTGTGTATCTGGGTAAAGAACTGGCTCAGAGATAGAAAGCAGAGGGTGGTAATAAATGGGTTATACTCTGATTGGGTCACCATCGCTAGTGGGGTGCGGCAGGGCTCAGTACTAGGCCCCATTCTGTTCAATATATTTATCAATGACCTAATAGAGGGACTACACAGTAAAATATCGATATTTGCAGATGATACAAAATTATACAAGACTATACAATGGAGGACAATGTGCGGCTACAAATGGCATATATAAGCTGGGGGCTTGGGCAGAAAAATGGCAAATTAAGTTCAATGTTGATAAATGTAAGGTTTTGCACATGGGCAGGAGAAACGGATGTCACCAATATACACTAAATCGGGTACTGCTAGGGAAAAGGGAGATGGAAAAAGACATGGGGGTACTAGTTGCCTAGACTTAACTATAATTAAAATGAAAGATAAAACAGTAACTAAAATATAAGTAAAATATAGGTATCAACCATAAAAGACTAAACAAAGGCTAAAAACAAAATGACAAAATAAAACCAATGCAAGTGGGTGGGAGACTGAACATGTTCAAGTGCCTCATTTACCACCACACTTAAAAACTGGTTTATTGCTATGAATAAGATAGAAGAAGCACAATGTATAATTTTCTTTTTGGGACATGATGGGGCTAGAATGTTTTTCAGAGTTCTGTCTTTGAAAGATCATTTTCGGTTTTTCTGGTAGTGTTTCTTAAAATAGGGTCACTTTCTAAAATGTTCCAATGTTTCCTCAGGATACCCCTGATTGCACTATGTTGTGTTTTATACCTGCTAATAAAAGGGGTTTCTGTGCCCAGCTGAATTTTAGATGGCTTTGCCCTATGTTGATACTGATTGACTAAAAGCAAAGTTTTCTCATATGCTGTTTGAGTTGTGGGGTAACCTTTCACAAAAAATCGATTGATTAAAATCTTGGATTGGGACATAAAACTTGTATTTTTGTTCAATTCCTATGAATCCTTTTAAATTGACCATATGGCATATTTGTTTTACAACTCTTGAGGTGATGACTACCAAAATTAAAGAGATTGACTAAGTTAAAGGAAACCCCTGTTACCAGATCCCCATGGTATAAAATAATAAATCAGCAGTTACTCACCTCTCCCCACTCCCCTCCACCTCCCCCATTCGTCCTTCGCCGCTGGTTCTGGTCTCCCTGTGATATCATGTTTGAATGCTGAGCCTGTCTACAAACAAGGGGCTTGTCCCATTTCCAGGCTCTTGGCTGAAGGACATTAGGTCTTACAACACGCATTACATTTACTGCTTTTGACACCTACTGTAATCTCCATTTGCAGTGGTGTCATGAGCAACAAAACTGGTGTGGAACCGGGTTGTCTTCAGCGTCGAATCCAGGGTTACTTTGGGCACTGTCAGCCATGTTCATTGCATACAACAATAGTGGTATGAGGGACAATGCAGCTCAGCAATATGTGCAGGACATCCTGCAGCCACATGTGTTCCTCTCATGGCATGGCCTTCAAAAGTCATTTTCCAGCAGGATAGTACTTGGCTGCACACATTGGGGTGTCACAAGAATGTCTCCACAACATTGTCACACTTCCGTAGCTGCTCAGTCGCCAGATTTATCACCAATAGAACATGTATGGAACCATCTGGGACGCCAACTTCAACATCCTACGAGTTTGCACAATCTAGACGCCCAGTTACAGCAAATGTAGAGCAATATGCCTCAGGATACCATACAGAACCTGTATGTCTCCATGCCCACCAGCATCACATCTTGCATCTAAGCTAGAGGCAGCGCAAAAGGGTCCCAGAGCCTGCATGCCCACCTGTATCACATCGTACAGCCAAGCTAGAGGTGATACAAGAGAGTACTAGAGCCTCTGCGACCACCTGTATCACATCTTGCATCCAAGCTAGAGTTGGCCCAACAGGGTCCTAGATGTTCACTTCAAGTGTTCCGTTTTCTGCAATATATTATCCTTTTGCTCTGATATTGTAATCAATATGCCACAGGGTACCATACAGAAACTGTATGTCTCCATGCCCACCTGCATCACATCTTGCATCCAAGGTAGAGGCGGTACAACAGGGTACTAGAGCCTCTGTGACCATCTGTATCACATTTTGCATCCGAACTAGAGGCAGCCCAACGACGTCCTAGAGCTTCACTTCAACTGTTCTGTTTTCGCAATACATTATCCTTTTGCTCTGGTATTGTAATCACTTACTCATATCAATGTTACAACTAAACATAGAAAGTTTCATTTGATTCTAACAACTACTTTTAGGTGCTTGATTTTATGACAGTGAATGCATATCATAGACCACATTCTGCCTTCAAGGTGCTGTTGCTGCTGGTGATGGTAGTGGTGCTGCTGCTCTCCTTCTTCTGCTTCTGCCATGCTTTCTCCTCTTTCTTCCTCCCAAATGAAAAATATGTCAATATTGAAATACAAAGCTATAGCTTTCATGTTTCAAAAGGAGCAAACATTGCCCTCAAGGTGCTTTTGCTGGTGTTGGTGCTGCTGCTGCTTTCCTCTTGCTTCTGACAAGTTTCCTCCTCTTCATCTTCATTCTCTCAAAACAAAAATTTCTAAAACACAAGAAACAGCTGCTGCTCTACAGCTTTTCCTTGGAGAAGGTCAGTGTTTGGCTGTTCTGTTCACCTGGTACAATCCATCCTTCACAAAGTGTATGACATTGCTTTTAAAACAAGCAACATAATGCTGTCTCCCTTGGAGGAATTCTTGGTAGCTCTATAGCTGTTCCTTAGAGTTAGCCCTTGCTTGGCTCTTCTCTTCACCTGGTAGTCCTTTGAAAATTTATGACATTGCTTTTAAAACAAGCAGCACAGCTGTGGTCTTCCGTAGCATAATTTCTGGTAGCTTTACAGCAATTCCTTGGGGCAGGCCTGTGCTTGAGTGTTCTGTTTACCTGCTAGAATTTGTTCTTTGAAAATGTGTAACATTGTTTTTAAAACATATAACACACCTGATGTCTTCCTTGGCACAATCTTTGGTCTAGGAGACCCTATATGGGTCTTCTTTTATTTTCAGTGCAACACCTGTGCTATAAGTGACCCCCCACCATCACCACCACCACCACTGCACACTATTTTTGACAATTTTAGGGAAGAGTCTTCTGCAGATGTGTGTCTGTATTTCCATGCAGTATTGGGGGCTTTGGCTGCATTGGAGGCCTTCAGAAGGGCAAATAAGTGAACCAGATTTTTACTCCCTTTGACTTTTATGGATTTGGAAACACCTGTCCCTATTCCAGATTACTTTGGTGAAAGTGGCCTGATCCCGACACAAATCAATTATCTCACTCATATCTAGCTAGCAGCACTGATCACAGACATGCAGAATAGTGCTGCCTGGACTGAAATAGCCTGTGGTGGATGCATGTTTCTTGCAGGCACTGTGGGCATCTGTGTGGGGGACTGGTGTATAGAAAATCTGAAAGGAAATGCGGCTCAAGCGGTTTGATGCGCCCCAGGCAGCTGCCCAAAATGGGCTTATTGTAATCCGCCACTGTCATCATCACATGTATAGCCGACAAATACCCATCTCTATAAAAGCTCAGTAATCTCATTCTTTCATTAAGATATGATTTCCACATGTTAGAACATGCAAGAAACATATTCAGTAGCACTCACCTAGAGATTGTATTTGCATATTTAAATGTAGCATTTTGGGTTTTTTTCACCCAATGAACAGCTATTAAAAATATACTGTATGCATAGTAAATAATACATTGTATGTGAGCTTTTACACCAGATATATCTTTAAACATGAGGAAAATCAAATACAGGAGTGTAGATGTGGCAAATTGTAACATTCATGAGAAGGACAATCAGCGATGGTGATTCATTGGTACCATTGTCAGCACTTCATTTGTGGTGGGATTAGATCACATTTTTCTCAGTATAATTTTACCATTACTCTATGGGAGTCTCCAGTAAAACATGGATCTTTGTTCAGTTTTCCCACATGATTCATCTGGCCATGCTGTTCTAGCGTTTAGGTAACCTTCATGTGTCATAAAATAGCAGTGATAGGAAGCCTGTACAGACTGCATGTAATAATGGGTCATACAATATCAATATACAATGAAATCTCTCCAAAATACAACCTATTTGAGAACTCTCCCCTGATGTAGACCAGATTTTTGCATGATGGATTTTCAATATTCTAATAGGCTTATTGCCCCTCTTCTTTGAGAAGACCTACCCAGAGGTTATAAGTGGGTGTCTTTAATTTATTTTTCTGTCCATGTCTGCAGGCACGGCTGGATTCAGCAGTAGAATCCGTGCGTACAAGTGGACAGTGGGCCTTATAGTTCCGTTGCTGTAGTGTCACCACAAAGAAGCTAGAGCATTACAAAGTGTATATGAGGGCTCCTACCCAGTAGCGATATATTTTCTTGTGATGCGAGAGAGAGTGAAAACACATGTTTATGAAACCAATGATTTTCAATGGTTTCATACTCATTTGCGATGTTTTCACTGAAGCCTCGCAGTGCTAAGAAAAAGCTGCACTATCGACCATTGTTTTCAATAGGGCCGGTGGTGGCAGCGCCAGCCCCATTGAAAATAGAGGGAGTACATCGCGCTCCCCTGACACAGCTGTGGCAGAGGTCCACGATGCTATCCCATTGCTTTCAATGAGGCTGGCGCTGCTGCCGCCCCATTGAAAGCAATGGGGTGCAGGCAAGCACCACAGCGATGATTTTTGGGGAAGGTCTTAAAATATAAGCCCTTCCCTGAATATCTGCCCTAGCTGTAAAAAAAAATTATTTTTTACTCACCTAAAAGAGCTGTCTGGCTCCAGCAGTCGTCTTCTGTCTTCTTGAGGCCGGGGATTGAAAAATCCATGACTCCTAAAAGCGCTGCCTCTGATTGGTTGAGCGCTGTGACCAATCAGAGGCAGCGCACCAGACGTTTTTGGAGAAGAGAAACTGAAATAAAACTGAAAAAAACAGACGTATCCGTTTTTTCTTCATTGATTTCAATGGAGATTCAAAAAAAAAAAAAAGAGAAAAGCAAATGCAAAGGCTTCCATTCGTACCATTCCATCAGGTTTATGCTTTCTTTGAACGGGAAAATAGCGGAGTCTTCTATCCTGTCTATGAATCTATCAGAGCAAAAGATGATGTTTTAACCACTTCCCACTCTAAGGCTGGGGTCACACAGGACGGAATTTCAGCGGAATAGCCGCACTGAAAAACAGGGATATTTCTGTAGGAAAGCGCAGATTCAAGACCCGCAGTCTTTAGCCGCGGATTTTGGAGCGGTTTTACTGTTGGCATTCCGCTGCGGCTTTCTCTCTCCATAGTGAGGAGAGAGGCCATTGTGGAAATAAGAAAAGAATTGACATGCTGCGAAATTGAATTCCGCGCCGCATGTCAGTTTTCGTGCGGCTTGGCCGCAGCGTGTGGACGGGATTTTTGCAAAATCTCATCCACTTTGCTGGCTAATCCCAGGATTAGGAGCCGCAGACGGAATTGCCGTGCGGAAAGTCCGCACGGCAATTCCGCCCCGTGTGAACCCAGCCTAATTGATGAGGATCTAGAACAATAGGCCATTATCTGTTAACTCCTCATTCTGGATTGGGTATTTGAATGTTAAACCAAGCAGCCTAATTTACAAAATAACATTTAAAAAATAGCTATCACTCACATTTTCTTTTCCACAAACCAACAGTATCTTGGTTATATCTCTTTCTCCACTCATCAGGTGTCCTGGTCCCCGCCTACTGCACTGATTACTCACTCTCAATTTACTGATAAAAGGCATACAGGCTTCTGTATTGAGAGATCAGATTACAGTTGATGTCCATATAAATCTATGGTGAGGAGAGGGGTAGGAGGGGGAGGGAACAACTACGGAGTGAGTTTAAATCAATGTCCATGGTACTTCGTAAACTCAAACCATTGGATTACCTTTTAGATCACATTTTAGACATGACCTTTATCATAACCTCATTTTATTGGTAGAACATTTCTCTTGTAGTATGTGCCTTGAGATAACACTAATTTGTTTTAGTCTGCTTTCACACTTGCATCGGGGGTTCGGGGAGCAGGAAAGGGGACTCCCCTAGCCAATTGACTATAATGGGGTCAGTTCGGCATCCGCTTAGCTGCCCGGCTTTTAGCCGGAAGAAAAAGCACTGTATGCGGGGCTATTTCTTCTGGTATTTTGTGCCGATCTGCGACGGAACCTCCGAATGGAAATTCCAGTGCAGATGTGAACCCGGCCTTAGACAGTGTATTTGCAGATGTGAAACTGTAGCAGGTGAGAAGTGTCAGACTGTAATTGCTAGTGACTGGAATAGTACTGGAAAACGTTAAGATTTAGCATTTCTGATGTGATGTTTAAAAGTCTAGTCTACAGCCGGATGAAATGCAGAGTTTACCTTGAGTAGCCATTTACACAGCATTACATGCTACTATAGACAGATGACTTCAGGGTATATATAGGAAATACAGTAGTAGGCTGTAATATGGGATTCGCTGCAAATTGTTGAGTTGGCGGGAGTTAATGCAGCTTCCATGAACTAAACATGTGGAAGTGGTCTGTGCATTTTATATCTTTTGATCTGCAGTCTCTTTGCATTATGTGTGGATTAAACTACAAAGACAGAACAAGACAAAGTATGAATGTGGTTATGTGTAAAGAGAGATGTTTCTTTCAAAGATATTCTAACAACTGAGGTCTGCACTCTGTCATTTTCTTAACTCAATAGGTCAGTGCTTTTTTGTAATTATCTTTTTGAAAATTGTATTAGTTACATTACAGTATTAAAACGAAGCAAAATCTTCAGAAAGGTCACCCCAAGGGGCGCCCAAGCCTTTATGTTGCTTGAGACAAGGTATGAAATGGTGCCACCCAAGAAAAAAAAACACCTAATTTACAGGCTTTGAAAGCGCCAATAGACAAGAAACCCAACACATATTAGAAGCATTGAGACTTGTCTGAACTGACAGTCATAGTGCCCCTAACAGTGTCCCCCTTAACAGCCCCAGTAGTAATAGTGATCCACATAGTGGCTCCTGTACTAATTGTGACCCCGATATTGCTCCCAGTAGTAATAGTGACCCCCATAATGGCCCCAGTAGTAGTAGGGACAATCCATAGTAGCCCGAGTAGTAATAGTGACCCTGGTCTCAGTAGTAATAGTGTCTCCCATAGTGGCCCAAGTATTAATAGTGACCAAGTATTAATAGTCACCCCAATAGTAGCCCCAGTAGTAATAATGCTCCATATAATAGACCTCCAGCCGGGCAGCAACCCCACATGCGCTGCACTCACTCTGTCCGCAGTTCTGGTCGGATGGACGATACATTGTAATCAGCCTAGAAGGAAGACGTGACAGAATTCGAGTTGCAAAATTCAAAAAGTCTTTATTCCTCCAATGACATAACAACAGAAATGTTGTTGCTGTTATGTCATTGGGGAATAAAGACTTTTTGAATTTTGCACCTTGGATGCTGTCACATTTTTCTTCTATTATTTTAGAGTGGATCCATGGATTCTGGCTCCAGGTTCTGGATTGTGCTACTGGCATCGTATCTATTTCTACTACGGTAGTTATAATCAGGCTATCACCTCAGACCTGTTTCCCCATCGTCTGCACTGCGGACAGGCAGGCACTGGTGAAGGGGGAAGGCGTCAGGGGTGACAGACTGATTACAATGTGGCAGCCACCCGATTGGAGTTGTTGAGTGAGTGCAATGTTTGTGGGGTTGCTACCCGCCTAGGGCTGCCCCTTTCCTCCTTCAGATTGCGCAGAGTCACTATAGCTCTTCCGCTATGTGGCTGCGTTCCGCTAGATATAGGAGTTTTAGGACAGCATTTTGGCCTTTACTATTTGCACCCCTGTATAGAGGTCGGATTTTGTCACATATAGATATCTGTACTGATGTGGAGGATGTTGAAAGGTGGTATGGAGAGGTAGAGGAAGAGAAGGAGGAGGACGGGACAGACAGAATGAATGTCCCATAACTTTTGTGGGGTATCATGTAATGTAGACCACCACTTTCGGCTTCATGCTCCCCCTTCAGTTCATTGACCTAGTGTGCTGGTAAGGATATGTAACGCCCCTGGCCATACTTGCTGGACCACATATCCGTGGTCAGGTGCACACTGTGACTGACAGCGTTCTTCAACATCAGTGACACATTATAATTCACAAGGCAGTGCCGGGCAGGGACAGCTTTTTGGGAAAAGAAATGGTGACTGGGCATCTTGTACTGTGAGTTAGTATGGAGCATCACATTGTGGGAGGCCTCTGTGTCCACTAGCCTGAAGGACAAGCAGCTGAACGCTGCTTGTGTTCAGGCTCTTGGCTCATAGATGGTTGGGGTGGTATATTTTTTTACATTTCCATAGCTGGGGGATGGAGGGCTGGCTGCTGACCTGGGACATGCTGGAATATGGGGTAGGTGTCAATGTGGGTGATGGTTGTGATGATGGTGGCGGCTCAACGTCTGCTCTTTGTTTCCTAAATTCCTACTCCTCGCTCTTCAGCCTGTAGCCTGCTCATCAATTGCAGAGTAGAGGTCTGAAGTAGGTGTGCTACTGTGCTCCGAGGCTACTGCATGAGCAGGAAGGAGGATGGAGGAAAAGGTAGCTACAGCAGCAGAAAAAGCAGACTCTTTGCCTTCTGGCCCAGGTGGGCTCTCCAAGGCAGTGAGTGGTGGGAATTCATGTGACTGTTCATACATCCTGTGTTGAAGTTCTTTATGTTCTTGCCGTGTTTTAACTGCTTACTGTAGATCTTACAGATGACCACTCTTCTGTCATCATGTGCGGTTTCAAGGAATAACCAGGCCGCACAAGTCCCGTGAACAGACCTAGTTGTGTGCCTGATGTTACTGCAAATAGTAGTGCATAAGGGTGGTGGCACTGCCCTGTTTTTCTGCGACCCCCTACTCGCTGCCTTGGCAGTGTGCTACCTCACAACATCCTCCTCTTACTTTCCCACCCCTGCAGGCTGCTGTAATGCTTCTCCCTGTTTGTAAATGTTGGGTCAAGCACTTCATCATCTTCCACCTCCTCTTCATTGACCTTCTCCTCCTGCGTGGACTCTATGTCACAATGCGCACCGGGAGCTGGCATCTCCATTTCTCCATCCCCCTGAGTACACATTGCCTGTGGAATCCAAGCCATGCACACTGACCCACCCTCATCTTCCTCTTTGTTGGAAAAAAATTGTTGAGTGTCAGTGTATTCAATGTCTCAGTCTTCTCCTTCTGGTTGTTTGGACTGCCCAGTTGACATCCATGACACTGAATGATCAAACAGCTCTTCAGACTGATCCATGTGGACTGCTTCAGAGTGTGCTGGGGATTTGGCACAGAGTGAAATAGATGGATGCTCATGGTTGACTGGTGCAGAGTGACTGCTATGTGGCTGTGACTGTGAGGAAGAGGAGCTAGTGGTACTTGAGGCATGCTGTGTCATCCACTCTATGACCTGTTCTGCATGCTGCAGATATAATGTACAGGCAGAACCACTTCTAACAAATGCCAGCGGACTTGCCTCACCTCCTGCGGAATGTGGAGCTATTGCTTCAGTTGGAGCTACTTGAAGAGCCAACTTGGCCCTTCCTTTACCACCACCACCTCTACCGACACGTCCTCTACCTCTTGCTTTCTTCATGACCTGGGTATAACGGAGTCGTCTCTGCTGTAGCCATTCCCCCATCAAAACCTCCCTCACCCCACTTACCTAAAGTAACCTCTGACACCATTTTATTTTTGGATAATTTTGGCCACAGCAGCCATGTTTATTAACAAACAACATTAACATAAAACAACATTTTATAACCCTCTGGAAAAACTGGGGAGAGATCCTTGGAGCCCTGTACCAATCTGTTGCCTCACCACCAGGGAAATAGTTGTAACTGCCGCCCGTCGCATAATAACCGACTCGGGCAACCCTATTTCCCAAGACAGGCCTCCCGCCGCAAACTAACCGACTCGGGAGGCTCACCAACTCGCCTCTAGTCGCCAACCTCCCGACACCGAGGCCGACTAGCCATATCCTGGCTAGCCACACCCACCAACTTTGCAGGGCACTGACCTGGCAAAGCAAAGAGGCGACAGAGCCACCAATTAAACAATCAAAGAGGAAGGTAGCTATCCAGTCCCTGCCCTCCCCCCCACCATACTTTTCTGCTGACTCCAAGGACCCCTCCCCTCACCGCTGCCATGTCAATGCTTCCTAACCCCTTTTGGCCATCCTCTCTTGCCGCATAATTCTAGGGCGGGCGAGTGGGACTCTTCTTCCATGGCTCTTGTCTTCCTTCTCCTGGCTCTTCAGCTACTGGTCTGGCTTCCTGTAAAAACTCCACCCCCCTTAGCTCCCAGCATTCCCCTGGATTAGTTAGCCCATTCACTCCTCGTTAACCCTGTCATGCTACCTACGCTTATTGCCCTCTGTGCTTAGCGCTGGCATTTCTTTTTTTCTTTTTATTTAGTTTTTTTGGTTCACTTTTTAGTGCAGTTTTATGAAACATAGCTAACTTTGTACTTTGCAGAAAACCACTGCTAGTTGCGTAAGGCCTGCAAATAATTCCTATTGACTGGACTGGTGACATTGAACAATGTTTGAGGCCGCTGACTCACACTGTGTGTATTTGCTGTTTCCCCGTTTGATTTTCTTTTTGTTTTATATTCACAAAAAAAAATCACCGCCAACTAAATACGCCACAATCCCTGGGAGGCACAGTATGTAAGTACAGAAGGCCCCAGACTATAGATTGTATCTTTGTGAACTGTCTCTGTTTTTGGCAGCATAATTGAATTCCCCAAACCCCATTGATAGCTGTATGAGGTCTGCAAAGAATTTGTACTGGCTGAACTGGTGACTTTGAACAACATTTGAGGCCACAAACACAGAACTGCAATATTCCCCACAGCAAAGCATATTTTGTCTGCCTGCTTTGCTGCTATATATGTTGACAGCAGCAGAAATATATCCTCTCCCAATGTACAGACCACGTTTCATATAGTCATATAAACGTGATGCAGAAAGTTTCTCTGCCCACTCCAATACAACCCTGTTTAAGCTCTGTGCTGGTATGCAAGCTTTCATACTGCAGCAATATATCCTCTGTAGAATATCTGTCCCTAACAACTAATCACATGTTATAAAGGGCACTGTGTCTATTTTATATATAGCTAGGTCATGTGTTTCCTACATACAAGATGTAGAACACATTTGGTGACATCAGCAAGGCACCCTGGCTGCTAATTGGCTGCACGCTGATCTCTACAGCAGGCATTATGGGAAACTTGATTTCTCAGCGATTTTCACCAAAAACCTGTTTGGACTAACCTGAATCGCTATTTCTTAAAATTGGGGCTATTTTTATAGCCCAAACGATCAAGAGGAGCAACACTAATCATTGTCATTGCTATTTATAAATATGGTGTAGCATGAGATCTTCCAGAATATATGCTGACCAGAGTCCACGTGTGATGTGCACCTAATGTAACTGTACAGCAGCTGTGGATTGTGACGGTAATAGGAAACAGAATGCTCTCTAGCTTCAATTAGTGCCACATCAGCAATCTATAAATAAGCAGCATTTCGCTACTTTACTTCCTTAAGGCATAGAAAATGATTTCACACTTCTTGCTTTGATTTCCAGTGTTTTAGTAACTAGCACTACTGTCGTCCATGTGTTGTGTCTGCTACTGCAGCTCAGCCAAATGCAATCGAATGAAAATAAATTGACTTTACATTTGGTGATCAACATGTACCGCTAAAAGCCAGCTTCTCACTAACGAAGGTTTGGTACCAATCAGAGGCATCTGTCAGTCTTTAACATCATATCCTCCCTTTCCTTGACCTGTTTTGTTCCATATCCCAATTGTTCAGTCCTAGGCTGGGTTCACACAGGGTGGATTTGCCGCGGAAATTCCATCCGGAATTTTGCCACGGCAAATCCACCTGCGACTGCTAATCCCGGGATTAGCCAGTCCTGTGGACGAGATTTCTCAGGCCTCTCTTCTCCATATGGGGAGCCCAGTACTATGAATAAAGCGTTATAGTTGGGGGCTCTGTTACAGGTTTTGCATTGGGGCCCAGAAGCTTCAAGTTATGCCTCTGTGCAGCATGGTTTAGGTATGGGTACAGGTACAGATACAGATAGAGGGGGGGCCCAGCTCACCTTTTGCATCAGGGCCCCTGAGCCTTTAGTTACGCCCCTGTGTGAAACACTATGTAATTGCGCAGGAAAAAAAACTTATCTGGAACATATTAGACTAGTTAGTAATTTCGGTGCATCTTTGTTTGTCATGCAGAAATGAACGTGTCTTGAATGCAGAAAAAGTACAGTAAAATATAGTGATGTGTGTGCAAAAAATTCATTGTTCATTCCACAAATACACGGAGCTCCGGCACATACAAATATGCTCATGTGAAGCCAAAAGCTTGCAAAACAATTCAAAGGCTGCCTTCACATCTGCGTTGGAGGTTCCGTCGCAAATCCAGCATAAAATACCAGAAGAAATAGCCCAGCATGCACTTTTTCTTCTGGTAAAATGCCGGGCAGCTGAGCGGAAACCGAACAGACAACATTTTAGTCAATGGCGTCGCATCGGCACTGTTTGGTTCCGTCATAAGACGGACCCATTCGGCTAGGCGATTCCCCTTTCGTGCTCCCCGAACAGAGCTAGAAACTGTAACCCCAATGCAGATGTGAAACATCTGCCCTCACAGCATGCCCTCCAACCTATTGTGCACTATTTTGATATATATTTTTTGTATGTGGGTTTTCAGTGCAGAAACCAGCAACAAATACCTTGTGAATGTGAACTTCTGAGTAGTTTGCCTTTCCCTATTTCATTCATAAAATTATACACTCCTCAATGTTGAAATTGCAGCACCAAGTAGGAAAAGTCATAAGGTTATGCAAATCAAGGAAATTGTAGGTGTTGATAACATATGCAAATACTCAAATTTTCAAGCACATATCTCCCATCTGTGGCATGTCGGAAGGGCTTCAAGGGTATAAAAAACACATCAAAAGCTAATGCTTTCAGCCACATAAAACCTCACAAATTGGATAAAGTTTTGTGGTATGATTGTGCGATGCCTCTAGATCGTCGACATGCCAGTTATTGCCACTTGTTGCAAACTGAAAGGGATAGAATCCTTGAACTGAGAGACAGTGACTTATCACTCTAGAAGATCCTACCCCCGTAGGTTGAAATGGCAGCACTTTTAAATCTTGCGAACCTCTGCGCAGACAGATCATCAGATTAGAAGAATGGAGCGTAGTGATCCATTCTGTACTGTGAGTAAAATTGGATGTCACATCCCAAGCCTAGGACATTGAACAACATCTACATAAACCATCAGAAGGCACTTGCATGACAGTGGGCTATGAGCCAGACGTCCAGTGACAGGTGTTCCATTGACCTCACACCATCACTCTCAGAAACTATCATGTTGCAGAGCAATGGAGGATGGAGTTCTATCATCTTCAACAGTCCCGCTTTTTCTTGGACGCAATGATAGCTGGAGACCATGTGGGCAACTCCATTAAGAGGCTTTCACGAGGGAACATCACCCTGATCCTACTCCCAGGATTATGGTGTAGGGTGGCATAATGTATTGCAGCAGAGCCAGACCCCTCAAGTCATAATTCTAGGTCCAATAATAGCTCAGCATTAGGTCATGGAACCAGAGGTTTGACCATTTCTCCGAAGGGTCTCAGGAGCCATTTTTTAACACAACCACTCCAGGCTACTTGTTGCTTGTGCAATTGTGAGCAGCTTGTGTGGCATAAACCTGCTATCATAGCCTGTAGCATCTCTGGACTTGTCTAACATTGAGCTCATCTGATACATCGTTGGTTGGCAATTGCCAGCAGCGCATCTTGATTATTTTTGTGCCTAAGTGCATTCAGCATGGCAGAACATTCTTCAAGAAACCATGTATTTTGTTATCACTTGCATATCATTAACATGTCTATCAATCCTGTGATTTTTTTTTTTTTTCTCAATAAGTTTTTATTGTAATAGTTCTTGTACAATGAAAAGGTTACAGCCTTAAAGAAAGAACATTTATAACAAAATTGTAAATATAGTACCATACAAGATTGAGAGTCTCTTGGAGAAGATTGAATTTCGTTGGAGACTTATGCTCGATGGATTCTCCTTGCTGGTTTCCTAGTAAAGAACAAAAAGTATTTTCTGGAAGGAAAAGGGGGGGGGGAGGATTGGAGGAAAGGGGGGGATGGGAGGGTGGGGTGAGGGAGGGAGATGCGGAAAGAGGATAGTGGGAAAATGGTGTAACAGTAACAAAATTAAACCAGGTCTACAAAGATTAGAATTTACTTCCGAATTGGATGTAGAATGAGCCATGGATTCCAAGTATTCTCAAATTTGGGTAAGCTATTATTGCAGAGAGCTAAAATGTATTCATATATACTGTGTTCAGAAATTAGTTGGATTAAGTCATTCTCATTTGGTGAGATATCCGACCTCCACTTCCTGGCTATTAGGAGCTTTGCGCATAGGAGGATATGTCCTATTAGTATTTTACTAGAAGGGGGGATTGTCCCGGGATCTAAGAGTAGAAGTGCAGTTTTTGGAGTAAATAGGACCTTCAAACCCGTCACTTTAAGTATAAGGTTAAAGGTGGATTTCCAGAAAGGAAGAATATGGGGGCAAGCCCAGAAGATATGGATCAGGGAACCTTGTTGCTCGCATTTCCTCCAACAATGGTTACTGTTGGTCAGGCCTCTTCTGGCCAAGATAGTTGGGGTGAAATACCAACGTGTTATCAATTTTTGGTGTGTTTCAATAAGGTTTGCACTCTGAGAGGTTTGGCCTGACCATTTAAAGGCCTTAAGCCAAGCAGCAGTAGGGATTTTTTGGCGGAGGTCCTTCTCCCAGTTTAATAGGTGGATCTTCCCCGTTGGCCTTAGTGCTCCAGTTAGATTGTCATAAAAGATACGCGTGTGCATTTTGGGAAGGCTAGAGGAAAGTATATTATAAATGATCTCGGGTACCTTAAGTTCTCGTAACTGATGGTTATGGAGGATGGAGCATACTTGTGAGTATCTAAAATGATCTGAGTTATCCAGAAAGAATTTGGTTTGTAATGTTTGAAATGGCAGAGGGCCCTGCGGGGAAATGAAGTCTGATATAAAATGCATTCCTCTTTTGACCCAGGAGTTAAGCTAAAGATTGGGAACAAAGTATTCTAGGATTCTAATAGGAATGTTCTTTAGACTTCTAGTATAGTTTTTTTCTGTGTTGTGGAAAAGATTTTTCCAAGCTTCTATTGAAGTTAGCATAGGAGGTGACACGTTCGGAGTAGCGAAGCGTGTCAGCAGTTTTGGAAAGGACCAGGCGGCTAGTAAAGCTATCAGCAAGCATTTCAATGGTCTTTGATGGTTGTTTTCTGTTTCTATCGAGACCCAACTAACTTGTTGTGTTTGACGAGTCCAGGATAATGTTTGGCTTAGTATTGTGGCTGTACGGTAGGAGTTTAAATTAGGTAATCCTAGTCCTCCTTGGTATCTGTTAAGGGAAAGAATGGAGAGGGCTATTCTAGGCTTTTTATCGAGCCAGACAAATTTAGTTAGTTGTCTTTGGAAGCTCTCAATGGTTTGTTTTGGAATTAATATTGGGAGGGTCCTAAAATAATGTAGTATTTTAGGCAAGATAAGCATTTTATAGATATTTATGCGTCCCAGCCAGGAGATCGGACGTGAGCGGTAGGAGTCTAATTCTTTTTGGAGGGCTGCGAGAAGGGGTGGGTAATTGACTGTAATTAAATCAGTTGTAGGGGAGCATAGGTTAATACCTAGGTATGGGATGCTCTTAGTTTGCCACTGAAAAGGGAATTCTTTCTCTATATCTAGTTTGAGATCTCTACTAACGTTGATGCCCAGGATTTGAGATTTAGTGATATTTAGTTTGTAATAAGATATGGATGCAAATTCGGACAAGGTATTTTGAACTGTTCTCAGGGAGAGGGTTGGGTTTGTAAGTGTAAGTAAAATATCATCAGCAAATAGGCTGATCTTATGTTGACGGAGGCCTGCAGTAATTCCTTGAATGTCCGGATGGGTTCTTATATGTTCCGCCAAGGGTTCCATTACTAATGTAAATATTAGGGGTGATAAAGGGCAGCCTTGGCGTGTACCATTAGATATAGAGAAGGGATTAGATAAAAGACCATCTACTAAGATTTTGGCTGATGGAAAGGAGTATAGGGCTTTGATAGCCTTGAAAATATATCCTGAGAAGCCAAATTTGTTTAATGTAGAAAAGGCATAACCCCAATGTAGCCTATCGAATGCCTTTTCGGCATCAAGGGCAACTAGGATTGAGGGGACTTTTGTAGATTCAGAATTATGTATAAGATTTAGGATTCTTCTGGTCCCATCCAAGGCCTGTCTTCCCCTTGTAAAGCCTACCTGGTCGGAATGGACTATGTCAGGCAGGATTTTGAGTAGTCTATCCGCCAGCACCTTAGCGAAAAGTTTTATGTCGCAATTCAAGAGGGAGATAGGCCTAAAGTTGGCAGGTGATGTGGGGGTCTTCCCTGGTTTTGGAATTGTTATAACAGTGGCTTCCAACATTTCTTTGGGAAAAGAGCTTTGTTCTATGCCTTGATTGAAGGCTTGAGATAAATGTGGGGCCAGGGAAATAGAGAAGAGTTTATAGTAATCATTAGAAAAGCCGTCGGGTCCCGGGGCTTTATGGGATTTTAGGGTTTTAATAGTGTTTGCTATTTCTGTAGGGAGTATTTGGGTGTTAAGGGAAGAGAGTTGAGATGGCGAGAGCGTTGGGAGTTTTATTTCCTTTAGAAAAGTTTCAATAGATTGGGTAGAAGGTTGGGGTGTGTCTTTGTCATCTTTTAAGTTATATAGTTTAGAATAATATTGGCGGAAGGCTTCTGTGATTTGTGTTGGGTGGAAGATTTTTGTTGAGGGATTGTGGGGGTCTATGATGTATGGTATCTTAGATTTACATGTTTTTTTTTTTTACAAGATTAGCCAACATGCGTGTGGGTTTGTTTTTTGAGGCATATAGAGTTGATCGTGATGCTGTCATTTCTCTTTCATAGTTGTCCATTAGGATGGATCTAAGATTTTGTCTAAGAGCAAATAGTTGGTTGTGAAGTGAGACTGAGGGATTTTTACTTATTTGGTTTTCTATAGAAGAGAGTTGGTCTAGAATTGTATCTAGCTGACGGGATTTTTCCCTTTTGTGTTGGGCACCAATTTTAATAAGCACCTCCCTGATAAAAGCCTTGTCGGCGTTCCAGTTTCCGGCGTTTCAAAGGTGAAACATCTGGAGTGGTATTAATGGTGAAATATTCATCTAGCGCTAGTTTAATGTTGGTCTGGTTTTTTGGGAGTTTTAGTAGGAAGATGTTGTTACGCCAAGGTTTGGGACTTTCTTTTAATGCATCAAGGGATATATTGATCGATACTGGGGAATGATCCGACCAAGTGGCGGATCCGATCTGGGCTTTTTTTACTAAGGGAAGAGTAGTTCTGTTTACCAAGATCAAATCAATTCTTGAGGAAGACTTGTGTCTAGCTGAGTAAAAGGAGTACTCTTTAGATGAAGCGTTCAAGCATCTAAATGTGTCGAAGAGAGATTCAGTTTGAAGCCATGGGAGCAGGGAGGTCGTCGTCCTCAGAGAACCTCTTGAGGAGTCTAGGACTCTATCAGGGACTGCATTAAAGTCTCCACATATGAATAGGTGACCCACTTCGCGTCTTCTAGCTTTTTTTATTGTTTTATTTAAGAAACGAATTTGGGCTTGGTTTGGAGCATATAGATTCACTAAGGTGAAGGGTTTGTTATTTAGAGAGCCAGACATAATGATATATCTGCCTTTGGGATCTATATCTTGTGAAGTAACTTCCACCTGTAGCGAGTCTTTGAAAGTAATCAGGACTCCTGCTTGTTTTCTGGGGGAGCAGGCTAAATAAATTTTTGGGAATTTTTTATGAGAGAATTTTGGGCAGGCGGAAGCTGCGAAGTGGGTCTCCTGCACACAGATAATATCAGCGTTAGAGGAAAGAGCCTCCTTCCAAAGCAGAGATCTCTTAAATGGCGAATTCAACCCATTTGCATTGATTGACAAAATCTTAATTGACATTTTGGAAACTTAAGAATCCGTTGAGCCGGAGAGTTAATACATCTTGAGCAGTAGACCAAAAGTGGGAGATAATAAAGAAATAGCATGCAACAGAGCATGGAAAACAGAACAGAGTAGACAATGCCCTTATCATCTTGATGATATTTCCGTATGAGGAAAGTATTATGGGCAGAAAAAGAGTAGTACACTCAGAGATTCAGTGTAAGATAGAAAAATACGCATAAAGCTATTACAGGCTGGAGGGCCTGAACAGCGGTAGTGGGGAGCGAAAAAAGTTTGTCTGGCGAAGAACCGTCCGGATTCGCCTGAGTAAAAAGCTGGGTGGGTCCCAACCTTAGTCGATGTTGTGGACTTGAGCAGGATTTTGAGCTTTTTTGGAGGAAGGATGTTGGTTGGCCGAGGATGGAATGTCAATCTTCCAGGATTTAAGGAGATGGATTGCATCTTCTGGTTTTTGGAAGGTGTGGGTGGTGTCTTCTCTACGAATCAGGAGTTTTGTGGGAAAACCCCATCTATACGGGATTTTAGCTTGTCGTAAGGCTTCGGTAATTGTGGAAAATTTTTTCCTATTCAACATGGTGGTCTGTGAGAGATCCGTGAATAGGCGTATCTTTTCATACGGCGCTGGAAGATGGGATAGATTGCGAGCAGCAGACATAACAGCATCTTTTATGTGATAAAAATGGATGCGTGCTATAGTGTCTCTCGGGACAGAGTCGGTAATGAATCTAGGCTTAGGTAGCCTGTGTGCTCTGTCAATAGTTAGGTCTAGGTTGCTTGCTTCAGGAAGCAGCGTAGCCATAAGTTGTTTCAAGTAGTTTGAGATTTCAGAGGAAGAGACAGATTCAGGAATTCCGCGGAATTTGATATTATTGCGTCTATTCCTGTCTTCAATATCTGCCATTTTTGTTTTGAGCTGCTCAACTTCTTCCACTAGCTCGTAGTGAGCGTCAATTAGAGCATTATGTGACTGAGAAAATTCACCCATTTTATTCTGCGTATGGGATACACGGTCACCAATCTCATCTATGGTATTTTTAAGAGAGGTGTTTAGTGATTGGAAGCTTGATTGAATAGAGTCACTTAAGGCGACCACCATGTCCTTTATGAAGAATTCAGATGCTGGTTGTGAGGAAGATGACATGGACGAAACAAACTCTCTCAGGGAGGGTATTTGAGAAGCTGAAGGAACTGATATGTCAGTCCTGGGTTTTTGTTTTTGGGGACTATCAGATGAAGAGGAGGACTGTGACATGTGCGGGGAGGATGTCGGCGCCATTTTAGGTGATTGCTGTGAACGGGGGAAGTGTCTCTTTCCTCCTGATAGTGGTTGTAGTGAGGGCGATGTGTCTGCACTCACCGGTTCCTGCTGGCGGTGTCTCGGCGGCGAGCTGTCATCAGGGTGAAGCGGAGCCGTTCCCTCTTCATTCCGAGCAGCGAACTCGGAGAGGAACGGAGCGGCTTCTGTCAGAGCGCGCCGGGTTGTCGTGGCTGAGAAAAACTCATCCAAGCGCTTAGGCTGAGCGCGGGAGTCCTTACGGCGAGGCATCGCTGTGGTTGCCGGTATCTCCGACACCGAAAGAGAGAGGTGAGGACCCGTGTGATGCTGTGGAGTAGCTTTCAGGCTAGGACCGGAGCGGAGCACAAGGATTAAGCGGCCATCTTCTTGCGCTGCCAGGCCACACCCCCCTCAATCCTGTGATTTTCATAATTCTACAACTTGCTGTTTTAATGTTGAGGAGTATTCTAAACTTTTTTTTGTCCTTTCTGCACTTTTTGACAGTCTGGTGCTGTCCTCTCACATAGGTTAGGGCAGTGACTTTAGCTGGGACAGGGGTTGTGTGCCCAGCAACCTTGCACTCGCACGTATGTGTATGGGTTCGCAATGTGAGTCACAGGTCACAAAAAATTCAACCTCAATGGATTTTTTTGCAACCTGTGACCCACAGTCATGGCAGGCTGCAACTCATACATTAATGTGAGTGTGAGGCCACAGGGCTACACAGCAACATTTGGTCATGCAACCCCAGTCACAGCCAAAAGTCCCTGGCAGACCTAGCTTTAAGCTACCCATGCACTACATCAAAGTCGGAATAACCTGGCAATTTCAGCAGAATCGGACAACTATCTAATCTGCATGTATGGAGGGTGTTCCCGCCTTCCCCCAAAGGCAGATGTCGAGGGGATATATAAGGATAAGTAAGGCATGTTGTTCCTGTGGGAAATAAGCCACTGCCAGAGGAGTCTGGCAGCCACTTGCTGACCTCTTTCCTTTGAAAACACATGCATGCTTGGCTTGGTGTATGAGGAATTCGGGAGGACTGGCTGATGACTGAGCAAGCAACTGTTATAAGTGTATAGGCATCTTCAATCTCAGAGTTTTTCTTGTTGCTGCTGGGTTAAATGGTCCTGGTAAAAGTGTGCAAAGAAATAATCCTCTGAGAACCACTTTCCTCACTGAAGTTGAGGAAAATCAAGTGATTTATGTGACCTCTTCGGATTCTTTCTATGCATATCACTAGCAATCAAATGCATTACAGATACATTATAAGAAGACATGCACCCGTGTCAGTTGGATATCATAACTACAGGTTCTTATGCTTCCAATTTATTGACAGGAAGCAAAGATTTTGGTCAATATGGTATAGAATCCCTGAAAAAAATAGATGCTTTTGAATTATTAAATAGTTTTCTCATACATGTTAATGTATGAATATGATATGTTCTACCTTAAAAACCCAACTTCTAATTGCATTTCATTTCCATTTTTTCTTCCGTTAAGCGATGACACACTGCACTTGGCTCGAGACAGCGAACATCTGGAAACCAAATGTTCCATGGGATAAAAAAGAGCAAGATCAGAAAGTGAGTCTCATAGTCTGTGCCAGGATCATAGACAACATGATGCTGTTTCTGCTTGGTGTATTGCTACAGCTGGTGGTGGCAACTTGGGCACAATATGATTACTACTATCCCCAACAAGACTACGGAAATGATGATCAGTGGGTTAATCTTTTTAGGCAAGGATTTAATTTCCAGTGCCCTCATGGACAGGTAGTGGTTGCCATAAGGAGCACATTTAGCAAAAAAGAGGGATCAGATAGAAGATGGAATTACGGATGTATGCAAACCCCTCATGATCTTGGAGAGCCTACAGAATGTTGGTGGGAAGATATCAACAGAGCCGGACTGGAATGGTAAGAAATGATCATACAGTAAGTGTTACATTGCAGATCTTCCATTCTCCCTGTTTACACAGTATTCTGTAATTAGGGTTCCTTTCCTTTTTGAGTACAGTCTTGATGATAGCTGGACATTTGCTTTCATTGTCCAATCTGCTAGATTTCACTTAGTCATTAAGTAATATGTACAAGATAATTGCTTACAATTCACACCACAAAATATGAATGATTGTAATCATAGATACCAGACTAATAATGCATTTGGGTGAGTAATTCGCACCATAAAACTGGCTCCATTTTGTCGCTTTTATGTTTTTAATCTACTAATAAACAAATGAGAACTGTCAATTGCAAGCAATGATTAAAGCAAAATAAATGTTGGGATTTTGAAGTTAATCCAAAAGTAATATAATAATGATACAATGCTTTGCATCACTTGGTGCTGCAAGGGGCTCAGACACCCCCCCCCCCCCCCCCCATGTAATTTTAGTGCTACATTTACAATGTTAACAAGATCTAAAGTTCCGAAGACTTTTTTTTGTATATAATACAGTATAACTAAGGGTGGTTTCACATCTGCACTGGGGATTCCGTTTTCCTGCTCCATTCGGGTAGCAGGAAAGGGAACCGCCTGGTCAAACGGACCCATCTTATAACAGAACCGAACAGTACCAATAGATTACATGAGCTTTATGTATAGTACCATATATAAAAAAGATGGCTGGACCATTGTAGAGAACAAGCACTTGAGAGTGTAAGCTCTTGCAAGCAGGGCCCTCAACCCTACTGTTCAAACTGCCCATTGTTTGTACATGTTCCCTCAGACTTTCTGCAGATTATGTTGGCTATATAAAGATTATATCATTATTATTATTGACTTAATTGTGCCATCTCTAGTTAGTGGAGTACATAGAACAGAGGGAGCCCCATAGAAAGTTTACAGTACGCCTTCTATTATGGTGCAGAGTTTTGCCACCCTAGAAGGACCTGGTGTTTTTCCCCATCCACTTACTTTTATTCTGGCTCCCCAACCTTTGCTTACTCTAGATAGGTACGTCTTTCACAGGTTCAATGTACCCAATAACAAAGGGGACAGGACCAACCAGTGATGGGGTCTCTAACCCCACAGCAGAGATATGTCAGTGTTTTTGCTAGCACTAGGCACCCAGGGAGCATGTCTTAGCTTTTTGGCTCAGTTCCCTAGAACTCTGGGCTACGCCACTATGAACTATATCCCTATCCACCGGATAGGGATATAATGGAATACTATGGTGGAGCAGAGAGCATTTACATCCCTTCAATGCTATTCACTCTAGTAGAGCACAGGACATATTGGACCTGCAGTATACTGGACAGTAATAACATCCAACCAGGAGAATGGTGGTAACACATGGGAAAATCAGAGTTCTTTTACTGACTGTTAGTTTGCAAGTACTGCTGAGTTGTGTACTGTTCATATCACACCATATATGTCAAACTGCTGAAAGTGTTGCTTCAGATGCTAGATGGTGGCAAATCAATGTTACTCTCTGTACAGCTGTGAGAACTATGTTCCCAATTGTGATGATAATATTTAATATAATTTTCCCAGGGGCACCTAATAAATTAAGAGGCTCATTCCAACACCTCCGTGCACCTTCATAGAAATGTACGCCAGGTCCATCCATAATTAGTGCCAGTTTATAGTGTAAATTATGTTGGCACAGAATGGCCTTGCCCCCTCCCAAAAGCCACTTTTCAGAAAAGTGGCGAGATCAGCACAGAATGAAGAAAAGGGACAAATGTTTGGCGCAAGCAGGCCTTGGTGTAAAGCATATGGTAAATATCTCCCAATTAGTGTCTATATTTGATACCCACAAAGTAACCTTGTTGTTATCTGGTAAGCTCTTTGCACTGGCCAGGATATTTCATGGCAGGTGAAGTGCTCTGTAGGGGGTGCTCTCATCATTGGAGAGGGTGTCTTATCTGCCACCTATAACTGGTTTGTAGGAAGTCAACTGTAGATGAGACAAGCTTCAAAGAGGAAAGTAAATGGACTTTTGTTGTCCAAATCCAGCACCCCTCCACCAAATCGGGGAGGAAATACAGGAATATGGATTGAATAACATTCATTGTATTTCTCCCTTATTGTTTAACATCATTTTTAATGCATTACAATAACTCTCTGTGCCACAGTTTGTTCACCTTTCAATTAAGGCCCATTTACACTGGATGAATGTCGGGAAATGATGCCTTACACTTGTTCCTGTGCTGTTACACAGGAGCGAGTATTGCTGGCTCGCTCACAGAGCGAGCGCATTGTGCTCTATGGTCACGAATATACCCGCAGCCCATAGGTAACAACATTGTGTACGGGCTGCGGGTACCCGTGTCATCGCCAAACAACGGTGCGGGAAATATAAACAAAAAGTGTACTGCACATGACCACCTGTGTGAGTACTCAGTTATGTGAAGTACATTATGCAGACGTATGCTGGGCTCACAGCTGGGATCAAGTGAATTCCACATATGATGGTGTTATTCAAAGCGTTATCTATAATGCGTAATTTACAAAAAGTCCCCGGGAATGCTCACCTTCCTGCAGTTCCAGGAGCAGCTTGTTGAACGCCTTCTGTTTGAGACCGCCACACCTCAGCTTACATAGCTTCACAGAGTGACACTTTTTACACCCCTGCCACTGGGGTTAAGAAATACCCCCCCAAAAAGCATGAGAGGAGAAAGGATTTTATTGTCTTCAGAAATACCACACACTTTACATAATTGCTTTTATGTAAGATTTGGGGGATGCGAAAAAGAGAGTGGGGGGGGGGGATTATTTTTAGGAAATCAACTTTTTTTCTGCACGAGTGACCAATGGTGCTTGGAATTTATTCAGTTGTGCCCTGACATTCAATGGGTGTTCCCTCCATTATAGGCCTAACCATGTGTCCTGTAAGTAGATAAGGGCCACAATAGGTATGTTTCTCAACATGGGACAAACAGGGGTATACATTTTTGGGTGAAAGTCTTCATTCTTATGTGTGCTGTACAAAAAAAAAATGTTTTTAAATTGACACAATTGCCAGAAAAATTAAAATCGTAGTTTTTTATTTTGCTTTGCTTAGATTAATTCAAAAACTGTGGGGTCAAAATACGCTTTACACCCCTAGAGAAATTTGGTAAGGGGTCTAGTTTTCAAAATGTGGTCATTTGTGGGGGTACTTTATTGTTTTGGCCGCTCAATGGCTCTACAAGTGGACTATGGGGCCTGGAATTAATTCAGTTGTGCCCTGAAATCCAATGGGTGTTGCCTCCATTATAGGCCTAGCCATGTGTCTTGTAAGTAGATTGGGACCACAATGGGTATTCTGAACACAGGATAAACAGGGGGATCCATTTTGGGGTGCATGTCTTCATTCATATGTGTGCTGTACAAAAAAACAGTTTTTAAAATGACATGATTGCCAAAAAATGAAAATCGTATTTTTTTTCCTTCTGCTTTGCTTAGATTCATTCAAAAACTGTGAGGTCAAAATATGCAGTACACCCCTAGAGGAATTTGTTAAGGGGTCTAGTTTTCAAAATGGGATCATTTGTGGGGGTTCTCTGTTGTTTTGGCAATTCGAGGGCTCTACAAGTGTGCAGTGGGGCCTAAATACCCTTTAGGCCTTAGTCAGACGGGCGTTTTTAGCCGTGATTTGCGCATGCGCATGCGTCCGGCGATTTTAAAAAACCATTGCTTTGCAATGGTATCGGACACATGAGCGCTTTTTATGCGCTCGTCCGATAAATTATAGAACAGAAATCGCAGATCGCACCTATGTGCGATCTGCGATTCCTGTTCTCTTCTCTATATGCGCTCAATGGGGCCGGCGGCAGCAGCGCCGACCCCATTGAGAACATATAGAAGACAAATCATTCTTCTCTGCCACAGCTGTAACAACTGTGACAGAGAAGAACGATGTTTGCCCATTGAATTCAATGGAGCCGGCAATACAGCCGCTCCATTGAAAGCAATGGGCTGCCGGCGTGCGCGGGATGAATTGTCGGGAATGGCTTAAATATATAACCCCTTCCCTGCAATTCATCCTAAAATGTGTTAAAATAAAAAAAAATTGTATACTCACCTTTCCGCTGCAGCCGGAGTCCAGCCGTGGCCGCTGTCAGTTCTCCTGAACTGCTTCTCGGCACTAATCAGCCAGCGGGGCTTTAAAATCCCCACCTGCTGAATGATCTTCCTCTGATTGGTCACAGCCCTGACCAATCAGAGGCAGGTTTCACTCACACACCCATTCATGAATTCATGAATGGGTGAGTGACTGCTGCCTCTCAGCGCTGAGCCAATCAGGGGCAGGTCTGACTCACATCCATTCATGAATTCATGAATGGGTGTGAGTGAGACATGCCTCTGATTGGCTCAGCGCTGAGCCAATCAGGGGGCAGGTCTGACTCACACCCCCTTCACACCCACTGCAGGACGGCCGCGCGGAGCTCCGGCTGCCGGGAGAAGGTGAGTATATATATATTTTTTATTTTTACACATTTTAGGATGAATTGCAGGGAAGGGCTTATATATTTAAGCCCTTCCCGACAATTCATCCCGGGCTCGCCCGCAGCGCATTGCTTTAAATGGAGCCGGCTCTATTGCCGTCTTCATTGAATGCAATGCACTGGACAGCTCCGGCCCGTTTCTAATGAAACGCGGCTAGGAGCAGATTTTCGGGCGATTTGCGGGCGACTTGCGCGCACCGGTCACGCGATTTGCGGATGCGCATCCGTCATGCGATCCGCAAATCGCGTGAAAAAACGCCCGTGTGACTAAGGCCTTAAGCAAAATTTTTGTTCTGAAAGCAACCGGCTGCTTCTTTCATCTTGGGCCCACGTTGTACATACGGACAGAATATTAGGGTCCCGATGGGTATGTTTCTGAACACAGGACAAACAGGGGTATCCATTTTGGGGTAAAAGTCTTCATTCATGTGTGTGCTGTACAAAAAGACCTGTTTTTAAAATGACACAATTGCCCCAAAAAAATGTAAATCGTAATTTTTTCCTTCTGCTTTGCTTATATTATATCAATAACTGTGGAGCCAAAATACCCAGTACACCTCTAGATGAATTCTTTAAGGGGTCTAGTTTTCAAAATGGGGTAATTTGTGGGGGTACTATATTGTTTTGGCCGCTCAAGGGCTCTACAAGTGTACAATGGGGCCTAAAACACCTTCAAGCAAAATTTCTGTTCTGAAAGCCACCAGCTGCTCCGTTGAATTTGGGCCCTGTTGTGCATACAGACATATGATTAGAGTCACAATAGATATGTTTCTGAACATAGGACAAACAGGGGTATCCATTTTGGGGTGTAAATTCCCATTTTCGTGTGCACTATAAAAAAAACAGCCTTTAAAATGACATATTTGCAAAAATATGGCATTTTATTTTTTCTCCTCTTAATTGCATTAACTCCTGAAAAAAACTGTGGGATCAAAATACTAATGGCACCCCTCAGGGATGTAGTTTTTAAAATTGGGTCATTTGTGGGGGTATCTATCATTCTGACACCTATGAGCCTTTGCAATCTTGGCTTGGTGTAGGAAAACAAAGTGTTTCTCAAAATGTTGATAATCAATGTTAAATTTGTATGTCTCCTAAATGATTTAAAGGGGTTGTCCCGCGCCGAAACAGGTTTTTTTTTTTTTCGACCCCCCCCCCCCCCCCGTTCGGCGCGAGACAACCCCGATGCAGGGACTGAAAAAAAGAACAGCACAGCGCTTACCTGAATCCCGGCGCTCCGGTGACTTCTATACTTACCGGTGAAGATGGCCGCCGGGATCCTCTACCTCCGTGGACCGCAGCTCTTCTGTGCGGTCCATTGCCGATTCCAGCCTCCTGATTGGCTGGAATCGGCACGTGACGGGGCGGAGCTACACGGAGCTACACGGAGCCCCATAGAGAACAGGAGAAGACCTGGACTGCGCAAGCGCGTCTAATTTGGCCATTAGGCCATTTTAGACGGCGAAAATTAGACGGCAACCATGGAGACGAGGACGCCAGCAGCGGAGCAGGTAAGTGCAAAACTTTTTATAACTTCTGTATGGCTCATAATTAATGCACAATGTACATTACAAAGTGCATTATTATGGTCATACAGAAGTGTATAGACCCACTTGCTGCCGCGGGACAACCCCTTTAAGAAATAATGTTTTCCAAATGTGCGACCAGAAAAAAGTAAACAAATGGAAATATATCTTATCAAAAATTTGTACAGTATGTTTGCACATATTTGAGATATTGCAATTGAAAATGTGAAAAAATGACAATTTTGAAATTTTTTTTAGAAACTTTTAATAAATATACACCAATTCTATCAATCTATCTTCACCACCTAAATGAAGTACAACATGTGGCAAAAAAACAATGTCAGAATCACTTGGATATGCAAAACCTTTACGGAGTTATTCTATGTTAAAATGAAACATGTCAAATTTCCAAAATTTGGTTTGGTCATTAAGGCGCAAACAGGCTTGGTCACTAAGGGGTTCAGAGACCAAATATATTAATGATTTTGTTGTCCAAAAGATTTCAGAAAAACTGCAGCTCCAATTTGAATGATTCACAACTTTTCCTATATAGCGATCTCCCCAAATGTGTTGAGTAACGCCCTGTGTATATACAGCATGAACGCCACGCTCCTCACGACTGAATAAAAGTAATGTTTATAGGGAAAACTATAAGTGAGTAGGCTTCTTATCTCCATGAACTTTGTGTCACTTTACATTATTTGGTCCTCTCTTGTTTTTACATCCAGTTATGACTTACCATTAGAGATGAGCGAGCATACTCGGTAAGGCGATATACTAGAGAGAACATCGCCTTTTTTCGAGTACCTGCTGGCTCGTCCCTGAAGATTCCGGGGGGCCGCGGGGGTCAGGGGTGGCGCAGGGCAGCGAGGGGGAGCGGGGAGGAGAGTGAGAGAGATCCCTCTCTCTCTCCCTCCCGATCCCCTCCGCAACCCCCGGCTCACCCCCGCGGCCCTCCCGAATCTTCAGGGACAAGCCAGCAGGTACTCGAAAAAGGCTCTCGAGTATATCGCGTTACCGAGTATGCTCGCTCATCTCTACTTACCATGTTTTTCCTGCGTCTCCATTCATGGTAATAGCTACATTATTTGTTTCTCCCCTTTTGTTATAGCAACTATTCCTCTGTCTTCACTGCTAATGGTGTTTACAGAAATAGCAAACATTTTACAACAGGCACTGCATTACGAGATAATTTAATGGATGGCAAATTATACAGTCTGTCAATGTCGAGGACTTCGCTTTCTTCCACTTACATTATTATACATGAATTATGGATGCCAATCAAGCTATACATTGCCATTTTCCTGGCATCATTTATATATCTTGTGCTTGTAGAAGCCTTTGTAGCTGCAGCATTGCCTAATACACAGATTTGTTACATTCATAATTATTAAACTACTGTGTATTTTTTCATAAATATTAGATAAATCATAATTTCATGGTTAGAGATTGTTTATAGAGATAATGCTCTCCGTTAGAGACGAGTTTTATACGTTCATACTCTTGTCATTAGCTTTCTTTTCTTTAAGGCTACATTCACACTAGCGTTCTTTCGACTAACCCAGTTGTTGCTCAGGATTTCAAATATTGTGGTGGCTCAGTCCTTAGCCCTGTCAAATCTCATCTAGGGCAACATCAACTTTTAAAAACTCCATCCAGCCATCACCCTTGGTCAGTCTTGAACCTAAAACTCCAGCAGTGCTAACAACTGAGCCACCATCCATGTATTTTAATATGCTGAAAAATGGAAGAGCAAGAAGAATAAATACAAAGAGAACATAAAAAAGCCAATTCAGCCATCACCCAGGGACAGATTTGAACCTACAACTCCATCACGGCAAGGCAGCAGTGCCAATAACTGAGCCACTATACTTGAGAAGAATGAACACAACGAGAACATACACTGGTAACCTCCATGCAGATGTTAGCCATAGTCAGATGTGAATCCAGAATCCCAGTGTTACAAGGTATGGTGGCTTAGTTGTTAGCACTGCTGCCTTGCAGTGCTGGAATTGTAGGTACAGATCTGACCAAGGGCAATGGCTGGATGGAGCCATGTTGTCCTTGATGAGATTTAAACCTAGGACCTCAGCACTGCACATATTCCCATTCATTAACGAGGCACCACCACCAAACTGGAAATGAAAAATAGATTGTTTTCACATTTCATCTGCCTCCCATTAAGTACAATGCAATAAAAAAGCATCCACCTGCACTCCATTTCCGAAACCAGAAATAAAAGCGCAGCAGTTTATTGCACTTTTCATCCAGTGTAAAAAAAAAAATGGAATGGAGCCGGACAATGCAGAAATGGATTGAAACTGAAGACCTTCTGCTTCAGGGCATTTCTAGACAATTTATTGTTCTAGCGACAGATCAGAAAACGGAAAGCAAAACACAATTGTGAAAAGGCTCTGACTGTTTTGCATTCTAGCTGCTGAATTCGGGAAAGTTGACAAGGTTGTGATGAAGCTCCAAGTATTTATAGAAGCAAGTATTGTAAAGAGTATCAGATATACAATTCCCTCTCCAATCTGCAGGCCTTCCAATATGATTTAAAGTCATGGCAACCTCAAAAAGACCATTAAAGGGGTCTTCTCAATAACATAAATACTGCTCATGCATCAGATCTTGCTAAAGTTCAACTCTTTCACTTATGCAGTTTTTGAAAATGCCCCCTTTGTAGGCTTCCAGTGTCCCATGTGTGTCATAGTCTGTGCTATAAAATCCGTTTCTGGTTGCTATGTCCACTTGGCACTTGGATGGGTAATAATGCATGCGCAGTGCTGTGTCTTGTTCCTGCAATGCTCGGTGCCTAGTATCTGTTATGCACATGCATTAGACAGGTACTTCTCAGTTTTACCTTTCCTGCACATGTGCTATATGAGGTGGTACACGGAGTGTTTCAGGGGGTTGCGGGAGAGCCGTACAGCGCACAGCCCGCCCCATAGACCAGAAGGACATGGATGCCATGAGGACAGTAAAAGTTAGAAAAAGTTTAATAAATAAACATAACTATCTCCCTTTACATCAGTCCAGTATATGGAGCCAGTAATATTTAACCCCTGATTAGGCTGAGCCCCGGGACTGGGTCATTGGGCTCATGTGCTGTCCGTGGTAATCCACAAACAGCCAATGGCCCTAATATAGGGCTATAAGGCTATGCACATTGACTTTTGGTGCAGAGTTTTAGAAGGTTTTTGATTTGGAAAGGTTGCGGATTTTACTCTATGGAAAATCCACAGCATTTCCGCTACGTGTAAATGCACCCTATATTCACTGAGACAGAAGGGTTAACTGTACAATCGTGTAAATGTACCCTAGAGGTTACATAGCTACTGGTTGTGTGAGACTCCGGTTATGTGGTGGGGCTTTTCTCTACTTTTCTTCTCCATAGACATCTATCTTGAATGGATATAAACAATTTTTACAGACTTCTGCTCAACCCTATCGCAATAGTCAAAGTTGCAGAGATGCATCGGATTACCCAGAGTGTGAGCCTGATGAATGCAACCCATCCACAGAAAATGTGTCCTTGTTCTCCATGGCAACAAAAGTTCAGCTTTCCTTTCTGAAACTACAGAGCGAAAATTAAAACTGAACTCTAGTTGCTATGAGTAAGAGTGACACCTTCTACGAGACAGTTTGGATACATGAGGCCCATTGTGTGACACGTTACCCATCTCTGTTCTGTAGTGCTCCCTATGGGCATCTGTCTCACAATAACATGTTGTGGACCTCTTCTAGCCTTTGACTAAAGATGGGGTTGCACATAGGTCAACTCACCAAGTACCTTCTAGTACTGTAGTGAATTTATTTTGGGGTCTAATCTGGGGTTTGGGATCTCTGCCTTAGCCATACCCTCTTGTATAAGACAAACACAACACAAAGTGTCACTCCCAATTTGCCACGACCTGTTGCTTTAGTATGATCCTGTGAAGAACTCTCCAAGACTTACATCTCTACAATGTTCTGGGTGGTGAGACCTCAATAGACAAAGTGTAAGATGTCTTGCCCCAGAGTACTTAGTAACTAAGGTCTTCCTGCTTCCTTGGAGTCATGGCTGCAAGGGAGGTATGTGACTTTTTGTCAGCTTTACAGAATAGCTTATGGGTGGAAGAGGCCAATGTGTAAGCTCTATTCTCAGCTATTCAAGAAGCACAAATCCACCGAGTAGTTCAGCTTCTTACAAACTGAATGCATCTAAAGACCGCTATCCTGAAGATGGGCTACCTGTTACAGGTGTCATACACCAATACACATGAGCTCACCCCCTGCTTCCAAGTAGGCCATAACCTGTAATTGTGAATGGGGCACTGTAAAAGACCAACTCTGGAACAAGAAGTCAAGAGAGGATAAAAGGTCCTGACCAAATCAAGCAAATCTAAAGATATTTGGACGTTTATTGACCTATAAGTTAAGGCCCCATTAAGGCACAGAATGATTATAGTTCAAAAAATCATTAAAACGAGCAAAAATGAACTAATTGTTTAGTCTAAACGCAGCCAATGACAAAAGCTGAATGATAATAATTGTTCACTTTTTGTTCATCATTCAGTTTATGCAAGCAGAAAAATCATCGTTAGCTTGTTGACTAATTGTTCGGTTTAAATAGCGCTCATTCAGTCCCTCTCATTCACTTACACAGCGACTGCGAATGACTGAATGGTTTCTGGTGTTACAAGCCAACGATATATCTGCAGTACAATCAGTCTGCCCGAGTGAATGAGTGAACTCTACATCATTCATTTATTCAAATGAGAAATTGTCTTGTCTAAACCGACCCTTAGGTCAACCCATAGTACCGACCGTACTATGTGCCAATGAGCTGACAAATCCACCCTGTTCACTGCGCAAACAAGTTGCACTGAGGCGAGCATATTTGTGCATACGGTAGTCTAAATAGGCCCTTAGGCGGGCTTAACACAGGCGTATTTGCAATACACAGAGAATAGAACCCGTTGATGTCAATGGGTTTCTTCACATTTCTGTATTGTGCGCGCACGTTTCAGAATATACCAATGCTAGACACTTGGGCCAGCCTTATCTCTAGGCACACAAAAGGAATCTGGGATAACCAACTCCAACATGGCAGATTCCTGTTCCCTTGTTGTGTGCTGTTCGGGGAAGTTGGGGTGCAACTAGACATGAGCGAGTATACTCGCTAAGGCACATTACTCGAGCGAGTAGTGCCTTAGCCGAGTATCTCCCCGCTCGTCTCTAAAGATTCGGGTGCCGGGCGGTGGGCGGGGAGAGCGGGGAGGAACGGAGGGGAGGTCCCTCTTTCCCTCCCCCCCCCCCCCGCTCCCCCCTGCTCACCGCCGCAACTCACTTGTCACCAGTGCCGGCCCCCGAATCTTTAGATACGGGGGCAGATACTCGACTAAGGCACTACTCGCTCATCTCTAGGTGCAACACATTAGATTATTGCTTTTACAAAATGACATATTTATTACATAATTCCCAATTGCTCTGATACATTAGTAAATAAAAAGAATACTTAAGCATATCCATGACTATATAAAATGTACCGTGCAACTCAGAAAATACGGTCAATTATTGGAACCGCACGGATCCTTTTTCTAACTGCTTTCCATTAGGTCATTTTGTAATGAAGACTGATTTCATTTGAATAAAAGATGGAGCGGTCCCTCCAGACGAGCAGGGCCATGCATCGACCCCACGGAAATAGTCCAGCTATTTAATAGGCTCGGAATGTTCTAGGTAACGCAATCTCCAGCCCATTACATCAGCTCATTTAAATAATTCAGAGGATATAAGGGAGCGCCCCTACACGGTATATACTGCATCATGTGCCTTCTGTCTTTTCCTCTTGATCAGAAGAGTCTGAATAAATCCCCCAACACAATGTTAGCCGTACCTCAGTAATGGTAATCACAGCATATAATTACTGAACTGATTTGGAGTTAATTAAGGCTGTCAGGTCCCTGTGCAACTGTGGAAATTATTTTCTTGATGTGTAAGAGGATAAGACCGAGAATTGTATGGACCCCAGGCGATAAGGGTCATGAGACATTCCGCTCACATCTGAGTCGTGAAACATTTTTTATTTGACTTTATATGGTAACTAACTTTTCAAACAACTTGTGCTTATATCATAGCCTGTGCTATTGACTTATCGAAAATGATGTTTTTGTGTTAAAAAGTCACTCTAAAGTGCTGCCCACTAGGGGTCGCTCTTCCTCTTAACTTGCTGTGCACTGCCTGTTCTCAAGTGACTCACATGAGACTTCCCAAGAGCAGAACAGAGGAGAAGTAGGAGGATGCATCATCCTGCCTATTGAACTGTATGAGAGCAGAGCGGTGGGGGAGGGGGAGACACTCGCACATAGACATGGCATAGGAGCTAATAGTGAGTTGTCTGCTGCTCATGTTTATTCACACATAATGATGAGGTTATATTTCTTACTTATCGAAAATGATGTTTTTGTGATGGAAAATCCCTCTAAGGTGCTGCCCAATAGGGGTCTCCCTTCCTCTTAACTTGTTGTCCATTGTCTGATCTCAAGTAACTCAAAAGAGACCCGCCAAGGGCAGAACAGAGGATGCTGAGGGGGATGCATCATCCTGCTTATTGAACTGTATGAGAGCAGAGAGGTGGGTAAGGCAGAGACACTCACACATAGAAGTGGTGTGGGAGTTAATGGTGAGTTGTCTGCTGCTCCTGTTTATTCACATATACACTGCTCAGTCTTCCTGTACACACTTACATGATGAGGTTATATTTCTCTATGTGTGTTTCAGAACGTTAGAGACCAAGGTCTGTAGTTCTCTGTTCCCCAATCTATATAACACAGCACAACAGTCAGGCTCCTACCATCAGTCCTGAGAGGATTGAGAATCACATGTACACCCGGCAAAGGGGAAAATGGGGACTATACAGGATGTCAATTATATATAATGGCCAGATACAGTGCTATTCCTTGTGGACATACACATGGCCGCTAATTCTAACAAATTATATTATCAACCATCTTGCAGGGGAAATGTAAAAAAAAGCACGACTTTTCAAACCTAGAAGGGCAATAGCTGTCATAATGACAGTGTAATAGCTATTTACTATATATCTATGTCATTTATGCATGTAGTAATCATGTGTATAGCAGGACAGTTCTGTTTAAGACAATCAGTTGATATGTTAGTATCAAAAAGTCCTTTTTTACCTACAAGAGATATATTCGGTGGGGCATTCTTTGGGAAAATGAGTTAGAGTAAATTTTTAGGCATTGCATTACAAGACATTCAGTTGGGTGAGGAGCAGGTAGGTTACCTGATATCTGGTGTAGGAAGGAGGGGTAGACAGGTTACATGCTGTCAAGGAGGGAGTAAAAAAGTTAGACTGCTTAGTGAGAAGGAAGGTAGACTTGTAAGGCCCCCTGTCCGCAACAGTGATTTCGCCGGTAGCGTTGCTATGTAAAGCGCTGTCCCCCTGTTCACGAGTGGAGAATCATAGCGATTCTCCACTTGCGGCCGACAATTCGCGGCATGCTTCGAATTGCCCCGATTATCTGCGGTCAGCCTATCTGTCAGATAGGCTGACCTGTGGAGAACCATCTGCGGCCTCCTGCTCCCGGGCGGCGGCACCCGCGTCTGAGATTCGCCGCAGGATACCGCAACGCCCATGGACAGGGGGCCTTACTGGGAATTTGGTGAGGAGTGAAGGGTGTAGGTTTTTCTTATGTCTGAAAGGAACAGGTATACAGATTACCTTGGGTCCTGAGGGGATATATTTAGGTATGTTACCTATCATGATTACCTTAATTCAATAGAGAGTGTTGATTAATATTGTAGCGTACATTAAATAGGATGGGGATTTAGCATATTTATGTTTTGTTCAGTATCACTTGTTTGAATGATTTTCTTAATCATCATTCCATCTAAACGCAGCTTAAGGCTTCTTTCCCACGAGTGTATATCAGCCCGCCATTCTAACAGTCGGCTGATATACACTGTAATCTGATGCATTGGATTCCAATGCATCAGATCACATGGCCGTATTCTTGTGACGTAAATGCGCCCAGCCGGTCAATATAGCGCCAGACGATTTTATGTCCAGCCCAAAAGATAGTCCTGGAACTATCTTTTGGGCCGGAATACGTCGGCCGCTGCATGGGCTCCTACAAGAGCCCATGACAGCGGCCGGAGGTGGGAGGGAGTTTAGCAGCGTGGCTCTCCTCCCCCCCCCCCCCCCCCCTTCCCGTGCAGGCTCACTTGTCCTCTCTTCCCCGCTGGCTCTCTGGGGCGGGGCGAGCTGGGAGGAGAGCAGAGGTGAGCCTGCGAGGGGGAGGGAGGGTAAAGGGGCGATGGCATGTTAGCATCGGCGTATATGCACTGGGGCCCTTGCCATGTGAACGGGTGCACAAACGTTAATAATAATAATATCTTTAGCTTTAACGCCACAGATGGTAGCATATATCGACTGACCGTGAAAACAGCGTCCGATATACACTTGTGGGAAAGAAGCCTAACTAAGATGAGCCTATTCTCTACCGTTAGTTATAAATTGGGAAAGCAATGGAGAAGAATTGTGAGCGCTGAGCCTGTATGGAGGTACGCAGAGCCGCTACAGGGCCATAGGTACTCCATACATATTCCACCATATAGTGCCTGTTATAGCATCATAAAATATGGCATCCTACAAATCATGACTGATTCTGTGTGACTACTTAAAATCCTTACCGCTGAGCAAACAAAGGATAGAAGACGTTAACATCAACCTTCTCAGACTGTAAAGCCGATCCACAAATAAATCTAATGTCTATGACTTCATTACTTCCAAATATACAATATATATTATACACACATAGACATGGATTTATAAGTGTGTGTTCAGTACATAGAAAAATGAAGGTAGCAGGACAAATGTTACATCAGATTAGGCAATGACTCATTTAATAGAAGGGTGTTACTGCCTCATACACATCAAAATGATTTTCAAGCTGAAACATGTTATTAGTATTGTACTACAGACTGAATAAGAGAGTCTGCTGCAGTAAGTGTTTGAGCTGCACATCGTTACTGTCTAATTAAAGTATTATATTGGACTTGGTATTGATAAACCATTTTCTAGAAGGTCGCAAATCTGTTAAATAACAGAAATCCAATTTGCAATCTACTGAAGATAACGAATTATATAAATTGCAACTTCATTTCAATTTGAAAAAAAGATTGTTAGTTACTCTGAGTCATCAGATCAGCTGTTGGAGTCTCCACAATCCTCTCCAGAAATGCTATATTTATTGAGGTGAACATACGCTTTCTTTATGCTAAATTCAGACTGCATTTTAATTATACTCTGCGAAACACACTCATTGTCAAAAAACAATCCTCCCCAGAAGGAGTTAGCTTTCAATGTGGTTTTATACCCTTGAAGCCCCTCCTACATGTCACAGACTGGAGATATGTGCTTGAAAATTTGAGCATTTGCACCTTGATTTCAACTTCCTTGATTTGCATAATCTCATGACTTTTCCTTGTTGGTGTTGCAATTTCGATATTGAGGAGTGTATGAATGCAAGAAATAGTGACAGACAAATTATCCATAAATCCATGTGTACACAATGTACACTCATTGTCAAAAACAATCCGTCCCCTAGAAGGAGTTGTTGGAGTTGAATGAAACTTTCTCGTGTGATCGTAACGTTGATAAAAGTAAGTAATTACAATATTGGAGCAAAAAGCCTCTAGCGTGGATACAAGATGTGATATGGGTATGCATGAAGGCTCTAGTACCCTGTTGTACCGCCTCTAGCTTGGAAGATGTGATGTTGGCAGGCATGGAGGCCCTAGCACCCTGTTGGGCCTCCCTAGCTTGGATACAAGATGTGATATGGGCAGGCATGCAGACTCTAGTATTCCTTTGGCCCGCTTCTAGCTTGGATGCAAGATGTGATATGGGTGGGTATGGAGGCATACAGGTTCCATATGGTATCCTGCGGTATAACCTGTCCCAGATGCTCCCATAGATGTTCTATTGGTGATAAATCTGGAAACCAATGTTGTGGAGGCTCCTGTGACAGCTTGTGTGTGCAGCCAAGCATTATCCTGCTGCCTCTTGGAAGCCGCCATGGGAGAAACACATGTGGCTGCAAGATGTCCTGAACATATCACTGAGCTGTTATTATCCCTCATACCACTATTAGGGGTGACCAACTGTTGTATGCAATGGCCCCCCAAGACCATCACACCAGCAGTGGGTGTAGTGTGCCACTCCACAACAAATGCAAGGTTTAGGAGCTTATTCCTAGGTCCCCAGACACAAACACAGCCTGAATTCGTTGCTAGAAATAACCCATAGCAGTCCAGTTTAGTCGCTCAGAACACCACTGCAAACAGAGGAAACAGAGCGTGGGTTGGTGTCAAAGACAGTACAAGTAATGGGCAACATGAGACCAAATGTCCTTCAGCCAAGCACCTGGAAATGATTCTGACAGACACAAGGGCCTGTAACGGCAGTGCCCCCTGCTTCTGGATGGATGACAACAAAACCGTTGGAACTGCTTGTGCTTGTCGGACAATCAGACAATCTTCTCTACTGATGATCTGTCAAGGGTGTCCTGAGCCCAGTCGCCTTGTGTGCCCTCACACAACCACTAGTCCCAACACTTCCTGACAGTCTGGTCAGAACTGCCTGGTAGGGGACAATTCATCAATACGGCCATCCAGCTTCTCACATCCCAATAATGCACCCCTCTTAAACTCTGTTAACTGTGTGAAATCTCTTCTCTGCATCATAGAGGCATCTGGTGGTCAACAAGCTCTACACAAGCGGAAGAAGAGGTCACTGCAGACAAGGAGCCTCCGAGAGCCTCTTATAGGCCAAGAGGGAACCACTTTAAGGGTTTCAGGTGGCAAGACCGTTAATCTAATCACACCACAACTCTCATCATTTGCATATCTGCCTGAGATGTAACTGTATGACCAGTTTTGCGGCAAAATGACAATTTCTACTAGGGGCGAGATTCTTTTTGATACAGAGTGTATTTTTGACAAGTATATTTTACTTTCCCATGGACTTTCATTCACCAAACGTATACCTACATGGGGTTGTTTTGGCATATGCCTTGTTGGTGTATCTTTACTGTATGCCAAAATCACCTATTTGCTTTAGATTTGCTTAATGTTCTGTAATTTTGGAGAAGAAAAAAAATATAATATATAAAAAATGTAGCATTAGCCCCTTAGTGCTGAAACCTGTTTGCGCCTTATTGACCAACTATTAACTCTTCGGCTATGAAGAGAAATGACACCACTAACTCAGGTATAGTAAAGACAAACCTCACCAGAGAAAAAAGATGAGTTAACTTGAAATATAGATATGTTTCAGAATAAATGTACTTCAACCATGATTTTAAAAATGACTTTCAATTCATTTGTGTAGTCTCATATCGGATAACCCAGTAGATGATCCAGAATATGACCAACAGAATCTCAGCTGAACCGTTAAATTTGTACTTGTTCGAAACAGAATCTATTCAGTCACCCATCAGCATGATGTGCATTCACATGACTGAAAACAATGGGCGCAAATTACTTTATGCACTGTAATAAAGAATGAAGTATCAAATAGCAGCTTGCCAACAGGTGTGCTCCAGTAGTGTATCCCGCCAGCGGGATTCTTGGATCGATTCACAGAGGTCCTAAAATGTATCTCAGCAGAATAATAAGAGGAAAAGAGCAGCATCTGAATAAGTTACTACAGGATATAAAACAAGACCTGACATGGTTAGAGTAATATAATGAGTGCCATTTACCTGGGTTTACCGCATTATAGAACAGCATGTGTTTCGTAGAGCAACAGCAAAGAAGATGTATATCTACCATATAATTTATTAAGATGTTTGTTCACCTTATATACAGAATTTACATAAAAAGTTGACTAACTTTAGAAATACGTTGCTTTTTTTTATCTTGCACTGATCTTGGATTATGGCGTGTTTTATACTCAAGAGCTGCATTCACAATTCTCCAGAGCTGTAATTGCCCAGAACTCCTTGTTTGATGAGTGTCTGTACAGGGGTGATCTGGTGGTTTCCATTCTGAGAAGACTATTTTTTATGATGGTCTCATGTGGTGCAGACTGCCTTAAGTGCATTATTAACCCCTTAATGACATAACTAATTTTAGCCTTAGGCCTCCATCACATAGACGCTTTTTACCACGATTGGCGCTGCGCTTTCAGAACCATGTTAATCCTGGTATAACGTTCTCTTTGTTTTCAATGGGAGCCGCTCAGACAGCAGCTCGATTGCAGCACTTTTCAGCACTTTTTTTCACAAAAATCAAAAGTTGGCCACACATGAAGGTATTCATTCTGATCCTGAAACTTTAGATAGCCTAAAACGATTTGATGGAGGAGAATGAAACAGGGGAAAAAAACATTAAAGCACCCTTTACTGACTTACACCTCAAGTCAAACAACTCCCCCCTTTGTCATAATTGGCAGCATTGGTGTTTTTACCAGAATGGTTTCTAATGAGATCGTATCAATCAAACCAAGGAAAAATAGGATAAATGCTAATTTCTTCCCTCAGGAAATATCTGCCCTCAAAGAACTGCAATTTAATGAAGATATCATCGTAAGGCCATACTACAAAGGGGCGATATTGCCGTGATGCATAAGTTGGATTATCAAGTTATGGTGAAAAGACTACTTAAGGATAAACATATGTACCAAGTCCTACCCTACGATCCAACAGTAGAATTTGTAGAGGAGTTACATCAATTACTGCAGGAAGCTAAACATATAGAATTATTATCTAATGATGAGTTTTAACCCTTTCCAATCCACTGTCTGACCTCTGAAGACATCATTTAAGGGTGTACAGCTCCGATGTTGGAAGACATCCATCAGGGTTCTCTTACTGTATATTGCCAGCCTCTCTGCTGTCGGAGCCTATCCAACATGTCATCTCATGCAGTACTGGCTTTAGCCAGCATATAGCGCCATTGTATAACCGCAGAAAACAAGTAAGCCCCCTAGAAATACCAGGATGCAAATTGGATTGGAAAGGGTTAAATGTATTTTTAACTCTGTTCCGATAATTGCAACATTTTATGCACCTTCTAAACTGCATAAAAGAGTGGTTCTGATTCTAGGCTGCCCAATTGTGTCAGGCAATGTACATAGATAAGGTATTGTGCCCTTTTGTTACATCTCTTTCATCCTATCTTCAGGATACAAAGGACACAATAAGAATTCATTATATTGTCATTTCAAAGAGAGTTTTATTAGCAACCATTGATATTGAAAGCCTTTATAGTAATATCTGTCATGAACAAGTACTCAAGGTTGTTGACTATTTTCTTTGAACACATAGAACTCCTTTTCAAGCACATTATTTTGAAACTACTCTGCTTTATTTTGGACCACAATTACTTTGTTTTTGATGGTACCTTTTTTCATCAGTTTGTGAGGGACCGCCATGGGCATGTCTTGTGCCTCAACTTATCTTTTTTGGGAGTGCTGAGTCCACTGTGTTGTTTACTGAGGATATTGCTTTGGGGAAGATACATTAATGATGTATCGGTATTCTGGCAGGGCGATGGTTCTTCTTTTGAGCGATTTGCCACGTCTTTAAACAATAACAGAATATGTATAACATTTATATGGCTATCATGAATTCTGTATCAAATTCCTGGTTCTAAGGATCTGGCTGGATGTAGATGATAGAGACCAAACTGAACTTTTTTGGAAAGAAACTGCTACAAACAACCCCTTGCACTGGAACAGCTGGCACTCACCTGCACTCCAGAGAGGTATATCAATGGGCCAATACCAGTGGGCTAAAAGAAATTGTTCGAAATATGTATTCTTTCACACCTAATGTAATAGTCTTTATCAAAAATTCAAGAGATGGGGATACCCATCGACCTGTTTGCATAAGGCATACAGTAGGGCCAAAGTGATTGACCATAACGCCCTTCCTAATCCAGCTAGAATAAGGGAGGAATCAAAAAACAAAAGACTATGTGATACGATATATTGATACCTATGATGGATATGTCAATTTAGTTGTCTGATCCTTATATTTCACAGGTTATCAGTAAACATCCTATTATCACCTGTTGATGTGGATGTAACCTTAAGGGCATGCTAGTTCATAGCTATTTTAGCATGTTACCAATACTATCAGGCTCTAATTCACAAACATTCATTAGGGGTTGTCACCCCTGTGGCAGCGCTCTTTTTGTCTTGTCATGATGGATATGACAACTTTCAGAAACCCCTTGGATAAAAAGGTGTATGTCATTAAACATTTCATTAACTGTAGAAGTAGGGTGGTACTATATGCGGCAGCATGCCCTCGTCCAAAACTATATGTTGGGAAGATGATACAGGAGCTCAGGAAAAGGATTTGTAGACATTAGAGCTCCATTCGGACAAGGCTTGATAAACACACTTTGAAATATATCAATACAGCGCATGGAGGTGAGATTGATGTTTTAACATTTTGGGGCATTGCACAAATTTGTTTGGGCCCACATCAAGGTAACCTGGATGGGAGACAATAGCGATGTATTTAGAGAACAGACCACCTGCTGTTCTCTAAATACATGCAATGTAGTACTAAAGGGCTGATTTAGCCCATTAGTACCTATGAAGAATGATTGCTGAAAACTGTCAGTTTCTGACTAATTTTGAGCGATCATCTGTGTGTGTAAATGCACCTCAAGTCCAGTTATTTAGATTGTACTCCTACGTTAACCTCAGGGCTCTGAAGCGGGGATGACTGAGATTACATCATCACATTACATCATGCTGGAGACTAAATAGAGCCATTTGGCATCCGCCTGAGCTTTGAAGCGGGGCTGATTGAGATTCTGTGTGCAGAATCTTAGTGGGAGTTTCTCTTTAGAGTACATGCCTGGGTTATCTCATTTGCAGCAGCGCTAGTGTTATGGGAGGGATGCAACCCAGTCATCTTCTCTACTGGCATGTATTCTGTCAGAGTGGCTTCACAGTGGATGCTTGAGGCTATGACGCAGAGGAGATCCTGGTCTTGATTGGCTGGATGTGGTAAGTCTCAGAGTCTTGTTGTTTGATTGGTTAATGAGCCTTTGGTCTTTATTTATGTTGTCCTTAATCAGGTACAGTTTCTATAGCGTCATTTGGGAAAAAAAAGCAAATAGTGAACATTTGAGAATAATGTAGTGCAAAAAATGTATTTCTTTCAAAAAATGTCGCTACATTTGGCTAATAAATGGTTTCAAGATGACCGAAAACACACTTAAAAGGATAGAGAAGCTTGTGAGATTTCCAAAAAGTCTAAAATCACTAATTCCGAATGTCAGATGAGCACAGTGAATCTGCCCAGAAAAGGGAATGATTATCTGCACACACGCTTGTGGATGACCTCACGGTGCACACATGATAGCACTGCTTACTAGGTGCTTACTAGGTCATCCACATCAGAGAAGGTGAGAAGCATAGACTTTGGGATAGCACAAGTTGCTAGCAGAGATGGTCCAGCCGGCCCACCGGACAACTCTGCCTCATATCCATATCGCATGGGAGAATTTTAAGCTTTGATAACGGAGGTATGGTTTTATCTGCAGCCATACAATGATAATTGTATGAAATAGTCATTATTGTAGCGTTGGTCTTAGTTTGCATTGTTTAAAGCTGATGACAGATTCCCATTAATGGTCTTTATATAATGCTGCAATGGGATCATTTTCTGTTTAAGGACTCCTTCACACAGGGGCATGCACATTTGCGCACGCATCAGTGTTGCGTCTTTGCTTAAGGAACTATGCTTTTTTGCGCGTATTTTCCTGTACTTTGTTCGGCAGCGGAATTATGCAGTCTAACACACATCTCCTTGCGTATTGTGTGCGGATTTGCACACAGCCCATTGGGAAGCTTTGGTACACGAATATGGAAATGTGAATGACCCCATTGAAATCATCTCTGCGTATTGCGACTTCCTGAGACTTGTGGTGTTGGGAAGATCTACCAACAGTTCATATTATCTACTATGTTAATATATGTATATTGTATTCCTATTGAAGGACTTAAATGTATTTTACTACACTCTCTGTTTATAAGGAGGCTGACTTGTAATTAAAGCAACAATCAACATTACAAGTTCATCTCTAAAGGGCATTATGACTATTTGCTTTAGGATATTGGAATTTCACCACAGATCTGGCAGGAAGAGATGCTTTATAACTCAGAAACAATGGCCCTCTGTCAGCAATGTAATCTTACTATCTTACTTTGATCACAGAGCTTGCAGAGAGATTCTAAAACAAATTAGAGAACGGAAAGCTAGGCCCATTTATATAGTATGACTCCACCGCCAGGAGAGGTCCAGGACTAGCGAAGGAGCCCTGTGATTACACAGGCGCCATAAAAAGAGGAAAGACATTGTTATGGTAAGACACATAGTTACATAGTAAATACATCTCAAGTGATTGGTTTTATGGTTCAGAGGGTTTTACTCCATCCACTAACATTCACTCACCCATGATTTCAAGCTGTTCTGTGATGATGATAAAGTCAATGAAGGAAAAAAATCACCCTTTATATGTCATTGGATTCATTGTAGGGGAAAGTAAAGTCAAGACTGTAATGTTGGGGTACAGAGTCGTAAGTCTCCCTGTGGCACTGTATTACTGAGATACTCACCTCTTAAAGCAGCATCTCAAGGGGCATAGGGTGAAATCAACAATGATTGGCCATTTATAATATTTGCTGAGTTCCGATTTTAATTGTTGTTTGTTTTTTGCTATAAAGACAAACAAAGTATCACAATAGGCCCCAGAAATAGTCACAAGAGAAGGAATTCTGAGTTCTAGCCATAAACATTATGAACACAAACCAGTAAACCCATAAAGATAAACATTCCAAAACACCGGTGAATGCCTGGGTCGAGTCAGTGACTATACAAGGGTTGCGTAAAAAACTAAATAAACATATGTCTCCATCTACAAAGAATATGTAGGCTGGACATACGCATTCTCCTGTAGCCCAGCTATGGTACTTCTGGTACACTTTAATGTCCACAATCATTAACAACAGTTGGGGCCAATTCTTTGACTCATATGTGTACCATATTTTTGTGGCCACTTCCTATGTTTTGGGCCTCTCATGGTCATTCTGCTCACTGCATACTCTTCTTCTGATTCTCTGCCACAATTCATGGAAAGTACTCGCCTTCATATTGTACAATTACAAGAGACTTTACTGAAATGTCTGCAGCATGCAAAGGTAAGTCTGTCTCTACCTTACCTAACTGATGGTCAGGAAGTAGGCTTAAGCTTCGAGTATCAGTCATTTACTGGAGTTTTACTATTACCATATACAAGCCAACAATACCAGTTTTGACCACCTCAAGAAAGGTTTCTAACAATGGCATCTGCCAAATTTCTGCCCATTTGTATGTAAAGGCCCATTTAGACGCGATGATGCCCGACACTCTTCCTCACACATACTCGCTCTGGTGCTGCTACATGGGAGCTAGTATCGCTGGCACACAGTAGGACGGCTGGGGGAGATTTCTCTCCTCACTCCCCCGCCCCTCTCCATTGACTTAACATAGCGGCTGTTCAGTACTGAACAGCTGCTTTTTACACTGAATGTTTATCGTTCAGCTCATTGTCATGCTGCATAAATAATGGACGATGAGTTGAACGATGAGCGCTTAGTGTAAATAGCAGCCTTTCAGTACTGAATGGACACTATGTTAAGTAAATGGAGAGGGTCGGGGGAGCGTGAGGAGTGAAATCTCCTGCAGCTTCCCCGTCCCCCTGCTGGCCACTCTGTCAGAGAGCCAGCGATACTAGCTCCCGTGCAACAGCACGGGAGTCAGTATGGGCAGGGACGAGAGTTGGGCATTGTTTGCCCAACATTTGTCCCGTCTAAATGGGCCTTTAGTCAGAGCCCTAACAGTCCCAGGAATGAGATGCTAATGGAGACTGAATAACATAATGGCTTACTATATGACTTTCTGTGGCAGAAGTACACTCACCTTATTTTCCTCTGGAGATGAGCCCATTGCAGCAAGTGCTGTTAGTTACACCATTTTTCATCTGCTGTCATGTGTCAAAATTAACCAATTATAGGACTTTACACTATAGTAATATCAGTATTTTCATTGGATTTCTTAAGAATGGCTTATTAATCCGGAATAGAAATAAATTGGTTATTCACTGGAGCCGTCACCCTAAAATGGAACTTGCCATTATTTTTTGTATATTATGTTATGGAGGAATATAAAGTTACAGTAAAGCCTTACAAAATTATATGGGTGCCATATTACAGCTCTGTACAACTTGGTGCTTGTATTGATCCATAATATGGCAATGTGCATGAACTGTAAAGCAGATATTCGGAAAACCACAAGGGGTACACGAGGTGGTTAGTGCCCTTGTAGCTATGGGCTACCACTAATTTACATTCTGTCTTGTTTTTCTGTATGTGCAGAATATATCTGGACAGTCAGTCTTAAGAAAATGTGGTGAAAAGTTCTGTAGCATGTGATTACACAATCACAGCAGTACTGAGACAAGATGAATTATTTCCTGTGTTTTGTACATTTATCATCTTGACGGATTCCATTAGGATAAGTTCCAATGAGTTGTGCAGTATATACAACACGTACTAATCCATGGGTGGATGTTTTTCAAATGAAACAATATAAATATTAGCTAGGCCTTCTGACGCCATGTTTTTTAGGGCCAACATTTTGGCCCACTCTTCTTTGCAGAATTGTTTTAATACGGCTACATTCGAGGGTGCACAAACATGAACATGGTCTTACCACAGCATCTCAATAAGATTCAAGTCAGGACTTTACTCGGGAACCCCCAAAACTTAACTTCTTAATTTGTTTCTTTTTGAGCCATCCAGAGAAGGACTTGTTTGTGTGCTTTGGATCATTGTCTAGCTTCATAACCAAACTGTGCTACAATTTTCGGTTATGAACTTACGGACAAACAATCTCCATCAGAATTTTCTAATAGAGATCAGATCTTATAGTTCCATTAATTATGACAAGTCGCCCAAGTTCTGCAGAAGTAAGCATCCCCAGAACATCACACTACCACCACAATGGTTGACTGTTGGTAGGATCTTATTGTAGAATTCAATGATAGCTTTATGCCAATTCATCGGGATCCATGTCCTCCAAAAAGTTCCACCTTTCACGCAATGATCCACAGAATGTTATCTCAAAAGTCTTGGGGGTTATCTAGATCTTCATTCGTTGATATTGGCTTTCACTGCGGCTCACTGGAGTCCCAGAGCCTTAGCTATGGTTTTGTATCACTTTCCAGACTGGTAGATTTCAATAACTTTGGTTCTCATCTGCGTTTGAACCTCTTTAGGATGTGGCATCATCTGCTCCTTTCTGAGGCCTTCTATCTTGCTTCACATTGCCAAACAGGTTCTATTTAACTGATAGTTAGAGTCAACAAGTTGGCAGTAATCATGTCGGGGTGTAGCTAGTGAACTTGAAACTAATTGTCAACTGAATTTTGTTAACTGGCTGATTTAGTAACTAGGGGCAATTACTTTTTCACATTCGGGCGAGGTTGGGCTAAAGAGCATTTTCCTTTAATAAATTAAATCAGCATTTTGTGTTTACTTGCATTATCTTTGTTTAATATAAAAAGTTGTTTGATGACATAAAACATTCAAGTGCAACAAATATGCAAAAATAGAACAAATTGGGAAAAGGGCAAATACTTTTCACAGCAGTGTATACTGTATATCTTAATGTATTGTAGTCTCCTTGTTCCACTGGAGATCTCCATTTCCTCTGCATAGTCTTAATTAAAGCAGTTGTCCAGTTGTAAACTATTCATGGTCCACCCTTTAGAGTGGGACATGAACAGTAGACTGGTAGAGTCTGTCGCCTGGTACCCTCACCGATGATGTGTCAGCTGAGCTGTTGCGCTCATGCACTCTACAGTCAGTTTTAGGGCTCTATCCCATGAGTGTATATCAGCCTGCCATTTTCACGGTCGGCTGATATACACTGTGATCTGATGCATTGAATTCTAATGCATCAGATCACATGGCCGTATTCCCGCGACATAAAAGCACCCGGCTGGCCAATATAGCGCTGAGCCTTTTTACGTTGGGCCCAAAAGATAGTCCTGGAACTATCTTTAGGGCCGGAATACATCGGCTGCATGGGCTCCTATGGGGGCCAGTGACAGCGGCTGGAGAACGGAGGTGGGAGGGAGTTTAGCAGGGTGACTGCTACACTTCCTCCCTCTTCTCTCCTCCACTCTGGCTGATTGCAATGGGAGGGGGTGGGGAGAGGCAGAGCTAAGCCCCCTCCCCACAGTCAGCGATGGGAGGAGGTGGGACGGGGCGGTGCTTATCTCCGCCCCCTCCCCTTGCAATCAGCCGGAGGGGAGGAGAGAAGAGGTGAGTCAGCGAGGGGGAGGGAAGGGGCAATGGCATGGCGGCCTCAGTGTATATGTGCTGGAGCCCCTACCATCTGAACGGGCGCACAAACGTTAGATTTGTGCGCCTGTTCACGAGTTTTTACACCTCACGTCATAGCGCACATCAGCCGGCCATGAAAGCGGCGGCCAATATACGCTCCTGTGAAACAGCCCTTACAAAGATGTAGTGAAAAGTAGCACATTGTTATACAAGCACATTGTGGCTACAGGCAGCCAGAAATGTATCATTTGACTATATTTGCAGAGGATTTGGAGCTCTGTACCAGAAATATTTTAAAAAGCTAAAGAAGATGTCCAGGAATGCTTCTGTAGGGCAGTGTAGTACAGGCAAAGCTTCCACTTCACTCTGTAATCACAGAGGGCCAATGCATTGGCAACCAGACACCTGACACTGGTAACTGGACCTACCTTGGCCTGTGATCCCTATTCTGTACTGCAATGCATTATTATAGCTTTTCTGGTTCAAGTCCCCTACAGGACATAAAAAATGTAAAAAAAAGTGCAAAAAATAAACTGTTAAAAAAAGTTTTTTTTGCTCAGTTTCCTCTCTTTGTATAAAAAAATTGAAAATGTAAAAAAACCAACATGTTTGGTATCATCTTATCAGTAATGACCTTAACAATAGATTGAACACTATTTATCCTGCACAGCAAAAACCATTAAAAAACCCTAAAAAACAGAGGTAAAACGCTTACTTTCTTCATTTTGCCTCCCAAAAAAACGCTTAAAAAATTATCAAAAATGCCGTATCTATTTCAAAATTAGATCAACAAAAACTACAATTCATCATGCACAGAACAAGCCCTCACATATACGCCCCGGGCGTATATACGCTACCCATGTGAAGCATTGGTTCCCAATGCATTCCTTTACATGGGCGATTATATGGCGCATAAATACGTAAGCACCGTGAAAGATGGAACATAGGCAGCTGAAATACTTCCGGCGTATATATGGTAGCCAAAAAGATAGTTCTGGAACTATCTTTTGGCCAATGTCCGCCGGAAGGTCTCATAGACTCCTATGGAAGCAGGTAAAAAAGCTGCAAAAAGCTTACAGGTGCCTCTATGTAGGCATTGGAAGGCATTCCGAGGATTTTAGCAGAGTGAAGGTTTTCCGGGGTGCGGCGTATTTTTTCCACTAAAAATGACGTTTGCGATTGTGTGGTTGAGAAAACGCTGGCCATGATCGTGAAAAAAAAACCCATTCAGGCGCTTATACGGAGCAGGCGTGAAAACATAAAAACGCTGTCCTTGTATATCCGCTTGTGTGAAAGAGCCCTTATTCTGCAAAAGTGTATAAACCAATAGAAAACTATAATTTTCCTATCGTTGTAATCGTACCAGACTACAGAAAAAATGTATCATCCCATTTATGTTGTATGATTAATGCTGTAAAAAATACATGGCAGAATTGATGTGTTTTTCCTTCCTGCCCTCCAAAAAAAATCAATAAAAGTTTTACAATACACTATATGTACCCAAAAATGGTACCAATAAAAACTACAAAAAACAAGCTCTCATACGGCCATGGCAACAGAAAAATAAAAAAGTTACAGATTTTATGGATAAGTAGAAATGAAAATCCCCCAAAAATCGTTGCGTCCTAATGGCTTAAATAGTCTGTGTCCTTAAAGGGGTTGTCCCGCGCCGGAACGGGTTTTTTTTTTTTTCAACCCCCCCCCCCGTTCGGCGCGAGACAACCCCGATGCAGGGGTTAAAAAAGAACACCGGAGAGTGCTTACCTGAATCCCCGCGCTCCGGTGACTTCTTACTTACCTGCTGAAGATGGCCGCCGGGATCTTCTCCCTCGGTGGACCGCAGGGCTTCTGTGCGGTCCATTGCCGATTCCAGCCTCCTGATTGGCTGGAATCGGCACGTGACGGGGCAGAGCTACACGGAGGCGGCATCCTGCACGAGCGGCCCCTTTGAGAAAAGAAGAAGACCCGGACTGCGCAAGCGCGGCTAATTTGGCCATTAGACGCCGAAAATTAGTCGGCTCCATGGAAATGAGGACGCTAGCAACGGAGCAGGTAAGTGAAAAACTTCTTATAACTTCTGTATGGCTCATAATTAATGCACAATGTACATTACAAAGTGCATTAATATGGCCATACAGAAGTGTATAGACCCACTTGCTGCCGTGGGACAACCCCTTTAAGGGGTTAAGAACTGAGGGTGGGGCCCATCTGAAGCCCCTGCCTTGGACACCCCTGGAAGTATATGGGGAGAAATGAAAATCCAATGCCAGCCATGAGGAATGTTATAGTAGGCATATGAGAACACTTCTTGGTGTTGTGTAAATTATTCAGAAACTTGAAAAACAGAGATTTACTCTCCAGCGAGATTATTATGTGCCAAATGCAGAAGTGATTTCTCCCAGTGCTGGAATTTAATTCAGCAGGGACAGTAAATTAAATTCAAGGAAAAACAGCTGCCTGCAAGCCTTGATTTGTCTAAGTGCAGGGGCAATTATTAATTAAGCAATCAAGAAAACATTGTTACAACTTGCTTGTCACTGGCTTGTTTTGCATGGAGGAACATCAATTGTGTAATACATTTGTCTAATAAAGTTAATCCATCTGCGCCATCTGGTGGAGAACAGGTACACTTACAAGGGTGCAGCGCTCCTCATAAAAAGCTGCACAAATCTGATTCTGATGGGGGAAGCCGGAAATCTTATATAAATTCAAGATGTGATTTAAATGTTTCCTTAATTTTGTTGAGCACTTCAGGTTTGTCCCAGGCAAAATTCTTAATGCTATACCCTTTTTTGTTACGCAAATTTGGAACAGGAATCTTACTTGAAGTAGTTTAGTAGCTCGGAGGACTTCACGTTCTAGGTGGACTAATATTTTGGAGTGCTTCTTAACACTCTTGCCAGCAGACTGGATGCTTTGTAGAGTTTGAGGTTCCTGAAATATAGTTTAAAGTATGCCTAAATAACAAACTGTGTACTTATTCACGACTTCTCTTGTCATTCACAGGTATCAGACATGTTCTAATAATGGACTGGTAGCTGGATTCAGTAGTCAGTACTTTGATGCTGTCTTGGATAGAGAATGGCAATTTTACTGCTGCCGTTACAAAAAGAAATGCTCTTATAGCTGCTGGTAAGTTTATATCACAATGACACCCGTTAAATAGGTTCAATTAACTTATATATAAGTGCTTGAGGGTGATCAATGAGTGGAACAGGTTGCCACAGGAGGTGGTGAGTTCTACTTCAATGGAAGTGTTCAAACAAAGGCTGAACAGACATCTGTCTGGGATGATTTAGTGAATCCGGCACTAAGCAGGGTGTTGGACCCGATGAGCCTGGAGGTCCCTTCCAACTCTACCATTCTATGATTCTATGCTCTTATCTAATACACCTAATTACAACAGTCCTGACGAGTGCATGGAAAATGCATCCACTGATTTGAACTACATTAGAAAGTTGCATTTAACATAAACGTTTTGTTTCTATCCTAACAAATTTTAAGATGCATGCTTACTGCGAGTGAATGGAAACATTCTTGGCCACCTAATCCTTGCAGGTAAGAGCCAAGTCTAGAGTCCAATGCATGAGAGAGAGAGAGGAGTATTGATACAATGTACCCTTGAAAAGAATGGTTTCACTCAATGAAATGAAGTGGATAGTTTAAGTTTCAGAAATTGAAATGCAAAATTAGACAGGTGTATAACTAATAAACTTCATCTGACATCAGCCAGGAAGGACTTTGTGCTGAAGTGCCCTTGTGACCCGAAAAAAGAACTGCCCCCCTAAATGTTCCCAAGCTTTTCCTTTGGAGATTCTTCCTTTCTCTCCTGTGTACGGATTGGTTAACATGGTACAGTAGATAACTGCGCACATTTCTATTCATTCTACTGACAATGTGATATCTTTACTTTTCTTCGATACAGGCTGACACAAGAATATCCCGGACATTATGGGGAGGATGTGGACATGGTTCAATATTCCTATGGCTATTACATACGAGGAGCAACCACAACCTTCTCTGGAGTGGATAGGTTAGTTTTATTCATTATTTTTTATGGAAGTTGACACATTAGGCCCAGTGCTTCAGACATAAAATAAGGGGAAAAAAACATTAAAATCCTCCCCAGAGATGAGTGAACTGAACCTGTAGAAATCAAATTCGGGTCAAACTTTGTTAAAAATTCAGTTAGGCGAAATCACAAACTTCAGGCGGGTAGTTTCTGCTAAACTGGAAGTTCATAGGAGCAGGCAGGAGGAGAGGAAGAAGTCCTTCAATGGATGCAGCTCAGTGGTCCTGGGTTCAAATCTGACTGAGGACAACATCTGTATGGAATTAGAAAACTTCATGCAGTTGTTGTCCTTGGTTAGATTTGAACCCAGGACCCCAGCACCATTAGACAACGGTACTAACCACTGAGCTGCATCCATTGAAGAAGGACTGCTGCTGCTCTTGACAGTGTTCAGTACCTGTTTTAGGAGTTTTTATAAACTTTTAGTTCGGTTCAAGCTAATTCAGGCTTAACTTTTTGATGAAATTTGGCAAACTGGCCACACTGAACTTTTAAAATGTGTGCTTATCTCTAGGCCTCATCAGTTGTGTATTTTGCCTAACCATAAAAATTTAAAAGGGAACCTTTCGTGTTGAACTTGTTACTTTATCTGCAGGCTACAGTGAAGATGAGAAGATTAATGTGTAGTTTTGTGAGAATGGATTATGTATAACTTGCCGTTTATATAACTAAATCCCTGTAACTTTGGGGCTTTGAGTCCAGAGGGCGGTCCTATCAGTGATTGACAGCTTCCCTGTATGAGTGTGCACACAAAGACAGCTGTCAATCACTGATGATCACAAACTGGACTCAGCGTTAGCAGTGGTTTAAAGGAATAAAATATAATTACACTGAATATTGTTCTACACAACCATAAATCGTTCTGCTCGGCTTCCCCTCTATATGATGCTGCCTGTAGATAGGGACAGGATGGTAATGAAAGAATACATGCTTTGCAAAGCAGTCGGGAGTGGGGAGAAGAGTCATCCGAGTAGCTCCCTGTCCAGATGGGATAGATTGGCAGGTCTCCACCTAAAATTTGTCTATTGAGAGAGACCAGTTATGGTCTTTCTAGACAAGCTTGAACGAACAAGTGAGTGACGTCACTGCTAACTCGTTTGGAGTCATGCAGCCTGTTTGAACAGGAAAATACATCGTTGGCTGGTTCAAAAGAGAATTCTTCATTTCTTGTATAACAAATACACCGACCAATAAGTAAAATCACTGTAGCAGGACGAACACCTGATGATAAGTTCAAACTATTCACTGTAGGATTCGAGAAGAAAACTAAAATATAACTTTTAATAAATAATATATTAAAAAGGAACTTGAATCTCAAGTTTCCAAAGGGACACACAAAAAAAAAACATAAACCAGTTGCTTCTTCAGTAGGTAATCCCCACAAGGCTAGTATAATGAGGGATACCGTATCACCTGAAGAGCAGAAAAGAGGGCTCATATCAAGTAAAAGACCATTTTGCGGCTTGGACGATAGTCAGAGGCTACCCTGTAATGAATATAGTGTAACCACTGCCGTTTACTGAAAGGGTCAACCCCACTTATATATTCAAGATTTAGTCAGAGGTTTCCTTGGTCTACTGATGGAGATTTTGATCATGAGTGTGCTTGGGAAGAAAAAAGTTTCACCTCACTAGCACATTTTTTAGAGACCAAATGGAAATTACTCCTAAGAGGAATAACACCCTAGCAGGAGAAAGATATTATTTATTAAAAGTTATATTTTAGTTTTCTTCTCGAACCCTACAGTGAATAGACCAATAAGTAAACAAGCCAACATTCATGCCTGCATAAAATGAATGATGAATGAAACACAAACTATTCTCGTTTGATGTTGACTTGTGTTTACACTAAATAATTATCATTCCCTTTTGCTCGTTTGAATGATTTTTTGAACAATTATCACTACATCTAAATCAGTCTTTAGTCTAGCCTAAAGGCCCATTCAGACCCAACGATTCTTGCTCAAAATTCACTCAAAGCCATCTTTTGAGTGAGAATCGTTGAGTCAAAATGCATGGACCGTGCACGAGTCGTTCCTCGCTCAATTCTAGTTTTCTTGAATTGCACAATGAACTCTTATCAGCGGTGCAGGCTGTTATCACAGTCAGCAATGCTTATAAGATTCTTACAGCCCCTGTCCTACTGGTACTGTAGTTCACAGTGGGAAGCAAGCTATAATCGTGGAGAACAATACAGCTGTTTGATTATGCAAAACAGCTGTATTGTTTGCTGAGTGAAAGCGGCTGTGTCCTACTCTGCCTGCATAGCTCTTAAGTAGCTACTTAGCTACTATAGACTATGCAAAGATGATCGCCCAAAACCATCATCTGTGAGTGTAAATGGGGTCTAAGTACTTGGCCATCTCCAGCTGTCCAACTGAAACTAATGTGTACACATGACCACTGCTACATTCATTCAGGGACACTCCAGATTTCCATTCCATGGGGGTCCCAGCCTCCGGATCCCCATTGATTAGATACTTATTACTTGCCCTGTGGTAATGTTTCCTGTTATAAAAATCTTTCACATTGCACTTTTAAGTCTCCCTAATGTAACTCTGCATACTTTAATTCTCTTTTCTAGGGATCGGCAATGGAAATATATCATTTGCAGACTGACAGATTTCGACTGCGAATTTGAAAACTTCTAGAGAAATCTCTGACTATTAATAGTGAATATTAAGAAAACCTAAAAATTGTCTTTTCGCTTCCGCCTTTTCTTGTATAATTGTTTTGCAGGAGTTATATCGTCTGTGTTTCATGACAACATTCACAAGCGCAGTTATAATTGCAATGGCCGTCACGACCGCAGCTGCTTAAAGCTTCACTGAGACAAAATAAGAAGCGGCCAAATAGTACAGAGAAAAATGTTATATTTCCTAACTTACAGCAATGATTTCTTACAAGTACTTATTAGCTAAATATTGAATGCTAGTAACATTTTCTAACTTCCTAGTATGTTTTATGAGGTCATAAGTAGAAGAGAATACATGTGAGCTCCGATATATCAGATTTTACGTATACCTGTGTTATTACCATTTGCATTTTACACAAGACAGAGGGCCTCAAAGCTACTACAGTCAAATGGGGAGTGTTCTTTCTTTTTTCTTAGTAGGAAGCAATTAGATCCCAGCTTTGCCTTTTGCATTGGGCAGAGAGCAATCGGATTAGTAGGACGGCTCTTCCACTTTTTGTCTGAATTATTGAGGCCCAATGAGTTTTTAGTTTTTTACTGTATAGAAAAACAATTATGGTCTTGGGACTTGTAGTTCCCCTTTGTACTTTATATAGGGTGTCTCAAAACTGTGGAACCATCCATATAGAATGAAACCGGTCTGGCAGATGGTGATCCAATTTTGCATACAAGTTGCGGGGGGACCTGTTGGGCCATTGGGGGAGCCAAAATGACGTCCATTTTGAATTCTGCCATCTTGGATACATCTCCAATGGGAATGTAGATGTGTGATATGTTAAACTGGAAGAGAATTTCACCAAAAGAACAATGGTGGGCTTCATTTTGTTAACGGAGTGATTTTTCGTCACTCTAGGCAATGTGCATGATGGCATTAACTGAAGTTGCCGTGTCACTCAATTCTATTCAATAGTCTGGGTCGTCCTCCATCAGATGTTGCAGCATTTGCAGTTTATAAGGAAGCCTTAATTCTTAGGCAAAATTTGCTGTATGGAGGCATGGCTAACCCCACATTCTTGAGACAGACGATTAATGCCATATTGTGGGCTCTTACTAAATGCTTCATTAGTAACAGTTTTTGGTCATCTAGATTTTGGTTTATCAGCAAAAGAACCTGTTTCTCAGAATTTGGAAAAAGGTTTTGCAACTGCATTGTGGGTAATGGGAGGTCTGGTTGGGTGGTGTTGATTGAAATCTGCTGTGATGACACGTGTGCTTCATTCACCTGACATGAGCATGATCTCAACATGTTCTGCTTCAGATAACACCATTGTTCACATTGCCTGTAGTGACGAAAAATCACTGTGTTAAAGTGAGAAGGAATAACGTTATGTGAAAATGAAGCCCACCATTGTTCTTCTGGTGAAATCCCCTGCCAATTTGATAGATCACGCATCTACCTCCCATTGAAAAAATTAGAGTTGAATCCAAGACAGAAGCATTCAAAATGGCCGTAATTTTGGTGACATGGTTTCCCCCTCAGCTTGTATACAAAACTGGATCACCATCTGCCAAGCCATTTTTATTTTATATGGGTGTTTCCACACTTTTAAGTTACCCTCTACTTTATCTGTGGTATGCAGATTCAAACAATGTAAGAAATAACAATTTATGAATGTACACAATTGTATAAACTCAAATAAAATGCTACGTATGGCTTTTTATCTTTATTATTCTTACTTTTATTAGAGAAATACCAAAGAAACCTAAAACGCCCAGTCTGCTCTGACAGCCTGCTGCTGTGAGGGCATGCTAAGGCTATGGGCAAAATCTACATGTGGAATTCTGATGTGTAAAAGTCGTGTAAAGTAAAAAGAAGTGATATGTTCACCACAGATTTTGCCGTTTTTTTAGGCAGAATTTGCCATGGAAAATTCCATGGCGATTTATACCATATGAACATACCCTTAGTGTTCTACTTATGAAACGGTCATAGGGACATAAACTGGAGATCGCTGCTCTAACCGTTGGGTAAGGAAACATGGCCAAGTCAGATGCAATGTTCATGCATCCAGAAGCTGCAACAAGATAATTTTGACGTGCAGCACAGACCGAGCTTGGCTGATAAGTTGATTTGATCAGCTGTGGATTAAGAGTATCAACCTTTTCTTACACTGTAAGGGCTCTATCACACGAGCGTATATCAGCCGCCATTTTCACGGCCGGCCAATATATGCTACGATCTGATGCATTGGATTCCAATGCATCAAATCACATGGCTGTATTCCCGCGGCGTTAAAGCGACCGGCCGGGTCAATATAGCGCCGGGCCGGTCAGATACTCCTGGAACTATCTTTCCAGTCAAAATACGTCGGCCGCTGCATGGACTCCTATGAGAGCCAATGACAGCGGCCGGAGAAGGGATGTGGGAGGGAGTTTAGCAGCGTGATTGCTAAACTCCCTCCCCCTTCTCTCTTCCCCTCTGGCTGTTTGCAATAAAAAGGGGCGGGGCAGTGGAGGAGCTAAGCTCATCCCTGCCCTGTTGCTGGCTGCAGACAAGTGGCAGAGGGGTGGCTCCACCCCCTCCCATTGCAAACAGCTGGAGGGAAGGAAATAGGAGGTGAGCACCGGGGCTGTGCTGTCTCAATGGGCGCATAAATGTTAGATTTGTGCACCCGCTCACACATTTTTACAGCGCCTGCGGGCATGCGTAAAAACGCCTGCGGCCATGTGAAAGAGCCCTTATAGATGCAAATAAATACACTTGCAACTATACTGTGAATCAGATGCTATCAGCAAATGGCTTTGTTATATTGAATATCAGCTTGCTAACGTGTTCTCCGCTTTGCATAATTCCTACTCACTAGAACGATTCCTTGACAATAATCAAATCATAAAGAGTTCCTTCTACTGGGACCCTCAGCAATCAGCTATAATGCGTGAAGAAACCTGGAGGTGAAGTTTTAATTTCCCTGAAAAACCATTACAGGGTTAACTAAGCATTACAGCACTCATTCGTATCAGTAGGTTGACTGTGTAATCAGGTTTGGACTGATGAATCCCCTGGAGGGTGCTTAGCCAGGAGTGGGCCCCCAACTCCGACATGAATGGCACAAGGCACTGTACACCTACTTCAATCACACACTGATGGAGTACAGCATCTTAGAAAGGTAATATTTGGATGCAACTATTTAATGGGCCCCCCAGAATAAATTTTGCTAGTAGGCCCTGAGCACCCAAGTCCAATACTAGATAGTCAAAAACAAAAAATTGGTATCTTAGCGCAACTCTATAATGAAAGTCCTGAAACTATAGACAAGCTGGGAAATACATCGCTCATGGAAGGTATAAACTCAAAGTCCTGATGACACAAGGAGCAGAAAGGACTGGGGCTGGGACACCAGGAGAAACCCTCCAAATAGTGATGTATTCCCCACCTTGACTGATGAAGGGGTTCTCACCAAAATGCATACGTTTCACTGGCGTTTAATTCACTACATAAAAAAGTTGGATATGTCATCCTGCTGTCTCACGACCCTCATTTGAGAGTTGCGCCAAGATAGCAGTTTTTGGTTTTCGCATATCTATTCCGGACACCAGTGATGGGTCTATCTGGTTGTCAGCTCTACTACCTATAGTCTATAGCTCTCCTCAAAGCTGTTTTGAGCCCTGGTTTTATACCTAGGACTCAGGCTTCTGACATTTTTTGGTTTACTCCACCCTTTTTCTTTCACCCACAGCTCAGTCCAACACTAGGACAGGTCCTCCAGAGTGAGAGATACTCTTTATAGTCAGTCTCCACTGTGGCCTAAAGATGAGAATCATGAACAGAAAACGCCCCCTCTCTTAATACAGAATTCAATAATGGGCTATATGAAAATGTTTTTTCTAAAATGGCAAATCCCTGCAACAGTGCCCTAACCAGATGGCCTCTACTGCTCACCTGTTTCTTTGGATCTCATACTGGCCAGGAAAATGAACGTGGCTACAATCTGAGAGATGATCACAGCTATCTTGTTGAGAGAACGGTGACTTCTAGACATGTCTCTACAATGCACTTTTCCCTAGGTAACAGATTTTGAGAGGGAGGCCTTATTGGAATGAGAGAAATTGGATGGTCATTTCAACGATTTGCCCACCATGTAGACCATTCTGACCAAGTTGTTAGAAGGTGTTGGGTATAGTGGTTACGTGAGGGTGTGCACACACGATGAACAGGCTCCGAACAGCCCAGACCTACCACAAGTAGAGAGAATTGTTTCATCCGCCAACAAGCATGAGCAGATCCAATGTTTTTATTGTCCACCATCCAGACACAGGTAGCACCTTCCTTACTGGACCCTGTCTCTGACTGGACCATTTCCAGGCACTTGGCATAAGGAAATTTGGTGTCATAATGTCCATTGCTTCTCCTGCCATTAACACCCAAACACCATTGCTTTAATTTACAGTGGCGTCATGAACGGGAAACCTGGACTGCTACAGCCTGGAACAGTATAGTCTAACGATGATTCCACATTCTGTTTGGCAGTTGACAATGGTCTTGTTCGAGTACGGAGGCGACTTGGTGAGCGCTTCAATCCTGCTTTTGCTGTGGAGCGTCCCATTGCCCTAATTGATAATTTAAGGAGCCATCACATACAATTTATCACTCCCAGTAGTGATCGGGGAACACTAACAGTTCAACGATATGTTCAGGTCATCCTGTGGCTACATGCACTGTCTCTCATGGCAGGGCTTCCAAGAGGTATTTTCAGCAGGATAATGCTCGCACACACAGTATGTGTTTCCTAGAAATGGCTTTGCTAGGTTAGCACACTTCTTTGGCCTGCCTGGTCGGCAGATTTAATGCCAATTCAGGATTTATGGGACCTGCTGGGATGCTTGCTTTGGCAGCCCATGAGAGTGCAGGATCTAGAGGCCCAGTTGCAACGTCTGTAGGCAAATGTGGCACAGGATAACATATGAAGCATGTATGCCTCCATGCCCAACCGTATCTCATCATGTATGCAGGTTAGAGGCGGCCCAACAGGGTACTAGAGCCTCCGTTGAATTGTACAGTTTTCACTAACTTATCCTTTGCCTCCAACACTAGAAGGAAATTAAAAACAAAAAAAATCTGCGCTCACAAGAAACGTATTAGAAGGTCAACTAAACCAGACGCAGTTGATGGCAAAAAAGGATATATATTTAATATTTACAAAAAAAAAGTTGAGAATTTTAAAAGTATACACAGTACAAATGCAATGCGTTTCGGCGATACTACCGTTTCCCCGAAAAGAAGGCACCCCCTGAAATTTGCAGAAGTCCCAAATATAAGGCACCCCCTGATAGTAAGGCATAGTAAAGTGTGCAGGCAAGTCAAGAGGCCTGTCCCCTGCTGCCATCCTCGTTGTCTCCTACCTCCAGATGTATAGGTAGATCTGCAGTCTGCTGTTATCCTGTCCCTGCTGTGCTGTACGAGTGTGCTGTTGTGAGCTCCCCTTGCTGGCTGGAAAAGTCCATACTGTACGTTCTGTTCCTGCTGTACATGTCTGCTGTGATGAGCTCCCCCTGGTGGCCGGAAGCTGCAATACCATCCCTGCTTACAAGTGGTACAGGAACTTCTGTCTGCAGACAGGTATGTTACTTTAAAGCCCTTATTTTTTTTATGGCTCTGTGTGTGAGTCAGGCAACCTATGTGTGATTCCTAAGGCTGGGTTCTCACAGAGCGTATTTCCAGCGGAAATCTCGCAGTTTGGCCACAGCGATAAACAGTGAGATTTCCACCAGGAAAGCACTGCTTCAAAACCCACGGCACTCAGCCTCTTGTTTTGAAGCGACCTGGCTGCGCGCTTTTCCGTTTCTGTGGCCGATGAATCCGTACCACAACACCGGCTTCTCCCAGCTTTGCCGTGACAGATTTGCTGTCCCATGTGGACGAGATTTCTTAGAAATTTCGTCCACAAAGCTGGCCAATTGAGGGATTAGCGGCCACAGATGGATTTGCTGCGGCGAAATTAGACACCCCCTGAAAATAAGACTTAGCGCATATTTGGGAGCAAAAAGTAATATGACGCATCTTATTTTCGGGGAAACGGTATGTCGCCTTTCTCAAGCTTCTGAGCACAGATTTTTTGTTTCGAATTTCCTTCTTGTGTTCACCAAAAGCTGCAATTTTTGGATTGGTCCTACTGCTCTCCTATTGCTTTGATGCCTATGTCCACAAGAATTGTATTTTCTCACAGACTTGGACTTCGGGTGTGGCGACAGCCTTTGCTCTTTGGGCTGGTCGTCCATGCCAGGTAAGTTGCCTTTTATTTGTCTACCTATATTGCTGTCATTTGCACAAGGTGCTATCCCTATTTTTCTTTTGTTTTAACTCTAATACTGTAATCAATTATATCATCATTACAGTCACACATAACGCCTCCTTGGTGCATTTTTTAGTCAATGAGTGTATATGGCGATCTTAAAGAATACTTGACTTCAGAACAAGCTATGGTGTGTGTACAAGGAATAACACCATTTCCGGACATTGTAGGACTTGATTATATGGCCAAGACTATATACAGAGAAGAGCAGAATATCCGCTTTACCCTTCTGTCACCGCTGGCTCCTTCGCTCTTGTTCAGCCTGTTTAGACAGGTAGATTCTCGTTTGAATGGGGCAACGATGTATCATTCAGTCTTTCCCATTCGCTGTATAAGGGACTGAGGACTGCTGTTTAAACTGAACGATAAGTGAACGGGCCAATGATGATTGTTATGCCGTCATAAAACAAAAGAACAGTGAAGATTCTCGTTGACTCGCATTTAGATCAACAATTATCGTTTTTTCACTCGTTTGAATGTTAATCGTTCGGTCTAAATGCACCTTTAGTTGTAGAAGGGTGTGTGTTCTCCCTCCTCCGCCTTTATAAACTTCCATTTCACCATAGACATCACCTCCTCCACACCCTGTAATCCAAGTTATCATCTCTGTTACTACAGATGGACTTTGCTTTTGTCTGCTTGTTCTCAAGTGAACTAGAAGACGAGATCCTTAGGCTGGGTTCACACGGGGTGGACTTTGCGCATGGGCCCAGGAGCTTCAAGTTGCATCTGGGTGTGCCTAAAAAGGTTGGGACACTGACCTAAACTGGCTGGGCATCTTAACTGACAGACTGGCCTAAGCTATGGCTTCAGGTATTTGGGGTGGGGCGGTGTGTGTTCTGCTTTCAAGCTGTATTCGGGAAGCAGGAAAGGGAAATCTTCAGGCCGAACAGCTCAGTCTTATGATGGAACCAAACAGACCCCAATGACTATAATGGGGTCTACTTGGTTTCCGCTCAGCTGCCCGGCATTTTTCCAGATGAAAAAGTTGTCCATGCCGGATTTTTCCTTCAGGTATTTTGTGTCAGATCTGCGACAGAACCTCCAAAGGGAAGTGAAAGCGGCCTTTGTTCTCTTTACACTAGAAAGTCAATAATGGTATTAAAAATATCTCTGAGAAGGGAAGCACTTCTGGAGAGCTCATCTTAGCAGAGTGCCGCAAGATTTCTCGTACGGCACTTAAAGGTTTCCAATAAAGCTCTGAATGTTCAGTACAAAACATGTTTTATTAACAAATGAAATGATGCATTTGGAATGCTATGAAATGTGCACATATTTACAGGTACATAGAAAAACAAACTACATGCAAACCAATGGAATACAAAACACTGTTCAAGGTTGACAGTCAATAATATACAGTTCGAATGCACTTATAAGGTATAAGGCAATAATAACGTACTCCTTGATCTGGGCACTCGTCATACAACACTTGATAAACCATGTAAAAAAACTAAAACTTTAAATGTGGCTCCAGTTTAGGTTACCTTCCTCCCTTGATATAGAGAGCTGCTTAGGAAACCTGTCAGCGATTTTCTCCCAACTACTTTTACAAATGTCATACCGGTACAGTGTGCAAAAAGTTGTCAAAAACATACAGCACTCTGTGCTAATTAGTATAGGAGTGTCTGCAGGACAAGTAGAGAGAAGGGGGGTCTGGTAACAATGGGGATCTTATATACCGTTGGGTCCTTTTACACGGGACGACTGTTGGGCACTTCAGCGCCCAGTCATTCCAACAATTATTTATGCAGAAGGAGGATTACCCACTGGATTGAGGTCTCCCCCCCCCCCCCCCCCCCACTCCCCGCTGCAACCCCCTACTCATCCACGGCACCCCCCGAATCTTTTCGCCCGAGTACGGAAGTACTCGAAAATCGCGGTACTCGGGCGAAAAAGAGGCGTGGCCGAGTACGTTCGCTCATCTCTATCCAAAACCAAACACTTTCTATATAAGGCTTGGTTAAAACGCAAAATAGTAGCCAAAACGCCAAGAGGTCCACAAGAAAAAAAAAGGAAAACAAAACAAAAAACAAAACACAGGAACTGGTCAAAACAAACAGTCTGGAATGGTGTAACTGGCCCCCAAGATAATTTAGTCATCCATCCTTTGGAATATTTTAAGACACAAAAAAAGTGATGTACAACAGTCATATTGCAGGTTTTTTTCTGCATTCAATCGCACTTTAAGACACTCATTGAGCACAATGGACCATTTTCTGTAATGTCTTAGAGCCCATTCACACCTGTGCCTACGGTTCCAGTCCATTTCCACTGTTTGGCCTTATGCTCTTAGCCAACAATGAAAATATGAGAACCGGCAGCGGCAGCACATGCTGGACCCATTGAGACTATAATAGGGTCCCCTAAACATTATCCCGGACAAAATAGTGTAGCATGCTGCGCCATTTCATCTGGGATTTTATGCCAGATCTGCACCAAAGCTCCAAAAAACAGATTTAACGCAGATGTGACCAAGGCCTCAGAACATTGGGAAAGTCATTTGGCAGATATGTATATTTTTGATAAATCTGAAATAGTCTTTACTCATCCTTCGGCCCACAAAAATTGTACCATGCCAAGTCAGGCTTATACTTGGGCACCAGTTCTGCACAGCGCCAAACTATGAGAGGCAACCGCCATCTGGCAAGTGCAATTTAACCTGTATATCAAATTGTGTTCTTTCCACTCCATGTATGAAGGTTTTAGAGAGAGGGGACAGACACTCTGCATTAAAAAGCAGGCCATAGAGTTAATTATAGGTCATCAGATGCCACCATTTTGCCCGACTAGCTCGTCTCCGAGGGCCCTCTAAAAGACGGATTGGGTATGTTGTATTTCATCATGTCCGATAGTTTGTTCCTCTAGGACAGTGCATTTGACTAGACCAATTCAGGCAAAAATTCTCATTCTTGCATGGACTACACCCAAAGCTTCGCTCATTTGTTTTTGCCGGAAGAGAACAGAACAGAATAATAAAAATACATGTAATCCAAAGACTTGTGAATTTTGCAGCAGCATTGTAATATAAAAAGGATATAAAAAGAGTGTTCACTACTTGGATCTAAATCACTAAAGTATAAAATCTGCATTTTTAACACTTTGAACAATGTAAAAATTTATGAGCTTAGAAAAAATGGTAATACAATGAGGAACTACGCCTAAACGTACACCGCATGGGGCCATCACAAAAATCTGCAAGCTGCTTATTACAATTTTGCAAACAAGATAGACCAAATCCACAACAGGACCAGATAATGGTAAGAGATAAGCTACATAGCAGCCCACCCCATTAACTGGCTGGCTCCACAACGTGATGGTAAGTTCTTATAATACATTATAGGCAAGGTGAAATAAAAGGCCTTCAAAGTCAATTAAGTAGTGTTTAGGTTCAAGTGTAACTAAACATCCAACATTTTAAAGTGACACGACAGAAGTTTTAATTGATAGGGTTCCGAGTACCGAAACCCCCACCGTTTCCTTAAATGAAGGGGCTGGAACGCTCATCTAAGTGCTGTGCTTAAATGGCTCTTTTCAGCTCTCCTCACAGCGGTGTACCGGCTCAATAGAAATTCTGAGCTTATACACGGATCACAGATGGAAGGGCACAGCACTCAGCTAAGTACTTACACCCTTTGTTTAGCAATTGTTGGGGGGCTCAGCTTACCAATCCAAACTTCTGACATGTCGCTATGACTAGTGTTGACCGTTGTGATCGGGACAATTTTTGCCAAATCACCCCGATCTCATTTTTAGTATAAATTGCCAAAGTACTGTCCCTCTGCTTTTAACGCAAAGGACAGATATGTTGGCTTAGCAATGCTGGATTTGAATCTAATCTTGACGGAGGTTTGAACCTGGGGCCCCACCACTTCAAGGCAGCAGTGCTCGCCGCTATGCTAATGCCACCAATGTCACTACCATCACCACCTCCACTGTTCTTCAAGGTACATTTTGGAGGCCAAATTAGAGAACCCGATTTTAACTCCTATTGATTTTAATAGAAGTCAGAATCAGGGGTCTCCAATCCTAGTTATTTTTTAAAATCTGGTTGGTTACTCCCGATTGGACTATTTCATTTACCGCTCAACACTACTTATGACTTTTCAGATTTCTGAAAGTTTAGGTATCCTTTAGCAATATTCCAGCAGTGCATATTGTCTCCCGCCCACTCAGTTGTCTCCATACATTTTGTGCTTAGATGAGCCCAAGCCCATCTACAAGCACAAGTCTTGCTTTCCTCTCTAGACAGGATGTCAGTCTCCTGTGTGGCTAGTTTCCTACAAACTAAGGAAATACATCATCATCTACCAAATCCCTCTTGCCAATTATCTCTCCTAACCACGAAGCTCTATTCTGTTTGTTCCTCTGTACGTCTCTCCATGCATAGTGAGCTGCAGAAGATATTGTTTCGCCCTTTCTAAAAAGCCAGGAGTACAAGGATATTTCAAGCAAGTCCCTACGATGACTGACAGCAGCTGCCCCGACTCACGCTGCCCTCCTCTGCTCTCTACTATAAGAGGGGAAAAAGGATCCAAGATGACGCATAAATGGCACATCAATCAACACCGCTATAAACAAGGCGTACCCAGAAGAGCCTCTACATTATCCTTTAATAACCGCCTATGCTGCACTGCATAGGAAAAAAATATCTGGAATGCTTCTGTAAGTCTCAAGACCCCAGACCAACTGGGATGTAGGAACATATCTGAAGGCCCCATTGAAAAGTCTAAGATCGTTAGGCATGGAATCCATAGCAACCAATCTGTCTCTGATGATTTGTTCAGTTAAAAACTTGATTAGCACTGTGCTACAAGATACGGGGAAACGCAGCTTGGCAGCTGTTATGTGATGCCACTCAGCATCTTAAGCAATAGTAACTTAAGGCTATTCATTTAAGGCTGTCCATGCTGGGCCCCACTTTCACAATTACAACATTTTTTTTTCAACTAAGCATTTTCAGTGCAGACGGATCCATTAAAGAAATGTAAACCATGCACTATACTTGTTTTATTGCATGGGCCCCTATGGGTGACAGGTGAATGTATGGTAAACTGTAGAATATGACAGGACTTCAAGAGGCAGCTTATAAACCAAATATAAAGCCCAAGTGCAATGTGAACAGAGCCTTGGGTAGAAAAACAAAGTCAATACTGAAATACAAATTTTGAGTTGACCTATTTTGCAATTATTAAGGTTTGTCCATGGTCTAGAAACTCCGGGTCCAAGAATCCGACCTGATTTGATATTAATGGCTTATCCTAAGGATCGGCTATCAATGTCGAAGTCCCGGAAAGCCCCTTTAAATTGAGTTGTTAAATCTGAAATGTATCAACCAATATTTCTTGTTTTAACTGCTAAACTTAATACTCAGATTTTGCAGTAATCTGTCCTGCAAACTTGTATTAATTACTAAAGGCACGAGCACAAACATTGTGCATAGTCAACGTCTAGTCAACCCATCCAGGTTCAACCAGAACCGCTCTTAGAAAAGACAGATTTTCAGCCCAACATAAAAGAAGCGCCGATCGGCAAAGCATGTCGATCAGCGCTCATTTACATGTCTTTTGCAGGGGCTGAAAAATTGCTATAGGAGGACAAACAATGGTTCCTATGGTAGTTTGTCCCCATGGACAGCTGACTAGTGAACATTTTTATGCTTGCTAAAAAGCAACAATCAGACACAACAAGCGTTTGCTTGTTTGTCGGTTGATCATTGTCCCTTTTACACGGCCCAAGGAGTGTTCAAGCTAAATTTTGTGCCGATAATTGGGCCATGTAAAAGGGCCTTACTGCTCCTTTTAATTTACGCCTTGAAGAGTCTAACCTTCTATAGGGGAATCATACCAAGTAGAACGTATACTTGTCTGTACCTGAAGCAGGACCATCCAGATTAAGGCCTCATGTCCACTAGCTAAATGGAATTGCGGATTCTGCAGCGGATTTTGCCCATAGGGAATCATTGGCCATCCGCGGTCCATTAAATTGATTTTTGCACCCGCGGATGGCAATTTAAAAGAATTGCGTTTTTCACGCGCGGGAGAAAAAAACGCGGCATGCTCCATTCTGCCGCGGATTCCGCACGGATCGGCAACGTTGCTATCCCATTGATAGCAATGTGTGCGGATATCTGCATGCCAAAAAAATACCATTTAAAGCAAATCTGCTGCGGAAATCCGAGGCAGATTCTGCGCGGATTGTATTTTTCAAGTGGACATGAGGCCTAAGGCATCTAATAAATCGAGAAGATAGAAAATAAAAAATGTTTATAGACTGACACCCAATTGTCTTGTAACATTGCTCTGGCATTTAATGGGTATATTCACATGGCAGATAAGTTGCTGGAATGTCTGCAAGCACCATCCAGATAGATAGGATGGGCATAGAACTCGTTGCAACAATTGTGCCATGAAAATAAATCCTACATCAAAATCTGGCATATTCTGGACTAGTGGAAATGTCCCAGCGTTATGACAGTGAAAAGAAAGCTATATTAGATGGATAGGATAGAGAGGTCTCAGAGCAATATTAAACCCTTCTTTTACAATTGTTTGCCAGGAATTGGTGATGGCGTACCTCTTAGTTCATGCAACACAGTAGTTACTGTTATTTAGCCTACAGCATCAAAATCTTAAGGGGGTTGTCCCACTACTAGCTGTGGGAAACAGACAGCTCCATACATTGCGCAGTGGTCCGGGTTAGTACTGCAGGCTGACTCTTACTGAAGTAGATGGGATTAAGCCTGCAATACCAACCTGAGCCACCGCACAATGTATGGAGCAGTCTGTTTCCTGCAGCAAAACAACTAGAAGTGAGACAACCCCTTTAAGTTTAATTCTGACATATGGAGGTATTTAAAAAAAAACCTGTGAATTCAGTTGGTAAAACAATAGCATGTAGGCACAGGTGAGCACTTACGTATGACATGTCAGCCTAGTTTTCCGCTAAAAAAAATAATAAAATCATACTTTCAGACCAAAAATCAATTATGCAGATATAAAAAAAATAAATATATGTAAACAAAAGTGCTATAAAAACAAACACACACATTGTATAAAACGGAAAAAAATACAAGAAAAAAAAAGTGTGCCGCGGTGATTATAAACTAACACGTTTATATCTAAAATGTAAGACAGCGTACCAAACACGTAAAAATCCCATATAAAAGTAACAAAAAGGATCATCCCCTCAAAAGCAATACTACTGTTCTATAACACTAAGGGCTCGCTCATACGGGCGTACGCGTCCCGCAAATTACGTGCGTATTTGTCACGCATGTACAATATGCAGTAAACGGCAAATACACATGTTACGTAATACATGTTAAATCTCCATCGCCTATAGGGGTGTGTAATACGCACCAAAATAAGACACGATGCATTTTTTTTCATGCATGTGAAAAGAAATGCAGGTGTACGTGGCCCAATAGGATTCAATGGGCTTTTAGCACCGTGCGTTACATGGGTGACATACGCCCATGAGTGTGATTGAAGAGCAAGCCCTACTGTAAAGCACTCTAGAGGCGATTCTGATCCCTCGCTCATGGAAGTGGTTGAAGATGGTCAACAGCAAATGACACCAGTAATGACAAGAATGGGCTTCCCTTTGCCTGAAATGCATGTTATATGAGTCGCTTCCAAGAACCCTCTTGGTGGACGCCTCCTCATGTATTGCTGTACGGATGATCATGCAGCCCCTTCCTCGATGCTCTGCAGTACCACCCTTTGCTTCTGGAGGGCATGGCCTCTGCTGCCTCGGTTCACTCCAGAATTCCCTGGTAGGGGCTGCACCGTAGAGGGCGCATGCAGCGCTTCTTCTCCAAACAAGCTGATTTTTGCATCCATCTCAATTGTTTTCGCCAAACTGAAAGCATAGGACTCTAAGGAGACGGTAGATGGGGCTTCCTCAGCCGGGGCTTTTTTAGCATCTGTGGACACAAGTATGTTCATCAAACATTAGAGGTTTTCTACAAGAAATAAATGCTGTGTTCCCCTGAAAATAAGACACTGTCGTATGTTAGATTTTGCCTCAAAAGAGGCACAGTGTCTCATTTTCTGTAAGGGGGGGGGGGGGGGGCCCTCAATCCAATCAGAGCACTCACTTGCTGATGCTGGGGGAATTCAAAGGCCCGTTTACCAGAGAGAGAATCCTCTGACAGCGGGAAGGATTACATAGCAGCCTACCACAGCGCCTGGGAGATCATCGCGGGGGACACAGACCCAGCTGCGAGGCTTATATTTTAAGCCCCCTGAAAATCAGGGTAGGGCTTGCTATTTGGGGTAGGTCTTATTTTCAGGGAAACACTGTAGTATTTGTACCTTACAAAAGGGATAATATCACAAAGCCTGGGTCTACCAATGTATTTCTCTGCTCTAGATCATATGGAACACTAAAAGGGTAAAGGGGAAGGGGTTGTGTTTATGAGATTACCCTGTCTATGCTACATACCACTGGAAAGTATATTAGAATTCCATTTGGGAGCTTTAAAGGTCTTTTTTTTTTACACCCAGGAGTGTAACAATGGGACGCCCTCTAGGTCTAGAGCAAAGAAGATTTCTACACCAACATAGAAGGGGGTTCTTTACTGTAAGAGCAGTGAGACTGTGAAACTCTCTGCCTGAGGAAGTGGCGATGGCAAATTTGATAAGAGTATAAAAGGGTCCTGGATGTCTATCTTGAGTGATACAATATTATAGGTTATAGTCATTAATAACTTCAGAAGGGTCGGTGATCCGGGGACTTTTCCAATTGCCAGACTGGAGTCAGGAAGGAATTTTTTCCCTTAAATGGGGAAAATTGGCTTCTACCTCATTGGTTTTTTTTTTTTATCATCAGCATTGGGGGTAATAGGCTGATCTGGATGGACAGATGTCTTTTTTTTGGCCTTACACACACTGTTGCTTGCAGCAGCAAGCAATGTCCAACTTCACTAGCACATGGGAGAAAAGGTCTCAATATTATTGTAAGCTAGCTGAATTCATAAAGGCCCATTTACACGGAGCTATGATCGCTCAAATGACAGTTTGAATGACAGCTTTGAGCGATCATTTTGCATAAACTATTAAGTAGCTACTCAGCTACTTCATAGCAATTAGGTGTGTAAATGAAGACTTCGCTGTATGCAGTTAATAGCCCAAGGGCCATTATCTGCACTCAGATCCTTTGTTCTCCATGGGGAAACAATGCCATCAGCACTCCCTGTGGCGAACTACTGATAAGAGTGAATGACGATTTTTAGGTTGGACTGAATTTAACGATCAGCTAGCAGTGCACGAAAAGCGCACGATGGGCGCACATTTAGATGTAATGAGTATTGCTAAAACAATGGGCTTTTAGCGATCATCGGCTGGTGTAAATGGGCCTTAAGTCAGGGAAAATGTCAGGTTTTGTATCAAATTGACTGCTAGGTAGGTTATACACTTCTAGCTTTCTTTCCCCACTCAGCCTAAGGCCTAATGTCCATGGCATGCACGGATTCCGCCTGTGCCTGCAGCCAGTGAGCCCTGCTTACCTGATTTCCCTGACAGCGGCATCTGCGCGGATCCCCCCACTTCCGGGTTCGCTGTACTGTGCATGGTCCTCTGTCGGACATGAGCAGTACAGTTTTTTTTAATCTCCCGCGGCACACCCACTGTGTCAGCTGCAGGTGTGCCGCGGATCGGACAGCTTCCATCGAAATTTTCTGCGGATCTGTAGAAAAATGGAGCACTCTATGATTTGTTTTCTGGACCAAAAGGTCCGCAAATCAAATCTGCATGCTTTTAATCCACTTGTGGATACCCAGGCTTCTTTATGGGCGTCTTGATTTGTGGATTTCCCACGCGGATTCTGCAAATCAAACTTGCCTGTGGACATTGGACCTTAATCTTCTCAGTCACTTCTCTTTGTTGAGATAGGAGCAAAAAGTAACTAAAGGTACCTTTACACGGTGCGACCGTCGGGCACACAAGTACCTGACAGCCATCCCAGCGACTATCGCTTCTGTGTGATAATAGAGGTAGAGATCTCTTCTAGACACCCGCCTCAATTCACAGTAAGCAAGAGTCAATCAGAGACTGAGCGGAACTCCTGATTACATTGTGTGAGCTGAAACAGAGCAACTACTGAGTGACTTCTTGCGCAGAGCCTGGTTAGAAAGAAAAAACGCACTGTACATGCATGAACATCGCAGGTAAAACGGTCAGTTTTTCTCTGACCTCCATTGCATTCATTCATGTGAATACTTCCTAACACCTTTTTCCTGTTAGCCAGCTGACAATAAGGAAGATCTTTCCAACATGCAGCCTAGGGTCAGTTTTCCATACAGAAATCCAGTAAAATACAAAAAAGCCAAACCCCCGCTCTAACAAACCTTACCGTTCTTTTGTTCCACTTCATCCTCAAAAGTGACAGAACTTTTCCTCCTGGAATACAGGATGCGAGTGTGCTGGGCGCTGTCAGAGCTGCAGTCGTCTAGTAGCATGACATCAGTACCTAGCCAAAGAAGGGAAATATATATATATATGGATTACCAGAAGCTTCACCACCGAGACCCTCCCTGATCACTAGTGCGTCTTTGTGACCCCCTATAGAGTGTGTTTGGAGCACTAATGTGCAAGCTCACTGACCCCCATACCATATGTTCTTCCTTGCCATGTCCGTACTGGCGAGGAGGAACAAGGGGACATGGGATTCTAACATTCAGTGGGGGTCTGAGTGCTGAAACCTTTAGCACCCAAGCAATGGAAAAGTTGGTAGTGGGAAGTTTCCTAAAAAGGTTTTTTTCCCCAAAATTATAAAAAAGGGATGGCATAGCGCCAAGTTTCCCCTGCCCAGCAGCACCCACGCCACCTAGCTGTGTAATGCCCTGCAGTCCTCCCCAGTCACTTGAAGACAGCTATGCTGCAGTTCCCTGCACAGCAGCAGGTTCTCGGGGGCATCACTGTGCAGAAAAGACAGTGAATCGGACACATTGCACCAATGCTGTAGCTCCTTCAGCCTCAGAATCGGTAGAGTCTTACCAAAGTGATGGCATATCCTCGATATATACTATCACAGTTGTGATCAACATTAATGGCACCTCTGACAATCACACACGTCAAACACAAGGCGCGAGGGCTGAAACCTCATTCTATGTGGCCCACTGGCCATGCAGCAACCTAACAAGCATTCTACTCATCCAACCTGCAACAGCGATCCAGTGGCGATATAGAGTTTGTGACCGCTACCGGATTGCTGTGTCGGGTCTGTGACTCGGCCAGGTACACAGTGTCCTCGCCCGCAGGCTGGGTCAGATTCCGTTGTGAGCTCTCGCATGCGTAATCCAATCCGCCCTTGGACATTAGGCCTTAAGAAAGGACATCCTTTGCCCCAAACAATGCAGTGTGATTTTGTTAAGATCTTGCAAGATTACATGCAACTTTATTGCTGTGTGCACAGTCCTTTTTAGTATCCGATCATGACTCTCGAGTCAGCTGATGCTGAAGTATTACTGGAAAATGGTCAAATCCAAACTTTAAGCAGAATAAAACTTGATATGAAGCAGAACGCAGGACTTTCTCCCTTCCAAATAAAATGTTTCTTCCTCAATTCTGATCTGAAAACATTGACCTGTCAAAGTTCCAAAAACACGGAGACGCCCGTTCTTTGACAGTTGACTTCCATTTCCAAAGAGAAACCTTATGTTGTTATCATCAATCCTAACTATTATCAAGAGGCAAAGACTGGAAGTGTCTGGCGATGACGCCATGTCTGTATCGTTGAGTGGGCGCCGGTCCCGATACTCTTTCCTCTCCTACCACTACCGAAGATAAGCAGCTGCTCCACAAACTGCTACTACATATATGACACAACCAACTGAAGAGGAACATTCATAAACCCGTAGACGTTTTATTATTTGGAGTGCGATGCGCTTTAAGGAGAACCCTACTGTAAGCCAACCTACGACGGCCATCGATGGAGAAGTCTACAATCTAGTTACCTGAATCGTTTGAGTAGCTGAAACCAGTGTTAGTTGTAGTGCTTTGGTGATCTGAATCCTTCCCACTTGCTATTAGAGCAGTCAGATGTGGGGATAGTCCAAGATCTAGCAAACACAAAGAGTACATCAGTCAACATACACAAAAACAATGCCAACCTGAGTGCCACAGCAGTCCCATACAAAATACTTGGGCCGTATCGATATTACCTGTAATCCTATTAGAAATGCTGAACATTCGTGACGTTCTGTGCTGCTGGTGGAACGGGTCTCTGTACCGGTTGCCAAAACACATGCCGAGAAGCTCCTTGCGCACAGTTTTGTTCCAAAGTCCATAAATAAGAGGATGGCAAATTGCACTTGTGAAGGATAGCCAAGTAGCCATAGTCTCCAGAACAGGTAAAACACTGTTTTTTCCCCATAAGGCCTCAGTGCTTATAACAATCATGTAAGGCCCCCAGGTAAGCACAAAGGCCCCAATAACCACCAGTATTGTAATGAAGGATTTACACTGGTTAGCGGAATAGACAACACTGGAAAATCCATTCTTTCTGCTTCCCGAAGAAGACGTTGAAGTACTAGAATTCTTTCTTCCGTTCTTTTGGGAAGCATCTTGTACAATTATGACAGTTCCACAATGGATCTTTCGAGCCTTGATGCGAGCCACTCGAAAGATGAACCCATAGCAAACCATCATAGTGATAAAGGGTAGCAAAGCACACCATATCTGCCAAAAAGCGGTGTACCCGGCTTCCTTGTGCCATGCTGCTACACACATCCATTTAAAGTGATCAAACTCCAATGATGACCAGCCAAAAAGAGGCGGAAGGCATCCTATGAGTGAATGCAGCCATACATACGCTATGGCCAATACTGCCCGGTTTCCGGTAATTTTCATAGGATATACCATTGGATAAAGAACCGCATAATACCTATAATAAAGGTAAAAGACAATTAATGTGCACTTGTTTGGAAACATATAATGGAGAAAAAAAAAAAAACTTTAAAAAAAGGCATATAAAGGGAAATTACAGCTCCAATGTGCACTTCCTGTTCACCCTAGCAACTCTGTTGACATGCAACACTCTGCCCGTATATAAAGTGTCACAAACTAACTGCAGCCTACCACAGGCTTCAGCGGTGGATCAGGGATGGGTGATTATATGCATTCTGTATCCTTAATTTAAATGTTATTTTTAATCAAACTATATATTTTTTTTAGTTAAAGAAATATAGGGTGAGGCAGTGAGGGGGTCGCCCTTTTCAGGGAGGTTATTCTGCTTGCTCATCTAGATATTATAGTTTGGGACATTCTAGGGTGCAGTTAGATTTTTATATATAATTTGATTACTAATTACATTTAAATATTAAGAAAACAGTACACATATATGTGAATCTCAAGTACTTTTTGTGGCCCTTTTTTTTTGGCTGTAGGGAAACATTTATTCTTGACATTTTGTTAGCTTTTTTGGGCAAGTATGTGTTGCATTATTATTTTTCCGGATGGCCAATAGGTTTAGAAAATAGATATATCTTGGAAAACGCCTTTAAATGCAAAGACAAAATAAGTTAGAGATATTAAAAAGAACACACTAAGCAAAACTATAGAGGGCCTGAAGAGGCAGAGCATGACACAGAGATTCCGGTTGATGTTCTCCGGCCTCGCAGGTCCTGCAGCAGGCACAGCACAGTATCAGTTTTTCTTAAAGTTTGTCTTTAACTTTATTTTATTAGTTTACTTTATGTTAACTTTAATAACTCAATTTTATTAGTACAGAACAAATTCTTTATTCCAATAGTCCATCACTAGTTTTCAGCAGAGGACTGCAAAATCCACTAGTATCTGTTAGAACTATGACCAGCCAACAACTCAGAACTTTTTATAATTAGAGATGAGCGAGCGTGCTCGCTAAGGCAAACTGCTCGAGCGAGTAGTGCCTTATGCGAGTACCTGCCCGCTCATCTCAAAAGATTCGGGTGCCGGCAGGGGAGAGCAGTGAGTTGCGGCAGTGAGCAGGGGGACCGGGGGGGAAGAAAGTGAGAGAGAGATCTCCCCCCGTTCCTCCCCGCCGGCACCCAAATCTTTTGAGACGAGCGGGCAGGTACTCACATAAGGCACTACTCGCTCGAGTAGTTTGCCTTAGCGAGTACGCTCGCTCATCTCTATTTATAATCTTTTCACCTACCCGTTTCCGCCAGATTAAGGGAATGTCACTGTATAGAGCAACCCTGTACTATCTAATTAAGCTGATAATTACAGTTTTAAGACCAGACATGACGGGATTTCAAGAAATGTACGATACAAAGAAACATTTGTTCCATGCAAGATCTTTATTTTTCTGGGCGGCGAGCCATGTTTGAAGTGCTTAAAGCCAATAAAGACGTGTGGTCACCAGCGGCCAAAATTCCTTGACAGCTGAACTTCTACTCTTAAAAAAATAAACTTTCCCTTTTTACAGCTCACCAACGAAAATGGGCGTAAGTGTCAGAGGCTGAGATACAACAGCTGCGGCCCTCGGCTTGTGTAACATCCATCTCCTAAGTCTTTAGGCAAAAGCGTAGAAATGTTCTGCTTTGTACGAAAGACTGTTTACGGCAGGAACACACTCATTTCCAAGAATTCCTAATAAAGCAATGAGGAGCGTCTGCAAAACTGTGAGCAAACTCTAAAGTCTGCTCAACAGTGAACACTGAAGGGGAATTACATGTGTAACGAAGAGACCATGGAGCAAATAACCGATTTAAAGGATTGTCCCATCAGAGAAAACCCCTTTTAGAATGTGGCATCCAAAGCGAACAGCCGATTGATTCGGATCCCACTTTTGGCACCCTGGCAAATTGCTGCTTTTGCAAGGGGAAGCAGCGGGAAACCGGGCGGCGGGTGCTGCATGGGAAATGAACAACATTACGGTTGAATTGAAATGAATGCCTGTCCTTGTAACACCCGGACAGCTTCATGTCCGCCACGACAGGGGGCACCGTTACAGTGTGGGTCATAAGGGGGGACCCCGCTCTACGATGTTCCTAGGTGCAGGTCATATGACAAAAGGTGGTGTTCTTAAACGAGAAGATCTATGGGACTGTAGCGGATACATTATTTTCTTGATGTTTAACCCTTTCCAATCCAATTTGTATCCTGGTTTTCCTAGGGGGCTTACGCTGTTTCTGCTGTTATACAAGGGCGCTATCTGCTGGCTAAAGCCAGTACTGCATGAGGTGACACGTTGGATAGGCTCAGACAGCAGAGAGGCTGGCAATATACAGTAAGAGAACCCCGACGGACGTCTTTCAACATCGGAGCTGTACAGCCTTAAATCATAATGTCTTTAGATGTCAGACAATGGATTGGAAAGGGTTAAAGTACTGACTATACAGAGATCAGAACACAAAGCCCGTCTGGAGAGCCACATGTCACCTGAGACATCGGTTTTTACTTTCCGTCCTTCTGTTCCATTTTTTTTTTAATAAATGGAGCAGGAAAGCGGAATTGTCTAATGACGGAACCGAACGGCGCCAGATGAAGCCTGTTGACCATAACAGGATCTGTCTGGCTTCTGTCATACTCTCCAGATTTTGTTAACCCTTCAGTGACAAAGCCTGTTTGTTCCTTAATGACCAACTGATTTTTCTCATGGTCGCATCCCAAGAGCCATAACCTTTTCATTTTCCCGATGATATGCCTTGTGAGGGCTTGTTTTTTTCTTTTTTTGCTGGACAAATTATATTTTTTAGTGGCATCATTTTTTTGTACATATGATGTATTGTATAACTTTTAGTAATTATTTTTAGGGCGATTGGGTAAAAAATAAATCCTGCCATTTGTTTTTCATTTTTACTAGTGCGATATCATTATCCTCAGGGTCGGCACGATTCTGACGATACCAGTTTTGTTTTGCTATTTTTGTATACAAAAACTACTTTTAAAAAAGTTGCTTGTGTGTTGCCGCATCCCAAGAGCTAGGGCATTGTTATTTGTCCATCGACAGAGCTCTGTGGGCTCTCTCTTTTGCGAGATAGTCTTTATTTATACAATATTTGAGAACCTTTTGATTGCTTTTTATTCTATTTTTTCCTAGAGGCAAGATTAACAAAATCTGCAATTCTGGCAAGTTTTTATTTTTAATGGCATTAGCCATGCAATATAAATAATACGTAAAATTAATTCTGCACACCTAACGACTATGTTAATTTTTTCGTCACTGGTGCTATGTGAAGGGTTTTTTTGTTGGATGTGTTGTACTTTTTAATTGTTGATCTACACAACATTTTCATCTCTTTCTATGCCATCTTTTGTAAGGTGAAATAGGCAAAATTAGCTATTTTCGCCACGTCACCCCCCCCCCCCCCCCATGATGTATGCGATGTGGGTTAAATGATGTACTAACTTTTCTCTGGGTCATTACGAACGCAGAGATACCATACGTATGATTTTTTTAAATAGTAAAGGGGGAAAAGTGGGGTTTTGATGTTTTTATTTGTTACTATATTGTTTTATACTTCTTTAACTTTTTATTTTTGTCCCACTAAGGGTCTTGAATATCAGTATCTTTTATCAATAATCGGATACTTTGCTATACTGAAGTATAGTAGTGTATTGGAAAGTCCATGAAGCTTAGCCAGAGGCCAAGCCTCGTAGGCCACCATAGTTTGCAGACCCAGAGGCTAACATTCAAATCTCTGGGTGCCATAACAGTCAATTGGAGACCTGCAATTCACATTGTGGAGGTCCGATTGGTGAGAGAGGGAGCCCCCTCCCTCTGACAGCATTTTACATGTAAAGGGTGAACCAGCGTGGATCTGTTAGCTAAACACCTGCTCTCCCTGGCACACCCTGTGAAATACGGTGGTGGCAGTATCATGGTTTGGGCCAGTTTTGCTTGCCATCATTGATGGAACAATGAATTCTGAATTATACCAGTAAATTCTAAAAGAGAATGTCAGGACATCAGTAAGCTGAATCTCAAGAGAGAGCCGGTCATGCTGTAAGACAACAACCCAAAATACACAAGCCATCCTACAAGAGAAAGGTTAAAGAAGAGGAAAGTTAAAGTTTTGGAATGGCCAAATCAACGTCCTGACTAGAGATGAGCGAGCATACTCGCTAAGGCAAAATACTCGAGTGAGTATTGCCTTTTGCGACTACCTGCCTGCTCGTCTTTAAAGATTCGGGTGCCGGCGGGGAGGAACGAGGGGAACAGATCTCTCTCTCCCTCCCCCCGCAACTCACCGCTCACCCCTGCCGGCACCCGAATCTTTAAAGACGAGCGGGCAGGTAATCGCAAAAGGCAATACTTGCTCGAGTAATTTGCCTTAGCGAGTACGCTCGCTCATCTCTAGTCCTGATCTTAATCCTATAGAGATGTTATGGAAGGACCTGAAGTGAGCAGAGGAAACCCACCAACATAACAGAGTTAAAGCTTTTCTTGTATGGAGGAATGGGCTAAAATTCCTCTAAGTCGATGTCCGTGACTAATCGATAATTACTGGGACCGTTTAGATGAAATTATTGCTACATAAGCGGGTCCCACCAAATACCGAAAGACAAGGTTCACATACCTTTGCCACTCACCTGTGATACTGGCTCATTTTCCTCAATTTGGTTCTCTTTTTCTACTTTTATAACTTTTGAAGGGTTCATAAACTTTCCAGCGCCATTGTAACTAAAGAGAAGTCTAAGAGATGGAAAGAGAATTACGTACCTGTCAATGGCGATAATTCCCAAGGTAAGCATACTGGCAGAGCTGATCAGCATGTAAAGAAGTGCAGAAAAATTGCACCACACCACTCCAAAAATCCATTCTCTCAGGATTGAGCTGACAACAACGAATGGCAGGACCAGCATAGACAGTAGGAGATTGGAGAGAGTCAAGCTGAACACAAACTTATTACTGAGGGACAGCAAGTAGGACTTCTTATATAGTGTGATCACAATGACCAGGTTACCCAGGCATATCAGAATGTCTATGATAATAATGGCGATAGATTCCGCTACAATGGTCGCTCCGTTCTCCGCGGTTGGCTCCGTTTCCACACCATTTCCTCCGGAAGAGTTGTTGCTCATTGTCATTTACAGCGAAATCCTATCTGAGTCATGCTGGGAACCTGAAGAAACAGAACCGAATACATAAACCTCCTTGCCGTTCTGCAATAATAATACAATGTATTCCCCAGGGTGCGAGGAGTCATTTAAAATGGAAGCACATTTGGTACTAAAAAATGTAAATGGACATCAGTCAGTGTCCCTGTGGCGGCTACACCAGTAGAACAGTCTCACAGAATTACTGGGAATTAAAGCGTCCTGCGGCAAAAATATAAATTACAGACACAAAAGCTACTAGGGTTCACAGAAGAGTGCACTGCCCTTTACAAATAATATAGAACCTTTAGAAAATAATTTAAAAAGTCATCCTGTGCACTAGATGGAAAAGTGGAGTAACTCCCCCGAAAAGGGCGACCCCGCACATAAACTTAACCCTACGACACCCTAGCTTTCCTTTAAATAAAACAAATAGGAAGGTATCCAACATTCAGGGTTAGGAAAAAATGAGATTGGATCCACATAATGCACAGAAACAATACAAATTATTATTATTTTTGGTCATTATTAGAGATGAGCGAGCATACTCGATAAGGCAAACTACTCGAGCGAGTAGTGCTTAATTCGAGTACCTGCCTGCTTGTCTCTAAAGATTCGAGTGCCGGCAGGGGGCGGGGAGCGCCGGGGGAGAGCGGGGAGGAACGGAGGGGAGATCTCTCTCCCCCTTGCTCCCCGCCACAACTTACCTGTCACCAGCGCCGGCAGCCGAATCTTTAGAGACGAGCGGACAGGTACTCGAATAAGGCACTACTCGCTCGAGTAGTTTGCCTAATCGAGTATCCTTGCTCATCTCTAGTCATTATGCACCTAGTATGTGCAATGTTCAGAAGGTCATTGAAAGATTGGATGGAAGTTGGACCCATTAAAATCAGTGGGTCTTTTCACACTACCAAAAAGAAAAAGTTGCAGCAGGTCTTCTCCTGGTCTGATTCCCGGACAAAAGTAGCACATGCAATGTCCATTCTCCAACACAGCGCACGGCAGACAAGCGGGGTGTCCATGAGAGTCAAAGCGACGCAAGATGTGACCGAGAATCTCGAGCGTAACTCGCACTCTGCTGCATGAACGCGGCCAAATTCTCAAAAAATATGGGAAGCATAAAAAGTTGATGTCAGCGATGGCGGTTTTTTGATGACACGTTCCCTTTAATTGCTAGAGGGTCACCCAAGGACTTTAGACATCGGAGTGCTTGTCCATATACAGCTTAGCAGAGACCCCCATAGAGAAGACAGGTGGGGTTTATCACACGCTTCCTGATGGGCGGCTCACACGGGCGGAAGTGCTTTTTGGCTGCGCAAATGCGAGGCCCATTTGCACGACTGAGATGCACTTTCCGCGCTCCTGCGTGTATTTGCAGGTTTTCTGTGTCACATTTACACTAGCCCATTGATTTCAATGGTCTCATGTGGTGTGCAAATACAAGACGGGCCACGTCACGCCATCGCACATCCATGGTGGGTTCTATTCGCTGCCTACTATGTGCGTGTAACAATGCTGAGCAGATATGCTGTGTGAGCGAGCCCTAAGGGACACGACAATATGGGAAGTTAGATACAAGGTTTGCAGAAGTCCCTTATTTCTTCTACGTCCGCCGGCGTTCTCCCTCGGAATATTCCCGCAGCGGCGCCAACTTTCCTTCATACCAGTTTTTCGGCTGCCTGTCCATTGGCGTAGCGATACCCCACAGCGGAGATCTGCCACCGGGGAGCAGGGGGGAGCTGACGGTTCCCCACACTGACAGGCTGACCACTGAGAATCGCTATGACTCTCCGCTCATGGACAGGGGGCTGCGCTCTCCATAGTAACACAATGGAAAGCGTTCGCTGCATTAACCGCGGACGGATTATCACCGTGGGGAACGCAATGAACATCCGCCGGCGGACAGGAGGCCTTAACTGCAGGTATGTTGTGGTGAGATGCTTAACCGCATCCACAGGTGAGGGCGGCTCTGCGGGGGGCACAAGGGCGCAGGTGTGTGTAGTGCAGCGTCTTGCCGTTGGGCGCGGCGGCATGCTGCTGCGTAGGGGAGCGATATCACACTGCGGCTTTATTCTGTCTCTCAGCGGCGTTGCGTGTAAACCCGCTCAGACAGGGCAATCACCGCGCAGCGTTTATTACACACCCATAGAGAACAATAGGGCTCTCCTGTGTGTAATACGCAGTGAGATAGAACACGGGCGGGCGTATTACACGCAGTGTCACCACCACACAATAGAAGGAAGGTAAACAGATACAGCAGGGTGCGTCCTGACGGCGTTATCTGCAGACTAGTCTGGAGCCAGCACCCCGTATATAGGGGAGGACACGGGTTACTACACAGATTAGTCCCATCACTGTCCCCCTGCAGAGACATCACCGCCGCCTGTCATACCTTCTGTCCCTCCGCTACAACTCTCTCATCCACTGCATGCCCGCAGCCACCCGGAACTACACGGCAGCCCGACCACCACTTCCGGTAACCCTCTCACTGCCGGGGGGCTGACCTGCGCGCCTCGCACAGCGCTCCAGCAGGAGGACAATCAGGAGGTTAAGGGTTAATCTATGTAATCCCTCCAATACCCGCTGCAGCAGGTAGAGCGCCTAGAGCAGGACACAGCCCGCTGGGGGGCTTCCGACAGACGACCTTTCTGCAGTGACAGGGAGGTGCAGAGCTGCCATGTCCTTGTGTGCTACAGACACTACAAGTCAGAAGTAGTAAGAGAGGAGGATAAACCTGAAATAGTCTGCAGAAGAGCAGAAATCCCAAGGGAGGGACACCACAGGGTCTCCAATTACTACATGCATTAGTGGGGGCGTATAGTAAAGAAATACTCATCCCCCACTGATGGGCTGCTGCTCTGTTTACTTTCTCTGCGGTGATCATGTGGTTATTTAACCCTTAAGGACGTGGACCTTTTTTTTTTTCATGTTCAGTTTTTCCTCCCCACCTTTAAAAAAATCCTATCTCTTACTTCTGCATCCAGGTCGGTGTGTGAGGGCTTTTACTGCGGGACGGCTTGGATTTTCAGTGGTACTGTGCAATGTACCATATAATCTGAAAAACTTACAAAAATCCTAAATGGAGAGAAATGGAGAAAAACCCCTAATTCCATCATTATTTGGGAGGGTCTTGTTTCTACGGCGTATGCACGGCAGCAGAGATGACGTGATACCGCTATTCTGTTCATCAGTACGATTACTACGATGACAGATTTATATACGTTTTGTTTGTTTTTTATGAAGTGCTACTTTAAAAAAATAAAATATCTTTAGAAAAACCCAATTTCCTGCCCCCATGTGACAGCCATAGCTTTTTCGTTTCTCATGGACTGCAGTCTCTATTGGTACCATGTTGGAATACATACCACTTTTTGATCGCTTTTTATCACATTTTTCCTTGGATATGATGTGACCAAAAAAGCGCAATTGTGCTGATGCTTATTTTCCTGTTGATGTTCCCTGTGCGAGGTACATAATGCATTAGGCCCAATGTCCACGAGTGGGTTCTATGTGCGCAATCTCCACGGAAGATCCGCAAATTAAGCCGCCTACAGGAAAAAATGAAATAAAGCTTGTGGATTGCTTAATAGGCAATCTGCAGTAGCAGCCCTGGGGGCTTTCAGAAGGCACTCGGCTGCCATGGGAACAGAACTCCATGATCTCATTGTGGGGGGCCTTCTGTACCCCCAAACTCCAATCAGGGCATTTAGCGGGTTAACATCCACAATCAGCAGGAGTGCTGCTCATATCTGTTATCAGCAGGTTCAGCTGTACGAAAGGCTCAGGATCCTCCTCTATACATACCCCGAACCTCCATGATGTAGCTGTACGCCATGGAGTGCTGAGGGGTTAAAGGGGTCTCCAATTAGTAGATACATTGGTGGCAGCAGGGGAGATAAAATGTATGTTAAAAAACCCTCTCCACTGATCCGCGACAACAAACTAAACTTTAGTAAAGCAGAATTTGATCAGCTTAGAACTACTATCAGTCACATTAATTGGGACAACATCCTCAAAAATAATAGTACAGAGGACAAACGGGAGAAGGATAAAAACATCCTAATCGCCTCATGTGAGCAGTTCCTACCTCTTAAAGGGGTTGTCCCGCGGCAGCAAGTGGGTCTATACACTTCTGTATGGCCATATTAATGCACTTTGTAATGTACATTGTGCATTAATTATGAGCCATACAGAAGTTATAAAAAGTTTTTCACTTACCTGTTCCGTTGCTGGCGTCCCCGTCTCCATGGTTGCCGTCTCCATGGTTGCCGTGAAAAAAAAAAAAAAACGTTTCGGCGCGGGACAACCCCTTTAACAATAAAAGAACTACAAGTAGAGAGAAACCATTGTGGCTCGACAAATTGCTAGAAATGGCATGTATAAGAAGCCCGTGCTTTCCTATGGGTTCCTTCACGCATGCAATGTATTGTAGCTCATGTTTCCCTATGGAGCCTTCCTCTCTGTTGCAAAGCATGAAAACGCTTTTTTTGGGCGATGGGATGCAACTTTGACAATATATTCATGAACGACCTGATAGAGGGGCTGCACAGTAAAATATCAATATTTACAGCTGACACGAAATTATGCAAGATAATTAATACAACGAAGGACAAGGTACGGCTACAAGCTGGATAAGCTGGGGGCTTGGGCAGAAAAATGGCAAATGGAGTTCAATGTTGATAAATGTAAGGTTATGCACATGGGAAGGAGGAAAGGATGTCACCAATATACACTAAATGGGATACTGCTAGGGAAAAGTGATATGGAAAAAGACCTGGGGGTACTAGTGGACTGTAGACTAAACTGGAGTAACCAATGCCAGTCAGCTGCTGCAAAGGCAAATAAAGTCTTGGGGTGCATTAAAAGAGGTACAGGGGCGAGGGATGAGAACATTATCCTCCCAGTATATAAGGCACTTGTCAGGCCTCACATGGAATACTGAGTACAATTATGGTCACCGGTGTTCAGGAAAGATGTTACAGTGCTGGAGGGGTTTGAAAGAAGGGCAAATAAACTAATACATGGAATGAGAGGACTGGAATACCCAGAGCGGCTATCCAAATTGGGATTATTTACCCTGGAAAAAAGATGACTAAGGGGCGATCAAATAACTATGGATAAATACATGAGAGGACAATACAAGGATCTCTCCCATGATCTGTTTATACCCAGGACTGCGACTGTAACGAGAGGGCATCTGCTACGTCTAAAAGAAAGCAGGTTTCATCGCCAACACAGAAAAGGGTTCTTTACTGTAAGAGCAGTGAGACAGAATTCTCTGCCTAAGGACGTGGTGATGTAAAAATCCATAGAGGAGTTTAAGAGGGGACTAGAAGTCTTTCTAGAGCGGAAGGATATTACAGGATATAGACATTACATGACCAGTGGGGTTGTTGATGTCAAATGTTGATCAAGGGATTGCTCTGGCTGCTAGTATGGAGTCAGGAAGGAATTTCTTCCTGTAAATGAGCTAAATTGGCTTGTTGGAGTTTGTTTTGCCTTCCTCTGGACCAACGTGGGTGGGGGGAAACAGGCTGAACTAGATGGACATTGTCTTCATTCAGCCTAACAAACTATGTTACTATGTTGTCGCTCTGTCTGACCACTACAGCCAAAAAGAGGCTCCGACAATGGACATCATCAGTGACGTCCTGGAACTAGGCCAGCGTTTCTACAGGACAGGTGATCTGTTTATAGGATGTCACCAAGGCAGAAGACCCAGTGACATCACAGGTCAGGTGTCGTAGCTCTGGAATGCCAAAATGGCAATCCGGCGCCATGGTAAGTATAATGATAGAAGAAAATTTTGAGTAGGAGGGTTCAACACTTAAAAAAAAAAGTGAGGATCTTAATTCAATACAAAATCTAGCTCACAGCAAAACCATCCTATATGAACCAGCGCTATCCTGCTCACTCTCTCTGCAGTCACCGGATGCGGAATAACGTGTTGCCATCGGTGACATCACAGTCTACTCCAGGCACCCCAGCAGGTCATGTTTTCAGGATATCCTCAGTGGTGATGTGATTGTCAGTGCCGCGGATGTTCTTACTATAGGACATCCTGACAACATGACCTGTTGGGATGCCTTGAGGACTGGAGTTGGGAAACACTGCTCTACAGCATAATCATGGGAATTCCGGATCACTTAGCTCAGCTCACCACAAAGGATCAGCTCTTCATTTAATACTACCGTGTTTCCCCGAAAGTAGGTCCTACTCCAATAGTAAGTAATACTGAAATATAAGGCCTCCCCGGAAAATAGGAACTACACAACATGCTCCCACAACCCCCCAAAAAAATCAATACTCACCTGGTCCGCGGCGTCCCGATAGTCTCCGGTGGCGCTGCGGCAAACTTCAGAGTCCTCCCCGTCTGCCATCTCAGCTTTGCTGGTGACGGGGCTTTGAATACCCCGCCTCGAGCAAAGCGAGCGCTGTGATTGGCTGATCGAGTGCCAGCAGCCAATCATAGCCGGCGCTCAATGAGCCAATCACAGCCACTCAGTGATGTCATTAGTTTCATATGTTCTATTTCCCTCCGCAAAAGTGTGGGAAAATAGAACATGCATTTTTTGGGGGCAACGGAATTGCGCATGCAAAATACACGCTTGTAAACGAACCCATTGAAATCAATGGGTTCTGTTCACTGCGTATTGTGTGTGCAAATTTTGCATGTGCAAATACGCCTGTATGAATTCGTGCCAAACTCTCAAGATGGTGGCTGACGTGAGGCCACACTGCATGAAAGTGCCTAGAAAACAAAGAGGAGACCTCCAGAGTGTGATGGGGCAGGCATGGAACAATGGCCCTTTAACGAAGAGCCAAAAGAGTCATTGGGGAGCTGACTGGTTTTGGCGACCTGCGACAAATGACCTGTTTGACCTGTTTCCACGTATAATCATGTTGTCATTGCTATCCGGCAATCAGAACAGTTCCTGTGTCACTTTGTTCAAGCTCAGATGACCGTAATTCAACCAACAGGCTTGTGTGAGACAGTCCTTAAAAAGAGTGAGGGGTTACTTCAGTTTTATAGTCAACAGTGTAAGGGGTTAACTCCCTCAATGCACCTGTCTGTACATGGGTGGACTTGTGTATGTTCGAGGACCTGCAGAGACAGAGGTCACATGATTTTATTCACTGTGTTTTTGTAGATGTAGGCTGAAAGGACCTCTCAGTCCAGCTGGAATTCACTCATTCACGTGATTGGTTTTAGTGTATCTTGACGCCACTGGAAGCTAGGGGTTTGACAGGAGTAACGCCCCTCTCACACCCCCAGCTCCCGATAGGGTCAATGTAGTAAGGTCCTAGCAGCACAGTGTCCTAGCAGCACCACGCACAAATCAATGCACAGTGTGCTGCTGGCTGTGTGTGCTGCAGGGAGGACGTCTCCTGGGCGCCAGCTGCGTGCTATGTGCAGGGGGCCAACAAACTGCTGTGTCTTGCGCCAAGCGTCTGTCTCGTGGGTGCCGGGCGCTCCATATGTGGCAGCCCCGAATACTGCGGCCGCGGCTCACTGCAGTCCGTCCCCTGACTCCTCCGTACGGGGCGCCGGCTGCGTCCTCCGTGCAGGGGGCTGACAGACTGCAGTGTCTTGCACCGGGCGTTTCTCTACTGGGTGCCACCCGCTCAACCGGTGGCAGCTCCCAATACTGCGGCCGCCTCAGTGGTGGGTAAGGGCGGACACCTATGTGCGGGGGGCCACTGACTGCGTCAGCCTCTCTGGTGGGTAAGGGCGGCCGCCTCTCTGACCCCGGACGGGTGCTCCACCGACAAAACATCAGAAATACGTCAGGAACCTCTGTCATGTGCTAGCCGTTCAGTAGAGCAGCCAAGGAAATAAGTAGCACCAGGCCCTGTTATTAATTTAAGTGGCCTTGCAGGACCTGCAGGGCAACACCCAGTGCAGCCAATCATGTTGAGGGGGAGTCACCCCCTTGTCAATCTTGACTCCACCAGGAATTCCTGGTGGCGTCAAGATTCACTAATACACATGTGATCTTTAGTGCAGTATAGGAGTGATCTTTTCCCGCGCCTATACTGCACGCAAACAGCCATAAGGGAAGGAGCTGCATCACAACTCCTGAGCAGTGCGGAGCAGCATTGTAGAGCAGAGCCCAAGCAGCAACCTCCAGCAAGGACTCTTAAAGTGGCGGAGGCCCTGATGACCTGGGGGCAGAAACAGATGACAGCACCATAGACTTGGAGCAGTGTCTGCATGAGTGCACTTATTCCCTGGGACTGTGTAAATCCCTGGTCAGGACGGGGTATGGACTGGACAAATATATATCCCAATGGACTGTTACACGCTAGCTTACCGCAGTACGCATATAATATTTCAGGTGACATACAGATCACAGCAACATCTTTTGTGGAATTTACACAGGAATTAAGGAGTTGAACTAAATAAACCTGGATGTCAACAAAACTGCATTACACAGTGCATTACTGAACCAGCTACACGGTGACTCCTCCAAGCAGTGAGCATACCGCCAAACTGTACCAGTACCAGGATAGTCTGGTTTGTAATGTACACATTGTACAGGACTATTTCTCTTTTATTTTTGTACTGAAGTACACAACAAATAAAGTTGAGCGTTGGGACATGAGAGTAATCAGCAGATCTGATGGCAGTGCTCGGAGGGACTCGCAGAGCTGATGGTGGGGTCAGGAAATCACATAGTGACTGTGTACTGTGTAATGCATCCATCTATGTATTCTACTCCTTGTCTGGGTTCTGCCGCAGTCCCGCACAGACATCACAATGCTTTATACCTGTACATATAATCAGATTAGATGTAAGAAGATTTGTATTACTGCACTGAGATGTAACATCTAGCCAACCCTTCTGGTGTGCACGCCGGGGATGAGAATAGGTAAGGGGCCGTCATCCTTATCCCTTAGTACATCATTAGACATAGTCGCAGATATTAGATACTCTTTACTCTATTTCACTTTATATCTTTATGCAGCACTTTGTGGCCCAAATAATGAATGTATAGAAAGTCCTTAAATAAGCAAACCCTGTTTTTCCTCCCAATAATCAGAAAGGGGGGCTGAGGGCTCCGGAGGACTCGGTGTTATCAGCTATTATATGCCGTAGGCTTCCTGCATACAATTTTGTTGGCAAGATCGCGATCGCCCGTGTTGAATTAGCCTTAGTGTCTTTTTATTTGAACACCTTTTTTTACATGCATTTTTTCTAGTGTTTTTTCATGTCCAATAGAGAATCCTATACAAAAAATATCAGAAAAAAATGCATTAGAAAAAATGCCAAAGACCCATGAAGCCGCCTTCACACGGCCGAGAAAATCGCATGAGATTTGTGCGTTGCAAGACTGCAGAAATCTTGCATGAATATGAACCCTATTCTTTTAAATGGGGTCATACACATGAGTGATTTCCCCTCCCTCCCACCTCCGCATCTCAGCATGTCTAATCATTGGGCGTTCCCTCGAGACGAATCGCTCATTGTTTTCAATTGGACCGGCAAAGAATCGCACGGCGTGCGAGGTGCACGCGAATGCAATGCGATGGTTGCCATTGAAGATAATGGGAAACACTCAGCGGGGACATTGCATGTTGGTTGGTGAGTGCGATATTGGGCAGAGCTTTCACTCACCAGTGTAAAATTAGCCTATGGGCTTATTCAGACAGGCGTATATCGCCCAGGTTTTCATGCCTGGCTGACATATGCTGTCCCTCTCTCCAAGGGCCTGGCTGCGAGCAGTGCAATGAGCTCCTGCCCCCTCTCCACTGCTTGCAGTAAAAGGGGTAGGATGGGCAGAGCTAAGTTCCACCCCACCCCCTCCCATTGCAAACAGTGGCGAGGGGCGAAGAGGGGGCAAGAGCTCAGTGCGCTCCTCATGGCCCGTCCCGACTCCTCCCCTTGCAGAGAGGGACAGCGTATATAGGCCAGGCGTGAAAACCCGGGCGATATACGGCTGGCTCCACACAGGTGATCACGATTTTACTGTAAGAAAATCGCGGCAAAATTGCCTCTTTATTCACTGCGCTTTGTGAGAGTTAGTGATGCTTTTTTTGGAGAATAATCTCACATTGCTCCCGCCCGCAAAAAAATTCTTATTGCATAAGTCCATGGGACTTTGTAGTGTTGAAGTCGCATCGCATCACAACGTGCGTGTGTAGCATCCTGCAATTTTTCTCGCCCGTGTGGAGCCAGCCTCAGGCATCAGAGTATCACGAGTGTTGTCCATTGATCGCATCGCACTTGCATGCACATCACAAGGCATCCGAGTGCCATCCGATGTCTTTAAAGGTCCAATTGAAAATAATGGGCGAGGCGTTCTGAGGGAAAGTGAAAAGATACAAAGTTTCGATTTACAAAAAAATCGCTCATGTGAATAAGTCCATTCCAAAGAGTGGAAGTCATATGCTTGTGAGTTTTGTGCGTCTCGCTACGCACAAAACCCGTACGGGAGTCTCACCTGTGTTAATGCAGCTTTACTGCCGGAGAATAAACATGGGAATAAACATATTGCAATCAATGTGCTATTTTCATGCGCAAGTTCAGTCCCTATCTCTGTCGGACGGAACTCGCCCCGTGAATGCATCCTACATTTGTTGAGCTGTGGGGAGCCTCGTCCTCCCATCGCGCCCTTTTGCTATGTTGCACCCACTTTTCAAATCATCGGCCACTGTGGTGTAAGAAGCGAACAAATCGCACAAGATTTGCGTGTTGCTTTCCTCAGAGGACACAGCCAGGCAGAGTGGGCAGCGCCAGCACAGGGAGAGGGTGCCATCTTAGATCCTGATCTCTGGCGCACCTCCACACTGCTCGATTCAGCAGCTCACAGGTGGCAGCACAGCTACCCGGGCAACCTAGCCCCCCTCCAATGTATGAAGCTTGGAAAGAGGTGGAAGAAAAGAAACATCATCATAGTGCAGAGAAGTCCGTTGCCATGGTAAGGGGTAGCTACAATTAGGGCTCGTTCACACTGGGGTGCGCAGATTTGGTCCGTGAAATACACAGTGTTTTCAGACTGAAATTGTGCGTATTCACTGTGTATTTGGACATTCTTGTGTTTTTTGTACGCATATCCACTGTCACATGTGCACATATTTCTCCTGCGCTCATACCTAGATATGTGTACCATGCGCGGTCACTGTGTATTTACACAATCTCAGTGACTGTAAGGCTATGTTCACATGGGGCGGATACGCTGCAGAATTTCCGCAGGTCAGTTGATAAACTGTTGTGAAAAACTTAGGCCTCATGTCCACTAGGAAATTTGTGTCCGCGCAGATTCTTCATGCAGAATCCCGCAGCGGGTCCCTCCTTTCCCGCGGACATGAGGCCTGAAAATTGAAATAACTCACCTGTCCGGACGCTGCAGGTTCCCATCCGTCGCGGCCGGATCTTCTTTGCTTCTGTCCGGCGGATGTGCTCAGCACGCCGGCCGTGCGCCGCATACATGCACCCTTGCACTCTTTTTTTTTTTTTTGCACTTTTTTTTTTTAAACTCCTGCTCTCTCGCGCCGGAGAGCAGGAATTCAGCTGTGGCTGTACCGCGGATACGGACGGCTTCCATGGAAGCCTGCGGGAGACCCGCACTAAAATGGAGTATGCTGCGAGTGTTTTCCCTCACGTGCGATCCGCGCGGCAGGGTAAATTGACATCCGCAGGTATTTACTTACCTGCAGGTGTCCAATGCATCCCTATGGGCCCGGATCACGTGTGCGGGACTCCCGCACGGATTTCCTAAATAGATTTATCCAGTGGACACGAGGCCTTAGGTCTCATGTCCACTAGGAAATTCGGGCCTGCGCGGATTCTTCATGTAGAATCCCGCAGCGGGTCCCTCCTTTCCCGCGGACATGAGGCCTGAAAATTGATTTTTCTTACCCGTTCGGACGCAGCGGATCTTCCCTTCGTCGCCGCCGAATCTTCTTTCTTTGGCCCAGCAAATGTGCTTGGCATGCTGGAAGCATGTTGCGCGCATGCGCCGTGCACTTTTTTTTAAACTCCTGCTCTCTCGCGACGGAGAGAGCAGAAATTCAGCTGCGGTTGTGCCGCGGATACGGACGGCTTCCATAGGCTTCTATGGAAGCTTGCGGGAGCCGTTTGCGCGGGAGACCCGCAGAAAATGGAGCATGCTGCGGGTGATTTCCCGCACATGCGATTTGCGCGGCAGGGAAAAAGGACATCTGCAGGTATTTACTTACCTGTGGGCGTCCAATGCATCCCTATGGCCGCAGAAAATGCGTGCGAGACACCCGCACGGATTTTGTAATTATAATTGTCCAGTGGACATGAGGCCTTAGGCTGGGTTCTCACATGGCGTATTCCTGGTGGAAATCTCACGGTTTGGCCACAGCGAAAAACACGAGATTTCCGCCAGGAAAGCGCTGCTTCAAAACCCGCGGCACTTAGTTGCAGGGTTTGGAGCGGCTCAGCCGCAAGCTTTTCTGTTGTGGCCGACGCTCCCATAGAGGAGAGCACGTCCGCAATGGGAAAAAAAAAGTAATGGACATGCCGCGGCTGGCGAATCCGCGCCGGCTTGTGCCGGCTTTGCTGCGACGGATTCGCTGTCCCGTGTGGATGAGATTTCTGAGAAGTCCCGTCCACATGGCTGGCTGATCCTGGGATTAGCCGCGGAGAAATTCCGGACGGAATTTCCGTGACAAATCGGCCCTGTGTGAACCCAGCCATACAGTTGCTGTTTGTTGCAGATTTTGTGGCGTTTTTCTCGGCTATGGCATATGCACAACTATGCTCAGCAGTACGGCGCACAGTTGCGCAAGAATGTCTTTTTTTTTTTCTTCTTTAGGCTTTTCAAACTTTGCAACATAGCGCACGAGTTTGAAAGAAATAGTGAAAAGATGGGTCCTGCCCTGCCTTTCCTCACCCGTACTATTAATGGGCGAGAAACCCGCTAGTGAAAACAACACCACTAAAATCAATGGTTTTGTTTTGGCCCGTTATGCAACCGCGATTATTACAGCAGGACTAAAACACGTTCATGTGTTTAATCCCTATTGGTGTGTTTATTCGGTGCGCATTCTAGTACGATTTTCATTTCCGTTCTTTATGCGGATTTTCCTTTATGTTACTATCTATATTACCTCAAACTTAAATTCTGCAATGGAAACTTCCAGAAAAAGACGTTTATATGCTGCTTTTCCGCAACATTAAAATCTGTTCCGCAAGCACAATTACGCAGTGGATATTATCCAAATCACAAAAAAAATCACTAAAGGCTTACTCACACGTGCAAAATCTGCACACATAACACGCACTGAATAGGACCCATTAATATCAATGAGGCTGACTTCACACGGGTGGCAAAATTGCGCGATATTTGTGCGTGGCACGAATATGAACCCCATTCCTTTGCATAGGGTCATACATATGAGCGGTTTTCCCGCATCGCACTGCAATGCAGGAAACAAATGGCGGTACGTCCTATCTTTGTGCGTGCTCTCGCATCGCATCTCCCGCTGTCTGAATGGGGCCGGCGGCTGAGTTCGTTCACCTGCGTGTTATTGTATGTGCACTTTGGTCATGTGAAAAATACATTATATGCTCTATGTTGTGCGCAGCGACCATTGAAATCAATAGGCTCACGTAAATCTGTGTAACATATGCTGAAACATGCCACCACACACAAGGGGAGCCCTGCTGTATGCCACCACGCATTAGGGGAGCCCTGCTGGCACTACTGCATGCCACCACACATGGGGGAGCCCTGCTGGCACTGCTGCATGCCACCACACGAGGGGAGTCCTGTTGGCACTACTGCATGCCACCACACATGGGGGAGCCCTGCTGGCACTGCTGCATGCCACCACACGAGGGGAGCCTTGTTGGCACTACTGCATGCCACCACACATGGGGGAGCCCTGCTGGCACTACTGCATGCCACCACACGAGGGGAGCCCTGTTGGCACTGTTGCATGCCACCACGCATTAGGGGAGCCCTGCTGGCACTGCTGCATGCCACCACACGTGAGGGGAGCCCCGCTGGCACTGCTGCATGCCACCACACATGAGGGGCGCCCTGCTAGCATTGCACGTAGCAGGTAGTCAGGCGGCAGCACTATGGGGGAGTCAACAACAAGCACACGTTGCCAGGTTAGCGGCAGCCACACTGCCATTCCACGAGCCGCCTGCCAATCACAGCGCTCAGCCAATCAGAATCTTCTCCCTTCGTCTCCATGACGTGAGGGGCGGGACTGTCTGTGGTCAGCTGATCAGGATCGGAAGCTGCTGGAGACTTCATGGCTGCAGGTAGAGGGGTGTATAGAGCGGTCCTATATACATGCCGGTGCCACTGCTGACTGTCCGGCATGTACAGCCAGCTGCTTGTATGTGCCGGTCTGTGAGGGAGTGCCCGCTGTCACTGGGCGCGCCTCCAGCTGCTGGCATCTGTCAGAGTCCTGGCCTGATAATGTTACTACTTAGTGACACACTTTGGCGCACCGACATAATACTGCTGTACCGCTATGTGTGCACGACCCCGCGCCGTACAGCGCCATAGTCTGCGCAGAAAGCTGACGGCTGTGAGCGGCAGATTGGTGGCGCGGCTCGCCATCTTATTAATAAAGGAGATTCCGTGGAAGGCGATTTATTTATTCGTGTTGCTTGTATAGCGCCAACATAGTCTGCAGCGCGGTACAGGTCGTCATCGCTCACATGCGCCTACTAGTGGTTACACGCTATCAATCCCCCGCATGTACAAGAGGACGTATACGCCGTTGTCAGAAGTAGTCGGATGGAAGGACACTTACAACGTGTGACTGTAAGGCTGGCGCACCAACGTATTACATTGTGTATTACATAGTGTAATACATGGCCCATGCACATTGTAATATCTACCCACACATATTATAAACAGCGCAGCATGTGATATCACACGCGTACCGCCCAGTGTTTCTCTACGTGTGTTCGCACACAGCCTTACACAATTACATTGTACGCCGTTCTTTACACTCGTTGCTAGGAAACCGGAGTTAAAAGCTTAAAAAAAAAAATAGAAATCAGCTGCAGAAAATCCACCGTTCATGCACGGGCGAAAACGCAACAATGCGCAGCGCCCTCCGCTGGTAATACGCTGGGAGTTTTACAATTCATCTTACCGTACGGTCGTGTGAGCGCGGACTAACATCCATATATACAGGATTATATCATCAGAGCAAAAGCATCACTTATTGTGGAGAACCGACCCCTTGTAGGGAGGCTCTAGTACCCTGTTGGACCACCTCTAGCTTGGATGTAAGATGTGATATGGGTGGGCATGGCGGCTCTAGTACCCTGTTGTACCGCCTCTAGCTTGGATGTAAGATGTGATATGGGTGGGCATGGAGGCTCCAGTACCCTGTTGTACCGCCTCTAGCTTGGATACAAGATGTGATATGGGTGGGCATGGAGGCTCTAGTACCCTGTTGTACCACCTCTAGCTTGGATACAAGATGTGATACGGGTGGGCATGGAGGCTCTAGTACCCTGTTGTACCACCTCTAGCTTGGATACAAGATGTGATATGGTGGGCATGGAGGCTCTAGTACCCTGTTGTACCACCTCTAGCTTGGATACAAGATGTGATACGGGGGGCATGGAGGCTCTAGTACCCTGTTGTACCACCTCTAGCTTGGATACAAGATGTGATATGGTGGGCATGGAGGCTCTAGTACCCTGTTGTACCACCTCTAGCTTGGATGTAAGATGTGATACGGGTGGGCATGGAGGCTCTAGTACCCTGTTGTACCGCCTCTAGCTTGGATACAAGATGTGATACGGGTGGGCATGGAGGCTCTAGTACCCGGTTGTACCGCCTCTAGCCTGGATACAAAATGTGATACGGGTGGGCATGGAGGCTCTAGTACCCGGTTGTACAGCCTCTAGCTTGGATGTAAGATGTGATACGGGTGGGCATGGAGGCTCTAGTACCCTGTTGTACCGCCTCTAGCTTGGATACAACATGTGATACGGCTGGGCATGGAGGCTCTAGTACCCTGTTGTACCGCCTCTAGCTTGGATGTAAGATGTGATACGGGTGGGCATGGAGGCTCTAGTACCCTGTTGTACCGCCTCTAGCTTGGATGTAAGATGTGATATGGGTGGGCATGGAGGCTCCAGTACCCGGTTGGGCCATGTTTAGCCTTAATGTATGATGTGATATGGTGGGCACGATTCTGTTGTATCTTGTCGTACTGCTTCTAGCTTGGATGAAAGAACTTAACCTCTCAAAAACTGATCTTCTCATCTTTCCGCCCTCAACCAGCCAACCTCCCCCAGCATCTCCATATCAGTATCTGCCAGCATCATAACCCCCAGACAACACAACACTGGACTCTGACCTCTCCATTATCCCCTGCATCCAGTCCCTGGCCCGAACATGCCACCTGCACCTCAGGAATATTGCTAAAGTCCGTCCGGTCCTCACCATGGACACGCTAAAGACACTCATCGTCGCCCTCATCCACTCCTGCTTTGACTACTGCAACTCGCTATTCATGGCCTTCCCCACACCAGACTTTCCCCTCTTCAATCCATATGAAACGCGGCAGCTAGACTCATCTTCCGATTCTCAGAATCCTCTGCACTATGCCAGTCGCTGCATTGGCTGCCCATGTATTACAGATCTCAATTCAAACTCATCACCCTCACCCACAATGCTCTCTATGGCACCGCAGCACCATACATCGCCTCACTCCTGTCCGTACACCACCCAGCCCGTGCTCTCTGATCCGCTAACACACTCGGACTAAACACCCCTCTGACACTCACCTCCAGGACCTCACCAGAGCAGCACCCATCCTCTGGAACACTCTACCCCCAAACAGACAGACAATCTCTGATGCATGGAACTTAAGGCGTACCTTAAAGATGAACCTCTTCAAAGAAGTCTACCAAATCTCCTGATCTAGTTTGCCACCCCCACATTTACTCTTTGTTTGGCACTCAACACAACCGGCCTGTAGACATTTCTATGCTGCCTCATTCATTCCACTATTTTAATTGGCCGCTAATAAGAGGGTTGAAGGCTTACAGTCTATAAATGAAAGTACATATTAGACGCTGACAACTCTTGAGGTTCATGGACAATATGCTAACATTATTATTTCTTGGCTTAGAAGCTAAAGAAGCCAAGGAACCTCCAACCAAGTTGGAAGATTCGGAGGTAAGTAGTTTAAAAAGTGAATTCCTTACCTAGTCAGTTACCCATTGTATAGCAGGTGTTTCTTGGTTGACTGCTTGTTAGGCTGGATTCAGACGAACGTATATCGGCTTGGTTTTCACGACAGCCGATATACGGCGTCTCTCTCTGCAGGGGGGAGGCTGGAAGAGCCAGGAGCAGGAACTGAGCTCCCGCCCCCTCTCTGCCTCCTCTCCGCCCCTCTGCACTAGTTGCAATGAGGAGAGGCGGGATGGGGCGGAGCTAATTCTTGCCATTTGGCCCTGCCCCTGTCCCGCCTCTTTCATTGCAAATAGTGCAGAGGGGCAGAGAGGGGGTGGGAGCTCAGTTCCTGCTCCTGGCTCTTCCAGCCTCCCCCCCCCCCTGCAGATGAGGACGACGTATATCAGCTGGGCGTGAAAACCCAGCCCATATACGTTCGTGTGAATCCAGCCTTAGAGTCATTCCAAGTATTTCCCCACTCCTAAATCTTGTCTGTAAGGTGACAGGCGTCTTGGTATGCTGATGTAGGTCTATTGTGTAAAGGAGCAGATGGAGATGGCACAACTTTATTTCTCTTCTAGGATTCTGACTCCAGTGAAGAAAACAGCAGCGCCTCAGAAAGTAAGTCAGAAGGATAACGGAATAATTAGTGCCACAACTCTGGTTTATTATCCCACGCAGTAAGCTTGGATCCACACTCGGTTTTTTATTGAAAAGTGCCATCTGGTTTATTGCTTTATCTTTGCCAAAAATAACCCAATCACCAGATTTTGCTGGAACGGCTTATTCACACGAACGCATCTGTCTGCATATTATGCAATACATAGCAAATAGAACCCATTGATTTCAATATTTCGTTTGCTTAACAAAAGGCGCAGCATGTTCTATTTTCATGCATATTGCACATGCAAATAAACAAAATTTCCCATTGAAATTAATAAGAGCATGCTTGCAATCCAATGGATAGGGGATGACCAGCTGATTGGTGGGGGTCTGACCAATCCCCCCCCCCCCCCCCCACACCTCTTTAAGGGCTTTGCTATCTTCGTCAGTTCCACTGAAATGAATGGGGCAGTGAAGCCTTGTTGCTGTCCGTGCTGGGACGCTTCAGACACTCGCTCTCCTGATCAGAGGTTGGACTCCCAACTATTATTTAGTTATCAACTTAATTTCAACATGGCGCATGGTACAGACTATCACACCTCTGCTTTTACACAGGAGTGGTAGTCCTTCAGAGAACGGAGGTGGAGTGGGCCGGAGATATTTGCCAGCTGCCTGTTTTACGGGTCCATAGCCACTTTTCTGCTCCTTAGCTATTGTATTGTAAGCCTGACATTATATACTACTGATGTACAAACCTCTCTCACACGTATTTGCTCCTCTAAACACAAGGATAATGTGTCGCCGTGGCTTTTCGCATAGGCTTGTTTTATTTCAGTATTTCCTATGCGTGTTCCTTGTCCATGTGGATCCCGTATCTTCTGCAGAAGTTGGTGATTCTTATTAAAAGACACAGGGAGAATTATAAAAACTAAAGCAAAGTAAAATGGCGCCGTTGCCCATAGCGTCCTATCAGATTGCTGCTGGCATTTTACCTGTCGCTCAGAAAAATGAAAGCTGTAATCCGATTGGTTCCTAGAAGCAACTTCTGCACTCTTTTCCCCACATTTTCTGCTAAATCTCCTCTATTGTCTCTTATTGTATTCCATATTTACATTCTTATTTTCCAGTGGATTTTCTTCGTGATCTATTCAGTCGGACCTTGGGTATAGGAACCCCAGACAAAGTCCTCGATGAACTGAGCCTGGAAGGTGTAGGCAGGTTCTTGCTGAGTGGTAAATGTAAGTCAACTTGGATACATAACTTTTATTGCATAGAACAAAAGGAACACATTTTGACACTATATACACAAACGTTGCAGAGTTAGAGTGCTTTCACATCTGCACTGGGGATTCTACTTTCCTGCTCCGTTTGGGGAGCAGGAAAGGGGAATACATGCAGCCAAATGGTTCCATTTCTGGACAGAACTAAACAGCACCAGGCGGACCCCATTGATTATAATGGGGACCGCCCAGCTGGCCGGCTTTCAAACAGAAGAAAAGCCACTGCATACAGCACATTTACTTCCGGTATTTTCAGCCACATCTGTGATGGAACCTTCGGCCGGAGGTTCCGGCGCAGATGTGAAACCACCCTTACTGTGAAAGTGAGAGCTTATGCAGTGAACATACGAAAATGGCACCAGTATTTGTGCTTCTGGATACTTTCAGGTACTGAAAAGGAATACTTGAAGGTGTCGTCCAAGGATAAAAAACATGGCTGCTCTGTTACAAAAGCACCGCTGCATTCTGTCCACAGGTTGTGTGTAGCATTGCAGCTCATCCGCAGTCACTTCAGTGAAGCATAGCTGCAATATCAAACGCAACTGATAGATAGGTGTGCTGCTGTTTCTGGAAGGAATCAGCCATGTTTTTTTCTAATAATGTACAACCCCTTTAATCACCCCAACATCTTTAAAACATTATTACATTGTATGATCACTACAATGTTCCAATATGGAGAAAATTTAAAGGGGTTGTCTCGCGAAAGCAAGTGCGGTTAAGCACTTCTGTATGGCCATATTAATGCACTTTGTAATATACATCGTGCATTAAATATGAGCCATACAGAAGTTATTCACTTATCTTCCCTGCGCTGGCGTCCCCGTCTCCATGGCTCCGTCTAATTTCAGCGTCTAATCTCCCGATTAGACGCGCTTGCGCATAAGGGTCTTCTGCCTTTGGCTCGGTCCGGCAGAAGCGGCGTTCTGGCTCCGCCCCTTCTACGCGTCATCGTGTAGCTCCGCCCCGTCACGTGTGCCAATTCCAGCCTCCTGATTGGCTGGAATCGGCACATGTGACGGGGTGGAGCTACGCGATGCCGCATAGAAGGGGGCGGAGCCAGAATGCCGCTCGTGCCGGACCGAGCCGAAGGCAGAAGACCCTTCAGCGCAAGCGCGTCTAATCGGGAGATTAGACGCTGAAATTAGACGGAGCCATGGAGACGGGGACGCCAGCGCAGGGAAGGTAAGTGAATAACTTCTGTATGGCTCATATTTAATGCACGATGTATATTACAAAGTGCATTAATATGGCCATACAGAAGTGCTTAACCCCACTTGCTTTCGCGAGACAACCCCTTTAAACATAAAGGAACACTCCCGGCACATTTGATGTTCTTTATATCATTTATGTCCGCAATGTAGCTTTTAACTCTTCCTTTTATATTTTGTAATTTATATGTTATATATGTTGCAGGTAAGAATGTGGTGTTTATGGCTGGAGCAGGTATCTCAACATGTGAGTATATTTCTTTGTGTGTTAACCATTCTGTGCACACTTGCATATTAGAGATCAACCCCTCAGCAAAGAAAAAAGCTTGCAGCATTTCCGATGCCACAGGTGTAGAAACCGTGCAGCTCCAAGGAGTAGTAAGGGAAGAGCCAGGAGTCAGAAACAGGTGGTCTCAGGTTCAGAGTACAAATGGAGGAGGCGGATGTCATTTTCAGGAGGGAAGCCAGAGGTCAGTATCAGTATGTCTCGGTACGCAGTACAGATGGAGGAGGTGGATATCATTTAAGGAGGGAAGCCAGAAGTCGGTATCAGTAAGTCTCAGCAATTGTATCGAGAGGAGCAGCAGTACCAGGAGCTAGACTAAATGCAACCAGCACAATAATCTCGTACTGGGGTAGAGGCAGTGACAGGCTTTTATAGTTTGTTTGATTGGGAACTGGGCGGAGCTAGAACAGGGGAAACCGAGGGTGGAGCCAGTCAAGGAAATACAGGAGCATGGCTAGGTGTTTAGTAGAGGAGCTGTCCAAGTCCTGGATGGCTTATTGGAGAAAGGTGCTGACTGGAGTGTAGGAGGTTCAAGCCCTGACATAACTCCTTTGATCACACAGTTGAGTGAATCGCTTGAAAAATAGGTCACCCTATTGGTAATAATCTTACAGTTATATAAAAAAAAATGTTAAATATAAAAGTTCAGCTGAGCGACCATCAAGTGGGATATGGCCAGCTTCATGAGTGTACTTTTTCTGCCCTCTGGACCTGTTCACTTGTGCATGGGACACAAAGACGCACCAATTGAAATGGGTAATTCATCTAATGGGTACCAGATGTGTTCTTTTTCCAGCGCAATAACATATCTCCTTGCATATTGCACTCACATTTGCACCCCCTCATTTACTTCTATGAAGGCCTTTGGTGCGCAAATACACAAAAAAATAGAACATGTTCTAATTTTTTTGGCGCAAACAAAATGCATACACAAAATACAGAGATGTGAGCTAACCCATTGAAATCAATACGCTCTCTGCAAATTGCTAACACAAGTACGTCCATGTGAAGCCGGCCTGAGACTCACAATTCTTTAGAAGGTATATAAAGGCAGCATGTAGGGAAGAAGCTGCCAGATATATTTCAGTTGGAGCCAGAAGGAAAACTATTGTAGTTCTAGTTAATGTCGTCAGGTTAAGGTGGACAGAGTCTTTGTTTTTTTCTTATTAACTAAGATTAGTGTTAACTTAAAGAGCCACTTCACTGATTTATTTTTTTCAGTCATTATGTAACTGGCCAGTGTGTGTATATATCTATATATGTCGCTTAGTATCACCTTGTTTAGTTATTCCTTTTTATCAGAAAATTCCCGGAGTCTTTTTCCTCAGATGGTCATGTGATTTTTTTTTCTGACCAGCTGAGTTTATGTGTTCTTACTAGAGATGAGCGAGCATACTCGATAAGGCAAACTACTCGAGCGAGTAGTGCCTTATTCGAGTACCTGCCCGCTCGTCTCTAAAGATTTGGCTGCCGGCGCGGGTGACAGGTAAGTTGGGGCGGTGAGCAGGGGGGGGGCAGGGGGGAGAGAGAGATCTCCCCTCCATTCCTCCACGCTCTTCCCCGCCGCTCCCCACCCCCTGCCGGCACGCGAATCTCTAGAGACGAGCTGACAGGTACTCGAATAAGGCACTACTCGCTCGAGTAGTTTGCCTTATCGAGTATGCTCGCTCATCTCTAGTTCTTACATTAGTCAGTTTTGCAGTCCGCATATTTTCTGAGATGGACCTTACTGGCCATTTATAGGAAGCCCATTTCTTGTGTCGTCCCTCTAACCAGTCCTTCTACTCTTTCTGTAGCTGCAGGAATTCCTGACTTTCGTTCGCCAGGTAGTGGATTGTATGCCAATCTACAAAAATACAACTTACCATATCCAGAGGCCATATTTGAAATTGGATTCTTCAAGGTAATGATACCAAATAGCTGCACGCTGTCACAGAGAAGGATGGGTAGAGGTCACTTCTTATATGCTAAATATGGGATCGTTTACGTACTGAAGGTGACCACACAGAGGCTCATGGATACAGGCTAGAGGTTTCTTATATCTCAGAGACCAATTACATTGTGTCACAAGGGTATATTTTCCTGTGTACTTACCTATATTTATGGTGCTAAATCCAAATATGGCAACCACAGTTGGCTGTCGGGCAGGAAAATGAAGCTATAGACATTATATGAAAGTAGGATATTCAATACTGTTCCATTTTGTTACAGAATGTTGACCATTAACACCATGGGCCCCATTTAGCACAACTGTCTAACAGTAAAACTGTTTTTGTTGCCCATAAGAACCAATCACAGCTCGGCTTTCATTTCTCAAACTGCCGAGGTAAAATGAAAGCTGCGTTGTGATTGGTTGCTGTGGACAACAGTCAGTTTTACTGTTAGACAGTTGTGATAAATAAGGTCCCATATTTTCCTAGTGAAACAATAAGGCACCTTCCAAATGCCGAAACAAACCAGACAGCTTTTACTATAATTGTGGGGAGTTACCATCTGGGAGACATAAGAAGATGTCATCTGTAATATGGAACGACTACAAGCATTACTTTGGATGTGAAATCGGAGATCAGAGCATTTCTGTTGTGCCACTTGTTATGTGACATTAATAAACTAGTGGAAAGGTCCAGGTACATCAGTGTCATTTGGGGTACCTATTATATGGAGGGAGCAAAAGGACCATGTGACGGACTGTTCTGTCTAACACACATCAAGGGCTTCACAAACAGAAAACCTAAAAGTCACATTGTGTACCCCAACTTGCCGTCTGCAATGATGCCGGTACTGCACTCTGAAACTATAACTGTTGTTGAGACTCCTATACCCATCCAGTGTAGCTGTTAGATGATATGGGTATATAAAAACACAACATTCGCATGAAGGAGTGATCCTCTGCTCTGGCTGACAAGCGTCACAAATGCTGGAGCCTCCTGTATGACATCAATAGGAGGGTGTATCTACAGCAGTTGGTGTTCGAGCCATAAAAGTTCTTTATACTAATGTTGAATTTATATTTTCTTTCTTGTAGCAAAACCCAGAACCATTCTTTGCTCTGGCCAGAGAGCTGTACCCAGGACAATTCAAGGTGAGTGCATGCGAACTTTCAGTATTTGTCAGTGAGCTATATACAGCCACCCCTTCTACTACTGTATGTGGTTAGAGATGAGCGAGCACGCTTGGTTAAGGCAGTTACTGGAGCGAGCATCGCTCTTCTCGAGTAACTGCATACTGGTCCGAGCAGATTCGGGGGGCGTCGGGGAGGAGAGAGAAAGATCTCCCTCACTCTCCCACCCTGCTGCCCCCCGCCGACCCCCCGAATCTGCTCAAACCAGTATACAGTTACTCGAGAAAAGCGATGCTCGCTCCCGTAACTGCCTTAACCGAGCGTGCTTGCTTATCTCTATATGTGGGGCAAGCACTACTGTTATACAGGGTATCGCTTCTACATTTCACCCCATGTTTCATTCTGGACAGAAGTCAGGAAGGGAATTTTTTCACCTTTAGAAGAGCACCTAGAAGGTGAGTGAGGAGACTTATAAGGCCATTCATGCTCCTCTGGGTAATATGCAAATAGGTAAGATGGAACAATATCTCTGCAGCGCCACCTATTGAAATGTAGCATTTCTGCACGTCAATGTCAGACTCTTGAAAACAAGTCTTATAACAATGACTGGGAATATGTAAACCAAAGTCGGTATAACCATACAGAGACAACTGTTTCAGTGTGATTGCCCCTCATCGGTGTGCAGTAGGTTTCTGGCTTGGCTAGTGAGAGGCCTATAGACGTGGAACTGGAAGGGTATCGTTTCTCTAGAAGGCTCTTAACTAGAGATGAGCGACTATACTCGCTAAGGCAGATTATTTGAGCGGGTAGTGCCTTAGCCGAGTATCTCCCCGCTCGTCTAAAGATTCGGGGGCCGGCGCGGGTGACAGGTGAGTTGCGGCGGGGAGTGGGGGGGGGGGATCTCCCCGGGATCTCCCCTCCGTTCCTCCCCGCTCTCCCCCGCCGGCCCCCGAATCTTTAGAGACAAGTAGGGAGATACTCGGCTAAGGCACTACCCGCTCGAGTAATGTGCCTTAGCGAGTATACTCGCTCATCTCTACTCTTAACCTGTGAATTTCCTTTCTCATCTTCTCCTGTACATTTATTTCTTCATTTGACTTACAATTTTCACTAAAATGTTATTCTCTTTTTTTTTTTAGCCAACGATTTGCCATTATTTCATGCGGCTAATGAAGGAAAAGGGTCTATTACTTCGCTGCTACACTCAGGTATTACATTGTTTTTTTCAGTACCTACATGTAACGTCATGGACATAATAATATTCTTCTCTTCACATTGACACATAGAACATTGACACTTTGGAGAGAGTGGCTGGTCTGTCTTCTGAGGACTTAGTTGAAGCTCACGGAACTTTCCACACCTCTCACTGTATTGGAACCTTTTGTAAAGCCGAGTATCCACTTTCTTGGATGAAAGGTATTATATTATAATTATATCATTACTCAGTGTAATTCTTGTCTCGCTCATATAACATCCTGAGAGACCAAACCTGCTTTATGGTGCAGGCAGATAAATGGTTTAAAGACTATGGTAACCTTTGTGCATGACAAATCAATAAACGCATATCTTACTAAATCCCTGCAGAAAAAATACGACGCACTTATCTGTTTTTTGCTTTGAGTTTTCATTCTCAGGCATTTAGAAAGTCTCATACTTGCATTGCCTCAAGTCCTCCATTAAGATTTCTGACTGCCTGGCATTCCCAGCATTGATCAGCTGGTGTCTCTAATTAACAAGCTCAGTTCCCCCTTACCTCTCCTTTGTCATAGGGTGTGCAGACACATCCATTCAATACTACACAGCCTTCTCTTCCTTTTACTATTTCCTAGAGGGGGAGAGATTGGTGGTGGAACAGAGAAGCAGGGTGTAGTTGATTACAATACAGCTCAAATGACAAGGTGGTGTGAAATGAGCTCCACTGAAAATGGAGCCAAATTAAACTATGGCTAGGTGGTTGGGGGGCAGATGATCTGGATGGAAGAGCAAAGTGCGATGAAATAGTAGCACTAGAAAGTGCAGCATGCTAGGGCATGAGGGCTTCCACCACTGTCATACAGCACTCTGTAGTACGTTTTCTCTCTCCAGACATATCACAGATTTTGCTACTTGTGGCTTGAAGTGAATATAATAAACAATGACCATCTGCTTTCCATAAACTGCATATTCCTGTGTGGAAGATTCACATCAACTTACAAATGACCGTGTGCTGCCTTCTTCTTGTCACAGCAGAAAGCCAAGTGGTCGTTTCTCAGAAATCCCTCACTGTGTAAGCAGCCATCAGTTTACTCTCACTGAGGATTTCGCTAACATGTTAGTCCTCTAGTCTGCAGTGCCTTGGAAAACATTACAAGCGTAAAATCCAAATAGTCAAAAGCTTTTAATGAAAACCAATTACAGAACCTCTTCATTTTCAAAAACACATTGATTAAAAGAAAGAAGCAACGGAGTGCTATGGTGTACATAGCCTTTAACGTCTGTCCATCCTGTCCTATATAAAGAATGCCATTTATTAGGGCCAGTTGCCTTTGACTGGGGCTAAATCTGTTGCAGAACTCAGAAACAGATCGTTGTAGCTCTGCCACAGATTGTGTAAGATCCACGTCAGAAACATTTGTGGCTCTGGCACTTCTTTAACGAGGCCTTAGGAGCTGAGCTTCACTCCTCTAAAACTCTAGACATACATATACACTATTTAAAATTTGTGAATGTCATATAATAATTTTGATTCTTCTTTTCAGAAAAGATCTTCTCGGATCTCATCCCAAAATGTGATAAGTGTAATAGCTTGGTTAAACCAGGTAAGACATTTCAGATGCAAACCACTTCCAGCACTTTCACATATTCATACATTGCGATTTGACCACAACAATTCTAGTCCCAATATGCACAAAAGCCAGTGTATGTAAATACATTTTAACATAAGACCATGTAAGAGAGGGGGGGCAATTTACTAAACCTGTCTAATAGTTAGAAAGTGTAAACGTAAACTAGGCAGTCTTTAAGTGTGCCAGATTTATCACAATGACTCATGTGGAATGATAAATCTGGCGCATTTTTAGACACTTCTGTAAATTATACACCACCTATTAGTTGGCATAGTTTATGCCAGTTATTGCGCCAAAATATTGGCACATGATATTCCATTTAGGTTACCCCCCTTTCAAGCAAAGCCCCACCCCTTGTTGGACAAGACATAAAAAGTCTCTAAAACACATTAATGTGGAGCAAGGCATGTAAAGGCCCATTTAAATGCAACGGTTATCATTCAAAATTCATTTAAGCGATCGGAAGTGAGCGATAATCGTTACGTGTAAACGCAGGCAGTCGTGCATTTTTCGTTCAATATTCGTTCGTCGTTGACTTTTAGTCCGCGTAAAATCAATCGTTTTTGGCAGTTCGCTTGGTTTAAATGACAATCGTTCAGCGATTTGTGGGGAGGTGTTATCATTTGGCGGGGTGTACTTGCTTGTGTCTAAAAAAGCAGAGCGATTGGCTGTCAGAAAAACAAAGCAACTCCTTTTACACACCCCACTTCAAACAGCTATACAGTAGAAACAAGTACAAGCAAGTTCACCATCTAAAGACGGAATAAACTGGCCAAAATATTTCACACAGAGTGAAGCTTTCAGCGGTGGTTTTGTTGTGCAGAGCTAGTTGAATCCTCAGCTGTGGTATTAAGGCCTTCAGAATATCGAATGATTATAATACAGCTTTTTATACCATATTGCCTATGGATACAGTGCTATTCCTTCAATAGCTGTTCTACACATTTCAAAACTTTTGTTTTCCCAGCAACTACATACCTATCACTTACTGATTGGTTCACAATACCTAATCAGAAAACGCCTATACTAGACATTGTTTTCTGCATGCACCTACCTCCCACTGATTCTTTCTCAATGCCAATACAGAGAACGCCTATACTAGACATTGTTTTTTTTTACCAGTGATTACAAACTTGACTCCTAGAGATTCTTTTAAAGGTCAATTCACAAAATTCCTTTTTTTTTTGCACTCAGATTCTGCACAGCCACCTAATTAGACCTACTTTCCAAGGCCAATCCATACTTACACATTTAGTTTCCTTCAGTAATGCACACGTCCTCCTATCAAACGATCTTCACTTGTAAACGCTACCCAGCGACACACTGAACGACTCAAATGCCCAGGCACGACGTCCATTTCTAGCGATAATCATTAGGTTTAATTGCTTATCTTTAAAAGCCCAACCGTCGCTCACTTTTGATCTCTTAAACACATTTTGAGCGATAATCGTTGCGTGTAAAGGGGCCCTAAAACAGTTTTTTGCTGCAATTTGTACCGGAAAATCGGTGTGTTTGCAGTAGTAATGTGATGGGAGCTGCTACTGATTAAATGTAATTAGAAAACCACAAACACTTAAAAGAAACATATCACTGCAATCCCCATGTCTGTTACTACCAGATGCTGTTGTCAGAGATGGCAGGATAAAGGCAGTGACAGATTCCATTGAGGTAGAACTGTAGAATTGTGAATGTAGAATGAATATTCTATAATATAATAAGTACATAACTATCAGAATTACCCCACTTCGCACGGTTCTATTTTGTGTAACTGCTTGTGTGTGTGGTTAAAAACTTTGTTTGCTACTAATATGAATTCAGCATGATAAATAGAGATGAGCGAGCGTACTCGGAAAAGCACTACTCGCTCGAGTAATGTGCTTTATCCGAGTATCGCTGTGCTCGTCCCTGAAGATTCGGGTGCCGCTGCGGCTGACAGGTGAGTCGCAGCGGGGAGCAGGGGAGAGCGGGCGGGAGAGAGGGAGAGAAAGATCTCCCCTCCGTTCCTCCCCGCTCTCCCCTGCAGCTCCCCGCTCCGTGCCGGAACCCGAATCTTCAGACCCGAGCACAGCGATACTCGGATAAAGCAAATTACTTGAGCGAGTAGTGCTTTTCCGAGTACGCTCGCTCATCTCTAATGATAAAGTATTCGTGGCAAGTAAGGCCTCCTGCAGACGGCCAGGTCAGATCCCGCTGCGAGAATTCTCAGAGCAGGATGCGAGCCGTGCCCCTGCAGTGACCACCACGGCTCACCTCCTCCCAACGTCTCCCCGCTCTGCTATGTGCCGGCTGCCGCGGTGAAATCGTGGCTGTCTGCACAGGATTGCATTATCTAATGCAATCCTATGGCAGCGGGCACGAACAGAAATTCTGCGGGAAATCGCACCGCGGAATTTCCACCCGTGTGCATTTGGCCTAAAGAAAATTGGCTTGGTGGTTATTCACAGAAATTTGACGTCTTGCCAGTGGCATACCAAAGAGATTTTAGTTAAAAGGGGTCGTCCAGTTACCGGATATCCCTGCTTCAATAGAACCCCCTGTATCAAAATAATAAAGTGATGTATACTTTAGGGCCATTTACATAAGACGATTTGTTCAAACAATCAAAATGGAGCGATAATTGTCCCGTGTAAATGCAAAAAAAATCGTTTACTATTTGTTCGCTTCTCCTTATTGCTGACTTCTAGTCAGCACAAAAAAACATTGCTGGATCGCAGGGTTCTCGTTGCGTGTAAACACTCAGCGCTTCACATAGAAGGCGAATGCAGCGGTGGACTCTGGCGGTCTAAGCACTCTGCATGAGCACTCACAACCTTAATGGTGACTTCAGTGCTCATTTAGATGACTGTTGTCCCATTACTCCTCCATGGCTGCCGGGATCCAGCGCCATGGCCCCGCTGTGGTCCTGCTGATTGCTGTGACAGATAATGTCACAGAAAATCAGGGAAACACTGTTGGCAATGAGAAGCTGCAGCATTGCAACCCATTCTCCTGGCCTCTGTGTTTACATCCTGAGCACCGTGATGCCAGAAACATGATGCTGCATTTCCTGTGACATCATCTGTCACAATAATCACTGGGACCACAGCACAACTGCAGCTCTGGATTCTGGCAGCTGTGGAGGAGTAAGTATAGTTCATGTTATTATTTTAATACAGGGGTGTCCAATTAAAGCAGGGTTGTCCAGTAAGGCCTCATGTCCATGGGCATAATCGAATTGCGGAATTCACATGGGTAACCCGCGTGGATGATTCGCAGTTCAATATGCCCATAGACTATCATTGGGCATCCACTGGTATTTAAATACCTGCGGATGTCAATTTTTTCCCGGCGTGCAGTTCGCACATGGGAAAAAAAACGCAGCATTCTTCATTTCTCTGCGGATCCCCCAGGGACGGCTTCCATTGAAGTCAATGGAAATCGTCCGGTCCGCGGCACGCCTGCAGCTGACACTGCGGACGTTCCGCGGATCGACGGGAAAGCAGGAGATTAAAAATAATTTTAAAAAAAGAGGCAAGGTGCATCTGCCGTGCAAAAGAAAGAAGATCCGGCTGCAACGGAGGAGACCCGCGCCGCATCCAGACAGGTGAGTAAATGTTATTTTTGCCTCATGTCTGCGGAAACGGCAGGAATCCACTGCAGGATTCTGCACTCAGCATCTGTGCGTGCCCGTGGACATGAGGCCTAACTAGGTAACCTCTTTAATATTTGTGTTTGTATTCTGATTTCTTTGCAAATATGTCCAGAACGGTAGGTCCTAGAGAGCTGAAACAGACCGTGCATAAAGAGCAAACAACTAAAATTAATTTTTATATATATTAAAAAAAATATATAAAATATATTATTGTTTTAAAATTATTATTACACTTAAGGGGGTTTCCAGGGAAATACTATTAATGACCTACCATCAGGATAGGTTATTAGTAGTTGATTGGCTGGGGTCCACTGCTCGGGACCCCAACCGATCAGCTGAGCAGGCAGTTACAAGCATCGGCCACTGCATGGGAGGTAGGCGCGGAAGCTTCTGCTCCAAATACACAGAGGTCGGTGTGGAAGAAGCCTCGCGCCAACCTCCTAATAGTGGCTGGTGCTTGTAACTGCGGGCACAGCTCCTATTGATTTTATTGAGAGCCATGTCTGCAGTTACAAGTGCTGGCCACTATTAGGAGGTCAGTGCAGAGACTTCTGCTCTGTGTTATTGTGGTGCTGACAACGTGCATCCGCTCAGCTGATCGGTCAGGGTCCCAAGCGACGGAGCTTGGTTGATCAACTATCGATGATAGGTCATCAGTAGTATGGAAAACCTCTTTAAGGATTAACTTGTGCTTTAACCCTTATGGTTCATATAAGCTGAAATGATTAGATATTGTAATAGTGAGATTGTAGAGCAATGTCACAAGGTATCTTTGGATTCAGTCCATCATTTCAGTTTGAGATACCCAAGTATGGTCCAACAAGGAAATCCAGTAGAGATCTATTTGGGTGGTCACACAACGGTCCTCCCATTTCACCGCACAGGTTTTCATGTTTTTGTAGACTTGACTTGATAAGAGACTAAGATGTTTTCATTAAAGGAAACACAAAGTTACGGTGCTGTTATGGAAGGTGATGGGGAGCCGGCTGATGTATTTTTTATACTCCCCTGATCTTCCAATCCCGCATGAAAATCTGACTCTTTTCAGATTGCTTGTTCTCTCCCATGGACTTGAGAGCTAGAGCATGCGCACGGCAGTCTGAAAAGAGACGGATTTCAGCAGGTAACAGAGCGGGACGGGAGAGCAGATGAGTATAAAACATACATGACCCAGCTCCCTGTGACCTGCCCTAACAGCACCATAACTTACTTTATGCTGCTATAAGGAGATGGAAGGTTCCTTTTAATAAGTACAGCAAAGAGGCCTTGAGAGCTAATTTCTAATGTAATGTATGCTTACTTTCAGATATTGTGTTTTTTGGAGAAAGCTTGCCATCCCGATTCTTCTCTGCCTTAAAATCTGTAAGTTGATAGCTATTGATATAATAAAATGTGCAATATTTCACCTCTTATATTAATAACTGGAAGAACATATCAGAATATTGGCTTACACACAGATTCCAAGTACACTTTAAAGCAGCTGTTCCACAAAATAATACTAACTTACTGTTACATCTGACAAAACAGATTACATTTTTAATTAGAATCATTAAAAATGCCCTCTTGTGTAGACATTGCTGTTACATACTTGTTACGAAGACTCTGGTGTTTTTCATTCTCATTCCTCTTGTTCATCTCTGAGAAGTTTCTACACCTTGATTGGAGTCACCTGTGGTAAATTCAATTTTAAAAGACTCACCCCTGTCTATATAAGGTCTCACAGCTCACAATGCACATCAGAGCCAAAACCAAGTCATAAAGAGGAAAGAACTGTCTGTAGAGCTCAGAAACAGGATTGTGTGGAGGCACAGATCTGGAGAAGGTTACAAAAATATAAATATAAGTGTTCTGAAAGTTCCCAGGAGCACAGCGGCCTCCAGAATTCTCAGATGGAAGAAGTTTGGTACAACCAGGATTCTTCCTAGAGCTGTCGACCCACCATACTAAGTAATCAAAGGAGAAGGGCCTTAGTAAGAGAAATAACCAAGAACCCAATGGTCACCCTGACTGAGCTCAAAAGATCCTGTGTACAGATGAGAGAAACTTCCAGAAGGTCAACCATCACTGCAGCCCTCCACCAATCTAGGCTTTCTGGCCAGAAAGAAGCCTCTCTCCAGTCAAAGACACATAAAAGTCTGTCTGATGCTTTAGAGCAAAATTCAGAGATATTCTTAATGAAAACCTGATCTGGTCCGCAAGGAGCCTCAGATGGGGCAGAAGGTTCACCTTCCAACAAGATAATAACCCTAAATATACAGCCAAGACAACACGAGGGTGGCTAAGGGACAACTCTGTGAATGTCCTTGGGTGGCCCAGCCAGAACCCTGACTTGTACCCAAACGAACATCTCTGGAGAGACCTGAAAATATCTGTCCACAAATGGCCCCCATCCATCCTGACAGAGCTGGAGAGGATCTGCAGAAAATCCCTAATCCAAAACATGTGACATCATACCCAAGACGACTGGAGGCTGTAATCGCTGCCAAAGGTGCTTCAACCAAGTGCTGAGTACAGGGTGGGAAGACTTATGTCAATGCAAAATATGTCAGTTTTTCATTTTTATAAAGTTACAAAGACTTCTTACATTCTGTTGTCACTTTGTCATTATGGGGTACTGAGTACAGAATGATGCGTTGGACACGACGTGGGTTTTATCAAGAGAACAGCAGGGTGCGCCATAACAAGTTTGTAACAGCAATATCTACACACAGGAGCATTTTTTTAAATGGTTGTAGTTGAAAAATTATGTTTTGTCCAATCTAAGGGTAAATTAACCCCTTAAGGATATTCGCCATGCATGTACGCTGGATGTGTAAAATGTTTATATGGAGCAGGTTCGGGAGGTAACTTCGACTGCAGCTGGTAACCATGTAGATGAAGTATAGCAGTATATTGTAGAAGCAATCAAACGATCGTAAGTTTAAGTTCTCCCAAAGCGGACTAAAAATAATGTAAAATGTAAGCGAGAAACTATTGTAAAATCTAACACTACAGAAAAACAATTCAAGAAGAATCCTGTGAATATGACAACAGAAAGCATTTTTGTTTTTAATGAAAGGGTTTTTAATATTTTTTCTAAAGTAATAAAATGGGCAAAACACTGTAAACATAGCATCATCATAATGGTACTAACCCATAGAAGATGTTAACATGGCATTTTTACTGCAGCAGAAATGCCTTTACACCCACTTAAAACAAATTTCAAAGTTCCCCAATACATTATAAGTTGCATTGTACCCTTAAGGCTGGGTTCACACCTGTGGCCGCTAATCCAGGGATTAGCCAGCCATGTGGATGACCTTTGTCAAAAATCTCGTCCACATGGGATGGCCAATCTGTCGCGGCAAAGCCAGCATTAGCCAGCGTTGCGGCACGAATTTCCCGGCCGCAGCATGTCAATTTTTTTTTTCTGTTGCGGACGCGCTCTCCTCTATGGGAGCATCGGCTGCAACGGAAAAGCATGTGGCCAAGCCGCTCCAAAACCCACGGCTAAGTGCCGCGGGTTTTAAAGCTGTGCTTTCCAGGCGGAAACCTCGCTGTCTTTCGCTGGGCCAAACCACGAGATTTACATCGGGATTCCACCTTGTGGGAACCCAGCCTAAAAAAATACAATTCATCCTGCAAAAAACAAGCACCTGTACAGCTGTGTTGATGGAAAAATGACAAAGTTAGAGCTCTTCGAACGCAGGGAAGAAGAAAAGGGAAAACAAAGACCCTAAAAATAGTTGGTAGTTAAAAACATAAAAAGGGCAAACAACCCTGATGGAGGGCAAAAGGACACTCAGCCCTTATGCAGGTTAATGGGGCCTGTGTACTGGCCAGGAGTTTCCAGATACATACAGCAGCCATATTCATGTACTCGTGGTGGTGGAAATACTTTGTAATACTTGAGCTGATTGTCTTCCTTGCCTCACTAGGATTTCAAGAAAGTCGATCTCCTTATTGTGATGGGAACATCCCTTCAGGTGCAGCCATTTGCCTCACTTGTTGGCAAGTAAGTACTGTTCTGTCTTTTCCCTTGCACTAATAAAGTACTGTCATCAATGCCCATTTTTCGAACGTGAAGTTGTTTTTTACTATGGTACTTAGGAGACTCTTGGCATTTAGGCTGTCTTGACTTTGCTTGTAAGATTGCATGGTGAAGGCACCAGAGAATTGTTTGTTCATAACTGATGTTGGACATATAGAAAAATATTACCCACAACCAGAAGTAATGGCTGTTTTCTGTTTCCAGGGTTCCTAGTAAAACGCCGCGTTTGCTAATCAACAAAGAAAAGACTGGAGAGGTAGGCAAACGGGAAAATGAAACGGTCCCCTGTCTGTCTTTAGGAGTCTAACTTATATCACTTGCTTTGATTTCACACCTCAGGGCGACTCATTTTTCGGACTTCTTGGTTTGGGAGGTGGCATGGACTTCGACTCAGAGAAAGCTTACAGGTAATACAACATATTCGCATGTCATTCGGAAGCATTTAGTGCACTTGCTCGGGTATAAACTTGCAAGTATTTTTCATTTAGACAGGGGGGGGCACAAGCTGTGGCCGGTGGTGCCGATCAGTGCTGCCCTCGACACCCTCAGTTTTGGCACTGTTGTGCGGAGGAAGCGTTGTGTGGTTGGCACTCTTATGGGAATGTGAAGTAGAATTTTGAGCTACTTAAGGAGTAAGGAAGCGTTCCCACACTTTAGGATTACATCAGGGGTTCCGGCACAGCTGTTTTCAGCAGCTATGACGGAACCCCCAAAAGGGAAAGGAATGGGACCATTCACTTGCATCAGTCACAAGGACACCACCTTGGTGTCCGTTCTACAAAGATTCTGTTTATTTCCATTTTATTTGGAGTATAAAATAACGTAGTGGACTACACTATTCTACATCCAAATATAATGGAACCCTTGTAAAAGGGGCACCAAAGTTGTACCCTTTTCACTATTGCAAGTGAATTGGTCTACTTCTATTCTATTCTGAATACGTCTGATGTGGCCTATTATTGTATCTCTGCCATTCTAATTGTTACTTGCATTTGCCTTAAGGGATGTGGCCTGGCTTGGAAATTGTGATGATGGGTGCCTTGCTTTAGCTGACTTCTTAGGATGGAAGGTACGTGCAACTATAAGATAAACCACTACAGATTTGTGAACACACACAGCTCCTTTCACAGACTGCTGACGTCTGCCTTCGTTTTGGATTCTGATCCTTCTTAGGATGAATCCAAAAAGTAGGCAGATTTGGGGCTTTGTAATGGGATGCAAATAGCAAGATGTAGGCTGATATTTCCTGTATACATGGATTCAGACTCCTTGGAAAGCAAAAAGTAGCATCAAGAACTAGGTAGGCTGATCTTGGATCGCTTCGGGTCATTTCAATTGGACATGTTAACCTCATTGCTCTGGCAGGGTATAGGATGCTTGTGTTCTTCCACACTTCTTGTCATATTACAGTGCATAAATACAGCAACTGCTTTATTAATAGTCATTCCTTATTCAGAATGCATTACACTAAGACACTGGACATTACAGATGTACTGTTTGCATCTGGAGCAGCACAAGTCGAAATGCATGTGTATTTCAATAAGTGACCACAAGATGGCATCAGAGTGTCTATTTGCAGTTGTAAAACTATGCAAAGAAGTGATGAAATAATCCTCTATGGTGCCACCTATTGGAAGGTAGCTACCCTGCAAGGCGATATTTGACCTTTCAAAAGACCTTGCAATATGACTAAGGACATAAGCCAAACTAGACTATCCATGTGCTGCCAGAGGTTTTGGTGTTCTTGCCCTTCACCAGTGCACAGCAGGGTTCTGGTCAGCTAGGTGAGAGGCCGTGAATTTGAGTTTTGCGGGTGTAGAGAGTCTTCTAGGCCTTGCTCTCTCTAATTGTACAAAAAAGCAGCAACCTGTTTAACCCCTTAGGGTTAATGCAGATTCATAAGGGCTTGTTTGTGAATTATATCAGCTGGATGAGTAACATTTCATGTACTGTGTTCTATATGTACCACAAATAACCTGATAACTTTATTTTGAGGGTTGTTGTTATTATGGCAATAACAAATTTATACTTTGTTTTAAATACGTTTTGCACAATAAAAACTTAAAATCAATTGCTTTTGGCCTCATGCCCACGGTGGGGTCGGATTCCGACTGCGAAATCTCACAGCAGAATCAGACCCTGTGCCCCAACATTAGCCTCCACGTACATGTCTTCTTTCTGCTTTGTGGATGTGCCAGCTGGCGCACCATCGCACATGCGCAGTGCAGAGAGCCACGCTAGCGATGACGCAGATACGCTGCGACTCGCCGACGGCTTGCATTGCCTGCAATAGAAGCCGTCCGTGCGAGGCTTGCATTAGAATAGGGCATGCTGAAATTTTCCCCTGCGCGTGGAAAATCACAGTTGATTTCCGCTCATGGGCATGGAAAAGCAATTTCCATAGCATGTCCTATGGGCGGTATTTGCTGCAGGATCCGGAGGCGAACTCTCGCTCCAGATCCCGCAGTGCAAATACGGCCGTGGGCATTGGGCCTTTGTGTTACTGCAGTCAAGGTGCCATAACTTTTTCACCGTAAAGGATAAAGTGTTCATTTTATAGTATTTTTTTTTCTGTTCTGTAAACTGTATTGAATGTTTGTTTGTTATATTCCCATTAAGGTAACCTTTAATTACTTCTGTAACACATTGCAATAGTTGTAATATATCATATCTGACAGGCAGTATAAGAGGCTCATGTACTTGCCAAAGCTGAGGGTCTTTGTTAGCTTGCCATGGCAGCCAGAGGCCTATCTGCACCCCTCTCTCTGTCAAACCACTTATTTGTTGTGGTGGCTATTGACCGAGGCATCTAAGCAGTTAAACAGCTAGGATCTGCAGCTGGGTGTCAGTTATATGTTGCATCTGACAACCACTATTAAGGTCAGCTTCTGAGCCTCCTCCATTCATCTATACTGTAATAGTACCCACTCCCCACACTGTACTATTGCCATAGTGGGAGCATTGCTGCCTACAAGGTAGACTAGGAGGCTGGAAATGACCAGCTGGACTTTGCTGTTTTCGTAGCTCTCATAGAACTGAATGCTTACATAATTTTCAACTACATCCGGCCAGCGCATACAGCCAGGGCAGTCGGGCCACAACTCGAAGTACGTACGGATCCAATCTCTGGGACCCACACCTATCAGAATTTTATGGTATATGCTGAGGATATATCATAAAAGTTGAGATGGGAGTACTGCTTCAAGGGAAACAAAATCACCGTTATGTTCTGATCTATCATACAGACATGTGAGAAGATCACATTTAAGAAATCCTATGCCTCCACTGATTTCCAGAATTAAAGGGATTTATGGAATGCTTATAGGGTTGTCCCCATGTTATAAATGAATTGCGTATATGGTAGCTCTGGGACCTCCATAATCCTGAGAATAAAGGTGCAACAGCACTGCATCTCTTTGGTTTCCCCTGAACCTCAATGCTCTTGTGGCCACCCGCCTGTGCAAGGAGCAGCAGCGTGACCCCACTCACTGGCAAGTAGCCGGTGCACCACTGGGAAGGAAAAGCAGTGAAGAGAACCTAGCCCCAAATCTGCTTTATAGGACGGTAATAAGACTTTAAAAAAATTGTCCCACTAAAACAACTTACCTGATTAGTGCCGGTGTGACCTCTAATACCTGCAGTGATCACTAGAATGGGGGGCCCAAGTCTCCCTGTATGGATGGAGCGGCGTTTATTTGCATACAGTGTCACGTGACTGACAGAGATGGCTGATCACAAGCTCTGAATGTAGGTCACAAACGTAATGTAAGTAGAGCCTTCATGCATCTACCACACCACAGAAGATCAATATCCCTATAAAGATGGAGAGTGTCTGCTAATGTCATTACTATTAAATGTCGATTTCTATTTTCTGAAGATTTTCTTTCATCGGGCTGCGACATTTTTTTTAAATTTGTGTATTAAACCGTTCACATGATCTATACATAGTTAAAATATATATATATAGACTAGCTGATATACCCGGCTTCACCCGAGTTAATTTGGTACTGGTGTTTATCTGGTGTTCATACGGAAAATCTTATGAAGTCGTGGTTACTTTAGAGATACCGAGGAAAAACATATGTTCACCATTTTGCATAATTCTCTGCGTTACCCAGGAAACACCACGTGGAGGTAACCATGTGACGTTTACTTTATATAAAATGACATCAGGAAGTGAGAGAATTAGATTACGTACATAAAATTTGGACACTAATTCTTTTGCGCATAGAATTGAATAATCAAGTTGAGACCCATTAACTTTTCCTATTTATGACATAATCAATGCTCGTGCCAAATTTCCCGTTTCTATGACATCGGAAAGTGAAAAAACTACATTCCGCACGTAAAATTTGGACGCTAATTCTTTTGCGCTAGAATTGAATAATCGAGTTGGGACCTATGAACTTTTCCTATTTATGACATAATCAATGCTCGTGCCAAATTTCACGTTTCTATGACACCGGAAAGTGAGAAAATTAGATTCCGTACGTAAAATTTTGGATGCTAATTCTTTTGCGCATAGAATTAAATAATCGAGTTGGGACACATTAACTTGTCCTATTTATGACATAATCAATGCTCCTGCCAAATTTCATGTTTCTATTACATTGGGAAGTGAGATAATTAGATTCCGTACGTAAAATTTGGACGCTAATTCTTTTGCGCATAGAATTGAATAATCGTGTTGGGACCCATTAACTTTTCCTACTTATGACATAATCAATGCTCGGGCCAAATTTTAAGTTTCTATGACATTGGAAAGTGACAGATTTAGATTACATACGTAAAATTTCGACGCCAATTCTTTTGCGCTAGAATTGAATAATCGAGTTGGGACCCAATTACTTTTCCTATTTTGGAGATAATCTATGCGTGTGCCAAATTCATGTTTCTACGACATCGGGAAGTTGGAGAACTTTTGACGAGTCAGTCAGTCAGTCAGTCAGTGAGGGCTTTCAGCTTTATATATATATAGATTTATTTATTTACAATATGCACACACACAGGGGTGGGCAAAAATATTTAAACACCATACGAAATGCATGTCTTAAAGGGGTTGTCCTGCGCCGAAACGGGTTTTTTTTTTTTTTCAATAGCCCCCCCGTTCGGCGCGAGACAAACCCGATGCATGTGTTGAAAAAAAAAACCGGATAGTACTTACCCGAATCCCCGCGCTCCGGTGACTTCTTACTTACCTTGCGAAGATGGCCGCCGGGATCTTCACCCTCGGTGGACCGCAGGTCTTCTGTGCGGTCCATTGCCGATTCCAGCCTCCTGATTGGCTGGAATCGGCACACGTGACGGGGCGGAGCTACGAGGAGTAGCTCTCCAGCACGAGCAGCCCCATTCAACACGGAGAAGACCGGACTGCGCAAGCGCGTCTAATCGGGCGATTAGATGCTGAAAATTAGGCGGCACCATGGAGACGGGGACGCTAGCAACGGAGCAGGTAAGTGAATAACTTCTGTATGGCTCATATTTAATGCACGATGTATATTACAAAGTACATTAATATGGCCATACAGAAGTGTATACCCCAACTTTGTTTCGCGGGACAACCCCTTTAAGTTACATGGGATTATAAATCATATTTCAATAAGACATGTAGAGACCGATTTTAAGTCGCAGTAGTATGTCACAGATGATGCCGGGCGGAAGTGAACATCTGCCTGAGCAACAAGGTTCCATTGGTCAGGGGTTTGAGCCAATCAGTTGCTGTTACCAGCTGGCTCCCAAAAGCACCCAGAGCAGGGCAAGAGGTGAAGTAAACACAAATTTAGTGGGAAAGCTCTCAGCCAAGCTAGGATCAAACGGGCAGCTCAGTGCTAATGAATAAAGTTCCATGCATTTCGTATAATGTTTCCATATTTTTGTTCATTCCCTGTATATATACCTTTTGCACTTTTTTTCTAACATTCCTGTGTACATTCATCCCAATATTGTAGCCTGCATGTGCCAGATTTTGAACATACGTACAACTGAGAGACTGACAATTGGGTGTCGCTCTTGTCAAGATGAGGGGTACACAAATCCATATATGCTGTATAAGGTCTGATTTATATTTACAGTGCACTTAAAACACAAGAAAGCCATGTGATCGACCGCATATTATACATGACCCCATAAACAAGTGGGCATTGGAGTTGCATTATAGCAGGGTAGCTGTGTATGTATAATCAGTAGATTAAGTACTAATGCTGGGAGAAAGGAACTCTGATATAATTACTGAAATAGTTTGCCTTTTATGCAGAAAAAGGAAGAAAATTAGAGGATTTCACATTAGCTTTGTGGAACATTGTGGTTACTTTTGTAAAGAGTGATCACTGGAAGCTAATCTGGTTATGGTGGACTGCGTGTCATAGTGTAACTGACTTTTACGTTGTTCAGTTCTACCAATGGAAATGTATCTGCAACTTCCTAAGAAATGTGGTAATTTGGCAACATTTCCCTCTTATTCTTGAGATGATGCATTAATTAATAAAGAGTAGGAGGAGTCTGATTGTACTAGACCTTCCCAGTGTACTTTCTGTTACTTTTTTAATATACATTAAGTATTCCTGAATAATTTTCTTACTATACTGTATAAGGGTTCAGAGCTCTGTTTGCTTCATGTGATGCTTTGAAATATCCTTTTTACAGAGGTAAGAAAAAAAAGGCTTGGCAGTCACCACTAGAGGGAGCAATCCGTAAACACCTGTATAAAAATGAACTGGGAAAAAACACAGTCCCATAAAGTAAACTGTACATACACACTAGAGACAAAAGTATGCTGACAGACTTCATAATTATTCAGCGCAGGTGCTTCCGACGCTCTTTGCAAACAGGTATATAAACAGCCCTGCAATCTCCACAGATAAGCAGTAGCAGTATGGGTCGTACTGAAGAACTGTCCTAGTACCTATTTTCACAGCATTGCCTTAGTATCTGCCCCAGTGATCTGTAAGTTCTGTTGTGAAGTTGAAGCGTTTAGTAGTAACAACAGCTCAGCCACAGAGCGGTATACTGAGCAAATGTGCAGAACAGGGCAACCAAGTGCTCAAGTGTGTGATGCATAAAAATCATCTACATTAGGCCGGTTTCACATCTGCGTTGGAACCTTGGGACAGAAGTTCCATAGCAGATCCAGCTTAAAATACTGGAAAATCCATCCAAACTTCCACGTGACCAGCGCTGCTGTGGGAGGAGCCATTCTGGAGTTTGGTAGAAAGTACTATATACTGTATAAGCACCAACACAAAGACCCACCTACTGAGCCAGACAGCAGCTATCAGGACCTGTGTTCATGTCTTTGTCATGTGATCAGTCACATGTGTGGGTGGAGTCAGCGATCACATAACCAGGGGCTGATCAGTGTATACAGGAGTCTGCAGTGGTGGTTACAGTCCATGCTGGATGAGCTGAAGGGATCAGGATATAGCAGAGCTGTGTGTATTATGTGTAGGCATCAGGATGGATGTAGTAGAGCTGTGTGTGTGATGTGTGGGGATCAGGTTAGATGTAGTAGAGCTGTGTGTGATGTGTGGGGGATCAGGATGGATGTAGTATAGTTGTGTGTGTGATGTGTGGGGATCAGGATGGATGTAGTATAGTTGTATGTGTGCTGTCTGGGGATCAGGATGGATGTAGTAGAGCTGGGTGTGTGATGTGTGGGGGATCAGGATGGATGTAGTAGAACTGTGTGCGGGATCAGGATGGATGTAGTAGAGCTGTGTGTGTGATGTGTGGAGGATCAGGATGGATGGAGTAGAGCTGTGTGTATGATGTGTGGGCATCAGACTGGATAGAGTAGAGCTGTGTGTGTGATGTGTGGGGATCAGGATGGACAGAGTAGAGCTGTGTGTGTGATGTGTGGGGTATCAGGATGGATGTAGCGGAGCTGTGTGTGTGTGTCTGGGGATTAGGATGGATGGAGTAGAGCTGTGTGTGTGTGATGTCTGGGGATCAGGATGGATGGAGTAGATGTTACCATGCAGGGCAGCGCAGGGTCCCGCGGTCAGCGCGCGCCACCCCAGCGTCGGCTCCGGCGTCCTGAAGCCCTGACGTCGGGGCTCTCCCGACGACGTGAACGGCTGGTGTGCAGCGGCGTGGGCGTGTCCACCCGCACTCCTCCATCTCTCTTGTGCAGTAGTGGGGGAGCTGGCTCCTCCCACTCTCCGCCCCAGGGCAGAGTGTTTCATTTATAAGGCGGGCAGTGACCTGAGCTCACTGCCAGTTATTGGTTCTGTTAGCCACTAGTCAGTTCTGCCTGTCTCTGTCAGTCAGTCAGTACTAGTTGCTAGTCAGTCTCTTTCTAGTGTGCCTTTTACTCAGTCTGTTCTGGTTCTGTCTGCTACTAGCTAGTCTGTCTGCAGCTACCCTCAGCGAGCCCTAGTTTGCCAGTCAGTTTCCTTCAGCCTGCCTGTAGCTTTGGTTGTTCTGTTGGTCTTTTCCATCTGCCTCTCTGTCGGCACTCTGTCCCCCCATCAGTTAGTTTCCCTTGTCAGTCGCCAGGTCCCTAGCCAGCACAGCGACCGTCGTCCAGTTGTCTGCCTGGGATTAGCCAGGGCCGAGGCAAGTAGGCAGGGACAGTGGGGTGCGGGAAGTTCAGGGCACCCCACCTGGCGCTCGGGGGGTCAGAGTGCTGTAACAGTAGAGCTGTGTTTGGGGGGAATCAGGATGGATGTAGCACAGCTGTGTATAATGTCTAGGGATCAGGAAGGATGTGCCATGTAGCAGAGTTGTGTGGTGCATTGCGCCACCAGAAGCACTGGTACTATAATGTCCTAATAATTACTAGTGTTAATACTAGCATACTAAGACATTTTGGGCAATTGTTTGCTTCCATGTTCCTGCATGACCATTTGAAGATTTTGGTTGCAGGAACTTAAGGGGCTGGATAAGCCCTGACCTGAACCTCATCAAACAGCTTTAGGATAAATTGAAGACCAAATGTGAGCCGAATCATCTCATCCCAACATTAGTGCCTGACCTCACATATGCTCTTTTGACTAAATGGGCACAAATTTTAATAGACACACTCCAAAATGGTGTGGAAAGCCTCCCTAGAAGAATGGAGTCTGTTATAGTTACTAAAGGGACCCAACTCCAAAATAACGCCGCATGGTTTCTTAATGAGATGTCCAAAATGCTCATACAGGTGTGATGGGCAGGGGTCCAAATTCTTGTGTAACTGTTCTAATATTCCTCAAACACATTAGGAAATCTGCTTACCACCGATAACACAAGTGTCGTCCTTTTTGCATTATATCCAGCTAAAAAGACTGACGGATGGAAACCTTGTGAAATAGAGAACAAAGAGGTCTCCACTGCACACATTAAATCCTATGGTTCCATCCTGGTTTCTGTCTGTGTCGTACTTGACATAAAAGATGGAATCTCGGGACTGAACCAGAGCTGCATAAGGAACCGCTATGTGAAAGTTATCCTTACTCTTCTGTGCTTCAGTCGCACTTCATTAGAAGTGATGGTCCATGTATTGTCTGCTGTACGTCTGCTCTGAGCAATGCCATAGATGGAGTCAACTGTAGTTTGACACAACCGGCTGACCTCTGGGTGAGACAGTTGTGTTGAAGTTATGCACCTTAAAGGTGTACCACCATAGACTTTTACCACCTATCTATAGGTGATAAAAGTCTGATTGGTGGGGTTCTCACCACTGAGACCAACGCTGATCCCAATAGGTCATGTGTCCCCCTCTCCTAATCACTGTGGACTAACTGCATTTTCAATGGGACAGCTAGGGATAAAGTGCTTGTACTCTGCTACATTGGCCCTATTGAAATGAATGGAGCAATGCTGTGCATGTATGACCACCACACCATTCAGTGTCCTCCTCACTGCAGGTGGGTGCAGTGAGCCCGCAGTGAAGAGAAAAGGCAGACCCCGTCCCCCCATTGATCAGACTTTTATTACCTATCCTATGGATTCACTGTTTGGCTTCCTACCGCTGACCCTACCCCCTTCCCAACCCCATAACCCACTTTCCTTGGAGTAGCTGAGTTTCTGGATACAACATGACCACACATAGTTCTATCTGGCCTTGATAGAACCCGCTGGAGTGGGAATCACATAGATGGTGTGGCAGAGGAGACGAGCTGTAGCTCAGCTGTATATGTTACATTTTTGATATGTACTGGATGAGATGAGAATGATAAAAACTGTATATAGATTGGTAAATGTGGGTTTCTAGATTAGATTACACGATATAATTAACTTTTCACCACGTGTGCTAAACTAGTCCTGTGAATCAGATGTGTGACTTTGTAATCGGAAGTACACTACTAGATGGACCTACAGTATCTAAAATTTGTCGGCTGTTTGGCTCCAGTCTAACTTGCTGATACTAGAGCATTGGCCTGTGCAAATCACCAATACTGCGGCATATATATGCTGCTGATGTTTTGGAAGAACCGATAATCTGGAACCTCAGCAGTCTCATGATGCCAGAAGATCAACATTTTGCCGTAATCTACATTTTGTGCCCCCATCCCATTAATGAATATTCAATGATTCACTTATAGCCTATTTATATAATGCATATTTTGGTTACTATTGTCCCTTTACCAATGCCTTTCATAGGACCACATTTCTATAGTTACTTAGAAAAAAAACTAACGTCCATTAGGCTGCTTTTAGACGGAATGATATCGTTCAAATGAGCGAACGTGAACGATAATCGTTCAGTCTAAACGGGAGCCCACGACCGAACAAGAATCATTCCCTTCTCACTCGTCATTCATTTTATGCAGGCATAAAAATCATCGTTGGCTTGTTCACTAATCGTTCCATTTAAACAGCAGTCGTTCAGTCTTTCACATTCGCTAATGTGAAAGACTGAACAATTCTCGTTCAATGAGTCAACAATGAATTTGCATGTCTAAACAGGCTGCAGGAGAGCGGACCAGTTAGTGGTGACGTCACCGGCTCATGCAAATGAGAACCAGCTGGTCTAAAAGGAGCCTTAAGTGCAGCTGTTCTCAGATCAATTATAATTAGACTAGGATACTCTATTTTACTTTTTTTTTTTTTTGTTATAGCCTGAAGTTTTCCCTATACAAAAGTAACAGTCACTGGAAAAATCTCTTGGCTTTTGCCAAACCATAGGTATACCAAATGGCAACTTATCACGTGTTGCCTTCCACATCTGTAAACTCTCAACACACTGCTTACACACCTTGTGAGGGGCCCAAGACTTATTTTGATCACCAAATTTAACTTTGAAATATGCAAAATAGGCCTGCTTGACAAATGCAGGAATGGTGAAACTGCCACAGATATAGCAAAAGGAATCTGGCCTGTTTAGGCGCTTACGACAAGAAATAACGGTTGCAGACATGATCTGGAGGAAAGGAAGTATGTGTGTAAATACAAAAATAATGTATCTAATTCACTACATAGTGTCACACAGCGCCTCACCACCCTGTCGCACTTGTAACTGAGTAGCCTAGACAAATAACGACCTGTTGCCAAGGTCATCCTCCACCCCTCCCCACTCCAGGAAGGAAGGTTCACTCTCAGCCAATAGGAGAACACTAGTGCTCCACTCGAACCAGGCTTTAGTAAACGCGTTAAGTTAAAGAAAAAAACTTGACGTAATAGAAGAAAACTAACTGCATTTTATGAATCAGCACGCCTATTTTAGTCTAAATCACCTGAAAAACCAAAGTCAACAAAAACTTTGTTCAAAATGTTTCCCCGGCATCATACATCATTAAGTGCTAAAATGCTTAAAACCCTCAATGCCATTTGTCTATCATTAGACACACATCTGGTCCTTTTTTAAAATGCCATCATTGTCCCTGCCATTACTACCTGTTAGGTCAGGGCAGTTATAGTTTCCCTACTTAAACCGTAAAGAACACTTCCTTTTATTGATGTCTGAATCGCCTTTTTTTCCGCATGTGAAGAATGTCTCCTGGTCCTTTTGGCTCTTGGAAAGGATAAATCCTGTGCCAGTTCTTTATATTAGCCACACACATCTTTATACATGATGTTCAGATCCCATTGGCCAAGTTTGAGAAGTCTAGTCTTGTTTTTAATCATGCAATAAGTTCAGCTATCACGTGTATTAACCCTTTCCAATCCAATTTTCCTGCCACCCGCACACTGCTCAGCTCTTATTTATTTTGGGTAGGAAAGCACATTGTGGATTCCTTGGAATTACTCAACAGGAATACATAAAAATGACCCCTCATGATGATTTTACTAGCAATTTTTTGAAAATTAAATGCGTATTTCACATCGGGAAGATCATTAGTAATAATCCTGTAAATATATATATATTGATATAACGTACATTTATATAATAAGACTTATTCATTTCTAATTTCTCTAATGCTATCTGTCTGTCTATCTCTGTAATACAGTTCTATACAGAGCATCCTATAACTGCTTACAATGTGTGTAGCACGTTTCTAACACTATGCCGGACAGCTTTCCGATGTTGGAGCTGTCCTGCATAGTGTTAGAAACATGTGCCGGACCTTGCCCGACAGCGGAGATATGCAGGGAAATCTCAATGTCGGATGAGGTCTGATACTGGATTGGAAATGGTTAAAAAGGCAGTTCGTGTCACCAGTGAGAAGTGAATGATTGTGACAGTACATCCTTTCATCAGATATTGATTGCAATATTGAACTTCTTCTCTTATGCTCTTCTGTTTTAGGCCGAGCTGGAAGAAATGGTGAAGAAGGAACACGCAGCCATTGATGCAGCTACACAGGAGAGCTCCCCTAAAAAGACAGAAGAGAACTCGTCCCCCAAGAAAAAGCAGGATGATAAATCAGCGGAATAACCGCTTAATGTGACCTCTCTCATCTTCATTAATACACCTCTAACAGCTGCGGCCACAGTTCTGGCTCTTTATACCGGGTGCTACCTGGGAACTTTTACTAAGGATATTTTCTATAATTATGTCAAAAGTTAGATAAAAAGCCTTCTGCCCCCAATAACGTCTAAATCTCCAGATAGTGCCATTCAGTGCCACAGTAATTACTGCTGAATCATATGTTACCATACATTAGTAACTATATAGAAAGAAACCAGGTGGCCTATATGTAATGTCACTCAAGCAATCAAAATACTAACAACCACTTGTCTGTGAGTGAGTTACATGCTCCACCCTGATCACATGATGGTGACGTCATCACAGGTCCTTCATTCCTGTGCAGATTACAGGCAGACTACACCCCTACAAACCCCCGTAGCCTCAGTTGCTATGAAATACTAACAACCACCTATGCGTAAGTGAGTAACTATGTGAGTTACATGTGAAGATGCCACTGTCATGGGATCAGTCACCAGGGCTCTGAGCTCCGCCCCAATCATATGACGATGACATCATCTCAGGTTCTGTATGCACACGGCTGCTGTCCGCCTCTGCTGGTTTAGGACCTGTGACTAACTCCAATCCCTTTCACTATATTAGCTTAGTCCAAACATAATGAAGTGTGAAATGGCTTCCTAAATTGTCTTCGTAATTCCGGCCCCTGGTGGCCATGACATAAAGACAGATGTTCTGAGCCATGGTTGACTGAGCTGGGAATACCCTTCTAATTAGTACATTTGTAGTTAACATAGGTAATTCTATTTATTGACTGAGATATTGACGTATTTCTATTCCGATTCCATATTTTTAAGTGACTGTGGGAAGTGCAGCCATATCGGTTGTTGCTGTAAAGTTAGCTTCTCAGCGACTTTTGCAGAAATATCATTTAACAGCCTGTGCAATCAATGGCTGAGTGACTGTTTATTGCAACAGAGAGATCTCTGACAGTAAAACACAGAATTACCAAACTCCGGCTGATTTACTAATCTTGGTTTGGGTGGAAATCCTCTCTAACCCTGGGGAACTACACCTACTCAGACAGATGAAGATGATAACTTTTTTATTTTTCAAAAGTAGCTGTACAACAATTGGCGAAGATCTCAATGCAGTCTTGTTGTAATAAAAGAAATGAAATTAGTAGTGCTCTGGTGGCGCCAGTTCGAAAGTTTGATGGGGTGAATTTTCACCCAGGCTTGTATTCCAGGGTTAGATTATGATTACTTGCAGAAGGGAAATTACATTCTCATTTAAACCAATGTAACTCGTTTCTTATCTAGGTGGTATATGCCAAGGTTTATACATGTGTAGCAGTTGTACATTCTGTAAATGCCACCCATACATCTAGGAAAATGCAAGTGATTTTCCATTGTACTCCCAGTGCTTATAAAGCAGTACTAATGGTGCATGTACACATCATTTCTTCATCTTCCAAGATTATGTCATTAATTGCTGTTATTACTTACCAATTGTAATACACTGGGCTCTTTTCAGTAGCTAATCTTAAATGATATCACCTACTCTAGCACAGTTGGCTACAATACGAGATAACTGTGACAAACGGGAACTACATTGCAGAACAGAAACCATATTGTTCTTCGGAAAAAGTCCCTTATGTCTTTTCTTTTTTTTAGATTCGTTATATAATCTTTCAAGCTATTGAAGGGGCTGTCTAGTTGTAAGCACTGATGACCTATCATTAGAATAGCCCATCAGTACTATATTAGCAGGGGGCTGCTACCCAGTATCCCCACTGCTCAGCTGTTTGTCACGCTGGTGTGCAAATACACTAAACCAATTTTTGCAGGAAGCAGACAGCTCCGTTCTTACTATACTGCCCAGGTTTAGTATTACAGGCCAAAGTCCTATTCATTTCAATGGGAATTTTTGCCTGCAGTACCAAGCTTGGCCACTGCAGAATGAATGGCGCTGTCTGCTTTCTGCAGAAATCAACTCTGGCCTAGTGAACAGCTGATTAGTGGCAGTCTCGGGCAACAAACCCCTGCTGATGTACTACTGATAGTTTACAACTGGGCAATCCCTTTAACGTGTTAATTTCCTAAAATGCTGCAAATAATTACTTCCAGTGTCTTTTCAGAGAAGATCCATTCATCGTCTATAAACTGAGTTATAGGCATGATAGAGAAATGACTCAGGGCCGTTCTTCACGGAACAATTATCGGTCCGTTTTATTGGTGGATCGTACAAACGTCGTAAACACAGCCAAAGATCGAGCAACAAACGATAATTTGTTCACTTACTGTTAGTTGTTCGTTTTATGCAGCCATGAAAACCTAATGATCACCGGCCCATATAAACACGCAGTCATTCATCTGTAACGACGGATTGTTTATTGTGAATGGAGGCGACCGACCAGAAGAGATCTCCGGCACACTCAGCGGCTATGTCTGAAAGCACAGGAGCAATAATATTTGGGACGACTGTTATCCCGTGTGAAAGAACCCTTAGCATAGACTAATATATCACCTATGATTGGACATATCCCATTGGAAGGAGAATGAGAATACCCAGTTGTCAGGATAGTAATATATTTCCAGGAGGGATAATAGAGGAATGTCCTCTTGCAGAATTCTAAGACGTTGCTTCACAATTTTTTTTTTCCATGTGGAAGACAAGTATTTCCTAAAAGAGAGATGTCAGGAGAGCAGAGAGGTCCTCTTTACAATACATTGAATGTGTGGGGTGCAGTGCCTTTTATAGCTTTTAGTAGTGTGACTACCTGAGGATGGTTTCACGTGGCCGAGAAACTGGCGTAAGATTTGCGAAACATGCAAACTCATGCGACTATGAACCCCATGTCATCTACATAAACGATGCAGTGTGGGAAAAAATTGTGCCGTATCTTTGGACGTTCCGTGCCACGCCTCACCACTTGATTTCAATGGGACCATTAATGCATCACATGGCTCTTGCATGCTGTGTGATGTGCATGCGAGGTGTCCCACTGAAATCAATGGAAAACACTTCTGAACCTCTCTCACGCATGAGGATCGGAATTTCACAGTTGCACTATGAGGCATTTTTGCCTGAATATCGCCTCGTGTCTTCGGGTAAATCGCACGTTCATGAACGTTATATCCGGGCGAGATATCGCGATTATCTGTGTGTAGGTGGCCTAACTGTGAGGTTTTAAAAACAGGTTTCTATTTGATGCCTAGTTCAACTTTGATCGGCAATTCCCTGCAAAACTACTCCGCAGCCTCATCCCAGATTGCTTAGTGATGGCCTGCTTTGTTTTGGTGCCATAAGGGCCTTTTTAGACGGAACGTTTAAAGCGTTCAGTCTAAACGCAAGCCAATGATCGAACGACGAACGATGATTGTTCACTTTTCATTGGCTCATTCAATAATTCAGTTTGAAAACCGTTCATTCAGTCCCTTTCAGTCACTAATACAGTGAATGTGAATGACTGACCGATTTCTCATCTTAACGAGGGAACGATCCCCAATGACATCACTGACATCACTCGCTCATTTGCTTAAATGATAAATTGGCTTGTCTAAAAGGAGCCACAGCCAGAATACAGGTTGCCACCTACAACACATTTCCATAGATTGCAGGTTGTATTCTGGTAGACACTTTATAGAGTAATACTAGTTGATTTGGCTTCCTGGTTGCAGGTCAGCTTTTATTATTGGAGCTAGTAGAAGTCTGTTAGGTAATATGCAGCCCCCTATATACAAGTGAGGTAAGTCCTCCGTTGGTCACCAAGGTAGGACCTACATATCCTACTCCCTGATCTCATTGTATTAATGCTGATCGTTCTGTTATCTGGAATGCTTGTGGTTCTCAGAGTTTGTTTCGTAGTTTAGAAGTACATGACCAAATCTAGTCCTGAGCATTGGAGAGTTTGTATTCCTTCCCCACTACTTCTAATCATGTGTAAATGACTATTTTCGGTTTTCCGAAATTCCAGCCATGAGATCTTATACCTGTAAAGATATTTAACAGCTTTTCATGAAGTTATTTTGAATGATTAAGCGTCTGGTTTACCTTTCACAGCTCTGATTGTGTGGGGGGAGCTGATAGAAATGATGGAGTCGTTCCATTATTTGTTGGATTAAAAGAATTGAATCTTCATATTGTCTGTCATTATTCCACTGCTGTGAGGTGGGCGCCATTACTTGTCAGCCTCAGACTGAGGCCTTCAACGTATAGATGTCTACATTGGATCATTCATGTAGTTGATTGCTCATGGGCCGGTGTCACTCACTACACGCAATGCTTGCCCCAACCGGGCATTTCTGCATTTTTCATTATAAAGACACTGGTAAATTCACTATTCCATATCCACACCGTTTTGCTGCATATCCACACTTAAATCCATTCATTTCAGTGGGACTAACGAAAATAGGCAAGAATAGCGCTCAGCTATCTGCCCGCTGATATGAATGCAGCTGCTTTTATTGCAACGTTACAGAAGAAAATAGGTAGAAGGGATCCTAAACTCTGGGAAAGGGGTGGACATGGGTTACCCGTTATCGGGGTTGTCGGGGTCCCAATGGTTGGATCCTCACCTATCTATCAGTTTTCACAACTTGTAATTTTCTCCATTAACCGGGATACCCTTTTAACTGACAAGATACTGGCAGATTCCCCATTGCAAACCCACAGCGATTCTGCTGCAATTCCGCATCAAAATTAATTCATTTCAATGGGGCGGACAAAAATAGCCAAGAATAGCGCTCCGTTATCTGTTTGCCCTGTTGAAGTGCATGTAGCCATGGTAGCCATGCATGTGTGGCCTGTTTGCTTTCACTGCTACGTTACAGAAGGAAATAGGGAGAAGAGATTCTACAATGCAAAATAGGGGGACACAGGTTCCCTATTTTTCGGATCACGAGGGTCCTAAAGGTTGGATCTCCACCTATCTATCAGTTTTCACGACTTGAACTTTCCTCCCGGATACCCTTTTAACTGACAGGGGCACTCTATGTGCTGGGCAGGGGTAGACTGTGTGTTGGACTTCCATAGCAATTAGCTGTTTTGATCAACTGAGGAGCCTAATTAAAGCGGTTTTCTAGGACTAAATTATTCATGACTAGAGATGAGCGAACGTGCTCGGCCACGCCCCTTTTTTGCCCGAATACCGCGATTTTCGAGTACTTCCGTACTCGGGCGAAAAAATTCGGGGGTCGCCGTGGCGGCGCGGGGGGTTGCAGCGGGGAGTGGGGGGGAGAGAGAGAGAGGGCTCCCCCCTGTTCCCCGCTGCTACCCGCCACGGCGACCCCCGCCCCCCGGTGACCCCGAGTACTTTTCACCCGAGTAGTGAAGTACTCGAAAATCGCGGTATTCGGGCGAAAAAGGGGCGTGGCCGAGCACGTTCGCTCGTCTCTAGTCTATATATATAAAATTGAATGTATGTCTGTCTGCGTGCGTGCGTGCGTGCGTGCGTGTCTGCGTGCGTGTCTGTTTGTCCTTTATGCGCTACTACACCATTCATCCGATCGCCATGAAACTTTGGGAAGTTGTTAAGTACACTCCTGGGAAGATTATAGGCATAGTACAAATATCCTACGATAAATGGCGCGCGAGCTTCGTCGAAAGTTACGCCCCCCCCCCACGTAGATCGAATAAGTAAGCCACCTGCTATTGTGATGTCATCACTGATGTCATCAACATCGGACGCCCTTGAACATGCCCCAACATGTTCTATAAAGCTGCATTGTGATGTCATTAAGGCTGTCAGTTCTATGGCGACATGTAAAGAAATTGACTTTGAAAACCAATATGCGTGTTCAACTACAAAATGATGCATCCGCCGAACGCTTCGCAAAACAATTGCTGGATATTGGAAATGGGAAAATGCCTATCGACAGATCTACACAATGTATCACATTGCCAACAAACTTTGGAAAGATGACATCAACCAAAGACGAATTGATCCAAAAGGTGTTCCCAAATATTGCGCGGAATTACCAAAATCATCAGTGGCTCAGCGCATGTGCTATATTAGCAGCTACCAACAACGATGTCAATGCCATCAATTTCAGCATTCAAAACGGAATACCAGGCGAAGCGACAACATATAAGTCCATCGATACTGTGATGAATCAAGATGAAGCTGTCAATTACCCAATGGAATTCTTGAATTCACTCGATTTTCCAGGTATGCCACCGCATATTTTAACATTGAAAATAGGCGTGCCTATCATTCTTCTCCGAAACATCCATCCACCAGACTTTGCAACGGTACAAGACTTTCAGTGAAAAAGATGATGAACAATGTCACCGAAGCTACAATTCTGAATGGGAAATTCAAGGGGAAGATGTTCTGTTGCCACGGATTCCAATCATCCCAACAGATATGCCATTTGAATTCAAACGTTTACCGTTTCCGGTGCGACTCGCTTTTGCAATGACCATCAACAGAGCACAAGGACAATCGCTGCAAGTGTGTGGGCTAGATTTGGAGAGTCTTCGCAGCAACGCGCGACGGGTACGCTATTATGACACGTACAGCTTGGAACCACTAGAGCACGCCAGCCAATTACCATTGGAGTTGGAAGTGGGTAAACAAGTACTAGGATATCTTCCTAAGAAGCCACAGTAGCTGGATAAATTGGATGTTCCACCCAATGGCTATTTTATTCAGCCCGCAAGGGGGAAGCAGCGGCCTACAAAATCTCATTCAGGTAGGTAGGTTCAGTTCTTGGAGGTTGGGGAATGCTTATGGGCAAGGCCTTATGTCTCATCCCAACTCGATTATTCAATTCTAAGCGCAAAAGAATTAGCATCCAAATTTTATGTACGGAATTTAATTCTCTCATTTCCTGATGTCATAGATAGATAGATAGATAGATAGATAGATAGATAGATAGACTGTATGCAATAACCCTGATAGATAGATAGATAGATAGATAGATAGATAGATAGATAGATAGATAGATAGACTGTATGCAATAACCCTGATAGATAGATAGATAGATAGATAGATAGATAGATAGACTGTATGCAATAACCCAGATAGATAGATAGATAGATAGATAGATAGATAGACTGTATGCAATAACCCTGATAGATAGATAGATAGATAGATAGATAGATAGATAGATAGTATGCAATAACCCTGATAGATAAATAGATAGATAGATAGATAGATAGATAGATAGATAGATAGATAGATAGATAGACTGTATGCAATAACCCTGATAGATAGATAGATAGATAGATAGATAGATAGACTGTATGCAATAACCCAGACAGATAGATAGATAGATAGACTGTATGCAATAACCCTGATAGATAGATAGATAGATAGATAGATAGATAGATAGATAGATAGATAGACTGTATGCAATAACCCTGATAGATAGATAGATAGATAGATAGATAGATAGATAGATAGATAGATAGACTGTATGCAATGACACGTACAGCTTGGAACCATAAATACTAGAGCACGCCAGCCATTTACAGTCAGTCTCCATTGGAGTTGGAAGTGGGCAAACATGTACTAGGCTATCTTCCCAAGAAGCCACAGCAGCCGGATAAATTGGATGTTCCACACAACGGCTATTTTATTCAGCCTGCAAGGGGGAAGCAGCGGCCTACAAAACCTCAGTGGTCGCTGCTGCCGTCATCTAGATATATAAAAACGAATGTATGTATGTATGTCTGTCTTCGCAGCAACGCGCGACGGGTACGCTAGTTATATTATAAATAGGAAAAGTTAATGGGTCCCAACTCGATTATTCAATTCTAAGTGCAAAAAAATTAGTGTAAAATTTTTACGTACGGAATCTAATTCTCTCACTTCCCAATGTCATAGAGACTTGAAATTTGACACGAGCATTGATAATGTCATAAATAGGAAAAGGTAATGGGTCCCAAATCAATTATTCAATTCTAAGCGCCAAAGAATTAGCGTCCAAAGTTTACATACAGAATCTAATTCTCTCACTTCCCGATGTCATAGAAACATGAAATTTGGCATGAGCATTAATTATGTCATAAATAGGAAAAGTTAATGGGTCCCAACTCGATTATTTAATTCTAAGCGCTAAACAATTAGCGTCCAAATTTTACGTATGGAATCTAATTCTCTCACTTCCTGATTTCATCTATATATATATAAATGAATGTATGTCTGTCTGTCCTTTATGCATTACTACATCATTCATCTAATCGCCATGAAACTTTGGGAAGTTGTTGAGTACACTTCTGGGAAGATTACTGGCATAGTACAACTATCCTACGATAGGTGGCGCACGTGCGAGCATCATCGACAGTTATGCCCCCCAGACAAAGATCGTTTGATTTCCATCTCAAGCACGAAAGCAAAAGGCATTACGAGCAACGGGATGCGTGTTCAACTACAAAATGACGCATCCGCTGAACGTTTCGCTTGACAATTGCTGGATATTGAAAATGCTGAGATGAAATGAAAGCTGTGCTGTGATTGGTTGCTATTTCTTATACTGCTGAGGTAACATGAAAGCTGTGCTGTGATTGGTTGCTATATATTATACTGCTCAGGCAACATGAAAGCTGTGCTGTGATTGGTTGCTACTTCTTATACTACTGAGGTTACATGAAAGTTGCGCTGCGATTGGTTGTTATATAGATATATAAAAACGAATGTATGTATGTATGTATGTATGTCTTCGCAGCAATGCGCGATGGGTAAGCTAGTCATGAATAATTTAGTCCTAGAAAACCGCTTTAATTAGGCTCCTCAGTTGATCAAAACAGCTAATTGCTATGGAAGTCCAACACACAGTCCACCCCTGCCCAGCACATAGAGTGCCCCTGTCAGTTAAAAGGGTATCCGGGAGGAAAGTTCAAGTCGTGAAAACTGATAGATAGGTGGAGATCCAACCTTTAGGACCCTCGTGATCCGAAAAATAGGGAACCTGTGTCCCCCTATTTTGCATTGTAGGATCTCTTCTCCCTATTTCCTTCTGTAACGTAGCAGTGAAAGCACATAGGCCACACATGCATGGCTACCATGGCTACATGCACTTCAACAGGGCAAACAGATAACGGAGCGCTATTCTTGGCTATTTTTGTCCGCCCCATTGAAATGAATTAATTTTGATGCGGAATTGCAGCAGAATCGCTGTGGGTTTGCAATGGGGAATCTGCCAGTATCTTGTCAGTTAAAAGGGTATCCCGGTCTATTCATGACCTATCCTCAAATAGTCGATCATCAGTAGTTTATCAGCAGGGGTTCGCTACTTGGGATCTCTGCCAATAAGCTGATTAAAGTGACAGCAGTGCTTGGATGAGCGCCACTATCACTTTAGCCCATACCAGGAACAGTGCTGTACGTTGAATAGTGGCTGTGCCTGGTACTGCGCTCAATCCCTTTCACCTGAATGGGGCTGAGCTGCTCTCAGGCTATGTGACCAATGAACATGATGTAACATGCCTGAGAAGAGGTAGCAGTGCTCACCCAAGCACCACAGCCTCTTCAATCAGCTGATGAGCAGGGATCTCAAGCGACAGACCCCCTCTGTAGAAAGATCATCAATGGCTTCATCCCGGAAAACCTGTTTACGGCACTTTTGGGAACTGGTGATCACTTCTGAAGCTGGAGCACTTACAAGTTGAGGAGTTAAGGTAAGTCTCTATGGAACAGCTGTGCGGCCAAGAAGTGGTGGACAGTATGGTGGCACAGTTTGCAAATAAATCGATATTTGTAACATAGTTTTATGAGTAAACAGCAGATTTATCAGCACATCTGCATGGACAATACTATATTTGCAGATCACGCTGACTTGCTTTTTGGAGCAGTTACTGCCAACCTCACAGCCACCCAGAAAGCACTGCATGGGCATCTTACCCCTTGATTATGTTGCATTAATTGGTTGGGGGAAGGTGGTGAGACAAATGGAGTTAAACTTCAAATATGGGGGTGTGAAATAGATCAAGACCCTGTGTACAGGAAACTACCTCTGCTATCTATATCAGTGGAAAGTCATTTTAAAGTATGCTACGCCTTTCTACTCTCCGTGTCTTCATGTGGTTACTATACAATGTGCTTTGTACTACATCTACAGCAGCCAAAACACAGCAAAGGAAATGAGAAGGTGGAAGTGCAGTTCATAGATTCCAGTAAAGGTTTGGTTCTTTGGTGACACGATGCGACCCTCGCCTCCCATTCATGCCGCACTCTTGATCCCACAAGATGAGCACTTTTAGCGTTTTGTTAGTCACTACAGGAAGCCAGAGTTGTATATGGGCGTTTATTATACCATTAGTGATTTTGTAATTGGAGGATATTTAGAAGGATGGGTCTCCACATAGTAATCATACAACTTGCTACAGTTTATCTATTTGGTATAGGTCTGTATCCCCTACCATAGATATGGATACCACAAGCATAGTTATGAGTAAGAACCCAACGTAGGTTGAAACTTGTAATAGATTTATGTGATTGGCTGTGAAGTTGCCTCTTATCCATCATACTTGTATTCTTGTGCCCACTACAGTGCAACTCAGAGGACGCCGGATAGATGTGTCCCCTTTGGCAGGATTTTGGTGAGTTGATAACTTTTTCTTTGAATGTTAGAATAAGTCAGTGTAGCCCTGGTGAAGAGTGACAAGGAGGGGACATCATGTAATCACATTGCTGTGCTAACCGAATGCCTCAGACATGATGCAGCCCACCTACATGGTGAATCTCTCCCCGGTGTCTGTTTCAAAATGTTACTGAAATGGAGATTAAAGAGCATTTCTCAATAAAATACTATGATTTCAGAGTGTTACATTCAGTGGGGAAAATGTATTATCACTGGCGCACTAAATGAACATTGTGACGGTCTAGGCTCCAGGCCCGAATCCGCCATTTTCATCAATAGTACAAATATTTTGTTGCAGCATTTTTCGGCATCTTAAAATAGCATCAATGGCAATGTTTTTGCCGATTTTCAGAATTGGGTCAGAATTCTTTAATGAGTTGATCTCGGATAAACTTTGAAGCCCCACCCACTTTTTCCAACAGCTTTATAAATGGCGCTGTAATCTTAGGGTCCGTTTACACCAAACAATTTATTGTGCCTAATGTATGAAAAGGCAGACATCTCTTCGTATATTAGGTGCATCTCCGCACCGGAACATATATGTACACCTGGTTGACCTGGCGTACATTTCTGGTATAACTTACACCAGTTTTGGGGCAGCCATGCTCCCTCTGACAAGCCCCGCATTTGCTGGGTTGGCTGCACCCGGCGCCCCATGCATATACCTTTTTTGCCACTTTACCCTCAGGATACCTAATTAGGACAAGGACCTACTCGCCCCCACCGTACCTGACCTCCACTGAGCTAGCTCCACTCCTTTTTCCTCACTGTATCATTTACTGTATACAGAAGTTCTGAGGACTGCACAAACAGCCAAATAGTATTCATTTTTGCTCAAATTCCCCCAAATTTGTGACTTTTACACCATAAAGTCTTGTAAAAAGTTTTCTGAATGTCCTTCCATATTGTTTGTACGTATTTCCTTTGGAATACGGATGTTAATACATTGATAAACCTGTCCCAGTGTGTAGCACCCTCGCTGATATGTGATTCCAGAGGTAGGTGATAGTGATGCAGACAAGAACTGCTATAATCATCACATCATAAATGCAAATGCATACATACTACTGAAATTGTACCCGTGGTATGGTGCCAGGGTCCAGCAGGAGGAGGACATTGAAAGCTCCCAGTATTTTTTTTTTGGGGGGGGGGGGGGGGGGTTACATTATAATGACTAGGATAGAAGGCTGGAGAAATCCTCATAGATTTGCAAAGGAAACCACTTCTAATGATATAATTAAAGGAACCCTCCGACAGGACTTGTGGCACTTGTAGTGGATTTGCTAAGGATTTTCCACAACAGAAACATTTGCACCACACCCAAAGATGCGTCAAAATCCACACATTTGTTAAGATTTTGGTGTGGATTTGACATGGATTTTTGCTGCAGAAAATCCACCATATGTGACTCTACCCCAAGGGTGGGACGCTACTCATGGGCCAGTGTTTTGTGCTAAAATTTGTCAACCACCTCCTGTGCGGCATTGTGCTTGGCTGGTTGATCTGTGGTTTGCCTCTGTTGCGGAGTTGATGTCCCCACGCTGCTTTTCCTAGCGTTTCTTACTATGATGGGGCAAGGGGGAGCACCCCAAAAATTTTTTCTCAGGGTGCCACCTAACCTAAGGCCGGCCCTGGGTCAGAGCACCAGTCTACCTGCACTGCTATCTAGGAGACTTCTGATTATTGATTATGCATATTTACTGCCTTAGATAGAGGATCATAGGCAGCTGCAAGATACATCTTGTACACTTATGTCCTACTTGCAGAGAGAATCAGACGTGTTAAAATCCAACAAGTTAAACCCAGATTCTCTCAGTGACACACGTGAAGCAGCTACATATTAGGCTGCCATTAGACACATGCTGGCAGCCACCATTAGAATACAAGCATTCTAGAGGGTTGCCAGACTGAACTTGTATGTGTTGGCCGGGCAATTAGCACTATTACATGAACTCGAGCGGCACTCCTGTAATAGTGTCCTTAGATTGTAGTCCTGTTGCATCAGCAGGATTGATCTACTGGTAGTTATCTAATGTCTTACACGATACCTCTACTAGCACGGTGAGGGCCTGACCACATTTTTTTGCCCAGGAATTTTACCAAACTGTACAAATTTACCAAATTGTAGTTTATGCGGTGTAGGTTTAAAGTTCATGACTTAAAAAAAGTATCTGTGTGTGTGTGTATATGTGTGTGTGTGTATATGTATATACCTGAGGAAGAACTTCATTATACCTAATTATACCTGAGGCTCGAAAGCTCACGATAACATCATGTATTTTTGTTAGCCATTAAAAGGTATCATATCTACAAGATTACTTTAAAAAATAAGTCACTTCTAAACATGGAATCCACACTGAAATGGGCTAAATTCAAATGAGGATCTGTGGTAACTGAGTGTGAAAATGCGTGGCTCAGCCTCTGAGTATTTGGCTGAAAAATCCAATGGACAATTGCCCATGTGGACAGGGCTTTACAATTTCAGAATGCGGCATCTGGGGCAAACCGCAAATCCCCACTCCCGGCCCCCCAGGGAAAACGTAGCCGGCAATTTTCCAGCAGCGTCTCTCTAATCTGGAGATTTCCGAAAAGGGGACCCTGTTCATATGCCCCAACAAGGAACATGAAGAGGGGTTGTGTCCTTGGCGTAATCACTTTAAACACTCTACCTGTGAAAAACCAGATTTGTAGGTAACATATCCATTGTACAAGCTGCTGGTTATAATCAATGGCCTCATTAATGTTTGGAAAGCCAAGAATATCAGCAAATAGGTTACTTACTGTTTCCGGTTATACTTTATACTTCTATTGTAACCACAAACAGAAGTGAAGAGTCAAACCGCACAGAGTATTACAATGTATTGTAGAGGAAATACAGGGAGGAGGGAGAGTGGACATAAAGAACTGACCCCTTCCTGTTAGAGAGTTTTAGGAAGTCAAGCAATGTTTTTTGATGCAGTATCCCACTAAGGTCTCATTTCTACGGACGCAACAACTCATGAGCTTTAGGTAAGTGAATAGGCATGCGGCTTCTGGCAACATCTAAGTAGATTTATATCTGCAGTATAGCTGGTATGAGCTGAAACTGTGCTGTTGGTTACTGAGTGACTAGTTTGAAAAATCTGGTATTGGCTTGCAGGTGAATCTAATATCCAACTGTTAATATTGATTTTTAAGAGACAATATATACTATATGATATAATATAGTTATATACTATGTGATATAATTAGCAATATGATTTTAATTAATTATTAATCTTATTTATGGTGTTCTCTCAACTTTATATAAAAGTTAGGTCTGTATTTACCATATTCTGCATGTAGATGTGTGCTTTGTTGCTTTCTTTAGGGGTTTCTATCATTTGATATTGTGTTTGAATCGGTAGATGTGCTGGATCAGATCCCTGGGTGTAATGTTCACAATGGTACCTTCATATAGTGCAAAATAATATGCCGCATCAAAACAAAAAGTGCATAAAAGGCCCACATAATGCGGCCATATAATACTGGGTGGCTTAAGTTTATTCCTGAAGTTTAAGGCTGGATTCACACAGGCATATGCACATTTGCGGTGCGTTTTTGCTGAATGTTTGTTGCATTTTTGCACGTGTTTCGGCGTATTTGCTGTACTTTTTGTGTGCACAAGTCGTGCATAATTGGCCGCGCACAAAAAAACACATACCAATACTCTCAGCCATTGAAATGGCCAATTAGTTTAATGAGGTGAAGATGTCTTCTTTTAATGTGTATTTGCGCTGGACAAAAAAAGCATGCTGCATATTTTCTTCGCAACCAAAGTGCGCCAAATTTGCTCTTGTGAACAAACCCATTGGAATCAGTGTCCTCTCTTTTCTATGTATTGAGCGCGCAAAATTTTCATGTGCACAAATATGTCTGTGTGAATCCGGCCTAAATGCCCTGGGCAATTGCCTAGTTTACTACCCCCTAAAACTGGTTAGAAATGCTCAAACATACTTTTTAGCTTGGGTTCACATACATCAGTTATATCCAGCCAGTGTTTTTATGCCGGAGCCAGTTATAAATCATGACATTTTGGTGTTCTCTGCATGCAGCGTTTTTCTGTCTGTCACAGGAAGGCATCCAACATCAGAACTGATGTGACGGATGCCTTGATTTGTCACATATGGGATCAGTTTTGACATCAGTTTCCTTCTGGTGTTTCACTACAATGCTTAAAGGAAAAAGAGCCGGATCGGCAGACATAGTAGAACCTGGCCTTGTTTTATGTTATTGTTGTTCGCCGTTTAGTCCTTCACAACCCTCGGTGACCCCAAAGGCGAGCTCCCTCCGTGTTTTTCAATTTTGCCCTGCTTCTTTCAGTTGTTTGATATCCATGCCAGTATTCTGGTTTGAAAGTCTTTCCAAATTTCTTCTATTTATCACAACAGTGTCTAATATATAAAGCTGTTTCCCAAATACAGTATATTCTTGTTGGATGTGACATGAAAGTGGTTGGTAGGATTATATATGCAGTAACGTTGCAATGCAGAAAACAAGGTGATTCACATCTGTGTCAGGGACTCCCCTTTCCTGCTCTGTTTGAGGAGCAGGAAAGGGGAATCCCCATGGCCGAACAGTTCTTCTCTGGACGGAACTGAGCAGTGCCGATTGGACGCCATCGACTATAATGGGGTCTGCCTGCTTTCCCCTCAGCTGAACAACTTTTGGATGGAAGAAAGTGCTGCATGCGGTGCTTTTTCTTCCGGTGTTCTCAGTTGCATCTACAACAGAACCTCCAGTCGGAGGTTCCCATGCAGATGTGAAACCAGCTATATTACTCTCAGTGGAAAAGTGGCTATACACATACTTAACTGCTCTCTATTGAAGTAAGTAGGAGTTATGGAAACCTCCAGCTGAGAAGTATGTTCTCACAGCGGATCTGTCGCCATACCATACTGGTCTATTTAAAGAGGACCTGTCATGTCCTGTGTGAGCGGGGCCGGCTGCATAGCTTTCAAACTGTGGCCCACTGACTCCAACAATGTCTGTCTTTATTTTGTTCATACTCACCCCAGTTGCCATGTGCTGGCTTTTTTTTTTAGATTCGGGGACCCGGTGAGTATAAAAAGAAGCTCCCCAGAAATGTAAAAACTCCCTGCTCCCGGCTGGTATGAGTAGCCGAGAGCAGGGAGCTGTCACCGGGAGCCGCTTTATGCAGTTCCCGGTCACATGATCGCTGCTATCCAATGGATTACAGCGATCATGTAAAAGTTAAAAAAAAAAGTTAAAAAAATGCGTAAAAAGAAAAAAAGTTTGTTTCATCTCCCCTCATGGATCATATCCGCAGACCATAGCCAAGATGGCAAATGCATGCCCAAAAGCCAGAGATTGCTGGGGTAATTTAAAATCTCCCCGCACCTGGCTATTAAATGTAGTCGAGAGCCTGGAGATCTCACGAGGAGCCGCAGTTCCGGTTATTGGTCATGTGATCACCGTAGTCCAATGGATAATGGCGGTCACGTAAATGTAAAAAGAAGCTATAGTTTCACCTCCCATCACAAATCCGAACCATGAGGGGACAAGAAATTACTTAACTAAGTCCACTGGCGATGTCCCCAATGGGATCCTTATCCATGGACCTTTTCCCAGGTTTGGCGCATGCACCTGTCGCCAAAATAGTGGACACAAGCGCAGAAGCTGGGGAGGACCCGAAAAAATTTTAAATTTCTTTCCTCCTGGCTAACAAAGATAACCGGGAGCTTGGAGCAGTAACTGAGGGGCCTTGGTTAGCGGCCACTAGTCACGTGACCGCTGTTATTTAATGGATAATGGTGATCATGGAAAAGTTAAAAGACAGTTAAAGTTTGATGCTCCATTTGGTTTGGGCTCTGTTGTGCATCCAGGCAGAAGATTAGGGCCACAACGGGTATGTTTCTGAACACGGGACAAACGGGGGTATCCATTTTGGGGTGAAAGTCTTCATTCCTATTTGTGCTGTACAAAAAAACCTATTTTTAAAATGACGCAATTGCCAAAAAAGCAAAAATCATAATTTTTTTCCTTCTCCTTTGCTTAGATTTATTCAAAAACTGTGGGGTCAAAATACACAAAAGACCCCTAGATGAATTCTGTGGGGTCATTTGCGGGGGTTCTCTTTTGTTTTGGCCACTCAAGGACACTACAAGTGGGCAACGGGGCCTAAAACGCCTTCAAGCAAAATTTCTGTTCTGAAAGCCATTGGCTGCTCCTTTCGGTTTGGGCTTCATTGTACATATGGACAAAATATTAGGGCCACAATGGGTATGTTTCTAAACACGAGACACAAGTTCATTTATAGGTGTATCTATCATTCTGACACCTATGAGCCTTTGCAATCTTGGCTTGGTGTAGAAAAACAAAATGTTAATAATCAATGTTAAATTTGTATGTTTCCTAAATGGTTTTAAAAAAAACAAAGTTTTTTCCAATGTGTGCCTAGAATTGAGTAAACAGATGGAAATATATATATTATCAAAAATGTATACAGTATGTTTGCACATATTTGAGATATTGCAGTTGAAAATGTGAAAAAAATGATGATTTTTAAAAAATGTTCACAATTTTGGCGCTTTTAATGAATATACACAAATTCTATCGGACTATTTTCACCACCTAAATGAAGTACAACATGTGGCGAAAAAACATTGTCAGAATCACTTGGATATGCAAAACCTTTAAGGAGTTTTTCTATGTTAAAGTGACATATGTCAAATTTCCAAAATATGGCTTGGTCATTAAGGCGCAAACAGGCTTGGTCACTAAGGGGTTAAGAGCCTCAAAGGTGCTGACAAGTTCCCTTTAAATGATTTTGCAAAGAAAAATAACATCACTGTATAGAATTCTTGTTTTTTTTTCCTTTTAGCTCGTCAGACAACCAATTGGGGTTCCCCTTTTAGGGCAGATTGGTCCATGCGGGTTTTTTTATTGTCTTCCTCAGAATCAAGAGACGGAGATAACGTTTGAAGATTTACACCTCCGCTTCCTCTCATTGCTGGTTTCCCTTCACGCTAGGGTTTTGCTTTCTTGCATGCTTGTTCTGTGTTGTGTTTGTCTGTGCAGGTGGCCGGACATGTGTGTGTGTGAACAGTAATGTGTTCTGTCGGTCTGTGCAGGTGGCCAGACATGAGGTATGAACAGTCCTGTTCTGTGTTGCATGCAATCCCTAGTGTGTTGCTGTGAAATGCGTCCTGTCTTGCTTTAAATTGTTTTCCTTCATGTGCGAGTTAGTTCCATAGGTTTCAGCATGGAGTCGTCCCTGCAAGCAGGCAGTTTTCATGTGGACGTTGTCTTGAGTGAGTAGGGACCCGCAAGACAATGAGGACCCTTGTCGGCGGGCTCGCGCGCTTGAGTATCTTGGTCAAAATATGAACTAATACCTCGTACTATATCTATTCCATTTGTTTATGCATTCAGGTATGCAAGGTGAGTCTTTTGGGTGTGTGTTAGTCATTGATTTATATCTGTCTGTGAGTCCCGCTTGCAGTTCTGTAGTTCACAGATGAAGGAGACGTAACTTACTATCTATCTGTCTGTTTGTCTGTCTGTCTAACAGTCTTATATGGACAGGTAAAGGGGAAGTAATTGAACAGAAAAAAACACTTGATTTCTCGATAATTTATTGAACAAAAAATTCACAGTTATCCAATTTCCTTCTGCAGGTACAACCATAAGTACATCCCTATGTTTAAAGACAATCTGACAGATCCCCTAAGTGGCCCGGGCTACGGGCACGAGAGTATAGTGGCATATTGATTTAAGTTTTCTGTCACTTATGGTGATCGGTTTAGTGGTTTTGAAAATCTTACTTTTTGAAATTTTACAGGGTTGGACAGGAGATGAGTCCAATGAAGCTCATGTATATTCATATATGTGTGCTCCCCATGTCTTTCTCCCCCTCCCCCCCCCCCCCCCCCCAATGCTGACTCTCAGGTCTTTCTGTGTGCAGAGTATTATGGAAGGACCTGCCAATCAGCATCTGGAGGGAAGAAAAGTTTTCTGTGACCTATCTTTTATACTGACAATTCGCTAAACTACTACTACTTATTTTAGTACCTGCATTTATATGTTGTGCTTGTATACTACTTGGTGAATTGTCTTTTAACAATTGTTAAACTAAGTTGATTCAAACTCCGAGGTCAGAGTCACGCCATGTGTTTCATCGCGTCACCTGCTTCACGCTTCTTTGAGGTTTTACATTGTGTTTTCCTGAATGTCTGAGCCCGGTAGACAATTATAGGAAATGACCGTTAGATGCTGTTTCTGTCGTACGGTACTTATCCGGTGTACTTACAGAGGGCAATGGCATCAGTGATTTTTTTAAAATAAATCAGTTAATCTATACACACCACAAGGATTTCTGATTCACGGAAAGAAAAACATATTTCAGATGTCATTTGCTTTTCAATGTCTTAACAATAAAACTTGGATTTTACTATTCTGGAATGACGGACACCATTCTTTGTTGTAACATAGAAACATGTACAATAATTGATGCTTTTGACACTTTCCATAGACAAAGGAGTATTTTCTTTTTCCACCTACATGATAGATATGGAGTATATTATGTGATTGCCTAATGAATATAGAATTCGATACTTCCTTAAACTTGGAAAGCAGAAGTAATAAATATTGTTCACAAAAAGCACTTAATATTGTGGTTCCTTAAGTTTTTTAACCTCAAAAGCAAGCCTGGAATATCAAAAAAGCTAAATTTGTCCATCTGTCTGTCTATATTGAATGTGCCATTTAGTAACACCTTTGGTAACCTGCAAAGATTCATGTTCCAGTTAAGACATTGCCATTGGTACGACCTAGGGACCGTTCACACCACTGCACCCAGTAATATTTTGTCCTACAAAATGTTGGATGGCTGAACGGAAACCAAACAGACCCCATTCTGGTCAATCGAGTGTTTTGCATCATTTGGTTCCATCATAAGATGTATCCATTTGGCCATTGGAAGGGAGCAAAAAAAATGGAATAGCTTAGTGCAGATGTGAATGAGGCCTTATACCAGTTTGACTCTTAGGGTTCCAAATTAAAGGGCAAAACCAATCACAGAGTAGAACCTAAAACATACCTTTTATTACAACTGTAGATAAAAACACAGCAAGCAGCCAAAAGCATACATATAGATACTTTTAACCTGAAAACACTACTGTTCCCACCATGCAGAATAAGGTGTCGGTGAATTTTTACAAAAGGGACTTCAAGGACATTCATCATAGATATGATGAATAATTGTAGAGGAGGGAAGATATGAGTCCACAACCCACCTCATAGGCACCACATCTGGTAGTAACTGTCCAAGCAGAAGGATGTATCCCCCAAAAATTATTGCACACCCCAATAAATTGACCAATGTGTAATAAGAAGTCCTTCCCACCCAAAACGAGGAAAAAAGGGGGATAATAAACACTAATGAAAAGCAGGATCTTATAGAACCACCTAGATGCTAAGAAACATTTTAGGGACATCTTCAGCATACCAAGCCAGTTTGAGTCTGGCTGGTGGGTCAACAGGCTCCGTTCTGGTTTCTAGGGTTGTATATAGAACCAGGGATTTAGCGATACCCCATTGGACCACAATTGGCCTCGTGATTCTATTAGATTCTGCTTTCCGCTAGTGTTTATTGGCCCTTTTGTTTTGAAGGTCCTCTTATTGCACAATGGCCAATTTATTGGGCTGTGCAATAGTTTTTTAGAGATACCTCCTATCAGGTGTGGTACCTATGAGGTGGGTTATGGACTTATATCTTCCCTCCTCCACATTTATTCATCATAACTATGATGAACGTCCTTATAATCCCTTTTTGAGAAAACACACTGACTCCTTATTCAATACGATAGGGACAGTAGTGCTTTCAGGTGGAAAGTATCTATATGTATGTTTTTGGCAACTTGCTTTGATTTTATCTATAGTTGTAATAAAAGTTATGTTTTAGGTTCTACTCTGTGATTGAGCCCTTTTACCAGTTCAGGTAAACATATGTGTGAAATGGTTGTATGTTCTTGATTTTTCTTCTGCACAGCAAGTAAAATCTAAAATTTACAATATTATGTTTAAACTGTCATTTTTCTGGACTTAATTTCAGGAATTTGGAGAGCGTGCATGAATTACCTTGAAAATTTTACATATAGAGCATGAAACTGGATTTGACACAGAGTAACAAACAAGAACAGCAGTTCTGTAGTACACAGGTCACATCTGAAAATGGCGCCCTCTTTATCATCAATCCGCTATTTTTGCATGAACATGGAGACAAATGGCTTACATGTATGTCAGACAAATCTGCTACTGAGAAAAGCAAGAGTGAGCCCTGGTGTTTTCAAGGCAAGCTAGACAAAATGAATGCTGAACCAGCAATGGAAGGTAAGTGGATTTCCAATGGCATACATTACATGTATTACATTGCATGACAATTCATATAATTACCTAATTCATAATGTCTGCTCGTTGAATATCAACTAATAGTCCTAATTAATTAGCTCTATGCACAGGTAATATTATCCGTTAACTGGCTAAATTTCTAATAACTGAGACTTTATTTGTGTAAACAATTTATGACCAGTAAAGGAATATGTATATACTGTCTCACTGCCTCATCTGCCACTGTCTAGAGACACAGTATGTAGGGCCAAAGAAAACACATGTCCATCCAGTTCATCCTGTTACCCCCCTAATGTTGATCTAGAGAAAGGAAAAAAAACAATGAGGTAGAAGCCAATTTTCCCCATTTCCCCCATGTCATTCACTGAATGGCTGTGATTGGCTGATTGAGCGCCGGCTATGATTGGCTGCTGGTGCTCGATTAGCCAGTCAAAGCGTTCTCTTTTCTGGAGGCGGAGTATTCAAAGCCCTGTCACCAGAAGAAGCTGAGATGGTAGACTGGGAGGACTCTGCATTTAGAGTCCGGAGACCATCGGAACGCCGCAGACCAGGTGAGTATTGATTTTGTTTTTGGGGGGTGTAGGTCAGCTAGGTCTTATTTTCGGGGGAGGCCTTATATTTTAAGCCTCCCACGAAAACCACTATTGGGGTAGGACCTACTTTCAGGGAAACACCGTAGTATACCCAAGTCTTTTATACATGTCCTGCTGCTTAGCTCAATTCCTCCCATTATGCCCAGAGGTAGGACTTTGAATTTCTCTCTGTTAAATACCATTCTGTTAGTCACCACCCAATAGCTTGTCCAGATCTTTTTGAATCCTCTCTCTTGTCTCTAGTGCTAACTGCCCCTCATAGCTTTGTGTCATATGCAAATTTGATCAGTTTCCTCACTTTTTTTTTCTTCTGCGATACAGATTTCACATCCAAACCGCATGAATTACGGCATGAATTACCATTGAACTGAATGGGAAAATAAAAACATGTTGATTTTTAGGTGGAAAAAAACTTGACATTAGCGGGGCCTAAAAAGAATAGGGAGCCATGCACCGTGTAAATGTGAACCTCAGGGTTATCTTTATAATAAGGTGGCTATTATTGCCCCATATTTGCACATTTCATTATGTAGCAATGACATCTGCTTTTGCTTATTACATAATATTTAAAGGATATATCTACTTTTGAAACTCATTTTACAGATATGTGAGCTCATTCTGGGCCCAGCACTGACGCAATGTAGCAGTAGATCACCATTATTAAATGCACTTAACATGAGGGAAACTCACTTTTACTGGGATGGGGCAGTGGGCAATAAAACAAGCTAAACAAAAAGTTCAATTTTTGAGAGATTCCGTTTTAGATAAAGAGACAACATAGTGTTAGAAGCAGTGGACAGAATCATTGGTGTTGTGTAGTAGCAAAGCTGTGATGTCATGGGAAAAAGTATATAATTTGGTATTGTCAGCATAAAGATGGTATTCAAACCCAAATCTACTGATAGTTTGCCGAATAGAGGGAAAAGATGAGAGGACCAAGTACCGAAACCTATTCCAACAGGGATAGGATAAGTAGAGCGGTCAGAAAGATAGGATGAAAACCATGAAAGCTCAGTATTCTTAATACAGCAGAGCAGAGTTGTGACTTAAAGCTCCTGGGCCCCAATGCAAAATGTGTAGCAGGGCCCCTAATTATTATGTTTTATTAATAGTACTGGGCTCCCTATATGGAGAAAAGAGGCCTTATGGGCCCCATAAAGCTCCTGGGCCCGGGTGCAACCACATCCCCTGCACCCACTATAGTTACGCCCCTGCAGCAGAGCATATTGAGGAAAATTTGATGATTTATAGTATCGTACGCCATGGAGAGATCCAGGAGGAACAATAGGTAGTGATCGCCATGCGATTTAGCCATCAGAACATCAATTTAATTTCAGTAGAATGTAGGGGAGGGGGACTTGTTATTTGTATAGCCAACTTATTCCATTTAGATTTTTTGTTTATTACTATAGTTGAGCGAGCGAGTAACTGTGTAGTCGCCTGAGCAGCATGTGGGGGGGGGGGGGGGCGAGCGGGGGGAGAGTAGCAGCCTTAAACTAGCGTGCTCGCTCATCTCAACTTTATGCGGATGAAGTTAAAAGTGGCATTCTTCAGGGATCCATGGCATTGTGATAAAAATCTGGGACATGAGCCCCAGATGGCCAATGCAAGCAATGCCAATGTTGTCTGGCTTACACAATAGCTGGAATCACTCCATCGTTTTCGGCCAATGGGATAGAGATTCTGGAGATGTTTATCCATCAGTATTGGACACATTAAATGGACATTTAAAGAGGGGACCGAAAAAACATTATGCATCATAACAACTCTGTAACAGCAATATCTAGATACGGGAGCATTTTAGGTTTTTTTCAATTATTTCAATTGAAAAATTATGCTTTTTGTGATCCAGTTGTAGGACAACCCCTGTAATAAAAACTTCATTAATGTTATAGAACACCCTTAACTCAAAAAATTCTGATCTCTTGTCCACCTCTTTCAGTGGTTTAACATGGACTGCAGCTATTTTTCAGCTATCAGGTGCATTATCTGATGCCATTTGACAACGATATTAAACAGTAATTTAAGTATGTTTGAGTTTTAAACTTTACGTTAATTTTGTAGATGTAAATGTCCACCATGGCAATAATGCAGAAGAACAATCAAACAATTATGAAGCACCGAATGGAGAAGACTTTGACCCATTAATAAATCAGGCGACAACTGAAAAAGAAAGTTGTGAACTTCCAGAGCATTCAGGGTCACATTTACGGAATTCAACATTTCTCAGGAAATCTGCTGTAAGAACACGAAATCGATTCAGTAAACACCAAATAAAAGTATTTCAAAATCCAGACGAAGGCTCCAGTGATAGGGATACCACATATTCGAAGGCCCATGTGAAAAGACATTCACAAGTTCCTCACAGAGTTTCGTGGATTGAAAAACAAGAACACTTTTCACAGACAACTTTGACAAAATCAAGCTCTGAGTCCTCTCTAAACTCATCAGACAGCTTCTTACTGCCACCATTGGCAGAAGTGGACTCAGTTTCTGTCAGTAGTATTGAAGAAGAGGGAGAATGCAACTCCTTGAGGCACAAGAGGCAGCATTCACATGGACTTGGGGACATGGTTAGACATAGCCTTCTAGCAGTTAGTACTGCACTGACTGGACTAGTTGTTTCTAATGAGAAACACCTTGCAAACAGAATACAGCTGTTTGCAGAAGACTCGTCCACGTATCTTGGAAATACTGTTCAAACATTCATATGCCAAATGAAAAAGAAGTCGGTACAATACATCTCTACAATGGAAATGCTACAAGCCATACGTCAGCAGATGACCAACATCAAGAATTATCTGCTTGTGAGCACTGAAATTTTGGAACATGTGGAACATCAAGAAATGGCTGATTTAACAATTGGTAAGAGAGCTAAATATATTTTTTATTAAAACATACCTCACTTTTCAGAATAAGCTACCGTATATGTAAATGAGGAATAACACTATTTTTGGCCATTATATGACTTGTGTCTTGCATTTTCCCTCCATTCTACCCAATCTGCAGGGTGTTTCTGTGATTCTCAATTTTCTCAGAACAGGTGGTGAAATTACAAATTCTATCTGTAATATACACAGAAACAGAACATCATCATGTAGGATACTACAGCAGTACCGAGCAGTGTACATGTGAATAAACAGCAACAGATAACTCAGTATCAGTTCTGAGTTTTTTAATGTATCTTCCTGCCCTTCCTACCCCTCCTCTATGCTCTCTGCAATCTATACAGTTCAATGAGCACTGTGACTCATCCCGCTCCTCCACTTCCTGTCCTATCTCTCCTTGTGTCTTCTGTCAATCATTCCACAGCAAACAAACAGCTGAGAGGAAGTTAGACCCCCTAGTGGCCAACGCTTTAGAGTGACTTTTTTTCAGCACAAAATGTCATTGTTGGTAGATCACACAAGCACAAGTTGTTTGAAAAGTTAGTGATTGTTTAACAATACTTAATGACATTTTAGGGGTATTTTGTGCTTATTTCAACATAAATTCCTGGGATATCCCACACTGCAGCAAAGCAGATCATGAATTCTCAATGCCACTGATGCCTGGAACTTTCCATCATGGAACTTTTTGTTACCCAAATTTGTGAACAGGTCCATTCACAGGTTTGAGTATCAAAATACAAGACCACTCTAATAACTCAGAGAGTCAGACATTGACTTACAGCACAAGTATTTATATGAAATGTGCCCACAAATCTGTACTCCTGTTAGGCTAGGCTAAGACATTGAGGTATTGCATGGCAACTTCCATAGAAACGTCACCCATATTTTTAAATCCTGCATGCGACTTGGATTAAAGTTTTTATATAACATATTTTACACCCCATACATTTGAAAGATCTGTTTGCTTAGTAAAGTCAAGTAGTAAGAATAAATACAAGAAAAGTATGTACTCAGCCTTATAAATCCTCCTTCATGACCTAGTCCCGTCCCCTCCAACCCTCGGTTTGGAGCCAATGTGGCTCTTGAATGCCCCCCACCTATTACCAGCAGTATACACTATTGTGAACAAGTGGCACCAGAAATGTCATAGCATCACTAGAACGTAGTACTAGGGTTAAAGCCATATCACTAACAGTGAATCATATAGGGTAAAATCCATATCCTTTAGTCATATCAATAATAGACAGTTTCATTTTTAGTATTTAGTATGATAAATTTGAAAGAGGCCACAAAAGTTTGTGGACCCCTGTTCTAGGTATCTGCCTTACTTGGCTACAGTATATGGTAAAAGCCAACAAGCATTTCCTCTAAAATAAAGATACACCAGTAAACTCCGTGAGTGTAATCCTTGACATAGTCAGCTATTGCTTAGTTCCTTATTTCTGTTCCAGGGAAAGTTGAGTGACAACCAATATGACTGCTATCTAATACTACAGCCCTTCTACTTAAAGGGGTTGTCCCGCGCCGAAACGTTTTTTTTTTTTTTTTTTTGCATAGGCCAAACCCAAGGGATGTGTTGAAATAAAAAAAAAAATTTTACTTACCCGAATCCCCTCTCTGCAACTTCTTCCTTCTTTTCCTTCTCAGATGGCCGCCGGGATCTTCACCCACGATGCACCGCGGGTCTTCTCCCACGGTGCACCGTGGGCTCTGTGCGGTCCATTGCCGATTCCAGCCTCCTGATTGGCTGGACTCGGCACACGTGACGGGGCGGAGTTACGCGGTGACGCGTAGAAGGGGGCGGAGCCAGAACGCCGCTCGTGCCCGGACCGACCAGAAGGGAGAAGACCCTTCTGCGCAAGCGCGTCTAATCGGGCGATTAGACGCTGAAATTAGACGGCACCATAGAGACGGGGACGCCAGCGCAGGGAAGGTGAGTATATAACTTCTGTATGGCTCATATTTAATGCACGATGTATATTACAAAGTGCATTAATATGGCCATACAGAAGTGCTTAACACCACTTGCTTTCGCGGGACAACCCCTTTAATGCATTTGAAAAATATAGGTGCCATGGGCTTCTTCTGTATTCTGCTGGGGAAGATACAAATTCTTCATGGATGCCCTCTGCTATTACCCAAATGACTACTTTTAAAGAAGCAATTTGTTCCATACTTTTACATTCCTGATTCAGGTTTTAATTCCAAACAATAACATGTGCATGGTGTATATTCTGCCTTTGTTTGGTTTTCTCCAAATGGGAAGATGGAACAATATCTCTGCGGTTATCACCTATTAGAAAGCAGCATTCCTGCAAGTCAAATGTAGGACTTTTTAAACAAACCTTGTAACAGTGACTGGGAATTGTTAGGCAAAGCCAGAGTAACCATGCACAGATAGCTGTTTCGGGGTAATTGCCCCTCATCAGTGTGCAGCAGGTTTCTGGCTTGGCTATTGAAAGGTCTATAGACATGATACACGTAGGTAAATTGACTTTATATGAAATTGGCCCTAGTATATATAAGTATTTTTGAGAGAAGAAATTTAGATTGTGAGACCCAGAGAATGGTGCCAGTCTTTTTATAGTGCTTTGGCTCTATATGAGAAACGGGAAATATTTTCTTCTCATTCTCATTTGAGCACATAGAATAAAGCACGAGTCCTCTATTAATACCACTTCACATGTATGACAGTTGTCTGTTCTGGTTCGGTGTAGTGAAGATTAGGGATGAGGTCAGGAGGTTCTTTCTCAGAAATGTTGTGCGGTTGTGGTTTAACAATGCAAATAGACTTCCGTTCTCATTCAAAGCATCATCTTAAAACAGTTTATTGGAACCTAAACACCTAAAGGTACAGGAATATACGTGCTAATCGCATATATATATATATATATATATATATATATATATATATATATATATATATATATATATATATATATATATGTGTATAGACATGTCTGTATATATATGAAAATACTGTGGTTACTATTATGTCTTATTGACTAATTAATTTGCAGTTTATTCTGGTTGAATTTTTACTTCTACTTTTTTTTTTCTTGGCACTTTAGAATTACTTTTACCATGACTGTACATAGTAAACCTATGTAAATATATATCATAGTGGGTTTACTATGTACAGTCATGGTAAAAGTAATTCTAAAGCACCAAGAAAAAAAAGTTTAAGAAATACTTCATCCAGAATTAACTGCAAATTAATTAGTCGATGAGACATAATTGTAGCCATAGTTGGTAGTTATGTTCTATTTAGTTATTGACATATTGGCCATTTTTGTATGCTTTTAAAAGCAAATATATAGTAGAGACTGATTTAAAGGAAAAGATAGTAAATATTAATGATCATGATTTTTGAAGCCAATGTACTTTCCACTGGAGTCAGCCATTGCAGAGCAACAGTCCATGGAGGCTACAGTTGACAACAGTAGATCTCTATCCAAATTTCCACAATTACCCCAAACTTGCTTCTGTTCCCTGTAGATACAATCACAGAAAATGGCCATATACTTACTGACTAAGGAGAGCAGATTGCTGAATCCCCTCAACATGCAGGTAGCAAACTACCAAATGAGGGAGCTAATTACACCTGTGAGGGACACCGATGAAACAGCCACTCACACAGCCTCTTAATATAGAGGGGGGTAGCTGCTTGGTGTATACTCCCACACAGAGTAGATACAAAGTGACAGACCTTCTGATACATGTAGTGCACCATGCAGACCAGCAACCTATTAATGACGCCATAATAGTTTGGTGGGTTGCACTGCACCTCAAAAATTGAACCACATTGGTACTGCCACCCTGGGCTCCCCCTGGTGTTTTAAAGCCACACTGCATGTGAATGATAGATAATAAATGCAAGGCATTGGTTGGATGTTGGCCAAGATACATCAGCTCACTAACCACGTCAAGGTTTCTTGCTTGTAGTGAGTCCCTACACTAATATAAATATGTCACAGAAGGGGAAATATAAAAACATAAAAACAATTCAGAAGTTCAGAATGCAGATTTCCTTTTTAACTGTAATGCTGGAAATAGAGTTACCAGAAAAAATAAGACCCATTGCTATCATGGAACTGGAAGTAGATAAGTATCAGAGCATACATTTCCTGTCTTTCAACTTTCATTGTTATATTTGCTGCTGCATCTGTCACATTATCCTCATCCTTCCTAAATCTGCTATCTGTGTTATAAATCAAGTTCATACAACCTCATTGCTAAAGGGGTTTGTATCAGCAATGCCCATCTCTACTTATATGCTATGTTTATCAGATTCAGACACTACTATCAATTATGTAGTTTTACAGTTGTATAGCAAGTTTAGGATACAATAATGTTTTTCCTTGTGGAGAGTCCCAAGTTGGCGGAGAAAGTCTTATAGACCAGGCAGTGCTCCTTGGGAAAAAGAGTATGCAAATTAGCTCTCATGCAGGAGGCAGAATGTTGGCTTTATAGTCCCACCTATTAGATAGCAACCCTCTAAGTCAATGTCTGGCCAAGGCCCGATAAAGGGTTGGGTTGCTATCCAATAGGGTCCACTGAGGAGCCAGCTTTTTTCCTTCTGAATGAGAGCTTATTTGCAAAGGATACACTATGAATGCTTATTTACAGAGGATTCCCACCCAAAAAAGGCTGTGTATTAGCAAATTAGCAAAACAGCTAAAGTACTTTTTATTCTGCTAGATATTACCATTCTTCTATTTGTTTCTGGCAACTATTTTTGCAAAAGTGATGCCCGATATGGTGGCAAATCTTGTCACTTTGGTAGGTACTTTTATGCCATGGAGGACAAACTCACTTTATTTTTAACGAATTTATTGGCTTACTCATGACTAAATTACCAATGCCATAACTATTTCCTTAGCTTTTATCATCGAAACATCCCTATACAAATGTCTGCTGAAACCTCTTAAAAATGTGATTTACTCACAACTCCTGGAGATGCACAACAAAGATGGCTCCATGGCCAAGTTACTAGGTAACCAAAAGAAGATGAAGGCTAGCAGTCTTAGTGAACAGAGACCACGTGCCGGAGTACCTGGGCCAATTACGATGGAGAAGATTCAACAGAAGTTGTCCCTCATGCATATGGCCTATTCCCCAGAAAAGAAGATACGGATCTTGTTGAAAGTGTGCAAACTTATTTATGAGGCAATGGAGACCTCAAGTGGAAAGAAAGGTGGGTTAATTCTAATAGAATAAAATTGTGCATGTAAAAATATATTGTACGTAGCATGGTGCAATGAAAACACATAGTGGCAAACCTTTTTTTGTTTGTGTCCATGTATTTCCAAAAATTTTGGTGATTGGTTTGCTAAAGTGTTATATTTGCATTCTCTAGAAGCCTTTGGTGCTGATGACTTCTTACCAGTTCTCATCCATGTTTTGTTGGGTTGTGACCTGACTTCTGTGCAGCTAGATGTAGAGTACATGATGGAACTTCTGGATCCTGCTCAGCTTCAGGGAGAAGGTATGTTATACAATAGGGGATGGTCCATTTTCACCATAAATGGAAATCCTACCCTTCTAAGAGCAAATCATAATCTTGCAGTTTGTTAACCTTAAAGGGTTTAACCAACAAAAAGAACTTATTCCCCCGCAAAATTTGGCAAAAATGTTGTGATTTTTCAAAATTCACGCACCTTGCAACATTTTTCAGAAAAACAGAAGTGGTTTATCAGAAGGGTATTTGTCCAAACAGATTTAAATATAATTTATGCCAGAAACTGCATAAATGATACCAGAAACCTATTTTAGATCATAGCTGTTTTAGATTTTGGGTTAGACCCATGGCTCACCCAAGATGCACCTAATGTATGAAGAGTAGAGATGAGCGAGCATACTCGCTAAGGGCAATTACTCGATCAAGCATTGCCCTTAGCGAGTACCTGCCCGCTCGGAAGAAAAGATTCGGTTGCGGCGGGGGAGATCGGGAGGAACGGAGGGGATATCTCCACCACCACCCCCCCCGCTCACTGCCGCAACTCACCTCTCACCCGTGCTGGCAGCTGAATCCTTTCTTCCGAGCGGGCAGGTACTCGCTAAGGACAATGCTCGATCGAGTAATTGTCCTTAGCGAGTATGCGCACTCATCTCTAATGAAGAGACGTGTCCATCTTACTCTAGTGAGGATTATATTAAAATTGGCATATGAAATGCCAGTCTTAATAAATTCCCTTCAGAAACCATCAGAAAAGTAATAGTGCATGCTACATTGGGTACTGGACTCCTTATGTATGGAGGTACTCTTCCCAAGGAGCATTGCTTCTAAGGGAGAATACCTCCATACATTAGGCACCCAACAGAGTCTGCATAATAATAATAATAATCTTTGTACAGCGCCAACTTATTCTGCAGCGCCAGGCATAGCTTGTATAGCGCATGGCAGCTCAAAGTTACAGCTTGCACCATAGAGGCTCTATTTCTAACTTTCTTTTATTTGTGCCATTACATCGTCAATGCACTGCCATAGAAGCTTCCTGCACATAGCTCTGCCATAGGCATTAGTCCATAATGTGTATTACAAGCTGTCAATTAGCACAATAAAAGTCTAACTCTGAGCTTGAGACCTTTTCTACCCTTCTCCATATCCATTGTGATATGGACTCGAGCCTCAAGACTGTGATGATATGAGCAAATTTACAGCATTGTTAATATAGACTAATACCGATGCTTCATCCTTCACAAGTAGAAATAATGTTGGTTGTCCTTTTAACGTAATTTTTTTCTCTTTCTTCTTAGGTGGTTACTATCTAACTACTTTGTTTGGAGCCCTGTTTCATATAAGCAGCTTTAACACAGTTTCCCGGAAACTCAGTGTGGAGGCCCAGAATTCGATCCGCCAATGGCAGCGCAGGCGAACTATTCATCACAGACATTATTTTCAAAATCCTGAGCATGAAAACATAGAAAAGCAGGCGCTCATGTAGTGCCCTCTAGGTCCTGTAATGTAATATAGAATTCTATAATATTATGTCCATGTGCTATGGTAATATTGGAGTATGGATTAAATTGCTGTTTAGTACTGCAATGGTGACAATGGAAGACAAGACCAAGCTAGGTCAAATCTGAATGCAAACCAGGGTACAAAGAATTACTGTCACAAAGCTCAGGTAGTGTTATATTAAAACAAAAAAAGCACCTCAAACTTTATTTATACATGAAAGCTGATTTTTCTATTATTTGGTTCGAATTGTAGCAGTTATTGGTCGATTGGCTTCACTTTCTCATGGCAACTAGCTGTTATTACTGAAGAAAACCACTGCAGCGGAAATGGACAAACTAGATCCACCAAGAGCCACTCATGATGAGTAATTCTTTTCTTATTATATGATCACTAATTTATTAAAGGGGGTTGTACCAGAATTACAAGTTATTCCCTATCCATAGGATAGGGGAGAACTTGCTGGTCGGGGGGGGCGGGGGGTCTCACCACTGAGACTCCGATCGCTCCTGAGTCTTGGGGTCCCCTTTCCTCCTTATTGTGGGATTATTGCACCGCTCAGAATGAGCTGGAGATTGAGTGGAGTGGCAGTCATGCACTTAAGTGCACTGCCGTCTCATTCATTTTCAATGGGACTGCTGAAGATAGTCGAGTTCAGGTATTTCCATCACCCCATTGAAATGAATGGTGCACCGTCTGTACATACTCGGGCAGTGCTCCGTTCAATGTGACATCACTGCGGATAAGAGAAGCATTCCTGTGGGGACAAAAACAGTTGGACCTAGAACCCCCGGCTTGGTGGAGATCTTAGCGGTGAGACCCCCAATGATCAGCAAGTTATCCCCTATCCTATGGAAAGGGGATAATTTGTAATTCTGGTACAACTTCTTTACCAACATGCCCTAACAACCTGATTATGGTAAACATATTGATATTGGTATGAGGGTGGTTTCACACCTGCGTTGGGGATTCCACTTTCCTGCTCTGTTCAGGGAGCAGGTAAGGGGAATCCCCGAAGCCAAACGTCTCTGTTGTGAATGAAACCAAACAGCGCCAGGCAGACCCCACTGACTATAATGGTGTCTGTCCGCTTTCCACCCAGCTGCCCAGCTTTTGGATGGAAGAAAAAGTGCTGTATGGAGCACTTTTTTCCGGTGTTTTCAGCAGAGGTTCTAACACAGAGGCAAACCGGCCTAAGTTGTACAGTGGTGCTATATTATTTCAAAACATGTAAATCATACACCTCAAGCAAGGCCAGAGGCTACATAACTGTAAACTTGTCATTATCCATCAATTCTATGGCACCGATATCGGATTTTTGTTGTATATTTACAAATTCTGTACATCTTAATATGCATTTTATGACCCAGTGCCAACAAAGACACTGCATAATAGAATTTTGTAAATGTAAGGGGGGAATCCCGCCATACTAAAAGATTAAATCTCCTTGTCTACAGAGGTGTACAATTACATCTTGTCTGTAGCAGCTGACCATGAAGTCTGGTCACTCTCTGACAGGATATTGCCTATGGTGCCTATGGAAAGAGATAAGTGTATTCAGCCATTAGATTCCCTATGGTTAGCAATGTAGGCAGATGGAACATGAGAGCCCTGGACACGTAAAACAGACCTGGGCACGATCAGGCCACTGGTCAACAACTAGATCCAGTGGTTTCTATTCAAATTTAGGATAATTACTATGTGGGGTCATTACATAGTCATGTCTGCTCTAACTGCCTTACATAGCTACAATAATTGTGTATTGATGCAACACAACGAAGCGTAAAACAGAGATGACAGTGACATCAAAGTAAACATTTCATTTTACTGAACTGGAACAGAAATTAATATTTCAACCTTTCAAATTTACAATTGAATCCAAGCAAATATTTAAAATGCACTTGTATTGTTTAGACCGTCTATAATAAAAAAAAGAGTATGACAAACTCAATTCAAATAAAAACTTGATTAAATATGTATATTTTGATGCAATATAAGTAAATCCTTTCTCAAATACACACATGGTATAACAGTTCTTATCTGTGCTATTACATCTTCGCATCTCGGATGGGACATTTGATTATAGTAGTGACATGGAGAAGGAAGTTTCTACTACATCATCAAAAGTGGGCTCATATATACAGTCGTATCTAGCTTGCAAGTTTGTGAGTTTTCTATAATTCTGCTTATATTTGATCTAAAACTATTTTTAGATTTTTTACACAAGTCCTAAAAGTAGATAAAGTGAACCAAATCAAATAAATAAGTGAAAAATATTAGACTTCGTCATTTATTTATTGAGGAAAATGGTCCAGTATCACGTGTGTAAAGGCTCATTTAGACATAACGATTAATGCTCAAAATTCGCTCAAAAGCCGTCTATTGAGCAATCATTGTGTGTAACTGCACTGACTTGTGCAGTTTTCGTTACCCCGTCGCTCATCGTTGTCTTTCAGCATGCTGAAAGACGGCGATCAGCCTTATCAGGGATTCACAGTGGGATACAACTGATACTATTGTTTCAGCGGTATCCCGCTCCCTGAACACAGGCGGGGTATGAAGAACAGAGCGGTCCAGCTCTGTTCTCCATTACTGGCACAGAGCACTCGTCTGTATAACAGCCGGGCGCTCCGTGCAGAAAACATCTGGATGCACCCCGCTTGTCTTCTGCATCCTCCTCTGGGAGCACTCAGCTCTATAACAGCCGGGCACTCCCAGCGGTAAAACAGCTGTATGCAGAAGACAAGTGGGAACACCCCGCTTATCTTCTGCATCCTCCGCTCTCAGTGCTCGGCTGTATAACGCTCAGAGCGGGGAAACAGCTGGATGCAGAAGACAATCAGGGACAACCCGCCTGTCTTCTGCATCCTCCGCTGGCAGTGCAAGGTGATCACTCATCTTGAGCGATCATCTTGCGCTGTAAATGCCCCAACGATGATCGCTCAAAAGTCGTTTGAGCGACATGTTTTGAGCGATTATCATTGTGTCTAAATGGGTCTTAAGTGAAAAAGTATTTGATCCTTTAGGCTTAGCAGATAATTAGAAGGTGTAGTTAGTCAGGTGTTTTCAATCAATGGAATGACAATCAATTGTAAGTGGGCGACCAGTTTTATTTAAAGCATACCTGAGTGATCAACAAGTTTTCTAAAATACACCATGTTCTCCTTACTCCCTCATTTGCTGCTGTTTATACCCTGTTTCATGTCTAAGTTCTGATTTTCTGATGGTCTTTCCCATTTTCTGCTGTTTGCAATCCACTTTCAGGGAGGGGGCGTGTTGCAAGTCTAGCATTCTGCCAGTAGTTCACTGTCCTGATTTTTTCTCCCTTACTTCTTATGGTAAATACCTGCCCCTCTACTATCCCAGGATGTTTAGGCATTTAGAAACATTCTGCCCAAATGGTTGGTAAAGCCACTATAATGTGTGTGTATACTGTGTTACAAAACCATCTCTAAAGAGTTTTTACTCCACCAATCCACAGTCAGACAGATTGTGTATAAATGGGGCAAATTCAAGACCAATATTACCTTCCCCAAAAGTGGTCAACCAATAAAGTACACACCAAGAGAAAGCCATGTAATAGTTCAAGCAGTCACAAAGGAACCCAAGGTAACCTCTAAGCTTTTCTCACATTAGCTAATGTTAATGTTCATGAGCCAGGATGACTCTGAACAACAATGGTGTGCATGTAAAGATTGCAAGGAGAAAGTTGCTGCTCTACAAAAAAAAACATTGCTGCCCACCTGCAGTTTGGTAAAGATCACCATCGATGGAACAATGAATTCTGAATTATACCAGCAAAATCTAAAGGAAAAAACGTTAGGACATTTGTCCGTTAGTGGAATCTCAAGTGAACATGAGTCTTGCAGCAAGACAACGAGCACACAAGCATAAAAGAATGGTAAAAGAAGAACAAAGTTAAAGTTTTGGAATGGCCAAGTCAAAGTCCTGGCCATAATCCTATAGAGATGTTGTAGAAGGACCTGAAGCCAGCAGGTCATGGGAGGAAACCCACCAGCATAAGGGCGAGCACCCACTGGCGTTTGCGTTCTCTGCGGGAAAAAAACGCAGCGTTTGCCGCGTTTCTCGCGTTTTTTCCGCGCGTTTTTCGCGGCGTTTTGCGTTAATTTCCATTGACATTCATGGGTGCATTAGGAGAAAAATAGGGACACATATGCAACTGACAGTTCCTATGTTAAAAACGCAAACGCAACGCAAAAAAAACGCCAGTGGACAGGAACACATGTTATCTCTATGCCTGTGCAGGAAAAACGCAAAACGCAGGTAAAAAAAACGCCAGTGGGTGCTCGCCCTCACAGAGTAGAAGCTGTTTGGAAAGAGGAATGGGCTAAACTTTCTGCAAGCTGATGCAAAGGACTAATCAACAATTACCAGAAATGTTTAGATACAATTATTGCTGCACAAGAGGGTCACACCATGTACTGAAAGCAAAGGTTAACATACTATTACTACTCATAGACGTGATATTGGATCATTTTCCTCAATAAATCAAATTCAAGTTTAATAATTTTGACTTTTATTGATTTGGTTTTTTTCATCTACTTTTGGGACTTGTGTGAAATTTTGATGATGTGAAAACACAATATGAAGAAATACAAGAAGCTCAACACATTGCTAAACTCATGCAATGAAGACACAGATATGTAGCAACAATGTTGCCCAAGTTCCTATTTAACGGCATATTATGCTTAGAATTACATCAATACAGTTTTGGGCATGTAGCAGACTCTAAACAACAAATAAAAAACGCAGAGTTGAAGAACCGCGCAACGTTTTTTTCTATGAATGTGTGTCTTTATAGAAATACTAACAACAGTAGAGAAATACCTAAAGGCTTCACAATTTATGGATTACCATATGTGCTTCATTAACAAAACAAGCTTTTAGGTTGGAATCACATAATTGAACCGTGTCATATCACACAGAACACGGACACTCGTCCGTATCCCAGGTGATGTGTGCAAGACTCGCATGAAAATAGAACATGCAGCAGTTCTTCCACCCCGCAGCAGTGCAGCGAGAAAAAGTAAGGAATGGGTTCTATTTTTGTGCAAGTTTTATGCATTGCCCATGTGAATTAACCTCTAGGCCTCATGTCCACGGGGAAAATCAGGCCCGCTACGGATTCTCCATGGAGAATCCGTAGCGGGTCCCTCCTGCCCCGCGGACATGAGGCATAAAAATAAGAATTAACTCACCTCTCGCCCGCTCCGGATCTTCCCTTCGCCATGGCTTCATCTTCTCTCCGTCGTGGCAGGATCTTCTTTCTTCGGCCCGGCGGATGCGCAGGGCACGTCGGTTGCGTGCCGAGCGCATGCGCCGGCCCGAAGAAAAAAGATCCGGCCGCGACGGAAAGAAGATGAAGCCGCGAAGAAGGGAAGATCCGGAGCAGGTGAGTATATTCCGATTTTGGTCTCCCGCGGATCCGGACGGCTTCCATAGGCTTCAATAGAAGCCTGCGGGAGACCCGCACGAAAATGGAGCATGGTCCATTTTTTTTCATGCTCCATTTTTTAAAAAAAACAAAACACTTTTATTGACCATCCACGGGTATTTATCTACCCGCGGGTGGTCAATGTATCCCTATGGGATGCGGATCCGCATGCGGGTCATCCGCTGCGGATCCTAATTCATAATTTGCCCGTGGACATGAGGCCTTAAAGAGATTCTCCTGTCACAAATTGACTAGCAATAAATAACATTACTACACTTTTACAGTATTTCATAGCTTCCTTTGGCTTGTTTGAGGTTCTCCGTCATCTTTGTACCTCAATGGCTGGAGCTACACCCAACTGTTGTGTGATAATCTCAAACCATATGAAAAGAACTCGCACAGGAGAAGAACCCCTTCATGTGAATGAGTTAACTCACACAACTAATTTTTCTATTGAACAATTAGTCTGACTGCATGTCCTATTTTTGTGCTATTCTTGTTTAACCCTTCAGTGAACAGCCTGTTTTTTGCTTTAAGGACCAGGCAATTGTCATTGCTGCATTGCAAGAGCCATAACTTGTTGACATAGTCGTATGAGGGCTTGTATTTTTGGGACAAGTTGTATGTTTAAATGGCACCACTTTGGAGTACATATTAAGTGTTGTACAACTTGGTAATACGTATTATGTGCTGTTTTTTATTCTCTTTGTTGTTTTATCTATTTAAATTGGCTCTGAGGGGAAAAATTCGATTTTTTTTAAACAGGGTTTTTAACCTCTTAAATTAAACTTTATTTAACTTTTTTATGCTATTTTGTAGGCACTTGAAGTTGTGATAATCAGATCGCTAGGATAGCACACTGCATTACTCATATAGTGCATTCTGCTAAGCCTATCATACACTGCAGAGGTGGGGCCTAATAGGCAAAGTTACATAGCAGACATGAAGACCTTTGTCAGGCTTCCGGCTGCCATGGGAACCAATTGTTACCTTGCAATCACACTGCGGGGTGCTGATGGGTGACAGAAGGATCCAACTCTCCCTGTTACTTGTTTAAATGCTGTAGTAGCTATTGATTGTGGCAACTAAGGGGTTAAACTGCCAATATCTGTGGTTTCTCCACACCTAGCAGTTAGAGCAGAAGTCTCAAAAAGATGTATGTGTAGGTTAAAATTCCATTTGTGAGGTCAGTAATAAGGACTATTGGCCATCACTAAAGGGGTTAAACTTAAGACATGTCCATTATTTTGGGAGAATGAAAAAAAAGGATGACACTCTTATGCCATACCATTTGTATGGGAGTGTAATGCATGTTACTCTATAGACTCCGTAGAAGAAAAAAAGACAGGAAGTGCAGAGCTGTGAAAAACAGGTATAAAATGGATGCAAATCGCATGCAAAATAGTCAGTTTTTCACTATCTACACTATTCACTATTTCAAAATCACAGTCGTGTGTGTGAACACAGCCTTAAAATAACATCAAAAGCACTTCATTAGCACTGATAGCATCGCAGCTACAGCCGTTTGAAGTACAACCAGCTCTGGTCATCCAAAGCCGTAATGTTCTTTTCCTGTACAACCAACATAGCTCCTTGTAAACTGTTGGGGGTGAAACTAATACTACTGCCTATAGTATAGTATAATTAATAGAGATGAGCGAGTATACTCGCTAAGGCACATTACTCGAGCCAGTAGTGCTTTAGCTGAGTATCTCCCCTCTCGTCTCTAAAGATTTGGGGGCCGGCGCGGGTGACGGGTGAGTAGCGGGGGGGGGGGGGGAGAGAGAGGGAGAGAGAGAACTCACCTCCGTTCATCCCCACTCTCCCCCGCCGGCCCCCGAATCTTTGGAGACGAGCGGGGAGATACTTGGCTAAGGCACTACTCGCTCGGGTAATGTGCCTTAGCGAGTATACTCACTCATCACTAATAATTAATGTAGGGAGCAGATAAAATGAAATTGGGAGGGTTTGCTTAAAAATCTAAGAAGTTAGTGGCTGCATCGCATGGTGCGGTTACCCCAGACGTGGTATATGATTCGAGGAAAGCATACGAGATACGACGGGGATTTTAGTTTGTAACCCGTCATGTTTGTGAGGGTTTATTGATTTGATTAGCTGTATAATCTCCTCTCTAAATCTCGACTGTGTACAAGCATACAGGTACATGTTGACTGCAGCATTGGTGAGGTCGAGCATTGTGCCGATGTCTGCAGCTATATTTATACCTTTGCTATAATCATTTCTATCTATATCATAGTGCACAGTTTTTATAAGGATCTGGGTAACAAAACGTGTGGTGCACAGATAGGAAAAAGTCATGGAAATGCTCACTAATAGCACCACGGACTTCAGCCGCTGGTTCTTTACCATAACAAATGCTGAAAAGCTCTGGCGCTTTTGCCGCATTTCACCGTGCACTTTGTTGCTTTCGCAGATCTGCTTTAAGATGAATCCGTTAAGTGTATAGATGATAACCAATGGTATGATGTATACAAGAGTGTACTGAAACCATACCATACCATCCACGTGACGCTTTGGCAACTCAGCATTGTAAACACATTTAAATCTATTAGTCCCATTCATTGGCTTTGACTCATTTGACCAAATATATGGAATCGCCAATAGGTGAGCACAGAAAAAAACAGCCACTATTAGGGAGAGTGTGTATTTTTTAGTACAAATCTTGGGTTTCACACGGACAGCTCGAATCGCGACAAATCGTTCAATGGTAAAGCAGACAACCAGCCAGACAGAAGTGTTGTAAGAACCGTAAGTTAGTACATCCCGGATCATGCACCAAGGCTTTCTACTCCAGAAGGGCTCTTCAGTGTAGACTTTAAGGATTAGTTCAAGTATGACAATCTGGATGAGAACCATTGTATCGGCCACAGCAATTGCCATCATGTAACAACGACAAGAGGGTGAAAGTCCACAATTTCTTCTCCAGAAAATCAAGAACGTTAGGAGGTTTGCTGTGAGATTTAAAAAAACAATTTCTATAAAAAGCAAAATTAAAAATGGAAACTGATAAAATGCATTCTTAAAGGGCCACTCCAGTGAAATTATTTCTAATTCATTATAGACGTTGTCCTCTACTATGTACAGTATGTCAGCTAGTAGTTCCTGATTTAGTTATTCCTTTTTGCCTGAAAATTCCCCCATCATGTGATGTCATTGTGATCATCAGAGAATTACTTGACTTTATGTTCTCTCAAGAAATCACTTTTTCAGTCAGCATAATTCCTATGTGATATTACATGGACTGTACCACCCAGGTTCTTCACAGGGGGAACAGAAATGCTGATCCCAGTAATAGATGATAATTAGAAGTTCCTGTCACACAGTTATAATAAAGATGATCATAGTTCATCTTCCCCGACTGTATACTTATGGGCTGTACTGAAGCTTTTTTAGGTGAGTACAGAAAGTAATAATAATTACAGTGCTCTCCAAGAAGATGGAGATAGTATATGCTCTAGCTCAGTGTTTCTCAACTCCAGTCCTCAGGGACCCCCAACAGGCCAGGTTTTCAGGATTTCCTTAGTATTGCACAGGTGATATCATTATTGTCAGTGCCTCAGACATTGCCACAGGCATTCTTACTATAGGATATCCTGAAAACATGACCTGTTGGGGGTCCCTGAGGATTGGAGTTGAGAAACACTGCTCTAGCTGGTCATGTGGTGCATCATGGGACTGATAACACAACAGAGAAAAAAATCTAAATGGTGACGGATAAGTATTAGACGGGATACTGCACCGCATGGAAGTGAGTGCAATAGACATAAGAGACATCCAGAGTATGACAAGCCATCAGGTGAAGGTTGCAGTGATGGAGATAAGTGTTCTTAGAGTGGCTCTCTAAGTTAACAAATCATTTAATGATATGCAAGGGGTGGACAAAAATATGGAAACACTGTACTAAATGCATGAGATTAGAATCATTAGCACTAAACAGCCCTTTTGAACCCCGCTTGGCTGATAGCTTTCCCGCCAAATTTATGTTTACTTCACCTCTTGCCATGCCCTGGGTGGTTTTGGGAGCCAACTGGTAACAGCAGCTGAGTGGCTCAAACCCCTGACCAATTGAACCTTGTTGGTTGGGCAGATGTGAACATCTGTGTCATACTACCTCCACTTAAAAATCGGACTCTACATGTCTTATTGAAATATGATTTATAATCCCATGCAAATTAAAGCATACATTTGTACGGCGTTTTCATATTTTGTCAACATCCTGTATACATTCTTTCGTAGGACTATATCAAGAACTGGAGACTAAACACTCTTTTACAAACAGCGACTATTGTGAACTGTCGGTCACCCGATCATAGCTCCATGTAAACAGGGCAGTGATCAGGCAAAGAACAAACAACATCACTTGGCAGCACATCTACCTGTGGGAATTTTTCCCCCTATGCTAGAAAAGAGGTTTTTTTGCCCTCTACTTATTTTGTGCATCTTTCCATATGTAATCCACTAAGGAAGCTATGCTCTCCTGCTGTCAGGAGCTGCTGACCTCTTGTGTGCCAGTCGGCAGCTCTGTCCGCTAGGCTATACAGGTCTTGGACAGTTCCCTTGCTGAAACCTTGCCGTGTTCTGTATTTCCCAGTTACCTAGTGCCTGCCTCCTGATCCTGACCCGGCCCCTGTTTCTGATTGCACTTCCTATATAAGCCTAGCCCCGCCACTCCTTAAGTGCGTGGTTATTGTGATCCACCACCTTGATCAAGCTCCTCTTTCTCCTGCTCATCTGAAATTGTGCTCATACTTACTGCTGCTGCCCTGTGGCTTCCATTAGACTACGCTTCTGTCTCATCCCATTGTACTGCATTCTGTGACTTCCTAATAACGACTTCCGGCTTCCTTGACTACTCTCAAGTGACCGGCTCGGCTACCAAACCTGGGCTCCAATCTAGCGCCAGTAAGACTTTACAAAATAATCACACCCAAAAATGGAGTCTGTAGTGACCACGCTCAGGAAACAAGTCACAGAACTCGAGGAATTTTGTGCCTCCAACCAAGAAAAGATCATTGGTATGCAACAGGAGATCGAGGGGCTACAGAGGCAGCTCTTGGAGATGCGCAACTCTGCGGAAATGTCCGCATGCCGCTGCCAGCCAAATTTGCAGGTGGCCATCACCAAAATTGGAGTTTCTTAAATTGATGCTGGATTTATTTCCAAATGCAGCTTAACTCATTTATCTGTGACCGAAAAAAGGTATTCTTTATTATTAACCTTCTTACTGACAAGGCAATTGCCTGGGTCTCTCCATACATAGAGGCTGGCAGCAATCTCCTCAACAGCCTTGACCCCTTCATGTCCGCTATGGGTCAAATCTTCGATGGTCCGAACCGCTGTGCCACGACCATAGGGAGGTTGCATAGTCTATGACAAAGGAGACATTCTGCTGCAGAATATACGGTAGAATTTTGTCGTAGGGAAAATGATACCACATGGAATCCTGCTGCACAACAGAGCCAATTTCGCTGGGTATTATGTGAGTGGGTAAAAGATGAACTTGCCAGAGTGAAGACTCCGGATAATGTGGAAGACTTTATCCAGTTATGCATCCGGATTGACCATAGACTTTTCGAGCTGCAATAGGAGAGATTGTAAGGTTCGGACACCAGCACCCTGTACTCTTTCAGTCAATCCACATTTAGTCCCCACCCAGGGACTGAAGCTGCCCCTGGACCCTTGCAAGTGGATGTCATCTGAAGACCTCTCTCTATCACGGAAAAAGAAAGGCACCAGGCTGAAAATTTGTGCCTCTATTGTGGGAGCTTGGGACATTATGCCCTAAACTGTCCAAGCAAGCCCCAAAGGACTCTGGCCTCAGCTCAAGCCATGCCCATGGCCAATCCAGCCATCATGAAACAAGGGGATGCCATCCAATACCTTTGTACCAGTAATTCAGGATAGTTTGGAAACCCTTCCCCTGCTTCACCATTTTGTCCTCCCAATTGCGACTATAACAGGCAATCAGAAGACTCACTGCTCAGCAATGTTGGATTCAGGAGCTGGGGGTGGAATTAATGAACTTGGAACACGATGCCAAGCTCACCCACGGGGTTTGCTAAAGCCTCTTCCAGCTACATCCAGGCCATGGGGATCTATATCCTTGGACTTGATAGTGGATCTGCCCCCCTCGAAAGGAATGACTACGGTCCTTGTGGTCATGGACCGACTTGCGAAGATGGCTCACTTCATCCCCATAGAAAAGACTCCCACTACAACGCACACTGCGAAGTTAATGATCCGGGAAATTTTCTGACTACATGGAATTCTGGATGATGTGTTCTCTGACAGGGGGGTCCGGTTCACCTCAAGGTTTTGGAGACAATTCTGCATGGCCCTAGGTATTACTGTATATCTCTCCTCTGCCTTTCTTATCTGCAGTCTAACGGCCGGACGAAAAGAACAAATCAGACTTTGGAACAATATCTCCACTGCTTTATCTCCCATCTACAGGATGAGTGGGTGGATTATTTGTCAACAGCAGAGTTCACCACAACAATGCTCAACAGGGTTCAACCACCCAGAACCTGTTCTATTCCAACTAAGGTAACATCCCATCTTTATTCCTTGCCTCTCCATCAACACTCCGGTCCCATCGGTTAACCATAGACTGACGGCGTTAACAGAAACACAGAAGCAACTAAAAGCAACCTTACAGGAAGCCCGGAATACCTATAAGAAGGCGTCTGACGGTAATTGCCAAGCAGCTCCTACCTTCCAAGTTGGTGAAAAGGTGTGGTTAGCATCCAAGAACCTAAAGGCACAATGTACCCTCTCCCAAATTTGGGCAGAGATTCTTGGGACTTTTCCCATTTGCAGCAAGGATCAGCAAGGTGGCATTCCAGCTGAAACTCCAGGACAGCCTGAGCATTCACCTTGTTTTTCATGTTTCCCTACTAAAGCCTTTTCATGAAAATACTTTTGTGGGAAAACATCAACTGCCGCCTCCTGTGAAAATTCGGGGCCAGGACAAGTTTGTTGTAGAGAAGATTCCAGACTCCAGACTTCAGAATGGTAAAATACAGTACCTTGTGAAGTGGCAAGGATATGGGCCAGAGCAGAACTCATGTGAGCAAGAGAAAAATGTGCATGCTCCGAGGCTCACAAAGGAGTTTCACAGGAGATACCCAGGGAAATCTGCACTTGAGATAGCCGGAGGCCATCCACAAAGATAGGGGTTACTGTCAGGGTTCAAACCCATGATCTCTTGTGTTCCAGTCAGCAGCTCTCTCTGCTAGGCTATACAGGACTTTGACAGTTCCCTTGCTGAAACCTAGCCTTGTTCTGTATTTCCGGAGTTACCTAGTTGCTGCCTCCTTGTCCTGACCCTGCTCCTGTTTGCACTTCCTATATAAGCCTAGCCCTGCCACTCCTTAAGTGCGTGGTGCTCCACCACCTTGATGAAGCCCCTCTTCCTCCTGTTCAACTGCAATTGTACCGATACATACTTCGGCTGACCTCTGGCTTCCATTTGACTACGCTTCCATCTCATCCTATTGTACTGCATACCGATACCTACTGCTGCTGCCCTCTGGCTTCCATTAGACTACGCTTCCATCTCATCTCATTGTATTGCATTACGTGACTTCCCGATAAGGACTCACGGCTTCTTTGACTACTCTTCAACGACTGGCATGGCTACTACACCTGGGCTCCAATCTAGCACTGGTAAGACTTTACACCTGCTTCTGGTCGAGAGGCTTTTTGGTGGTAGTTAAAGAGGTTGTCCAACGACCTGAAGTTTTCCACTGTACACATAGGTGATAACTCTGTTTGACGAGGGCCCAACCACTAGGACCTCCACTGGTCAAGGTCCATAAATTAATGGGGTGGTCATCATGTACACGCATTACCACACCATTTATTTTAGAGGGACTGCCTTAATTTCATTGCATGGGACAACCCTTTTTTTATCCTGAAGATATTACCAATGCACCAGTTTTTTTTACTGGCAGAATACAGGCACAGATTCTGGCCTGAACAACGTGCACTAACAGCATTATAGGGACTGATAAGTTGGTGTGACCAGAACCCCATTGGGCCAGGATTTGTGGCCGTAATACTGATATGGAAATATACCTGTATTATGTGGATGTAAAACTGGCATTACTTGTGTATGCTAGAATGAATACTGATTCTCAGCTTTATATATGGACCTACAGTACAATTCTGTAGGATTCATCCATGAGTAACCAAGAACTAGGGTAGCAAAAAGATGCTATTTAAAGATGTAAAATGTAGATGGCACTGAATAAAATAGGCAAAGCTAACTGTATTTTCTCTTTATAATATAATCGCTGAGCTGTTACAGATAATGCATATATTAATGCACATATTAAAGTCCCAAAGCAAAAATACACTTTATAAAGATGAAGTAGAGACATCAGAACATCTAGGTATATTTCTCCTTGCTGTATTTCACAGTGGCAAAAACCAATGCCTAATGGTGTTGATGTTGCTACAGAACTTGGTGCAGTTTGCCACGGATCTGCGCTCAAATCCGTAGAAAACCATTGGCATACTGTTGATTTAAAATCTACAGTATATGTCAATTCCACATGGAACTTTTCTGCATGATTTGGATGAGATTTTTACAATCTCATCCATGTGGATTATGCTGGTGTGAACGTACCCTTATGGTTATTAAAATTAGCAAGGCATAATGCAGTTTTTACTTACATGGAATCCCAATAATAGCCAAGACTGGATAGAACACCTTCTGTAACGTTATCAGCCAGTGCTCATTCTTCATTGTGCAGCAGAAAGACATCAGTCACTGGAACAAAATGTTTAATCTGTCCTTGTAATGCTCTGCTGCTGCAATGTATAGTAGAAATTCAGTATTACCCTTATCATATATTTAATCAAATTGCAATTTGTAATTACTTCTGTAAACACAGAAACAATAAAGACTCAGTTAATTATTACCCATCATGATATAATTGAACGGGACCAGCACAGGCTGTATAGCTCGAATTCTCACTTTCCAAGAAGAAATGAGAGAGTTCTTATGAAATGAGATACATATAGAAGAGCTGTTTTTATATGCAGACCTCACTGTGATATAGTTTTAGGCAGGTGTGTAAATGTGAGTAAGAATACTTTTAAGAATAGAAGTGTTAATATTTTGTGTTGATTAAAATGTAAATGAGAATTCTAAATCAAAATTTGGTGTCACGGCCCTTTGCCTTCAAAACAGCATCAATTCTTCTAGGCACACTTTATAATGTCTGGGATTTTGTTGGATAAGGCTGCTATTACACAACAGAGCTTCTCTCCTGCGTTTTTGCAAAACGCTAATTGCAGCCGGCACTTGGACTCCTCATAGTCACTGAACCGAGAAGTCCAACCGTCAGCTGTAATCAGCACAGCTTCTCCTGTGTTTTGCAGTAAAATAACACTAGTGTAACAACAGCCTTATAGTCAAGTGTATGATTAATCAGTTATACCAACAAGGTGATAATGATAATTATTTTCATATGTAGGTTTGAGACAGTCATTAACTGAAACAGAAACTGCCGTGTAGGAGGCTTAAATTGTGTCAACAGCCAAATTCTGCTACAAACGGTGAAGTTGTAGAAGACAGTTTTATGTCACAGGTTATATAACATGACAAGACTGAGAACAGCAACAAGACAAAAAGGTAGTTATACTGTATTAGCAAGTCTCTCCCAGGCAAAGATTTCAAAGTAGACTAGAGTTTCAAGATGTGCTATTCAAGCTCTTTTGAAGAGACACAAAGAAGCGTCCAATGTTGAGGACCATAGATGCAGTGGTCAGCTAAGGAAAACTAGAGTAGTAGATGAAAAGAAGAATTAGACTCTCCCCGACAGCACCACCTAAGATTGCCTCCCACTTGAAAAACAAAATCGGGGTATAAAAGCATCCACCCTCCGCAGTGATTCTTAACAAACCGACAAGGGTAGGGACCAAATCTACAAAATACATATATTTGCAGAAAAATGGTAGGTAATATATGGGTATTGTCATTAAGACTGCTTGAAAACCTGATTACCGGTGAGTCTACTTCCTCTTTTCCCCAAGCTGCATGAAAGCACCATCACAGAAGTACCAATGAAACAAAGTTAAGGAAGGACTACTGGACAAGAAACTTTATGTTCAAAGACTAGGTCTTCATTTGCTCAAACATCTAGCCTATAATGTTTGGTAAAAGGTATGTATTTTTTCCAAATGGTAGCTTTACATATTAGCTCAAACAGAAGCTTAGGCCTGTTCTGCCCATGAAGTAGACAGGACTCTGGTAAAATGACCTTTATGGCCTTCATGAATTGGCTTACTGAAAGTTTTTGTATGCTTCAATAGTAGAGATGAGCGAGCTACTCGTCCGAGCTTGATACTCGTTCGAGTATTAGGGTGTTCGAGATGCTCGTTACTCGAGACGAGTACCACGCGGTGTTCGAGTCACTTTCATTTTCTTCCCTGAGAAATTTGCGCGCTTTTCTGGACAATAGAAAGACAGGGAAGGCATTACAACTTCCTCCTGTGATGTTCCAACCCTATACCACCCCCCTGCAGTGAGTGGCTGGCGAGATCAGGTGTCACCCGAGTATTAAAATCTGCCCGCCCGCGGCTCGCCACAGATGCATTCTGACAGAGATCAGGGACAGTGCTGCTGATGCCGGAGCTGCTATAGGGAGAGCGTTAGGAGTTATTTTAGGCTTCAAGAACCCCAACGGTCCTTCTTAGGCCATAGTCAGAAATCGCAGATCGCACCTATCTGCGATCTGCGATTCCTGTTCTCTTCTCTATATGCACTCAATGGGGCTGGCGGCAGCAGCGCCGACCCCATTTAGAACATATAGAAGACAAATCATTCTTCTCTGCAATACAGCAGGTTCCACTGAAAGCAATGGGCTGCCGGCGTGCTCGGGATGAATTGTCGGGAAGGGCTTAAATATAGAAGCCCTTCCCTGCAATTCATCCAGAAATGTGTTAAAATAAAAAAAATATATATACTTACCTTGTCCCGGCAGACGGAGTTCAGCGCGGCCGGCAGTGGGTGTGAAGGGGGTGTGAGTCAGACCTGCCTCTGATTGGCTCAGGCTGAGGTAAGTATATATATTTTTTTTATTTTTACACATTTCTGGATGAATTGCAGGGAAGGGCTTCTATATTTAAGCCCTTCCCGACAATTCATCCCGCGCACACCGGCAGCCCATTGCTTTCAGTGGAACCGGCTATAAGCATGTAACCCAGGAGAAGTGGCAGCGGAATGTCATGCAGGCAGTGATTGTGCTTTGTTGGAGGTAGTGTGGTGCTTAGCTAAGGTATGCATTGCTAATGACGGTTTTTCAGAAGTAAAAATTGTTGGGAAGGGGGGGGGGGGCACTCTTGCCGCTATTGTAGCTTAATAGTGGGACCTGTGAACTTGAGATGCAGCCCAACATGTAGCCCCTCGCCTGCCCTATCCGTTGCTGTGTCGTTCCCATCACTTTCTTGAATTGCCCAGATTTTTACAAATGAAAACCTTAGCGAGCATCGGCGATATACAAAAATGCTCGGGTCGCCCATTGACTTCAATGGGGTTCGTTACTCGAAACGAACCCTCGAGCATCGCGATAATTTCGTCCCGAGTAATGAGCACCCGAGCATTTTGGTGCTCGCTCATCTCTAGTTTGTACCATGTACTGGTTTCAGATGGTCAGGTTCTTCAGAAGAGAGAATCTGCTTCTCTTGGGCCAAAACGGGCCTAAAATGAACAGAGCACATTTTTCGCAAAGAAATTTATGGAGAACTCTGTTTATCAGAGAAACTAGAGGAAATTCATATACCAATTTGTGGCTCCAATCCTGTGTTAATGCATGCATTACAGTAGGGTGATCTCGTGAATTGAGAAAAAGGTGTCCACTTTTTTACCAAGTCCTGAAAGTTTTACTAGGAAAGAGATCATTTCCCTGGATCCAGTGTTTGGTGACGAAGGAAATGTGCCTTTGTATTTAGGGTTCCTTTTAGGGGAGTTGCTGACATGGTAAAAACATGCTGTTCCGCCCAGCTGAATATCTTTTGAGCAAGGCCCTGTATTGGAGTATGCCTTGTTCCTCCCCGTGGTGAATGCCAAATCCTGGTAATGTCGGTTGACTTCTGAAGGGGTTTTCGTATTGCATAAAGTTCTCTGAAACTGGAGGATTGATGCTTTATGTTCCAAGACCAAATCCCCTAAAAATAAAGGGGATTGTCTATCTAAGCCCCCCCAACCGTAAGAACTAGCATTCATCATGATTTGAATCACGGGATCTTGAAACCAACTGACCCTCCCCTCCTCAAATTGTTGCTCAATAGCCACCAGCACAGAGAATTTTTGTTTTTCAGTCTTCCCCATTATCTTCTCATCTAGAGAAATTTGTTCCCTGTTCTATGCAGAAAGAATTTCATTCTGGAGGGTTCTTGTATAAATTGGGCCGATGTTAGCACTGGAATTCAAAAAGATACGGATTACTTACCGGTAGTCCCATTTCCAGGAGTCATCACGACGGCCCCATTTACATATGGAGGTTGCCCTCTGATCTCAGTAGGGACAGGAAGAGAGATTAAAAGCACCTCCCTTTCCACCATGCTTTAGTGACTTACAAATTATTACGGTGGACAATGTTTACTAAACCAAATTTTACCTTTATTTGGTCGTATTTACATTGAAAAGAACATTAATTATTCTATAAGGGAGGGAACTATGGGCCGTCGTGATGACTCCTGGAAATGGGACTACCGGTAAGTAATCCGTATCTTTCCAGGTCGTCATCCCGACGGCCCCATTTACATATGGAGTATACCAAATTATACGTGGCTTTAGGGTGGGACTACTGCCTGGAGGACTTTTCGTCCATAGCCCAGGTTTTTGTCTGACTGGACGTTAACCCTATAGTGTCTGATAACGTGTGTTATGCTAGACCAGGTGGCTGCTTTGCAGATTTGCTCGGCAGACACCTGGCCTTTTTCTGCCCAAGAGGAGGAGAGAGAGTGTGTGCAGTGGGCTCTAATTTTCCCCGGAGGATCGAGGCCCCTGGCTTTATATGCCTCTTGGATGGCAGTCTTGATCCACCTCGCAATGGTGCCCTTAGATGCCGTCTTTCCTTTTGCCGGCCCCTGAAATTGGATAAAGAGGTTGTTATTTTTCCAAAAAGAGCGGGTAGCTTCTAAATACACTAGAACGGCTCTCCTAACATCTAGGCTGTGAAATTCTCGTTCTCTATCATTGCGGGGATTTTGACAGAAGGAAGGCAGAGTGATTGTCTACTCTCTATGGAATTTCGACACTACCTTCGGTAGGGAGGCTGGGTCTAGCTTAAAGGTGATTCTGTCATCTTGTATAAGCATGTAAGGTTCAATACAGCATAAGGCTTGTAATTCCCCTATTCTCCGAGCCGAAGTTATGGAGACTAAAAGGGTAACTTTTAGCGTGAGTAATCTTAGTGGGAGTTGGGAGAGGGGTTCAAAGGGGGGTTGGCAAAAACTATTCAATACTAGGTTTAAGTCCTAGGTAGGGAAAGTTTCCGTAATAAAAGGCCGAAGCCTATCTGCCCCTTTGAGGAATCTACGAACCCAGCGGTGTTCTGCCAAAGGAAAGTCTCGATAAGACCCCAATGTGGCTGTCTGAACCTTAAGGGTTCTTGGGCTAAGGCCTTTCCCTAGGCCTGCCCGCAAAAATTCCAGGATTGCGTGGTATGTCGATCTCTGGGATTTTGCCTGGATCTATTTTGCAGAAGTCTGTGAACTTCCTCCATATCCTATCATAGATGGCTGTAGTGATAGGTTTACGCTCTTTGTTAAAGTGGTAATCACTTTATGGGAAAGTCCCTTTATGGGAAAGTCCCTTCCCTCGCGGTATCATGCTTTCAGTATCCATGCCGCTAGTTTTAATTTTTCGACCCCCGAGTAGTTTAGCGGGCCCTGGAGATCTTCCACGGCTGGTAGTAGACGTGGACCTCAGATCGTCAAGGCTTTTAGCAGGGAATACCAGGGTCTTTTGTCCCACATGGGGCAACTAGGATGACTGACACCTGGCTGATCTGGATTTTTCTGAGGGCCTCAAGCTGGCTGGCGGCCGCAATCTGACGAGAGCAGGCACATTCTGCTTAGAATGCCCGTTGACTGTGGGGGATCAGTGGGCAGGGGGGAAAGGTGTAGCTATGTCCCTGTCCCAGCTTTGGGACAGGGCATCTACTTCGCACGGGTTGTCTCCTGGATTTAGCGAGTAAAAGTCCCGGCACTTTGTATTTCCCCTCGTGGCGAACAGGTCTATCTGTGGTTCTCCCCACTGGCAGATTAGTTGGTCGAAGACTCGCTGATTCAGCCCCCATTCTCCCGGAAGGATGCTCTGTCTGCTCAGGAAGTTGGCAACGACGTTTGTGGATCCTTTTAGATGGATCGGTGAGAGGGACAGCATGTTGGATTCCGCCCGGCGGAGCATCTTTGCTGCCAGTTGTTGGAGGTGTGCGTGTCGCGTTCCTGGTGACGAACAAACTACAGAGCTGTCATATTATCAGTCAAGATTTTAACATGCCTTCCCTTTAAATGGGGTTCTGTTGCATGAAGGGTCTCCCAGATTGCTCCTAATTCTCTATAATTAGATGGGTGCTTTGCTATCTGGGAGTCCCAGGTTCCCTGTAGATTTAGGTAAGCTACTTGCGCTCCCCATCCTGTTTTACTGGCATCTGTTGTGATGGGTACAGCGGGTTATCGCGACCAGGAGGTACCTTTGTTTAGGTTCCTCTGTGAGGTCCACCAGCGTAGGGACTCTCTAACTTGGACGGACAGGCTCACCTTATCCGGGGAGGTCTGCCGTTTGTCCCACCTGCCAAGGATGAACCTTTGTAGTTGCCGAGTATGGGCTTGTGCCCCTGGTATTATCTGCATGCTGTTAGAATACCGAGCACCTTCATCGTTTCTCTGGTAGATACCGTAGTAGCCCGACAGAGGGAGGTTACTGCTTGGATAAGGTCTTCCTTCCTAATTTAAGGAAGCCAAGATTCGTGGATGTGGGAGTCTAATAATACGCCCAGGTATACCTTTTGTGTACCTGGGTTCAGGTCGGACTTCTGTTCATTGATTACCCCCCCTAAATTGTTTAGGGTAGACAGGACCGTGGATAGATCCATGCGTATGACCTTTTCCGTTCTTGACACCAGCAAGAAATCATCCCGATATGGAAAAATAAGGATTTGGTTCCGTCTGAAATAGGCTACCATTTCTATTATTATTTTGTAAAAAACCCCGAGGAGCGGTCAAGATTCCGGACGGTAGGGCCGTAACCTGATAGTGCTGGATTTTGTCACCCTCCCGCAGGGCGAATCTCAAGTATTATGATGGACTGCGGCTATTGGGATGTGGTAGTATGCGTCTTTAAGATCTATAGAGCGCATTACACTATCAGGGTCTATTAGTGAGACGATAACCCGCAGCGTTTCCATCTTAAATTTTTTGCATGCAATAATCTTATTTAGGGCCTTGAGATTAAAGATAGTCCTAATAGAACCGTTTGGTCCTTGTTCTTGTGGGGACCCAGGGTAGCTTATGAGGAATCTCCTAGGGCGTAGAGAGTGGAATTCAATTCGGTACTCCGCTTCGATTATCTGGAGTACCTAGGGATTAGATGTTATCCCCTGCCACTGATTTAGATAGTGTGCTAATCTACCCCCTGTCCCCTTGGAATGGGATGGCGCAGTTTTATTTTTTGATGTTATGTCTGCAGCCCCAATGCCCTTGTTTTTTGCGACCCCGTTTTTTGCGTCATATCTGATGCGTCGGCCAGAAAAGCGGTAGCCATTTTTTGCGAGGGGAAGCCTCTCTAGGGGCCCGATCCTTAATAGGGGCTTCCAGCCTGTTTAGCCATAGGACCCTGGATCTGGCCACGGAGGTTGATGCTATGCTGGCCTCGTGGGAGGTGTCTTCAAAGGGCTTCTAAGCAAGCTGGGTACTCGTTTTTACGACCTTGGAAGGATGGAAGGCTGAGAGTCAACCCTTGAGCCAGCTACCTGAGCCACGTGGGGATTGAACCTACAACCTTCAGGTTGTGAGAGAGAGCTTAGGACTGCATTTCTGCTGCCTTAACTTTCAAAGGGCTTCTAAGCAAGCTGGGTACTCGTTTTTACGACCTTGGAAGGATGGAAGGCTGAGAGTCAACCCTTGAGCCAGCTACCTGAGCCAAGTGGGGATTGAACCTACAACCTTCAGGTTGTGAGAGAGAGCTTAGGACTGCATTTCTGCTGCCTTAACTTTCAAAGGGCTTCTAAGCAAGCTGGGTACTCGTTTTTACGACCTTGGAAGGATGGAAGGCTGAGAGTCAACCCTTGAGCCAGCTACCTGAGCCAAGTGGGGATTGAACCTACAACCTTCAGGTTGTGAGAGAGAGAGCTTAGGACTGCATTTCTGCTGCCTTAACTTTCGGTGCCACATGAGGCTCTCTTGGCTACCTTTGCGCTTTGTATCCGGCCTTCATCTGCAATCACCTGTTGCAGAGTCTGAATCGTCAGGGGCAGGTGATCCTCTTTTGTCTGCATTGTCTCCCTCACTGTCTTGATGAAGTGCGCAATGTCGTTTGAGGAGAAATAGTATGTTTCCTCATCCTCTATAAGTACTGGCGGGTCCTCTAGTTTTCCTTCTGACAGGAGTTCCAGGGAATTGAACTCGCCTATTCGGTTTGTCTTGGTCTTTTAGGGACCCGTGACGGACCTGGCTGAGCCTGGGGGAAGGACCCCATGGAGGCCCCTGATCATACAGCGGATGTCAGTTTTTAAACGCCGCTTTTCCCCCCGCTAATATCTTTCATGCTCGCATAGGGCTTTTCTCAAGCTTTTTGCTGCCGAGGACATTTTTCTGGGGTCCGCCTTAATCTTTGGACCTTCCCTATCCATCTAACCCATACAAAACAATGGGGGAGAGGGGAGAGAAAAAGGGGAACATATATGCATCCAATCCAGTACAAGTGGCAGTTTGCGCATTCCATTTTTGGCATATAGTCTACTCACAGCTTGTAGGGTATCTGTTTCTCCTTCTCGTGCTGAGCTGTCGCGAGTAGACATGCTTTTGGCATGTCAGCAGGATACCTCCATGGAGTACAGCCTGCTTTATATAGGAGAAATTTCAGATTTGGCGCCATTTCCGGGTTCTCTGCCAGTAGCCACGCCCCCTACGTTGAGCGCATGACGTCACCGCTATGCGCGCCGAGGATCCAGGAGCCCAGGGAGGCCGCTGCTGCTGTTCCCTGCCAGGAGGGACTATCCCATCACGGTAGCGGCGGCCTGAACATGCGGACCGCGTGAGGGATACCTGCGCTGCTGAGGCGACTTATGGCTCTTTCGGCGGCGCAGGTCGGGGATGCAGGGACTCGTGAGTGTGCGGCCCCGACCTCTACCCCTCCAGGGGGATCGCACAGCGTGCGGTAGGTTTCTTTCTCCACAGATTCGCTGGAGCTCTGCTTCATCTGGCCACCGTAGGGACAGGAAGAAACTAAAGCATGGTGGAAAGGGAGGTGCTTTTAAACTCTCTTCCTGTCCCTACTGAGGTCAGAGGGCAACCTCCATATGTAAATGGGGCCGTCGGGATGACGACCTGGAAAAATCAGTTTTGCAAGAAGAGACAGAGCTGATCAGATAGAACAAGTTTTTAGTTTCAGAAAGCTTTTGATTTCAAGCTGAAGGTTTTGTATTTTGCACGTAGAAAGAAAAGAGTAGGAAGGTTGTGAGCTTTTTCCTTTATCAGGAGGTAATCTCAGGTAGTGCTGTCATGGAGACAACTGGGGAAAGACTTCATGCTTACTTCCCTTTAAAACGGAGATGTCCAGCAGTGCCATCAGCTCAGAATGGGAATATACCAGCGAGATCAAAGTACACCCACCTACTGTTCTGAAAAGTCTAGCCAGCAGGGGCCTTCATGGAAGAATTGTGGCCAAATTCTTGTTTCTGTGTCTAGACATTAGACACAGAAACAAGGCCAAGCGACTCAACTATGCATGAGAACATAACTAAAAGGAGTCAAAATTTGAAATATTTGGCTGTAACAGAAGGCAGTTTTTTCACTGAAGGACTGGAGAGAAGTACGATAATTAGTGTCTGCAGGCAACAATGAAACATGGTGGAGGTTCCCTGCATGTTACTAAATAGAGTTGGGGATTTGGTCAGGATTAATGGAGTCTTCAATGCTGAAAAATACAGGCGGATACTTATCCATCATGCAATACCATCCAGCAAGAATCTGAATGGTTCAAAAATTATTCTACATCAGACGATGACCTGAAACTATACAGCCAATACCATTAAAAAAAACATCTTTAGCATAAGGCAGAACAAGGCGTTCTGAAAGTGGTGATATGGCCCCCTCTGATCTCAACATGGAGTCCATCTGGGATTACATGATGAAACAGAAGCATTTGAGAAAGCCTACATCCACTGAAGATCTGTAGTTAGGTCTACCAAGATATTTGAAGAAACTCTGCAGGGAGGTTGCTCCAAAAACTATGTACAAGCATACGTAGAAGACTTGATATTTTGAAGGCAAAGAGTGATCACATTAAATATTGATTTTGTTTATTCACTTTGCATTTTGTGAACTGACAAAAATAAATTACCACTGCTATTTTTGAAAGCATCCTAGCTTTGCAGCATTGTTTTCCCACATCTGCCTAAAACGTTTGCATAGTACTATATATGCATTTGTGTATTTCCCACAAGATCAGGATAAGGAGTCATACAATCTTTTAGTGTTTTTTTTTTTTTTTTTTTATAGATATCACCCTTTCATGGTTGTGTTCCACAGGCAGCAGCTACCAGCTTATGCAGCACTTGAGGGAAGAAGTCCAATGTGCTCTGTTCTAATTATGCGTATTTGACATTAAAAACCGCAGGTGATTTTTTAATTTTTTTTTTTTAAAAGGCGACAGGAGGGTTTGAATATTTCATACACTGTACCGTATATAGTCAAAACAACTAAAAATGAATGAGAGACAAAGCTTAAAAAAGACAACACTTTTATTCCTATGGAAGGAAGAGATGGCAACAGTTGTGTGTCATGACATATTTTCCTGCAACTATAGGAGGGAACCAAGAAATGTGTCATGAGAAAGAGCAGCAAGATGGCAGACCAGCACCAGACAACCTAAAGCACCTCTTAACTTCCAGCAGCACAGCGGAGGTCTCATTACTCTTTTTTTAAATATATAAAACATAGTAAAGTTTTTCTTCCCACCTCCTAAAGCACAAATCATACACATTATCATGAAGCACCACAGCCACTTTATTTTATATGGGTTTTTCAGGCTTTCAAAAGATTGGCCAGTAAGCTGGACATGTGCTAAAACAGTTACTCACCTTTGTTTACAAGTCCTGCAGTGCTGATGAATTAATCCCACTATACATGTCACTGCAGCAAGTCAATGGTGACGTCACCAGGGCATGACATGTTACAACTGCTGCATTACAGATAACAGAAATATGTGTGTAGTAGCATTGAAAAAAGGTGAGTAAACCATTGTTTTAGTTTAACATATTCCATTTTACCACATTTTGGCAAATCCCTTAAAAACATACCAGGTGAAATGATCATTAGGATCTATGCATTTGTAAGAGAAAACAATACTGCAGACCACTACCCCAGGTTTTCCTTTGCGACTACTACAACCTCCTATTTAGAGCAGTAAAAGGGGTAAAACGCTATTAGTGACAAAATACTTGATCAAAAGCAACACATCAAAAGAATCCAAAATTTGAAAGATCACACTTATTCCAATACTTCATGGAAAAGCTATACTTCATCGTAGTACTCATTAGACGTTAACACTTTTCAATCATCAAGTGAAAATAAACCTATTTAATTCCGATTGTTGTTTAGACTTTGGCAGTAGAAGAAGTTTCCCCTAGTTCACCGTGAATCGCACCCTGTTGTCTCCAGTGTACTATTTAACTTTCTTTGGTTTCTGATGGGGCAGTTTACAGAAACAAGAAGTATCTGTTCCAACACTAGGCCATAGTGGAAAAGGGATATTTTGGATGCCACCAGTCTAGAAGATGAACGCTGTGTACAGGATCCAAAACAATCTGCACTCCTTGTTCTCCACGTGGTTTCTTGCCATTCAGCACTGGGCAGTCTTGGAAAATCAGTCTTACGCGGTGATGCCTCATATCAGTACTGACATTAATGGTAAACTGGAGAAGAAAAAAAAAATGCATCAATGCAGAAAAGTTAAAATATCAATTTATTGTAATAGTTGTGAATATAAAAGACATTTTCTTCATAATTAAACAACAAATGCCTTCTTATGAATTTGCTCACAATAACTTATAGAACTCCTAAAAGGAAACAACAAGAGATAAAACCAGATTTGTGACTGGTTTTAAAGCTAAGAATCTTGGTTTTAAAATAAGACCAGTATCATAGCTCTAGTGGCAGAACAGCCAGAGATATAGTTACTTTTAATAGAATATCACAAACAAAAAAAGCCCAACGAACCGCAAGCAAGCTGAAAGCTTTATGTTTATTTGTAAATCCACTGACTCAAATGCAGAAAAATCAGATACATTTAATGTCATTTCTCTGCTCCAAAAACTGCAGACACACACAAAGCCCGAACGCAGATGTGAGCGAGCCCCAACACATGTATGTATGGTTACAGACGTGCGATATATAGGAGCTTCTTACAACGCACAGTGTCTGTAGAGTATAATCTGCTTGCTTATGGATTTGCTTTACTACGCATTTTAGTTACAAATTTAAATTCGCATTTCATTTTTGATTAGAATCATTGGTGCAAAATGCCTGAAGGGGATTGTATTTATAAAATTAACCCCTTCCAGGCCACATAATGTAAAATATACATGATGCAGTTGTAAAAAGTGTATGGAGCAGGCTCGGGAGCAGAGTCCGCTCCATACCTTAGTGGCTATCAGCTGTCTTTTGACAGCTGATATAATAGCCAACAGCAACTGCGGTAATCAGACTTAGCTCCGACAGTGGCAATTAACTGTTCAAAGGTCACTTGTCAAAGCTGACTATACATCTAAAACAGTCAACAGGCATCTATGCATAGCAGCTTGGAGACAACTGAAGGCTGCCATGCACAGATGCCTATCAAGACCTGCCTGTGGATGGGCTTCATAAGCTATGCAACATTAAGGCTGGGTTCACACTGGGCAGATATCTCGCAGAAAACAACGAGATTTCCGCCGGGAATCCGGCGCTTTAAAACCCGCGGCGCTTAGCCGCGGGTTTTGAAGCGGCCTGGCGGCACGCTTATCCGCTGCGGCCGGTGCTCCTATAGAGGATAGTGCGGCCGCTGCGGGAAAAGAAAAAAAATGAACATACTGTGGCCGCCAAATCTGCGACAGCTTTGCCTCAGTGGATTCGCTGTCCGCGTGGACGAGATTTCTGAGAAAGCGCGTCCCCATGACTGGCTAATACCGGGATTAGCAGCCGCAGGCGGATCTGCCGTGGCGAAATGCCGCAGCAAATCCGCCCAGTGTGAACCCAGCCTAAAAGGTCATATACCATAGTACCGCTTTCTCCATGACATGCCATATACTGAATCTGCTACAGTACTTTTATAGGGCTACGATATACTGCACATCACACTATATTGAACAACATGGAAGAAGACATTTTGGCTGATAATGCATGAGGCTAAATGGTGGCCATGCACATTAGACTAGTATTTAGCAACTCTTCCTGACAGCAGATATGAACACATGAATGTCCTATCTTGTGAGGGGTCTGGCAGCCAGAAGAAATAACTGCTGGCAGCTAAGGTGTATGTGCCCACCTTTAGAAGTTTTATGTAATAGTACTGATAACTTACAGGAATAATCATATACATTAGCATTACTTACATAAGTTAGTGTCATACCCATAACAACGGGTATGAAGATAAAATTTAATGTAGTAACTTGAAGAAGGCAACAGTCTTGGTCTGGGTTAAAATGGACTTCTTTGTACTCCAGAGGGGGCTGTAGTCCAATAAGACAAAGGTTCTTCTGCTTTGGAGGCTAAACAAATGAAATCAGTGATTTTTTTTCTCTAAACATTCATTATGTATCTACTCTGCAGGTAACACAAAGAGGACAGTAAAAGGGAAAAGCATTGGTATGGGTAAGGGCTCCTGTCCATAGGAAATAGTTCTTGCGTTATCCATGACGATAATCCGGCCGCGGGTAACGCAGTGATCACTTTCCATAGTGTTGCTATGGAAAGTGCAGGCCTGACGTCCACGTGCGGAGAATCATAGCGATTTTCCGCTCGCAGGATTCAAATCACGGCATGCAGTAATTTGCCGCTATTCTCCGCGATGAGCCCATCTGTCAGATATGCTCAGCGCAGAGACCTGACAGCTCCCCCCCCCCCATGGAATATCGCTAGTGATATACCATCACGGTCGTGGACAGGGGGCCTAATTTACAAGAGGCATGTGCCCACAGAACACTACTTGTGCATGACTCCACAGTATGCCAGCCTGAAAGGGGTTAGCAGACCATTTTTTCCTTCTTTAAATAAACTCATTATCAAAAAAAAACAAAAAAAAAAACAAAAAACACAAACAATACCTCCCTTAGAAGTTGTTGAGACTCAATAAAACTTTGATTGTAACATTGATTTAAGGGATTACAACATCAGAGCAAAAGGATAATTTATTATAGAAAACTGACTCCTTGCAGGGAGGCTCCAGTACCCTGTTATACCGCCTCTAGCTTGGATACAAGATGCGATACCGGCAGGCATGGAGGCTCTAGTACGCTGTTGTACCACCTCTAACTTTGATACAAGATGTGACACCACCATGCATGGAGGCATACAGGTTCCATATGGTATTCTGCGGCATATCACCTCACATTTGTTGTAACTGAGCCTTCTAGATTGTGCAAACTCATAGGCTGTAGAAGTTGGCATCCCAGATGGTTTCATACATGTTCTATTGGTGATAAATCTGGCAACCAGGCAGCCATGGAAGTGTGACAATGTTGTAGAGGCATTCTTGTGACACCCTTGTGTGTGTGTCCAAGCATTATCCTTCTGGAAAATGCCTCTTGGAAGCCCTGCCATGAGAGGAACACATGTGACTGCAGGATGTCCTGAACATATCACTGAGCTGTCATTGTCCCTCATACCACTACTAGGGGGGACCGACTGTTGTATGCAATAGCCCTCCAGACCATCACACAAGCAATGGCGGCAGTGTGCCGCTCCACAGCAAAGACAGGATTGGGACACTCACCACAAAACCACAGCAAATTAGGGCGATGGTGGGTGGGTATCAAAAGCTATACATATAATGGGCTCAGCGAGACCAAATATCCTTTATTCAAGTGCCAGGAAAGTGTTCCGGCACACAGAGGGGTGTAATGATGGTGCTACCTGTCTCTGGATGGTGAACAGAACAGTTGGAGCTGCTCAAGTTTGTCGATCGTTTCTAATGGTGGTCTATAGAGAGCATGATGAACCCAGTTGCCTTGTGTGCAAGACTCACGCATCCATTGGTCCCATACACCTCTTAAGAATCTGGTCAGAAAGGCCCATGTAGCAATTCAACTATACGACCATCCAGCTTCTCACATTCCAGTAATACGCCCCTCTCAGACTCGACTCTGGTAACAGGAAGGGTGAGAGGGGAATCTCTTCTCTGCGTCGTAGAGGTGTCTAGTGGTCAGCTTTACACAAGCTGAAGTAGTAGTCCCTACACACAAGGAGCATCCGAGAGCCTCTTTATAGGCCAAGGGGGAAGAACCACTATTACGGTCTCGGGTGACAAGACCATTCATCTAATCACACCACAACTCTAATCATTTGTATATCTGCCTGAGCTGTAACTGCATGCAGAGTTTCGCAGCAAAACAACAACTTCTAGGACCGGGATTTTTTTTTGACAAAGGGTGTAAAGTTATGCGAATACAGAGACTTAAAACAAAACCAGTGATACTCCCCTGTTCAATCCTCTGTTGTTCTGCTCCTCATGCCATAGACTGCTAAGCCCAACAACCACGTGGGCGGCAGCAATCACTTGGGGTGTGCAAGAAAATCACTACTGCAGCCAAGTAAGAACATTGGCGAGTAGGAGCAGAGGATTCCCTACATTTGCGTAATTTATTTTTTTTACTGACTGCTACTAACCCAATTGAAGGCTGAAGTACTGTGGAGTTGTATGCCAGTAATGTAATGTGGGCACATGCCTGCAGGAAAATAGTCACTACATGTACTCAAAATTGTAAGGAGATTGGCTTACCAGCTTTTTAAGTTTGAAGTTAAACTCCCACAGCGGCTCCGGTCGGATTCCAGGCTCCACTTTTTTACACCAGAAAAGTAAACACTGAAAATCAGATATTAATACAGAAGTTAAAAAGATGGTCTAAACAAATCCAGAGGTTGCATTTGCAGAAGAGTTCAGCAGTAAACTACAATACACTTGCCTTTAAACCAATACATTTGCGGTTGCCCTTATTTATCCAATGAGCCACTCCCACAAATGCACTATTGAAGTATGAACACACAACTTACTTTGGAATTTAACAAGGTGTTAGGTGTTGATTCAGGTAATGAAGGGTTTTTAGCCAGCCTGGAACAAAATGGCTCATACATGTGAAATAAGGAACGAATAACACATGCACGCAGAGCGCGCAGCCGGTACATGCACTCTGGAAGCAAACGAACAGGAAGGTAGGCGTTCGTTTGGTAATGTCTGCAAAACAAGTAACCAAATGTTGAAACAAAACTAAAAGCAAATTGTTAATTAGTTAAGAATAAAAACACTGAACATTGGTTACATATCCTGCAACTCACTGTCTTATTTTATTCATATACTCTATTGGAAGAAGGTTTACAACAGATTCCAGCTAGGCATATTGCTAGAATTGAGGGGGGTCTGCGTGCAGGAATCCCACCAAATACTAGAATGAGAAGGCAGAAATTTCTTTGTAGTTCTCCAAGCACTACTAGAGGCCAAGTGGCGGGTACAGTGCAGAAAATGGAATCGCTGCCCTATTCCAGTGGAGGGGATGAGTTGCAGTGCCTACCCGGTGCCGCCAGGGCTCCTTCCTTTTAGTGATCAGGGATAGGCCTCAGCAGTTATTTGTGCCAGGGTTAAATCTTTGGTGGAAGAAACAAACACTTTCCTCTTTCCTCTGTCTCAACTCTATAAAGACCTGGTCCTTAAGATGTCACATTTCACTTTCTGATGTGCAAACACAGCCCATAGCAGATAAATGAGACATTGCAAGGAATACCTATAGCCATTGTCCAAAGATTTGCATAGTGGGAAGAATTACAGAAGTTTTTATACACCATCCAATGTGCAGATCATTACTATGTGAGGTTATGAGTAAAGTCATGAATATTCTACACTGCTTATCACACCTTTTGTACAATCTCATCCAAAAGACAGCAGTGCAAGTAATGGTCCAAGCTTTCTTACAAATAAGCGCAAACGTCACAACATCTTCAGGTCGGATGTAGGAGGCGAGGACAAGCCAAATGTCCAAGGGAAAGTCCTCTCCGGCATAGTCTGTGATGCTGCTCTCTGGAAGAAAAAACAACCTCAGTAATAAAATCCCAATATTCAGAAAACATATAGCAAACACTACTATGGAAAGAACAGGCTGATCTGTGTTACTGACATTAATAAATGCAACATTGTTCAGCATTTGCTTCAGCAGTAGAAACGGTTCAAACGGACATTTCTTTGCAGTTGCTTGCATAACCCTGGGACCCTGCTGTATAGCTGGGAACTGGTGTCTCTTGTCTCCACCGTGGGTAAATGGTGAAGACATACATCAGGGAGAGGGAAAGCCCTCCTCACACCCCCAGATGTGGATTGGCTGCAGCACATAGGCTTTAGCACTGTGTACAGCCGGTGCTTGGCAGCTCACGGTCCCAGATGTTCAGGCCTGCTGTAGTTGGTGGTGCGTGGCGACTAGGGATTCTCAGATTATTGTTATTTAGCCAGAATAAAGATTATCGTTATTTGGCACCCGCTGATGCTGTGCGTCTGAGGCGCCGGGGAGAAGCTAGGCTGAGCGCCAACATTTAGGGAGCTAGTGCAGTTTGTGCGTCTCTGGGCATGCGGGGAGAATGTGGGATGAGCGCGGAGATGCAGTGTCACAGCACTATTTGCGCTGGAGCCACAGCAGGGAACAAGGGGAGCAGGGACACTGGGCGTGTCGGATGCAATCAGCGGCCATGTGAGGGTACAGGGAAGTGTAGCACACGAGCGAGGATCGGTGAGCACACGGCAGCGGCTACCAGGACACGCTGCCAGCGCACAATACCCTGAGCGAAGATGTGAGGGTGGCGGGCAGTGTAGCAGCAGACCAGCCATTGCGTCGCAGGTTAGGAGTACACACTGCCAGCGGTGCTCCGAGAGGCACTGCAGCCATGCAAGCAAAGGCAAATGCTAGGGCAGAGACTTACACCTCTGGCGTCTGCTCCTGGCAGGACATGGGGTACCCCGACAACCTCCTGCAGCGTCTCATCATCCAACAAGCCCATCGGATACACTGAGAACATCCTGCAGCCAATCAGCAACTGGGGGCGTTACCTGGCTGTCAAACAAACAGTCTAACCCTTGTCTCCACCCATCACTTCCAGTGGAGACAAGATACACCAGTACTGTATAGCTGTATATGCGCTTGTTTACACATCCATACCCATATGCTTAATTAATGCAGGCAAAAAGACTTACTATTGTAAGCATAAATGTGTATAAAACAGTCATCACTACAATACTGGCCCAGACATTCCTTTTTCAGTTCCACACTGGCATTTCAAAAAATAAAAAAAGTCATGTACTCTTGATCTGCATTAGTTTCTAAATTAACCCTGGTCCCCTCCCCCCCAAAAATCAAAACAATCTTCATCCTAACTTCTTCCATACTGTAATCCAATCAGAAGAGAAGAGTCCACCAGGCGTTCTGCTGTAGAGAAGCATTATTGTTCTTCACTCCTTCTCTTAAATGACTGACAGCCCAAAGGACATCCCTCATGCTGGGATAAGCCATTACAAGGCAGTTCTGGTAGCATCTGGTGCAGATGAAATAGGGGCCAGTAAAACTCACTTCACTACGCATGCACCAGACGCTGCCGGAGCCAACATGGGGTGATACATCCAGTCTGAGAAACGCCAATGAAACTAAGAAGTGCATGTTTAGAGACCCAGCCAGCTTGACTCAGGAGAGGCAGCTACAGCAAAACCCATGACCCTTTACAGGTAGCGTGTGGCATATTAAAAATGTATTTTATTAGTTATTGCAGCAACAAATATGGATAAGGTGAGGTTTAGAATCCTACCCCTTACGATATACAGTACTCGTGGTTGTTTAGAGGCACAATATGTAGCAACCGGCTCCCTTGTGCAAAGTGTTATTCAAAAGTGCAGGGCCCAATGAGAGACAGACATTGCCCCCTCAGGTCCAGCCATGTCGTTTCACTCCTCACCTCTTTGCTTCCTACTTTTCTTTTTCTTGGAAGAGGTTCCATTACCATTTTCAATGTCCTCCAGTTCCTCGCTGCTCCCATAATGTCCATTCTCAGACAATACAGACAGACCATCCTCACTGGGCACCCGGGAGGCCTCCAGGCCACAAAGTGCTTTCACTACAACAGTAAAAGTCACATTTACAGAAACACCTTCACCATTATCAGCTCATTTGTTCCATTTTTCTTATTCTATTAGCAAGAAACAAATTCCATTACATAGTGTGTCCACAAGAGCGCACTCCAGTCTACATCTACATAATGGAAAACAGAATTTAAAAGTCTGAGTCTACATTATAATGTTAGCAGAATTGCTTTCTTATTCAATGAGGAGCAATTAGATAATTGTCTTGTAGCAAGATTGAATTCCTCTTGTAGAGCTGCAGGATCCAGGGACAATGTACAGCAGCATCCCCCAGCCAATATACGGCGTCCCTCTCTGATGGGGGAGGAGGCTGGAAGAGCCGGCAGCAGTGCTCTGAGCTCCCGCCCCCTCTCTTGCTCCTCTCCGCCCCTCTGCACTATTTGCAATGAGAGGAGGCGGAACAGGAGCGTGGCTAAGTTCTGAGAATTAGCCCCACCCCCATCCCACCTCTCCTCATTGAAAATAGTGCAGGGGGGTGGAGAGGAGGCAGAGAGGGGGCGGGAGCTCAGAGCACTGCTCCTGCCTCTTCCAGCCTCCTCCCTCTGCAGAAAGAGACGCCGTATATCGTCTGGGCGTGAAAACCCAGCCGGTATACGGTCGTCTGAATGCACCCTTAGGCTGGGTTCACATGGGGCAGAATTTTGTGCCGCGGCAAATCCGCATGCGGCCGCTAATCCCGGGCTTAGCCAGCCATGTGGACTAGATTTCTCACAAATCTTGTCCACACAGGACGGCAAATCCGCTGCGGCTAAGCCGGCAGAAGCCTCTGCTGCGGCGCGGATTTGCCGACCGCAGCATGTCTATTTTTTTTTCCCCGATGCGGCCGCGCTCTCCTCTAAGGGAGCGCTGCCCGCAGCGGAAGAGCGAGCAGCCGGGCCGCTTCAAAACTGCTGCGGGTTTTGAAGCAGCGGTTCTCCCGGCGGAAATCTCCCGGTTTTTCGCTGCGGCCAAACTGCGGAATTTCCGTCAGGAATCTGCCCCGTGGGAACCCAGCCTTATAGTTCACAAGGAAACCCTTTACAACCCTACAGAACGACTGCGCACGCAAAGCTGACCACTGAATCTTGGAAGCACTGGTCTCTCATGAGTTCCCGAATTTGTGGTCCATCAAAGTTACCTGCTTTCAGCTTTTCCACGCTCATTGCAGGAAATGTTCTACCTTTGAGGCCGAAACACATTCCATTTCTCTTCAATGTCTTTATACATTGTTTCATGAAACCAAGTGTGATGTGCAGTGGTGGCGATATGTATCATATATACCAATAGTAAAATGCTGGCGGCAAAATAAAGTAACTATAGAAAAAATAGATAATGACATCAGGAAGATCTCAAAAACTAAAAGGAAATGGATCGTATTTTTGAAATCAGCGGCACAAAAATACCCAGAATAAGGGGTAAAATTCCAGACACCATGAAATAAAAAAAAAAAAAAAGTTTTGTTCCCCAATCGTTAAAGGGGTTGTCCCGCGAAACAAAGTGGGGGTAAGCACTTCTGTATGGCCATATTAATGCACTTTGTAATGTACATTGTGCATTAATTATGAGCCATACAGAAGTTATTCACTTACCTGTTCCGTTGCTGGCGTCCCCGTCTCCATGGTGCCGTCTAATCTTCAGCGTCTAATCGCCCGATTAGACGCGCTTGCGCAGTCCGGTCTTCTCCTTTGCTGAATGGGGCCGCTCGTGCCGGAGAGCGGCTCCTCGTAGCTCCACCCCGTCACGTGTGCCGATTCCAGCCAATCAGGAGGCTGGAATCGGCAATGGACCGCACAGAAGCCCTGCGGTCCACCGAGGGTGAAGATCCCGGCGGCCATCTTCACAAGGTAAGTATGAAGACGCTGGACCGTGGGGATTCGGGTAAGTACTATCTGTTTTTTTTTTTATCCCTGCATCGGGTTTGTCTCGCGCCGAGGGGGCTATTGAAAAAAAAACAAACCCGTTTCGGCGCGGGACAACCCCTTTAAGTCATTGGCTCGTGTTTAAACTGAAGGAGAATCATGAGATTCTCGTTTGTTGTTCAGTTCCTGCGGGCATAAAAATCAGTTCCGGCATGTTCACTGGTCATGCAGTTTAACCCGTTCCCGCTGCAGGGCGTAAGTTTACGTCCTGGCAGCGTGGTACTTCCCGCAACAGGACATAAACTTACGTCCTGGAGATAGCGTCCCACTGTTAACCCCTTCCCTGCCGCGATCTAAGTAGATCGCGGCAGGGAAAGAGTTCACAGAGGGAGCGGACTCCCTCTGTGTCTCTGGCCGAAACTCACGATAACATCGCGAGAGCCCGGCCTGTCACCATGGTAACAGGACGCCAGACACTGGTGTCCTGTATTGCCTATGCCTATGATCACTGTATAAGCGATAAGGCATGGCAGAGCAGTAGCAGTATGACAGCGATAATCAGGGCAGTGGTTAAAGATTTAAAAAAAATGAATAAAAAAAAAAAATGTAGAGTAAGAAAACCATTTTTTAATGCTTTTTCTCAGATTAGCATAAAAAAAAAAACAAAAAACCCACATATTTGGTATTGTCGAGTCCGTAACGACGCGTACAATAAGTTGCACATGCTTTTGACTGTGCACGGAAATAAACGCTAAAAAAAAAAAAACGCTAAAAAACTGAGGCAAAATGCTAATTTTTAGCATTTTGCCTCACTAAAAACGCAATAAAAGTGATCAAAAAAGCTGTATGTACCCCAAAATGGTACCAGTAAAAACTACAGCTCATCTCGCAAAAAATAAGCCCTCACAAAGCTACGTACATTGAAAAATAAAAAAGTTACAGGACTTTGAATGCAGCGATTTAGAATAGAAAAAAGATTTCCAAAAAAAAAAAGGGTTTTATTGCAGAAAAGTGGGAAAACCTAAAAAAAATGTAACAATTTGGTATCGTAACCGTACCGGCCCGCAGAAAAAATGGAATGTGTCATTTATGCTGCATGATTAACGCTGTAAAAAAAAAAAAAAAAAAAAAATCTATGGCAGAATTGATGCGTTTTCTCTCCCTGCTATCATTAAAAAAAAAAAAAAAAGTTTTACAATATAGTCTATGTACCCAAAAGTGGCCCCGATAAAAACTACAGTTCGCCATGCAAAAAACAAGCCCTCATACGGCCGCGTCGACAGAAAAATAAAAAAGTTATGACTTTTGATAAACGGAGAAGAAAATCCGCCAAAAATTATTGCGTCCTTAAGCCCAAAATAGGCCATGTCATGAAGGGGTTAAACACTAATTGTACCTTAAAGGGGTTGTCCCGCGCCGAAACGTTTTTTTTTTTTTTTTCAATAGCCCCCCCGTTCGGCGCGAGACAAACCCGATGCAGGGATAAAAAAAAAAACCAGATAGTACTTACCCGAATCCCCGCGCTCCGGCGACTTCTGACTTACCTTGTGAAGATGGCCGCCGGGATCTTCACCCTCGGTGGACCGCAGGTCTTCTGTGCGGTCCATTGCCGATTCCAGCCTCCTGATTGGCTGGAATCGGCACACGTGATGGGGCGGAGCTACGAGGAGCCGCTCTCTGGCACGAGCGGCCCCATTCAGAAGGGAGAAGACCGGACTGCGCAAGCGCGTCTAATCGGTCGATTAGACTGCACCATGGAGACGGGGACGCTAGCAACGGAACAGGTAAGTGAATAACTTCTGTATGGCATTAATATGGCCATACAGAAGTGTATACCCCCACTTTGTTTCGCGGGACAACCCCTTTAAGTAGATATGACACCCCTCTCGATCCACGACACAGGCCTCTCACCAGCCAAGCCCCAAACCTACTGCACACCGATGAGGGGAAAACTCCCCGAAACAGCTGTCTGTATGTATTCTGGCTTGGTTTTCAATTCCCAATCCTTGTTTTAAAGACTTCTATAAGGCCTCATGTCCACGGGCAAAAGAAGAATTAAAATCCGCAGCAGATTTTAACTCTTCTCCTGCCCGCGGATCCGCGCCCCATAGGGATGCATTGACCACCCGCGGGTAGATAAATACCCGCGGATGGTCAATAAAAGTGATTAAAAAAAAAAAAATGGAGCATGAAAAAATCTGGACCATGCTCCATTTTCATGCGGGTCTCCCGCGGGGAGGGCTCCTGCGGGCTTCTATTGAAGCCTATGGAAGCCGTCCATCTGGAAGATGGAAGATCTGGAAGCCTATGGAAGCCGTAAAATCTGATTTTACTCACCCGCTCCGTTTCTTCTCTTCGCCACGGCGCCATCATCTCTCAGTCGCGGCCGGATCATTTTGCTTCGAGCCGGCGCATGCGCGGGGCACGTCACCGACGTCATCCTGCGCGTCCGCCGGGCCGAAGAAAGAAGATCCGGCCGCGACGCAGAGAAGACGACGCCGCAGCGAAGGAAGTATCCGGAGCGTGCGGGAGGTGAGTTAATTCTGATTTATTCTTATTTTAAGCGCTCATGTCCGCGGGGCAGGAGGGACCCGCTGCGGATTCTCCATGGAGAATCCGTAGCGGGCCTAATTTTCCCCGTGGACATGAGGCCTAAGAGGTCCGGCATTGATTTACAGGAATGCTGCCATCCAATAGGTGGCGCTGCAGAGATATTGTTCCAACTCTCTTATTTGCATAGATAGGAATGTGAAAAATGGAACGAGAAGTGAATGAGAACTGTGTGATTCTCAACAAGAATCGTGCAGTCTAAACAAGCTGCCTGAGCGTGAACGAGCTGGTGATGACGTCACTAATGCGTTTGCTCAGGCAAACGAGAATCTGGCACTTCTCGTTGTGTCTAAAAACAGCATTTCTGCTCTACGAGCTTGGCGGCTTATTATGGGATGCCTTCTACTGTTATAAGAGGTGATTATGATAACCCTGTATTGGTGACTTGCTGAGAACAAAGATGCTGCATGGAAGTAAAGTGCCTCCAAATGCAAGCCTCATATTCGCCGTCTGCGCTCACCTTCTTTCTGAACGGCATTGGCCACCGCCTTTTTCACACGTCCAGACTTCACAACAGCTGGATCCGAGTTGGCAAAGTCTGCCACCGTAACTGGAAGAGAAAGTCAGATGGTAAAACCACATTCAGTTATACTGACATTTGGAGGGATTTTTAGAGCAGATTTGGCCCTTAATCCCTAATTGCAGTACAATGGAAACGAATGGCGCTGTGTGCCTCCAGTTTTGTACAGCGCCATAGTTTTTTCCTGTACAAATCGAACAAACATGGGCAGCACACGGACTGATTAGAGTACACTGGGCTAGTCACGTGGACCAGCAGCGGACATATGATGTCCACTGCCTGCGGGTATCAGACAGCACAGTGATGGAGCCAACTGCTGTATAATGTGAGCTGCCCCCAGGGTCTTGGGCACGACTCACATACGTCTATGTGAAAGGGCCCTAAGGGTATGTTTGCGCCCACCAGACGTGCTGCGGGTCCTCTGCAGCAAATCCAAGCTGTCGCTGCAGATATTGGGGTGGATCCGCAGCAGATTTCACCCCTTCAATTCCACTAAAATCGTAGGAGTGCAATCAGCTGCAGGTCCACTGCAAAACCTGCACCAAATGAGGTGTGAAGAAAGCCAAAGGCTGCATGTCCACGGGCGGGATTCCGCCGGCGCTGCTATGGAAAGCGCAGCTGTGGCGTCCACGAGTGGAGAATAATAGCGTTTCTCTGCTCGCAGGATTCAAATCGCAGCATGCTGCGATGAGCCTGTCAGACAGGCTCAGTGCGGAGAACCGTCAGCTGTCTCCGGCTCCCGCGGGATATCGCTACGCCCGTGGACAGGCAGCCTAAGAAGCAACATACAGCCCACCACGAGCAGCGTGAGCGGACATGACTGTGGTCATCTAGCTCGCTCTGTCCACGCCCAACAAAAGGGTCCGTTTAATGGAGTAGATGACGGACGCTTACAGAATACCTTCCATTATACACGGTCTTCAGTGTTAAAGAAAGAAAACAAAAAAACACAGAACCGTCTGACTTCTGTTTTGTTGGACTGAAAAAAGGTTTTTCAGCCCGTACGATTTCTTCCGTCGAAAAAACAAACAAAAAACCCCACGCAGCGGACGGAATGGAGCAATACTAAGCATAGCTGAAGCCCAAAACACTTCAATAGGGGCAAAGAGCGGACATGACGCTTTCTGGTTTTCTCCTCGCATGACAGAAGAACAAACAGAAAGGATGTGCGCAGGTGTGAACATAGTCTACAAGGGTCTTTTTAGAGGAGCCAATCTAAGTTAGAGCGAGTGCGTGACGTCGCCGCTAACTCGTTCGCACTCAGACAAACCAAGCGTTGGCTCCTTCAGTCTCTTTATAAGCGACTGAATGTGGTTTAACCCGAACGAGCCAATTATGATTTTTCTGTCTATACAATATGAACAAGCGATTATCGTTCGCCGCTGGCTCGCATTTACACCGAGCGATTATCAGTCACTTTTGCTCATTTGAACGATTTTTTGAACAATAATCGTTCCCTCTAGAAGCACCAGAAGGCTTCTCTCATGGTGAGGCGTCTCCATAGCAACCGTCCTCCAGAGACCCCATGGATAAGGGAAGCTGAGATGTGATTGGCTGCTCTTAGCCACGCCTCCACCTGCTCTGTGCAGTCTCCCGCTCTTTTCTCTCGGCGGTCAGTGCAGCCGGTGACGGCTCCGTATACGGTCGGGAGAGAGTGCAGCTCCCTGCTGTCACACACGGCTCCTCCGCTCACCTCTGTGGGAGCTCAAGTCATTAGCGCGGTACTTCAGCCGTTTTCTGTTCCCTCTCCGGGGCATGGCTGCGGCTTAGTACGGGCGGACGTCACACAGACTCTGGATAGGGGGAAGCCAGTCCGGGCCATGGCTACAGACCACGGAGGAGCGAAAGAAGCGGAGGAAAAAGAATATGAGAACCACCGGGGTCTGCGGCCATCATGGAACACGTCACTCCGACCCCGCGTCACCTGGAAGTAATCTCGCTCTCTTCCGGCCGCCATTACTGTGGACAGAGATTGGCGCGTTACTGCGCATGTCAGGAGGCTCCTTACCAGCTGGCGGATGTGCAGGAGGGGGCGGGTCCGGCGGTGCCATAGTAACGGATGTGGCCTTCAGACCTTGTAACGTGGTGTTAGGGGGCAGCCATGATCATGCTAAAGGGGGAAGGGCTGGAATATATAGAAACCAGATAGCTGGTCGTCATTGACAACCGATCACATTACAGATCTTATGGCCAAATGACAAAAGATTTGTCCTTCTGCTGTCAGATGCAGCGTGGCAGATGGAGTAACCAAAGTCTATCTTATTTATTTACTAACGCGGAAATAAAAGTGAGCAATGGCCTTACACATGATTATTAACCCCTTACAATACATTTGTGGATTGAGGGTTTCCTAGGGGGATTGGTGTTTCTGCTGTTCTACAATGGTGCCATCAATTGGCTAAAGTCAGTAACTATATCAGGCGGCACGTGTCGGAGCGGCTGGTAGAATGCAGCAAGCATACCCTTTCTGACATCAGAGCTGTACAGGCTTCAGGGATTATGTTGGGAGATGTTTGACAGTAAACTGGAAAGGGTTAAAGGGGTTTTGTCCCTTAAAAAAATAAAATAAAATAAAATAACTGCCTAAAATAACAAACAAGGGTATACTCCCCTCCTCTGGAACCCCGTGGACACAGCTAACAGCTGGTGGTGGCAGCGGCAAGACTTCTAGGTGGAAACGCATGACAGATGTGGCTGGTCAGAAGCCGCAGCGTCTCATCGACAAACTCCTGGTATGGTGGCCAGGAAATGAGCGGTTACTCTGCTGCCTCTGATTGGCTGCAGTGATTACATACGTTTGCCCGATCTGGCTACACAGAGTCACCGCTGGCTTCCAGCTGCATCCTGGGACCCCAGTGAAGGGGTGTATACTAGAGATGAGCGAACCTACTCGGCCACGCCCCTTTTTCGCCTGAGCGCCGCGATTTTCGAGTACTTCCGTACTCGGGCGCCGTGGGTGAGTGGGGGGGAGAGGAAGAGAGAGAGGGCTCCCCCCTGTTCCCCGCTGCTACCTCCCCCGGCGCCCCCGAATCTTTTCACCCGAGTACGGAAGTACTCGAAAATCGCGGTGCTCGATCGAGTAATTACTCGAAACGAGTATATTCGCTCATCTCTAGTGTATACCCTTGTTTATTAGGCAGCATCCAGCTGGAGAGCAGAGATTTGTTTTAATGACCAAACCGCTTTAAACTTCAGTTGAATACCTGTGCGCTGTCTACTGCTAACTAAAGGATGGGGATAACAATACCTTTTTGAGCAATCTAGAAACCATGATACCTCATAAACCGCACCAATGGCTCTCGTCTACTAGTGATTCAGACGGTGGGCACCTTCACACTGGCGATAAATGGTGAGATGTGAGAGAGTGAAAACGCAACATTATGAAATCCATGCTTTTCAATGGCCTCCTTCACATTTGCAATGTTTTCACACAAGCGATGTTGCGAGGCAAAAAAAAATCCTATCTTTTTGCGGTTTTGTGTTGTTTTTTTTTGTTTAGCCTCCCATGTTTCCCCATGAAGCCTCCTTTTATCACATTGCAAAGCATGAACTTGCGATTTACGTGCGATGCATTTTTAACATTTAGCTTTAAGAAATTGCGAGAAAAAGCAGTGCTGACGCTCAAAAGTCGCGATTATGCCACAATTTTCTTGCAGCGATATGGTGATCGCTAGTGTGAAGGAGCCCTTACAGATTAGGATACAGAGCGTCTCTTCAGGGGTTCACACTCCAATACCTTATTTTAGAAAGACCGTGTATAGTATAGGCTTGCGACGTCTCTTTAAGGCCAGTCTGTAAGCATAAAAGGCTGCATGGGTCACGCATCGGTTTAAAGCTGTGGAGCCAGCAGTGATCCGGTGTATGGCCCCCTGCACACGGGCAGAATGTCCCGCAGAATTACCGGCCGTGCCCGCTGCCATAGGATTGCATTAGATAACGCAATCCTAGGCAGACGGCCATGATTTGTCCGCGTGAAAACGCACGGAAAAACAAATCGCGGCATGCTCTATTTCTGTGTGAGTCTCGCAGAGGCCTGCACAGAAATGTCAGTAGTGACACGCTGGCTCCGTCTGCGCCGGCAGCGGTCACACAGCGCAGAGAGGCGACGCCGGGAATGGCTGAGCCGCAGGGCTGGGCAGGGGCACGGGGTCTGCATCCCGCTGCGAGAATTCTCACAGCGGAATCCGACCCGGCCATCTGCACGCCGCCTATTGCTGTATATGGTGACAAAATTGTACTGCGCATGACAGCGTATCTCACATGTGCAGGCCACCAGTTTTGTTTTTTGTTTTTTTGTCTATATTTCTCGCACTGCTGCAAAGCTATTACACAATTACATTGTGTATTGGTGCACGTGTGTACGTTCCCATAGAGAACAATAGGCTTTTACCCACATATATATGCAGCAGAATAGAATTTGTTGCGTTCTTTTTTTGCACTTGTGTATTACGCGATTCCGACACACTAATGTGAGCAGAACTGCGTAAGACAATGTAATTGATTTTCTGCGAGTTACCGCTTATCATATAGGCATACAGCGCACGTGTAATACGTGGTAATCATATGCCCGTGTTAGCCATGGGACCCTTTTACATGGGATGATCTATTGGTTGCAGATGCCAACATGTCACCCCAGATAATTCTTCCTGTGCTTTTACATTGCTAGTGAATGGAGGTGGAGCAAGTCAGGGATCGTTCCTGTCTGCCTGCAATTACAGTAAGCAGGCAGTCGCTCATAAGTAAACGACTGCCTGTTTAAATGGACCAACCCATCAGTTTTCTGCAAACACGCAAATTTTGCTTGTCGTTTAGTTGGGGAACTTACACTGAACGGTAGTAGTTCAATCTGATCCATGCCAACTAATTCAAAAGCAAATACTGTAACCGACGTAACAGAATTAGTAACTTATGTAAAGGCCCATTTACAGCGGACGAGTGTCGGGCAAACGATGCCCGACACTCGTCCCTGTATCCCCAAGCTCCTGCATGGGAGCTAGCAGAGCTGGCTCGCACACGGAGCGGCCAGCAGGGGGGCGGGCAGTGCAGGAGATTTCTCTCCTCTCGCTCCCCCGTCCCTATCCATTCACATAACGCAGGCGCTGTACGCTATGGAATGGCAGCTGTTTAAACTGCACCATGAGAGATGATCGTCATCGCTTATCTTTTGGGCTGCTAAAAAAAGAGCGATGGCGTTCATCACTCATAGTGCAGTTTAAACAGCCGCCTTTCCACGGAACCCCGCACAGAAACGTCACTTCCCGGCCGCCGACTCCGGTCTGCGCATGCGCCGGCTGCCCAGTAGCCGGCACATGAAAGATCCGGAGCTGCAGGAGCAGGTGAGTGCCGCACTGCTCTCTGCAGGTGCTTGGGTCGGGTCTCGCTGCGAGAATCCTCGCAGCCGGATCCGACCCGGACGTCTGCAGGCGGCCTAAATTGTAGAGATCCTGCATCCTGTAGTGAAATAATATGCTGGTAGCAATGGAGTACTCTTCGCTACATCCCATGAGAAAGGCCCAATCGATGGCACTGGAGGGACAATTAAAGGTGCAGTGTGGCATTGGATATTTAATAACTAGGTTCCGCAGAGCTCTTTGATACTATGGTTCAGACATGTCCCAACATAGTCATCCTGTACTTACCATCATCACAAATGTCTGCTGACTTCCAGTCTTTGGATAGAAAGATGGGGAGAAAATCCACCACCTGCAATTCTCAACACATAAGCTTCACTTTGCTCAAACTTGTGGTAAAACAGCACTGGATACAAGTGCCTTTAGTCCGTTTGTTGATGACATGCCTGTCGAATTCTGCAGTTTCACCCTCTGATGATGCTGTTCTGGATTCAGAGGAGTCATCAGCAGAACAAGTTATCAGCTAGCAGACTTCAGAAGAGATCGCACCGGAGATGTATGTTATCGTCAGATACATGGAAGAGTTAGATTTTTTTAAATTCTAAATGGTTGGATCCCCTGGTGGTCCTATCTGCTGGGATCTGTTTACATAGCTGCAGTGGTGACGTGTCCATATACAAGTGACTGCCGAAGCTATTCACTGGCCTCAGCATTGTATGCCAGAATACTGTCCAGTGAATGGCTGCAGTCGTATATACTGGTACATCACTTATGCATCACATGTATACTGGTACATCACAGCTTATTAGTTTTACTTATTCATGTAATTATTTACTATGTATGTTCCTTATGACAACTGCAAGACATTCACATGTTTTTTGTTTTTTTTTCATTTGACACTTTTCCACTGTAGCTGGGCTATCCATAGGAGCCCCAGTGACAGGGGAAAACATCCCTCTGGGGTGACAATAGTCACTGATCAGGGTCTGCTGGGACCCTATAGCTCTGCTGTGCAAGGAGATCCTGGCAGTCACGTGACCGCCAGCTTGTGTAGTTGAAGTCATACTTTCACTTCTTAGTGCATAGCGCTCATTGAGTGCCGTGTGCTAGTGACAGGAGAAGGCAGAAGGGTTTAAAAACCACTCATGCCTTCTACAGGTTCTCAGCTGTGGCTAACAGCTGACAACCCGACCTGCTTCTGATTGATTGACGAAGAAGGGGCTTTATTCCCCTGTCGTGTTTTTTACTATCGGATGGGATTAAAGCCCACGACCAAGCGCCGTAAATTTACGGCACTTGGTCCTTAATGAGTTAAGACAGTCATCCACTTTGATGGCCCTAGGTCTTCTACAGTTTGACAACCCTCTTCTCAATGGAAAGCCTTGATTAGTCTTCATAACTTTTCTACATGAAAGAGATGTAATTTCCTTGAGTCTTCTTCCTCTGAAAAAAAGGAATGTGTCACATTAATGATTCTTAGATCATAATTGGGTATTTATTTGAAGAGTGATTCTCATAGGCAATGATCTCTCTAGAGATCCTGTCAATAAGGATCTAAGGTATCTTTTTACTTTCCATAGAAGAGCGTAGATGATTTTATACTCCAATGACCAGGTCTCTGGTGGACTTTAGGGTGAGAGCTCCTTTACTGCTGGTCATCAGTTTTCTGCAGTTATAGACAGACATCTCACTGCACATTTACAGAGAAGATAGATGTTTAAGCATCAAACAAAACACCTTCTGCGGAATCTACTGCAGTACTATGTAGCCCTTCTCTCTACTTTTTCAGTTGCAGCCCAAGGAGACAGGAATATTAGATAGTCATCCTGTCCTTAAGGTGCTTTGCTGAGAAGCATTGTGACAGTACTGCTTCGCTAATCTTTTAACAGGACATACTTCTATTCACAGACAGAAGCATACAAAACTTCTCTACACCCTTTATTAACCCCTCAGTGACCACTGGGTGTCTGTGCTTTAATCCCCAGGGCCGTAAAAACACGCTTGCCCTGGGGATTAAAGCCACGGGGTCTGTGTGGGTGACAGCTCCCTATCGGCTGCATGAGTAGCTGAGAACAGGGAGATGCCACTGGGGGCCGCAGTATGCGGTCCATGGTCACATGATTGCCGTTATCCAATGGATTATGGCGATCATGTAAAGTAAAAGAGAAGTTTGTTTCATCTTCCCTCACGGATCATATCTGTGAGGGGAGATGAAATTATATACGTAAGACCCCTGCATTAATCTGACGGACAGATACTTAGAAGCCAGGGAGGGCCTGGGAAATTTAAAATCTCCTAGCTCCTGGCTACCAAAGCTAGCAGAGAGCCTGGAGCAGTGCCCGGTGGCCTCGTTGAGCGGTCACATGATAAAAAGGTAGCAATCTACCTTAGGCTGCATTCCCACGAACGTATATCGGCTCGGTTTTCACGCCGAGCCGATATACGTTGTCCTCGTGTGCAAGGGGGAAGGGTGGAAGAGCCAGGAGCAGGAACTGAGCTCCCGCCCCCTCTCTGCCTCCTCTCCGCCCCTCTGCACTATTTGCAATGGGGAGAGGCAGGGGCAGGGCTAATTATCAAAACTTAGCCCCACCCCCGGCCCGCCTCTCCCCATTGCAAATAGTGCAGAGGGGCAGAGAGGAGGCAGAGAGGGGGCGGGAGCTCAGTTCCTGCTCCTGGCTCTTCCATCCCCCCCCCCTTGCACACGAGGACAACGTATATCGGCTCGGCGTGAAAACCGAGCCGATATACGCTCGTGGCAATGCAGCCTTAGGCTGGTCTCACACCACTAGATAGGAATTGCAGATTCTGCTTGCGTTTGATCTGTAGTAATACGCGGATCAATTAGATGCATTGGACTGCACAATTCCACTCACATTAGCAGGCTGGAATTACGTAATGCACTCACATAAAACAATGCAGCATGTTCTATTTTGCAAATATCCACAACATAGAGCCCACGGATATACCTGCAGCCCATATGCAACTACATTGTGTACAGGCTGCGTGTACCCAGGTCATCGCTAAGTGACGGCGCAGGAAATAGAAACAATAAAAGGTGTATTGTGAATGACCACCTGTGTGAGTATGCAGTTATGCACAGTATATTATACAGCCGTACGCAGGGCCATGGTCAGGTTTAGTCTGCTGCAGGCCTCTGCAAGCGGATTCCACATTCAGCCATGTGAGCCTAGCATTATTCAGATCACTACTTGTAAAATGTCATGTACAACAGGGGTCCCCAACTCCAGTCCTCAGGGACCACCAGCAGGTCATGTTTTCAGGATATCCTATGGTAAGAACACCTGTGGCAATGTCTGAGGCACTGGTAATAATTACATCACCTGTGCAACACTAAGGAAATCCTGAAAGCATGACCTGTTGGCGGTCCCTGAGGACTGGAGTTGGGGAACACTGATGTACAAGAAGCCCTGGGAACGCTCACCTTCCTGCAATTCCAGGAGCAGCTTATTAAACGCCTTCTGTGTGAGACTGCCCACCTCAGTAAGCTTACGAAAGCCTCACCGAGCGCCACTTTTTACACCCCATCCCCGTCACTGAGGTCAAGAAATACCCTCCCAAAAAGTATCGGGTTTGCAGCAAGCATGGGAGGAGGGATACCCAGTTTTATTGCCCCACGTGCCCATCCCAGCCAGGCCTCTGTAATTACTCCTGTTTTCAGACATAACGCACAGTTTACATTATTACTTTATCTAAGATTTAGGGAATGCCAAAAAAGGGCGTGGAGGATGGGGGGGGGGGGGGGGATTATTTTTAGTGAGCAATGGGGCCTGAAATTTATTCCGGTGTACCCTGAAATTCAATGGGTATTCTCTCCATTATAGGCCTAGCCATGTGTCCTGTAAGTAGATTGGGGCTACAATGGGTATGTTTCTGAACACGGGACAAATAGGGGTATCAAATTTGGGTAAAAGTCCTCATTTATATGTGTGCTGTACAAAAAAAAACTTTTTAAAATTACACAATTGCGAAAAAAAAATGAAAATTGTAATTTTTCCTTCTGCTTTGCTTAGATTCATTCAAAAACTGTGAGGTCAAAATAGCAGTACACCCCCCAGATGAATGCATTGAGGGGTCTAGTTTTTAAAATGGGATCATTTGTGGGGGTATCTATAAATCTAATACCTATGAGCCTTTGCAATGTTGATACTTTTGCGATCCTGAAAGGGCTGTGCTGATTGGCTGAGCGCGCAGCCAATTACAGCTAGTGCTTAGCTATTGGCTGAGCGCTCAGCCAATCAGCACAGCCCTTTCAGGAGACAGGGATTTTTAAATCCCTGCCTGCTGAAAGTGCTGGACAGCAGTGTCGGGGAGCCAGCTGGAGGACGCGTCTGAGCGGCGCAGAGGTGAGTAAATTTTTTTCCTTTTTTTTACCAGTTAATGATGATTTTCAGGGAAGGGCTTATATTTCAAGCCTTTCCCCGAAAATCATACTGCGGGGTTTGCCACAAACCACTGCTTTCATTGGGACCGGCAGCAGCACCGATCCCATTGAAAGCAATGGGAAAGCATGCTGCACTTCTGCCACAGCTGTGGCAGAAGTCCGCTGTATTCTCCCCATCTTTTCAATGGGGGTAACACTGCTGCCGCTGGCCCCATTGAAAAGACTGGCGATATCCCGGTGTCATCCCCGCTTTTTTCTCGCGCTGTGAGGCAAGTGTTTTTACTTGCTCTCGCAGCGCAAGAGAGAAAAAAACGCCAGGGGGTGTCCACCCTTATTCTATGTTAGGGCTTAGTCACACGGGCGCATCGGTGCCCGTGTTACTGCAGGGAGAGGACGGACGCACGTCAGGACGGACGTCTCTCTGCAGCGCCGGGGGAAAGAACATGTGACCGGCTTCATTGCCGGTCATGTATTCTTTCTCCAGCGCTGCGGGGAGTCGCCTGTCTTGAAGTGCTGCCGTCTTCTTTCTGCAGTAAGGGCTCAGTCACACGGGTGCATCGGCGCCTGTGTACGGGTACCGATGCGCCCGTGTGACTAAGCCCTTAAAGTGACACATGACAGATTTCTAAAATTTGGCTCTGTCATTAAGGTGCAAACAGGCTTGGTCACTAAGGGGTTAAGCATGCTATGTGGACAGTCTAGAAGCTGAAGTGGAAGGAGCAAGCTAATTATGTATTGTCAGCTAGTTCCTTCTGTCCTATAGTTGTCCCATAGGAAGCTCAATCAGCCTATGCCGCACTTTTTGAAGTAGCTAAAAATGTCATTCAATATGTGCTAGAGCAAGAAAATGAAATCTGCAAAAAAAATTCTATTACTTAACTACATTATTTAAATGGTTACTGCACTTTGAGAAAACATATGTTAATATATGATAGTCAATGTGATAAAGGCCGCCTGCAGACGGGCGGAAATTCCACGGCGGGATTTCCCGCGGAATTTCCGCCTGTGGAAGCTGCCATAGGATTGCGCTAACAAACGCAATCCTAGGCAGATAGCCATAATTTGTCCACGCGAAATCTCGCGTGGCAAACAAATCGCGGCATGTTCTATTTCTGTGCGGGGCTCCTCGTCCCCCGGCTCCGGTCTGTGTATGCGCCGGCTGCCTGGCAGCGCCGGAACAGGTGAGTACGTGCTGCTCTCTGCAGGGGCTCGGGTCGGGTCCCGCTGAGAGAATTCTCACAGCCGGATCCGACCCGGCCGTCTGCAGGCGGCCAATGAGCAAAAATCACTTTGTTTACGTAAGATGTTTTTGTGTTGAAAAAACCCTCTATAGTTCTGGTAACGAGGGGTTTCCTTTCTAATTAGGCCACTCTCACACAGGCAATGTTTACAGCGTTTTAGTGGCTGCTTCATACACTATACTAAGCCTCCATTGACTTCAATGGGACTTCTCAGATGAATGTTTTAGCGTGGCGTTTTTATTTTAGGCTGGGTTCACATGGGACGGAATTGCTGCGGATTTTTTGCATGGCAATTCCACCCGCAGCTTCTAATCCCGGGATTAGCCAGGAAAGTGGACGAGATTTTGCAAAAATCTTGTCTGATCCATTGCGGCCAAGCCGCACTGAGATCGACATGTGTCGCGGAAAACAAAGCCGTGGCATGTCAATTCTTTTTTCCTTTCCTCAGTGGCCTCTCTTCTCTCTATGGGGAGAGATGGCAACAACGGAAATGCAGGTGGCGAAACGGCTTCAAAACCCACGGCTAAGGGCCACATGTTTTAAAGCTGCGCTTATCCTGCGGAAATCTTGCGGTTTTTCGGTGCGGCCATTCCGCAAGATTTCCGCCCCATGATAACCGAGCCTTACTGTGTTGCAGCACTTTTTAACGCACCATGTCACCCACTGCAATAATGGGGTTCTGTATAAATGCTGTCAGTATTGTTTGAAAATGCTGTTCCAAAACGCTGTAAAATGCTGCGTTTAAAAATGTGGCGCTTTTACAAACGCCTATGTGTGACTGGCCTTACTGTCCACTTCTGTTGTCACGTGAAATCTCCCTCTAATAACTGGTAACAAGATGCATAACAGGAAGTGAAGGAGGGGGGTGACTCATGCTGCCCATAGAAATCTATGGAGAGAGAGGGGGAGAACGGTTAAGGCTAACTTTACATGGGCAAGCGTGATATGGGGCTGTGAATCCCGCCCCCGTATTGCGCTCACCACCATGTGAATTCCCTGCGATTGCGAGGCGTTTTTATGTTAAACCAGCCTCCCATCATTTCGGGGAAGAAGCGATCCTCTGCCATGGCTGATTGCAGATTTTCTGCCATTATTTTCAATGGGAGACCTTGCATTGTGTTCATGTGGTGCGATGCTTCCATCAGTCCCATTGAAAACATCTCAGTGCCATGCAGGAAAACATCGCTCATTTGTGTGATCCTATTCAAATGAATGGGTCCATAAGTGTGTGTCTTGCAATCTACAAATTACTCATGCAACGTTCTCGCCCATCTGAAGGCAGCCTAAGGGTCCTTTTACATGCGACAAAGGTAAGCGGCTTCAGTGCCTGGCAGTTGTCCCAGCAATGCTTTCACACAAGATCGAGGGGCACTCAGTGAAGGGAGGCAGAGTGGGCTGGAATCCTCTCTGGCTTGCTCACCTCCATTCATAGATGAACGACAGCCTGTTTACACGAGCTGATTGTTCAGTTTCTGCAGGCATAAAAATCAAACAGCAAAATAATTATCATTCGTTGTTCTATTGCTGCCGGCGTTTACACTGAATGATTATTGTTTAGATTCCCATGATCCAGTGAGAACCCGAATGATGAGGCCGTCAGGCCGTGTAAAAGGGCCTAACACAGATGTGCTGCTGAAGAAAACTGAACATTACGAATACAGCCTGCAGAGTCCAAAATGCAGGATACAAGTCATATAGTGGCCAGCTAAAGTGCTATTCCGCATGTACACACAAGGCAGCTTATTCTGTAAAGTCATCTGGAAGTGCAGGTACGCTCAAATGGAAAAAGAAAGGGAAACTTGATTCCCTTTTAGAAAGAACATGAACGTAATAATAATTACTGCCACAAGGTGTCAGAATTTTCTAAGAAAAGAGAAGTCGATACAAGTCGAAATATTCTTCCAATTGGAAAGATGCACAGTCTAAATGTAGGTAAGAAAAGAGGATACTAGTAAAACCCAGTATAACTCACGGTCGCCATCCATATGAAAGCCCCAGGGATGCAAGGCGGTTTCATTTGAAAATAGCCTTGTATCACATCGGGGTTGCAGGGATCTTGGGCGTGAGGTTGCAGAGTTTTTCCATTGCTTTTAATGGGGCTGGTGAGGCTGTTCCTGGCCCCATTTAAAACAATGGGGCTGCGATGCGAGATCACGTAATCAGATAGAGCATGCTGCGATTTCTTTTTTGCGTAGCAGTGCCTCAGGGTGCCATGCAGGAAAAAAAATCGTTCATGTGTATGACCCCCATTCAAAATAATGGGTTCAGATTTGTGCTGCTTGCAATGCACAAAACACGCGCGGTTTTCCTGACCTCGTGAAGCTGGCCTTAGGCTACATTAAGTGCAGCCTCACTAATTGAAAAATTTAAAACAAGGCTTCAGAAATACATAGTGTAGATAACCCAGAAGAGAACGTCCCATAGAAACATATAAAGGATACATGATGAGGCTCTCCGTTATGTGTAAAGCAGGTAAAATGTGTTAGATATAAACAAAAGGTCCTGTTATGTGTAATTGTGCGTTTAGGTGTAACAATTATCATTCAAACGAACAAAAGTTAAAGGGGTTGTCCCGCGGCAGCAAGTGGGTCTATACACTTCTGTATGGCCATAATAATGCACTTTGTAATGTACATTGTGCATTAATTATGAGCCATACAGAAGTTATAAAAAGTTTTTTACTTACCTGCTCCGTTGCTAGCGTCCTCGTTCCCATGGAGCCGACTAATTTTCGCCCTCCGATGGCCAAATTAGCCGCGCTTGCGCAGTCCGGGTCTTCTGCAGTCTTCTATGGAGCCGCTCGTGCAGAATGCAGGCTCCGTGTAGCTCCGCCCCGTCACGTGCCGATTCCAGCCAATCAGGAGGCTGGAATCGGCAATGGACCGCACAGAAGAGCTGCGGTCCACGGAGACAGAGGATCCCGGCGGCCATCTTCAGCGGTAAGTATTGAAGTCACCGGAGCGCGGGGATTAAGGTAAGCGCTCCGGTAAGCTTTTTTTACCTCCCTGCATCGGGGTTGTCTCGCGCCGACCGGGGGGGGGGGGGGTTGAAAAAAAAAAAAACCCGTTTCGGCGCGGGACAACCCCTTTAATGATAATCGTTAAGTTTAAGGTCAAGCCACACTGAGGATCAGTGACACTGAGTTGTCAAGGAGACTTGTTATGTTAGGTCCTTTTTAAGCCCTTAACGACCATACGTGACATATATGTACCTCATTGGACACCACTTGAGTGTATGAAGTAAGCTTATGAGCTGAACTTGCTCCATACGTGATTTCTGGTGGCTGTGTTAAACAGCTGACGCCCACCTGCAACGGCTGCAGTTGGAGATCGCTCCAATCAAACATGTTTTACCAATTAGATGCTACGGTCAATGCTGACAGACTTCTAAGCCGTTTTCTGTGGGCCCAACTCCATCTCCCGATTGCGCCCCCATGATGTGATGGCGGGTACAGATGTCTTGCCATGGCAGTCCCAGGCCCAGGAAAGGTTCCCAAGCATGCCATGTAGTCCAGCCTAACTTTCCAGGTGACTTTTCAGAATAAGCTGTCTTGTGTTTGTGCATGAGAAATAACATTTCTGGCCAATATATGTCTTTTGTATCCTGCATTTTCCCCATTTTCTCCCTATGCAGGCTGTACATCTGATTTTCAGTTTTTTCAGGACTGATTGGAAACGTTTGCTGCTATGCTGTGTTCTATATTCTATGGCATACAGAATTATAGATCCTGCTCTCAGTCTGTAACATGCACAGAGTTACATAACATCTTATAAGTGTACAGCATTACTGAGCCGTGTACATGTCAATAAACACAAGCAGATAATTTACCATTAGCTTCTGCACCACTTCAGTGTGTGAATGTATCTCCCTGCCCCTCCCCTCTGCTCTCTATACAGTTTAATGAGCATGATGACTCATCACCCCTCCTTCACCTCCTCTTCTGCTATCAGGCACATCTCCTGCCAATCATTTATCAGCAGGCAGTAGACAGCAAGGTACTAGGACAGGAGATTCCTAGTGGACCACATCTTCAAGTGCTCTAGTAGAACTCAAAAATGTTCACATTTTTCGGATTAAAAAATTGCACAATAAAAAATCTAATTAGTATCAGATTTGTTGTCCCGCCTGGAGAACGGCGTAAAAAATGCACAAAAAATTTGAACAGTGATCAAAAAGTTGTATATACCACAAAGTGATAGTAATAAAAACTACAGCTTTCCTTGCAAAAAGTGAGCCAAAGCTAGCCTGATCAACAGAAAATTAAAAAAGTTAATTTACAAAAATAACAAGGCTTTTTTTATCTTTTAAAAGTAGTGACGCAGAAAAGCTATATAAATTTGGTATAGCCATAATCGTACTGAACTGCAGAATAAAGTGAGCATGTCAATGGCGTAATTGTTTTTCTATGATAACATTAAAGAGAACCTGTCACCTCCCCACAGCATCATAAGTTCTGTTATTGTACTGTTAGAGGACATGACCGGGAGCCAGGTGATGGATTTTTTTATATTCACCCATGCTCGCTATCCAGTGGTGTCGCCCTCCGAGGATTGCTTTGCACTGGAAAATCTGACTCAGAGTCCCGTGCGTGCACTGTTCTGTACAAGTCGACTTGCATAAGTCCCATAACATTTTTATTTTTCCATGCACAGAGCTCTGTGAGGGCTTGTTTTTTGAGTGACGAGCAGTAGTTTCATTAGTACCACTTTGAAATATATACAGCTTTTTTCATCACTTTTTTATTGCATTGTTTGGGAGGCTTCTGTTTTTAGTTTTTTTGTTTTTTTTTTAAAGGGGTTCTGACACGAATCAGATTTTTATGCTTTAGCAGCCATTGTTCCCTGGTTTGCCTAATGGACACAGGGAACGCACGATTAATGGCTGCTAAAGCATAAAAATCTTACACTTACCCTTGTTCCTGATGTTGTTCTGCAGCGGGGTCATCACCCAGCAGGCTCCTCTTCATCCTCCGACGAGCCGTCCCCCTCCGGGAATCTGCGCATGCGCAGTTGAGAGGTGCCCTCTGACAGGAGTCAGGACGGGCCGCGTTTTCACTGTGCATGCGCAGAACTCCGACTTCAGCCAGGACGGATGGGCCGCCCACAGCAAGCACTGCTTGTGACGTGCTTGCTGTGGGCAGCCCATCCGTTCACCTCGGAAGTGGCTGACGGACGGAGCAGAGCAGGAAGCGGTCATTTTGACCACTCCTGCTCTGCTTCTAGAAGCCACCAAAGAAGATGCCCGATGGAGGGGACATGCTTGGCGATCGGTCCTGGCCAGGCAAGGTGAGTAAATTTTTTTTTTTTTCGGGTCAGAACCCCTTTAATTTCCAGTCTTAGGGCGCCCACCCACTGGCGTTTGCGATTTTCGTGCGTGAAAAATGCAGCGTTTTCGGCGTGTTTTCCGCGTGTTTTTCGCGGCTTTGTCGCGGCATTTTCGCAGCATTTTGCGTTAATTTACATTGACATTCATGGGTGCATTAAGAGAAAAATAAGGACACATATGCAACTGACAGTTCTTATGTTAAAAATTGCAACGGACTGAAAAAAAAAAACGCCAGTGGACAGGAGTACATTCAAAACTAATTGCTCTTGAGAAAAAACGCAAAACGCAAAGGAAAAAAAATCGCCAGTGGGTGGGCGCCCTTACTGTGCAGAATAAATAATAATGTGTTCAATTTATTGTACAGGTAATTTCGGATGCAATCATACAAAATATGTTTTATTGTAAAAATTTTTTTTTTATATAAACAGGAAAGTGCACAAAATTAGTTTTTTTTTCTTGTTTAATTTTGTTTTTTTTACACAATTTTTTCCCCACTTTGTATGTTCCTCTAGGGGACTTGAACCATAAAAGTTCTGATTGCTATGCTAATGCATTTCAGTACTTATATACTGCAATGCATTATCACTCACAATAGCAATTGCAGGCCATGACAGGCCCAAACACCGGTGTATGGCATCTAGTTGCCATTCATCCCATTGGCACTTCCTTAATGAACCCTTTACATGCCGCAATATACATTGATTGTATCATGTAAGGGGTTAAGAGCGGGGATCGATCCCCGCTGTTGCAGCAAGAGGCCAGCTATCAGTTACTGCCGACTCCCACTGTGGGAAGCTGCGGGCTCACTTTTAAGTCCATGCCATCCACACAACGTACATTTTCGTACTGTTGTGTTAAGTAACCCCTAGCTAAGATGTAATCTTGCATCCTGTGGCGATAAGGGATTTTTCCAGGGCTAGAAAGAAGGGTCTTCTGTTTTTCCAAAAACGGCGCCATTTCTGCCCATGAGTTTGGTGTTGCAGTTCAGCTGCATTTGCTTTTCTAGCATCACTAGCAGCCAGGGCGGTAGTATTCACCTCTGAGGATGCTGATCAGCACTTCACCTTCATTGTGCTGTATCTTTCTCTATGATGCACTTTCTGATGTTTCTGCTTCCTATGCAAAATAGTAGTGATATTTTCCTGGAATTAATCGTCCAGGGATTTTATTTACGGAAAATAAGACTTCAGGAAGTGGGACAGGTTTCCCATGTGCAGGAAAAAAAAGGCAAACCATTTTAATTTTCATGATATATACACACCTCAGGATCAGATTGATTCTGAAGTCTTTCACCATCCCTTTATTATAGACGTCACAGCTGCCCCCCCGAGTCAGCCCTGCGCGGCTCCTGTATGCAAATCACTGTATTACCATGATGAATTATGTACGCGCAGCACGATTAGCATTTTTACCGCATTGTGCCTCTGCTGATTAATTTGCAGTTTTAAGGTGAAGAATAAGCTCCACATTTTATTGACAAAGCTTTTTTTATGGATTCCTATCATTTCAATAATACATTTTTTTTCTACAATTTTAGAAAACTTTTCTTTCTATACAGACACCGGGTAAATCAGGCGCTCTTAAGTAAGATCTATCTTTTTTATTTAAGAATCATTGGGTATGACAAATGCGTCTTCTCGGCGCTGCTTATTTGGCGAGACTCGTAAAGAGATTTCAGTCCCGCTGCTTTTAAATTTATAATGATTGTGTCCTCATTTCTTTGTTGACGGTTCATCTTCTAAGCCGGGTGTTGTCTAATCATATTCCTATTATTGAGACTAGAGAATGAGTCATTTGCAATAAGCTTTAATGAATGTACACCATGATTGCCAATTAAACCAATGCCAATTACAGGGGATGTTTCATCACAGACAACTCTTTTAAATTGGATCCAAGACATCTGATTTTATGGGGGAGAACTGATATTTCAGATGAATCATCATCTATATCATACATGAACGGATCGGGTTCCATCAGAGTGGGACCCATTTCTTGCTTAGCAGCTCTTTCAATCTGGATCACAGAGCATGGGTTCCAACAAGGAACTTCCCTTTAAGACGTCTATGCATGCAAATTAGGCATGAATGTAGAAGGAGGCCACGGCTGGTATCAGCTCCTGCCGGATGAAAGGCTCAGGACACTGTAGGAGTAAGTAGTCTTCTATATTTCATATACCAGGATATGATCCTTCATCAGATATGTATATTGAAAGATTTGCTGCAAAACTTTTCATTATAATCTTGTTGACATTTTCCTTTCACTAATAAAAAGGAAATGGCAACAAGATCATTATAGTATATGTTACACTGCAAAGGATACTGTCTGGGTCTGAAACGTGTAGTTGTTTGTGTATATGATCCATCTCATAGTGAGAGAACCACCATTGGCAGTGGTTGAGCGTATCTATCTACCACAAGTGTTAAAAGTTGTGTAATACACAACCTCAGTTGGTGAGTGCATTACTTACCCTATGTCTTCCAAAAGAATATCCTGGTCCTACACATGCAGTGCTTGTCCTCTTTCTATTTTTCATATGCCCTTCTTGTGTGGCAGAGGGGTCCTTGGGCCACCTAAGTCATCAGGGTCTTGGGTGTGACTTGTTACCTCTGCACTTGCTTTTGCACAGGTGGATTTAGCTCATATTAAGCACTGTGCAAGATGCATTTTTTTCCGCACCAAAATTTCGCACTAACATCTGCAGCCCCCTTGCGGATTTTGATGCAGAAATGAAAATGGCTTAAGGCAAATTTACACGTAGCAAAAATCGCTAAAGAGTGATCGTTTGAGCGATAATCATTGCGTCTCTAAACGCATGGCCATCATCCACTTTTCATGCACTGCTAGCTGATTGTTAAATTCAGGCCAAACTAAAAATCGTCATTCAGCCTTATCATCAGTTCTCCGTGGGGAGTACTGACAGCATTGTTTCCCCATGGAGAACAATGCAACTGAATGCAGATAAGAGCCCTAGGGCTATTAGCTGCATTCAGGGAAGCCTTCATTTGCACACTTAATTGCTATTAAGTAGCTGAGTAGCTACTTAATAGTTTATGCAAAATGATCGCTCAAAGCTGTCAATAAAACTGTTGTTTGAGCGATCATTGTTTCATGTAAATGGGCCTTTAGGGAGCTTTCTGCAAGATGCACCTAAATACACACCTACAGACACAGCTTAATCTGCCGCTGCACACTTGCCCTCCATTAGCTGCATGTATACATGCAGATTTTGGTGCAGAATTTTCTGTGCATCTTGCAGGAATATTCTGTATGTGTGAAACTTCCCTTAAATTCTGCAAGCAATTCAGCATCAAAATCTGCGTGTAGACATACAGGTTTTATTGTGGAATTTTGCAGCGGTAGATTAAGCTGCGTCTTACAATGCCTGTTGTGGAATAATTCCTGTTTCATTGGATGTCACATAACCGAGGCTGGTTTCACATCGGATCGAAACCTCCCGCTGGAGGTTCCATCACAGATTCAGCTCAAATTACTAAAGAAAAAGCACTGCATGCAGGAAAGCAGGCGGACCTCATTATAGTCAATGGGGTCTGTCCGACACTGGTTCCATCCAGAGACGGAGCCGTTCAGCTGCGGAGATTCCCCGTTCCTGCTTCTCGAACGGAGCAGGAAAACACAACCCCGAATGCAGATGTGAAAGCAGCCAAAGGTATTCTTCCAAAGAAACGTTGCTTCTAAAAGAATATAGAGGGACAATCATTTCAATTCATTGAAATGGGCAATTAAGTTAATTAGTTCAATATCTACTATTATAGTGTGCAAACGCTCAGGATAATAGAGCATGCTGCGTATTTTCTTGTGCAAATGAAATGCGCGCGCTAAATATGCCTCCCACATGCGGGATCTGACCCAAGCCCGGCCTTCTGGTAAGTAATTATTACCAGGATTATATAAAACAACATTTTAACTTGTTTTAAAAAAATATCACATAGAAAGATTTACTTCTATTGTATAATGAGTGAAAAAAAATAATGATTCTTAATATGCTAAACATCTTTGGGGAAGATATTGGATGTGTGAGTTACAATCCTCAGTTAATATATCCAGATTGTTGGTTACTTTGTACCCACCTACATGTGGAGCCTAAAGGAGCACGCTGACATCTTAGTAAATAGATCTGGTTACAAGAGACAAATGAAAGCAATCATCTGTGCTTATTAGATACACGGACCTCCTGCAAAGTGTCTTCTGTCACCAGGTTCTCTACATATGGAGCCTAATGGTCTGTCCTGTGTCTTCTGGGTATTTGGGGAACAGCTGTAATAGATTTGTTAACTTGTAACACGGAAATTGAAAGATAGCTGACAGATCTACTGACGCTGGTCCTCTGAAACATCAGCAAATCTTTTACTATTTAGGGCCTCATGACACAGTAGAGCCATGTACGCAAAATCTCAATGGAGGCATGCAGAGTCTCTATCATTCCTACTATGGAGTCATAGGCTGTCTGTGTGCCACTAAATGGTGCCTTTGTACGGTTCTTTAGTATGGTGATATTCCTATAGATGACTACAGAATGTGATAGGAAAAAAAGCATAGCATAGATCTGTATGAAATTGGAGGCATGTGTAGCACCCCATAGAAGTCTATGTACCAAATGAGAAAGAGCAGTGCAGCCAAAAAGGCATGCAACCTCAAGCCATATGAATCACATAGTCTTTATTTTACATCAAAGATGACACACATACTTAAAACCACTCACAAACAAGGGTCCATCTCAATAAGAAGATCCCAATCGAAGGATCCCCCACTACATATTAATACATCTAGAGTGCATTCCCCCTTAATCAATAAATACAGAATTTTTCAGACTATAGGATGCTCCTGACTATAGGACACATCCAGGTTTAGAAAAAAATAATAATTAAATATCTTATACTTACTATAACTTCCCTGGTGGTGTAGGGAAGAGAAGGAGTTAACATCATTAAAGGGGTTGTCCCGCGGCAGCAAGTGGGGTTATGCACTTCTGTATGGCCATATTAATGCACTTTGTAATATACATCGTGCATTAAATATTGGCCATACAGAAGTTATACACTTACCCCCTCCGGTGTTGGCGTCCCCGTCTCCATGGCGCTGACTGAAGCCTTCTTCTCCTTCCATTAGACGCGCTTCTATTCTGTTGAATGAGGCCGCTCCGGCGTGCTCGCGCCGCACAGGTCTTCTAGATATTCATGAGCTGCAGGCAAGCTACACCACCCTGTCCTCCAGTCACTGACTGACTACTTTCTGCACATTACTGGGCAAAGAGAGAGCTGCTAATCATTGGCTGGAGGGCCCGGTGAGTGTTTGCATGAGTGGGACTGGGAGCCAATCCTGCTAAATACAGGGCTGGTGTCAGTTATTTCTGACAGCTGACATCCACTGGCAACAGCTGTGATCAGCACTGACACTGATCATGGCTGTTAACCATTTAAATGCCTCGATTGGATTTCAGGGGTTCTGGGGTTCTGAACACCCTTCCCCCCGACTTCCTGTGATGAGATCGTGAGGTGCCACTTCCTTGCTATGCCAGCCCGGGGCATTTTAAAAGTGACGGCGCACCATGACACTTTTTCAGTAGAAAAATGGGACTTGACATTTGCGCAGACATCTTTAAGAAATCAGAGAAAATGGACAGATCAAGGCATAAAGTTATTTTTTTTTCTTTGTCATTATGGGGTAGAATGATGGGGAAAAATGTTATTTTTTTTTAACTTGCACAAAACCACAACATAACAAAATGTAAAAAAGTGAAAGGATCTGAAGACTTTCAGACACCATTTTAAATAGTCGCTCTGGTGATTTTTTTCCCACTCATTATATAACTAGCCCCCCAGTATACATAAGACAAGTATTATTATCTTAGGTATTCCTTTCTAGTTGAAACTTTTCTTGGAGTCCTTCTCTTCCGATGTGTCATGTGATCTCATTCTGACGACCTGAGATTTACTTGTTTTTATGTATTGTTCAGAAGCCAGTTTTTCACACAATTTCTGTGTGATATTACATGGTCTTTTCCACATAAGCTCTTCATTGGGGGTACATAGACTCACGGTTACTGCTGATGGTAAGAGGCTCCTGTCACACAGTTATAATGAAGGGATCACATCCTCTGGGCTGACTGTATAAATATGGTATTTATTTAGGTAAATATAGAATACAGAAGGTAATCGCAGTGTTCTCTCAGCGGGCATAGAAGGTACTGGCTCTAGCTGGTCATGTGATGCTGTGCTGATGTATTATGGGATTGATAGGACCGTATAAAGGAAGGGAAAGCAGGGAGAAAATTAAACATTAAACAAAAAAAGCTGCTCTGCTTGGAATGTATATAGGAGATGTTTGGAGTGTGACAGACAATCAGGTGAGAGGTGCAAGGATGATAAACATATGTTTTCAATGGAGTGGCCCCTGAAGTTTTTCTTGAATCGCTCCCTCGTATAAATGCTTTTTCATACCTGCATGTTGCATGCCCTTATTTATGCCCCTCAGTAGTGGTGATCATTAGTACAGTAACGCAGTTCCTTGGCTCAGAGCATGATATTTCATTTCGCATCATGCCATTGATAGACGTCTATAAATTGTATCCTGAGGTCAAAGCCATTTAAATTCTATTTGTTTTGCTGAAATAAAGCAGATCACTTTTCACTGGGGTCACATCTTGAGCTGTTCAATTACAGAAAGCAAAACCCACGAATCCTAGTAAGAAATGTGATTGGAAAGTTCAGTTGATTGAACATTTCTCTGGCGAGGCTGTAATTTAAATGGACAAATGATCATCTCTGAATAGGTCAGAGATGTTATTAGTCATTCTGAGTAACTACGCTTTACATCCTAGGGGGAGGAATAAGAATGAATAGGATTGGGCAAGTATATACCGTTACCGAAAAAGAAAAGGATTAAAATGACTAACTTTATTCAATATTGCTTAAAAATTCAATTTTGGAGAGACTCAAACATATATGTGAAGTGAGGTGGGGATCTGGTTTATGGATGGGAACCAGAAATCCTTACCCATTCCTTGTGATCGTACTATCATCAAAAGTAAAGCGGGAGCGGCCGTGATGACTGGCAGCATTCCCAGTAGTGAGTGTCACTCTAAACCCCCCTATTTTTCCTTGGACCTCCCTGTATAAAAGGAGTGTTCAATACAGGGACTTAAGAAGAGAAACTGCTATTGGCGCGCCGGCTTACCTAGCACTTAAAATACATGGGCAGTTGTTAACCCTTTCAATGCTGGACCTACAAACTGACACGGTCGCAAATAGGCTGCTGCAGTGAGATAGGCACTAAGTGTAGAGCCAGTTTGGGACTACAGATGTGCCTGTTTTGATGGTCCAGAATTATGTAACCTCTTTCTCTCCACTTTTTGTATCTGTGAACCAGTGGTATGGGGAACAACGGAGTGTGTTTTATATATCAACTGGAACACTCACACTTCCTTCTTTGTTCTGCCATAAGTTGGAACAGGTCTCAGAGATAATAAGAGTCAAATTGTGGCTATGGAGAGGCTAATCTTATCCGGTTACCAACTGGAAATAAGGGGTAACTGATTAACACAAAGGTTAATAACAGAGGGTGTCTGATTTTGGAGGACAGTGCTAAACATATAAAAGTAGAAAAATCACTGCCTAATTGTGACCTCATGGATTGAATATTATTAGTCTGTAAAGGCTAATTAGGGGGCTTTCAGACAAATTAAAAAGGAATTGCTTTCCCTTCCATTGATTCTGCTGTCAAATTGTAGAATAGGGGCTGCTCTACATGTTGCACTAACACCCACAATGGTCAGATGGACATGTGGTGCCCTTAATGATAGTACGATCACAACAAATGGGTTATGGGGTGTAAAGATTTCTGGTTCCCATCCATTAAGCAGATCTGCACCTCACTTTACATATATGTTTAAATCTGTCCAAAATGTAAGTTTTAAGCAATATTTAATAAAGTTAGTAATTTTAATTATTTTCTTTTTCGGTGAATAGTTTTGACTTTACAGAAGAAACATACTGTCTTGATGAATTTCAAGTATATAGTGTGGTGCTATCACATCGAATGGAGTAGTTTGAGGGATAATAAATTCCACACATACATTATGGATACAAAATATGCACAGAGTGAAGTTAGCCTTGGACCGTATGTCAACCCTTTAAAGAGCGCCTGTCACCAAAATGCTGCTTTCCCACAGTATATCTTTGGACTAGTCATCAGAGAATCATATGATGAATAAATTCTGTTTTTTCCCCAGTAACTTACATTGCAACTCTTTTGAATTATACTAGTAAAATACGCGATGAATACAGATAAAGCACAGCTGACTTGATAGTCCCGGAGAAGCTGAATTTCTCCAATGTAGTCTCTAAATATCCCCAATGTATTCGGTCAAATGCTTTCTCTGTGTCCAAAGCCAGGAGCAGAGCAGGAATTTCACCACGTTCAGCCATCTTAAATAGGTTCGCCTCTACGGGGTCAATCCCACCTGATCTTTTGCAACCAGAGTCGAGAGGATTGAGTGGTCATTTACTTAGTAGTTTTGCATAGATTTTGAGGTCGGTATTTAATAGGGAAATGTGACGAAAATTAGCTGGAGAGGTATTCTCCTTTCCAGGTTTAGGTTTGGTTACAATCAAAGCCTCCAGAAGGGAATGAGCCATTACCCATCACCCCATGAACACCGATGCCAAGTAGGAGGCCAAAAGGGAAGCATATCTCCTATAATAGCCATTGGAAAAGCCATCTGGGTCTGGGGATTTGTGGAGTTTCAGCATTTTAATAGTCTCCAGGACCTCGAAAGGGGTGATAATTGTTGACAGAGCAACTATCTAATCGGGAGATAAATGGGGAAAGATTAATATTTTGCAATAAGTTTATAATTTCTTCCCTCTGGGGTTGATGTACATTTGTATCGTTCTTTAGGTTGTAAAGTGAAGAATAGTATGTTGCAAACGCCTTTACAATGTTTTTTGATGTATGGTTTTTTGACCTTCTGAGTCTAGGAGGAAGTTTTAAGAAACTAACAAAAGTATCATGTCTAACAGTTTTGAAGGCTTTGAAGTAAGGACATATTCAGTCTCCAGGGGAAGGATGGAGAGTGATTACATTTCTCCTGACGTGGATATGAGGTGGTCCAACTATGTGATGATCCCCCACCCAGCAGGGGGGACATATTGTAGGAAGAGTGAGGTAGGGGAAAGGACTACAGCACCAACTTATTCCTGCTTTCAGGTAATTTTTATTATTATCCGCATTTTACCGATCAGAAGAATGGAAGACTGAGTGAACCTTAAGCCGGCTACCTGAACCACACAGGGATTGAACTCGCAACCTTCAGGCCGTGAGAGACAGCCTTAACACTCTGCACCACACAAGGCCTTTTCTGAACCATAAAGGCACCACCATACATCGTAGAGCTTCTCTCTGTGCAGGATTGGGACAATAGGTGATGGGGTTCTAGTGTCTATGACATAGTTGAAGTCTCCTCCAAACACTGTTCCTTTACAAATTTTCACTGTTTCTTTCAGAACGTGTGTAAAGAATCTGGCCTGTTGTTTAGGAGGGAAGTAAATATTTACTAAAGTATAGATGGCAGTGTTAGGGCAGTAAAAATGTACTCGTCCCTCGCCCTAATACCTCTTTTTTAATGCACCCCAAAACTTTATTTTCTTTTGCAGCAGTTGACTGGCATTGGTTACTCCAGTTTAGTCTACAGTCCACTAGTACCCTCAGGTCTTTTTCCAGCTCCCTTTTCACTAGCAGTACCCCATTTAGTGTATATTGGTGACATCCATTTCTTCTGCCCATGTGCATAACCTTATATTTATCAATGTTGAACTTCATTTGCCATTTTTCTACCCAAACCACCAACTTATCTAGGTCCATTTGCAGCTGAACATTGTCCCGCATTGTGTTAATTATCTTGTATAATTTCATATCGTCTGCAAATATCGATATCTTACTGTGCATTGATAAATATATTGAACAGAATGAGGCCTAATTCTGAAGGCAGTGGCACCACAGTGGCAACGGTGGCCCAATCGGAGTACAAATCATTAACTGCCATCCTCTGGTTTCTATCTCTGAGCCAGTTCTTTACCCAGATACACACGTTTTCGCCCAGACCGAGCTGTCTCATTTTATATATCAGCCTATTATGCGGCACGGTGTCAAATGCTTTAGAAAAATCCAGATATACAAGATCAATAGACTCTCTCAGGTCCAGCCTAGAACTAACTCCGCTGTAGAAGCTGATCAGGTTGGTTTGACATGATTGACCCATCATGAACCCATGCTGATGAGGAGTTATACCGTTGTTTTCCTTGAGGTATTCCAGGATGGCATCTCTCAGAAATCTCTTGAATATTTTTCCAATTATTGATGTGAGACTAATCGGCCTGTCCCTTCTTAACCCCTTTTTGTATATTGGAACCACATTGGCAGTGCACCAATCCAGTGGTACAACCCCGGTCTCAATTGAGTCCCTAAATATAAGAAATGGCAACCTGTCTATCATGTCACTTAGTTCCCTTAGAACCCTTGGGTGCATTTCATCTGAGCCTGGTAATTTGTTGATTTTAATCTTTTTTATCTGGCTCTGTCCTTCCTCCTGCGTTAAGCAGTGATATTTATTGCAGGGGGGGGGGGGGGGGGTCATTTTATTCCCTTGCATCTTGCGTGACATTTACTTTTCTCTCGTGAATATACCTGAGAAAAAACGATTTAATGGATTTGCCTTCCCCCTACCATCTTCCATGGTTTCTCCTGCATTATTTGTTAGCGGGCCAGTGCTTTCAGTGCACATCCTTTTACTGTTTATATAATTGAAGAACAGTTTAGGATCATTTTTGCTCTCTTTGGCGATCAGTCTCTCTGCCTCCTTCTTAGCAATTTTGATCTTTTCTTTACATGATCTGTTTTTTTCCCTGTATGCTTTTAGCGCTTCTTCGCTGCCTTCTTGTTTTAGTAGTTTAAACGCTTTCTTTTTTTAAAATTTATTGCCCCCCTTACAGTCTTGTTGAGCCTCATTGGTTTCCTTTTGTTCATAGTTCTTTTATTTTTGAAGAGTACAAAGTGATCACATGAGGCATTTAGGATGTTTCCCCAATTTGTCGCCCATACTTTTATTTTTGAGGACATTGTTCCATTTAATGTTGCCGAGAGTAATTCTCAGCTGATCAAATTTTGCATTACTACATTCAGTTTTTTTTGTCGCTCCCTGATAAAGCTTCCTATTGAATGACAACTGGAAATTAATTAAATTGTGCTCACTATTTCTCAAGTGTCCCTCAACCTGCACCCCTGTGATTCTATTTGGTCTGTTGGTTAATAAGTCCAAAATGGTTCTCCTTCTAGTTGGCTTCCATACAAGTTGGGTTAGGTAGCTATCTTTAATTGTTCTCAGTTATAATGTGACTAGAGTATTATGTTTATAGATCCAAAACTTCTCCCGTTTTTGTTTTTTAAACTTTTTTGTGTGTTTTCTTCCGGGGGCTATTCGATTAATTTCTTTATTTTTTCCCTTTGGTTTGGCTCGATTTTATTGACTGACCAATCATGATGAACAACACTACTTTCTTATGTATAAAGGGGCAGCTCAACTCCATCCGATAGATGATGTTAGGGAAAGAAGTTTTGTTAACCTTGAATTTCAATGCCTGATCCTTTGATACATTGGAATATAAGCTTGTGCTGGAGGTGTCTGACTGTGGCTAAACGCATGAACCACAATACATACTGTGTGATTCAGTAAGCACTGCGTACAGAATACCACAAAATTCTTCACTTCTTAGGATGGACATGATTGTTAATTTACCAGCAACTTTGGGGTTAGGATCATAAATCTACAATAATGACTTATTAGTCACTTATTATTGATACTTATCATTGTTGTATATAATTTTGTTGGCTAACATATGTGTTTAGCCAGGATTATTGTTTGAGAACACAAGTGGAGCCATGAGACTGAGAGTAAACTGGATATAAAGACCTTTATGACTGCTTACCAATGCTATGACTCCATGGAGCAATGAAGACTGGAAAAAAATCTAAAGAATATACATTTGACAATATGGACTTCATTTAATCTCTATCTGGACTATTTGGGTACTGCTCTCTAAATATTAGGCGCTTTAGGATTTCAATTGATAAACAATTCTTCGTTTTTAGCGCTTTATTTCAAACTAGCATATTATTACATCTGGAGTGCCTATGATGTCTGTTCACCTTGAGAGATGTCTCCATAGTGATGGCTTTGTACTTGCAGAGTCATGGTTCAATACATACGCACTGCTTGTTCACCCATTCATATTACTGGGGGCTGAACTGAGTGATGTCATCAGGTAAGCATTTTCTTCGGTGGTTCCCCACACCTGAACAGTACAGTCCCTGTTTTAGTGAATTGTGTGCCCCGGACAGTCAAACCCTGTTTGCCCAAAAATAAGACCTATCCTGAAAATAAGCCTTGCCCTGATTTTTGGGGAGACTTGAAATATAAGCCCAACCCTGAAAATAAGCCCTAGCTGCTTTACAAAAAAAAGGAATACATCACCTAACAAGCTCGGTCCAGGTCCCTCCCGCTTCTCTCCACGGCAGTCCTTGGCTACACACAAAAGACCACTCATAAATCCCACCTCCAGGAAGCGGTGGCTCTGATTGTTTCTTGAGCACTACTCAGCCAAACAATGCAGCATTCGATGAACCAGTGCAATGACTGTGGTTTGTTTAATGAGCGCTGCATTGATTGGTTCTCGAGCGCTGCTCAGCCAATCAGAGCCACTGCTTCCTGGAGGCAGGATATATGAATCCCGTAACCAGGAAGTGATATTCTGTGGGTGGCTGAGGACTGCAAGAAGTGCGTCAAAGCTCTGGAGAGCAGCGGGAGGGACCTAGACCAAGCCTGCTAGGTAAGTATAATAAGACATTCCCTGAGAATAAGACCTAGCACCTCTTTTGGGGCAAAAATTAATATAACGCAGGATCTTATTTTCAGGGAAACACGGTATTTGTCAGGTCTGTTGACTGGGTATCTTGTACGGAGCCCATAACTTGGTTTCATTATAGTTCAATGTAAGAAGTCACGATTTATGTGAATTAGTCATATTTAGGGCCGGAGTAGATTTATTTCCATTTTTATTTTATTTATTTTTTTACCTGCTACATCTGTGCATGGGTAACGTCCTGTGTGCAAGACCAAAAGTTGTTATGTGTGGCTGTATCTACTTACTGAGATCTAACATCTAGGGATCGACTCCGCCAACTGTGATCCAGACTTCACATGGGTCACTGTAGGTTCTTAATGGCAGGTATATTCAACCCCTTCCTACCCCAGGAAGTGAACTAACGTCTTAGCTGGTAAGGGATTTGCACAAATGGACGTAAAGTTATGTCCTACTGATGTCGTGGGCTCAGAAGCTGCTGTGCCATTCATAGCGAAATCTGCGTGTGACTGACAGCTGTCCGTCTGCTGCAACAGAGCAGGTTGATGAAAACACAAATTTTTGCTGTTAACCCCTTACATGCCACAATCAATTATGTATAGGTCTGCCGTGGCATGTGATCGCTATGATCAGCTATAATGCATTGCAGTACTGACGTACTGCATTACATGTAATGATAGCATCACATGTTCAAGTCTCCTACAAGGACATCAAAAATGTAAAAACATGAAAATAGTATTAAAAAATAGTTTAAAAAGCCACATGTACTCCAAACTGGTACCAATAAAACCTACAGCTGGTCAAGCAAAACCGTGCACCATCAATGCAAAAATTAAAAGGTCTCTGGGACTTTGAAAGCAGCGGTGCAAAAAAAAGTATTCCAAAAAGGCTTTTTATTTTTTTTCCTGCATTGCATTGAGATGCGATGCTATGTGAGAAACAAATTGTGACATGTTCTATCGGGCTGCGTAATCTCGCATTGCAGCCCTATCATCTTTAATGGGGCTGGCGGCGGCAAGCCAGCCCCAATGAAAGCAATGGGAGCAGTTCGTGGTCCTCTGCCATGGCTGATACAGCCGCGGTAGAAGTTCCCTTTATCCCCAAAGGGATGCGAGGCTGTTTTTACATTAAAATACCCCTTATCCACAGGGCTTTCACATGGATGGCGAGTGTGATATCGGGCTATGATTCATGGCCCTATATCACCCTCGCCCATGGGAGGTTAGCCTGAGAGTTCATTCACACGAGTGCATGTATGCCGCGTTTTTATGCCCGACCATATATATGCGATCATCTGAGGCATCCAATGCATTTGTTCAGATGGGCGAATACACGGCTTGTAAAAACGTCGACCCGCTGAAAATAGAACATACGTGACTGAAATACGTCCGGCTTATACGGTGGCCAAAAAGATAGTTCTGGAACGATCTTTTGGCCAAATTACGCTATGGATCCCATAGACTTCTATGGAAGCAGGACAAGAAAAAGGGAGGGGGAGGCATTTTGGCAGCGTCTAAGGTTGCGAAAAGCTTATAGCAGCCGCTATGTAGGCATTTGAAGGCATCCTGAAAATTTTTGCAGTGTGAGAGTCTTCGGGGTGCAACATATTTTTTTCCGCTAAAAACAACGCTCATGGCTGTGTAAATAGGTGAGAAAATGCTGTCCGTAAGGGCGCACACCCACTAGCGATCCGACATCCCTGCGATGCGAGAGTGGGTGAAAACGCATGATAATTAAACCAGTGATTTTCAATAGTTCCATTCTCATTTGCGATGTTTTCAATGTATTCTCGCATCGCAAAGAAGGGCGATATTGCCCATTGTTTTCAATGCGGCCGGCGGCAGCAGCACTAGCCTCATTGAAAACTCGCATTAAATGGCCTAATGGGAATAGAAAAGTCTTAAACAGCGCTCCCTGCAATGATGCCATCCAGCTGTTATGGCAGTGGGGGCTTTTTGAAAGGCTGCACGGCTGCCATGAGTGATTTCCTATTCGTTCACTGGTTCAACTACTGTATAATGCGATATAACGGCATTGTATTACACAATATTTTAGATCAAACAATCATAAGTTCAAATGCACTAAAGGGCTAAAAAAGCCTAAATACTAAAATAAAGACAAAAAGTATATATATTTTTCAATCTCTCCCTTTTTCCTAGTTGTTCTATTAAAAAATGGAAAGAAAGTTTGTACTGCTGCACTCATAAAAGTTCAGTTTATTTTAATATAATACACATATTATTTCTGCACAGTAAACACCATCAGCAAAATGCAAAAGTTGTGCTTTCATGCAGTAAAAACAAAACCCTTGAAATTGGTGCAATTGCATTTTTTTCCGTTTTGCCCCACTTAGAAGTTTTTAATTCTTCCATTACATTATATAAGAAAAAAAGGGACTGCAGCAGGGATGGGCTAATGAACTGCTGACAAATGTCATTTGAGTCAGCAAACAGTATTTGCTAATGTACTTAAAGGGGTTGTCTTGCGAAATCAAGTGGGGTTATATACTTCTGTATGGCCATATTAATGCACTTTGTAATATACATCGTGCATTAATTATGAGCCATACAGAAGTTATTCACTTACCTGCTCCGTTGCTAGCGTCCTCGTCTCCATGGTTCCGTCTAATTTCGCTGGCGGCTTGCTTTTTTAGACGCGCTTGCGCAGTCCGGTCTTCTGCTCTGAGCACGAGCCGCTTCAGTGTGCTCGCCGCTACAGCTCTTCTGCGCATGTGCAGACGAGCTGTATCTTCTCGGGAGCGCGCTGGAGCGGCCATTCTGCTACCATCCTCTGTTAGAGGAAGGTGCAGACACTGGAGCCGCCCAGCCGAGAAGCCCAGCCCAGCAGCCCAGCCGAGAAACCGCCCAGCAGAGCCGCCCAGCCCAGCCGCCCAGGTAAGTGATGGGTGACGGACTGACGGGGGTGACACGTGACTGACTGCCGCTGTGGCCCCGGAGCCTACCGCTGTGGCCCTGGAGCCTACCGCTGTGGCCCCGGAGCCTACCGCTGGACCCCGGGCCTACCGCTGTGGAGCCGGGGCCTACCGCTGGGCCCCGGAGCCTACCGCTGGGCCCCGGGGCCTACCGCTGGGGAGCCGGGGCCTACCGCTGGGCCCCGGAGCCTACCGCTGGGGAGCCGGGGCCTACCGCGGGGAAGCCGGGGCTAGCGCGGGGAAGCCGGGGCTAGCGTGGGGGAGCCGGGGGCTAGCGCGGGGGAGCCGGGGGCTAGCGCCAGTTACCTGCTGCCTGGCGGTGGGTGACTGGTCGGCCGCGTTCAATCCCGGGGTCCGGTCGGCGGCTGCGGGGCGTCTGGTTGTCAGGGAGACACAGCTGGTAGCGTCTCCGGAGCGCGCACGTCGGGCTACAGCAAGCGACGGGAAAAGAGCCGGCGGCCATCTTGGGAAAACTTTTTATAAGTTGCTGAAACGCTGGAACTGTAAGTACAAACCAGCTAGAAAAGTCATTTACAGGGGGGCTTAGTAATGTTTGGTTAATTAGGGGGACTGGGCAAAAAAAAAATTTCACTGCTTCCTCGAGACAACCCCTCTAATATATTAAAATGTTTCTTTCGATTCTAAATCATGAGAAAAGTTCTTAAAAAATGTGACCCACAATACAAAGAAGTGTATGAGAAGAACAAACAGAGTTCTCTTTCCCACAGTGTAGTTATTATTGTGGATTTATGATTCCACCCCAAGTTGCTGCTCTATTAACCAGCATGTCCATCCTAAAAAAACAACAATTCAGTAGTATTCTGCAATCAGTACTGTAGACATACAAAGACTGAAGTTGTGGACGGTGTATACCTCCCTCCCAGGCTGGTAAGCATGCATGCCACGCGGGTGGCTGCCACGCGAATATAATGCTGTTATGAAGTATGCTGTAGAAAGTATGAGACAGTTTGACCATGGCAGTTAATAACATCCATCTACCTTCTCCCTCTCTCAACAGGTACGTTCATTTCTGCATCATCCTACTCCAAGCTGAACTGCTATCTCCCTCTGCTTAAATCCTCTGTGCTGCTTGCTTGCTGTGAATTGTGTATTTTGCATTTCATCTGTTTGCATCGGTACGTTCATTTCTGCATCATCCTACTCCAAGCTGAACTGCTATCTCCCTCTGCTTAAATCCTCTGTGCTGCTTGCTTGCTGTGAATTGTGTATTTTGCATTTCATCTGTTTGCATCGGTACGTTCATTTCTGCATCATCCTACTCCAAGCTGAACTGCTATCTCCCTCTGCTTAAATCCTCTGTGCTGCTTGCTTGCTGTGAATTGTGTATTTTGCATTTCATCTGTTTGCATCGGTACGTTCATTTCTGCATCATCCTACTCCAAGCTGAACTGCTATCTCCCTCTGCTTAAATCCTCTGTGCTGCTTGCTTGCTGTGAATTGTGTATTTTGCATTTCATCTGTTTGCATCGGTACGTTCATTTCTGCATCATCCTACTCCAAGCTGAACTGCTATCTCCCTCTGCTTAAATCCTCTGTGCTGCTTGCTTGCTGTGAATTGTGTATTTTGCATTTCATCTGTTTGCATCGGTACGTTCATTTCTGCATCATCCTACTCCAAGCTGAACTGCTATCTCCCTCTGCTTAAATCCTCTGTGCTGCTTGCTTGCTGTGAATTGTGTATTTTGCATTTCATCTGTTTGCATCGGTACGTTCATTTCTGCATCATCCTACTCCAAGCTGAACTGCTATCTCCCTCTGCTTAAATCCTCTGTGCTGCTTGCTTGCTGTGAATTGTGTATTTTGCATTTCATCTGTTTGCATCGGTACGTTCATTTCTGCATCATCCTACTCCAAGCTGAACTGCTATCTCCCTCTGCTTAAATCCTCTGTGCTGCTTGCTTGCTGTGAATTGTGTATTTTGCATTTCATCTGTTTGCATCGGTACGTTCATTTCTGCATCATCCTACTCCAAGCTGAACTGCTATCTCCCTCTGCTTAAATCCTCTGTGCTGCTTGCTTGCTGTGAATTGTGTATTTTGCATTTCATCTGTTTGCATCGGTACGTTCATTTCTGCATCATCCTACTCCAAGCTGAACTGCTATCTCCCTCTGCTTAAATCCTCTGTGCTGCTTGCTTGCTGTGAATTGTGTATTTTGCATTTCATCTGTTTGCATCGGTAAATGAAACTTTACTTTTAGTCATTTCTGCCATCCACCTCCCCCAAATGGCATCTTTCACCCTTCCTTGCTGAGATGCTTTCCTTATCTAAGGAGAGCAATAAATTTCACCCCCCCCCCCACCTTTTGGTCATTAGGTTTGCAATGCTAAAGTCAGCTGGCCAGTCAATTGGAACCTGATTAGCCACTCCCAGCTGTTTCCTAGTCATACCTTAAACTTTTACTATAATATCAGTGTAAGCATGCATGCCACGCGGGTGGCTGCCACGCGAATATAATGCTGTTATGAAGTATGCTGTAGAAAGTATGAGACAGTTTGACCATGGCAGTTAATAACATCCATCTACCTTCTCCCTCTCTCAACAGGTACGTTCATTTCTGCATCATCCTACTCCAAGCTGAACTGCTATCTCCCTCTGCTTAAATCCTCTGTGCTGCTTGCTTGCTGTGAATTGTGTATTTTGCATTTCATCTGTTTGCATCGGTACGTTCATTTCTGCATCATCCTACTCCAAGCTGAACTGCTATCTCCCTCTGCTTAAATCCTCTGTGCTGCTTGCTTGCTGTGAATTGTGTATTTTGCATTTCATCTGTTTGCATCGGTACGTTCATTTCTGCATCATCCTACTCCAAGCTGAACTGCTATCTCCCTCTGCTTAAATCCTCTGTGCTGCTTGCTTGCTGTGAATTGTGTATTTTGCATTTCATCTGTTTGCATCGGTACGTTCATTTCTGCATCATCCTACTCCAAGCTGAACTGCTATCTCCCTCTGCTTAAATCCTCTGTGCTGCTTGCTTGCTGTGAATTGTGTATTTTGCATTTCATCTGTTTGCATCGGTACGTTCATTTCTGCATCATCCTACTCCAAGCTGAACTGCTATCTCCCTCTGCTTAAATCCTCTGTGCTGCTTGCTTGCTGTGAATTGTGTATTTTGCATTTCATCTGTTTGCATCGGTACGTTCATTTCTGCATCATCCTACTCCAAGCTGAACTGCTATCTCCCTCTGCTTAAATCCTCTGTGCTGCTTGCTTGCTGTGAATTGTGTATTTTGCATTTCATCTGTTTGCATCGGTACGTTCATTTCTGCATCATCCTACTCCAAGCTGAACTGCTATCTCCCTCTGCTTAAATCCTCTGTGCTGCTTGCTTGCTGTGAATTGTGTATTTTGCATTTCATCTGTTTGCATCGGTACGTTCATTTCTGCATCATCCTACTCCAAGCTGAACTGCTATCTCCCTCTGCTTAAATCCTCTGTGCTGCTTGCTTGCTGTGAATTGTGTATTTTGCATTTCATCTGTTTGCATCGGTACGTTCATTTCTGCATCATCCTACTCCAAGCTGAACTGCTATCTCCCTCTGCTTAAATCCTCTGTGCTGCTTGCTTGCTGTGAATTGTGTATTTTGCATTTCATCTGTTTGCATCGGTACGTTCATTTCTGCATCATCCTACTCCAAGCTGAACTGCTATCTCCCTCTGCTTAAATCCTCTGTGCTGCTTGCTTGCTGTGAATTGTGTATTTTGCATTTCATCTGTTTGCATCGGTACGTTCATTTCTGCATCATCCTACTCCAAGCTGAACTGCTATCTCCCTCTGCTTAAATCCTCTGTGCTGCTTGCTTGCTGTGAATTGTGTATTTTGCATTTCATCTGTTTGCATCGGTAAATGAAACTTTACTTTTAGTCATTTCTGCCATCCACCTCCCCCAAATGGCATCTTTCACCCTTCCTTGCTGAGATGCTTTCCTTATCTAAGGAGAGCAATAAATTTCACCCCCCCCCCCACCTTTTGGTCATTAGGTTTGCAATGCTAAAGTCAGCTGGCCAGTCAATTGGAACCTGATTAGCCACTCCCAGCTGTTTCCTAGTCATACCTTAAACTTTTACTATAATATCAGTGTAAGCATGCATGCCACGCGGGTGGCTGCCACGCGAATATAATGCTGTTATGAAGTATGCTGTAGAAAGTATGAGACAGTTTGACCATGGCAGTTAATAACATCCATCTACCTTCTCCCTCTCTCAACAGGTACGTTCATTTCTGCATCATCCTACTCCAAGCTGAACTGCTATCTCCCTCTGCTTAAATCCTCTGTGCTGCTTGCTTGCTGTGAATTGTGTATTTTGCATTTCATCTGTTTGCATCGGTAAATGAAACTTTAGGGTGCGGGCAGACGAGCGTAGGCGTATTTACGTTCGCACGAGCGCAACGTATAATCGCCCGAGCGATCGTTTTTCACTGATCACGACCAGAGCTAGAAAGCGTATTTTCGTTTGTTCCTACTTTGCAAACGGTCTTTTCGGCGATCGAATATGCGTTGGCGCGTATTTCGGTCGCATATGTTCCGTTTTTTTTCGAATTGCCGTTTTTACGCGCCGTAAAATCGCCCATGTGAACGAATACATTCAAAACCATTGCCTCAGATGGTCACGTATATACGTTTGGTCGCAAAAACGCGCCGTTTATGCGCTCGTCTGCCCGCACCCTTACTTTTAGTCATTTCTGCCATCCACCTCCCCCAAATGGCATCTTTCACCCTTCCTTGCTGAGATGCTTTCCTTATCTAAGGAGAGCAATAAATTTCACCCCCCCCCCCCCACCTTTTGGTCATTAGGTTTGCAATGCTAAAGTCAGCTGGCCAGTCAATTGGAACCTGATTAGCCACTCCCAGCTGTTTCCTAGTCATACCTTAAACTTTTACTATAATATCAGTGTAAGCATGCATGCCACGCGGGTGGCTGCCACGCGAATATAATGCTGTTATGAAGTATGCTGTAGAAAGTATGAGACAGTTTGACCATGGCAGTTCGACATGGTAGGAGACAGGTAGGCCACAAACTCTGCCTAAATACTTTGCACTTCAAAGCTATCGCTAATGCTGTCACCTCTGTTCTCATTCTTGCTCTCAGTTTCAGAACTTCTTTCAAGTGCCCACCTCTGGGGCACTCTATACACATTAGCCCCTCTCTCCTGTCCTCGCCTATGCACAGCTCTCATGCACTCTTTACCTTCTTGCTTAGCCTCAAACCCCCTAGTGCCACTAACAAAAATAACAGCCGCCCTCATAAATCTCCTAGCCATCTGCTAACCCTCTCTATCCTGCTGCTACTAGCTGCTGGGGATATCTCTCCCAATCCTGGCCCACCCTCCACTGCTCCTAGCTATTACCCCCTACCGGGCTCACTAATAAAATCCCCAAGCCCAACTGATAGCCCATGCATAGCCTCCCCTGACTCCTTTAAATGTGCCCTCTGGAACTGCCAGTCAGCATGTAATAAACTGCCCATCATCCATGACTTTTTTACTGCTAAATCTTTAAACCTGCTAGCTCTAACAGAAACGTGGATACAGCAGTCTGACACGGCCTCCCCTGCTGCATTGTCTTACAATGGCCTGCAGTTCTCCCATACCCCGAGACCAGATGACAGGCGTGGCGGAGGAGTAGGTGCTCTTCTTTCCCCGAAATGCACCTACCAGGTCATCCCCCCTGTACCCTCACTCACTTTTCCATCATTTGAGGTACATATGCTACGGCTTTTCCGCCCGCTGTCCATGCGAGTAGCAGTTATCTATCGCCCCCCAGGCGCTCCTCGCCTGTTTTTGGACCACTTTGCTGCCTGGCTCCCCCACTTCCTATCCTGTGAAATTCCAACCCTCATCTTAGGTGATTTTAACATCCCCACTAATGACCCTATGTCCCCTTCTGCCTCTAAGCTTCTTTCGCTCACCTCCTCCCTTGGTCTCTCTCAACTCACAGCCTCTCCCACTCACAGGGATGGCAACACTCTTGATCTGGTCTTCTTCCGTCTCTGCTCTGTTTCCAACTTCACTAACTCCCCTCTCCCACTCTCGGATCATAACTTCCTCTCTTTCTCTGTCACGCTCCCTACCATCTCTCCAGACCCACCTACCTACAGTACCTACAGGAACCTTAAGGCCATTCACACCCAGGACTTTGCTGAATCCCTACAGTCCTCTCTGTCCCCCATCTCTCTCCTCTCCTGCCCCAACCTGGCTGCCGCTCACTACAACACCGCTCTCAAACATGCCCTGGATGAAGCAGCGCCCCCCAGAACCCGAGCCATTCGATGTAGAACACGGCAACCCTGGCTCACACCTCATACACGCTTCATCCGGCGGTGCTCTAGAAGTGCTGAACGGCTGTGGAGGAAATCGCAAACGGCACCAGACTTCCTCCACTACAAATTCATGCTCAGAACCTACAACCTCGCCCTCCACCATGCCAAACAAGTCTACTTCACCTCTCTAGTCTCCTCATTATCGCACAACCCTAAACGGCTCTTTGATACTTTTCACTCCCTTCTCAGCCCAAAACCGCAGCCCCCAGTGACGGATCTCAGTGCTGAAGAGTTGGCTGCTTACTTCAAAAAGAAAATAGACGACATCCGTCAGGAAATAACTTCCCAATCCCAGACTAGCCCTGACCCTAGTCCTGTCAGCACTGCATCTAGCTCCTGCTCACTGTCTGTACTCAGACCAGCGACAGAGGAAGAAGTCTCCAAATTGCTCTTCTCTGCTCGCCCCACCACCTGCGCTAGCGACCCTCTCCCCTCACACCTCCTCCGTTCCTTCTCCCCAGTGGTCATCTCCCATCTCACCACTATATTCAACCTCTCTCTGACCTCTGGCATCTTTCCCTCTTCTTTCAAACACGCCATCATATCCCCACTGCTAAAGAAACCGACTCTGGACGCGACTGATGCTGCCAACTACAGACCCATCTCAAACCTCCCCTTCATCTCCAAACTACTAGAACGCCTAGTTTACTCCCGCCTTGTAAGCTATTTATCAGAGAACTCTCTCCTAGACCCCCTACAGTCTGGCTTCCGACCTCAACACTCGACAGAAACTGCCCTTACTAGGGTATCCAATGACCTACTGTCAGCCAAATCGAGGGGCGATTACTCCCTACTGATCCTCCTTGACCTTTCTGCAGCGTTTGACACTGTTGACCACAAACTCCTCCTCAGTATGCTACGCTCCATTGGCCTAAAGGACACTGCCCTCTCCTGGTTCTCCTCTTACCTATCTGACCGCTCTTTCAGTGTCTCCTTTGCTGGCTCTACCTCCCCTCCTCTTCCCCTTGCTGTTGGGGTCCCCCAGGGCTCGGTCCTTGGCCCCCTTCTCTTCTCTATCTACACAGCCCCTATTGGACAAACCATCAGGAGTTTTGGCCTCAAATACCACCTGTACGCTGATGACACCCAGCTATACACCTCTGCCCGTGACATCTCTGCACCCTTCCTCCAAAACATCACTAACTGTCTGTCCGCTGTCTCTAACACCATGTCCTCTCTCTACCTAAAACTAAACCTCTCTAAAACTGACTTACTGGTATTTCCACCCTCCACTAACCGACCTCATCCTGACATCTCCATCTCAGTGTGTGGCGCCACCATAACTCCTAGACAACACGCCCGCTGCCTTGGGGTCATATTTGACTCTGATCTCTCTTTTGCCCCCTACATCCAATCTCTGGCCCGAACATGTCAGCTGCACCTCAAGAACATCGCAAGAATCCGCTCTTTTCTCACTGTGGAGACGTTAAAAACGCTTATTGTCGCCCTCATCCACTCCCGGCTCGATTATTGCAACTCGTTGCTGATCGGCCTCCCCTGTACCAGACTCTACCCTCTCCAATCCATCCTGAATGCAGCAGCCAGGCTCATATTCCTGTCCAGCCGCTACTCGGACGCCTCTGTCCTGTGCCGGTCACTGCACTGGCTGCCCGTTAAATACAGAATTCAATTCAAACTCGCTACCTTCATCCACAAAGCCCTCCACAGTACAGCGCCACCCTATATCGCCTCCCTCATCTCAATCCATCAACCAGCCCGGGCTCTCCGCTCTGCTAATGAAACCAGACTGAGCGCCCCTTTAATTCGAACTTCTCATTCCCGCCTCCAAGACTTCTCCAGAGCAGCACCGGTCCTCTGGAACGCACTACCAAAGGCTACCCGAGCAATCCAGGACTCGCAGAACTTCAGGCGTGCTCTAAAAACGCACCTCTTCAGGGAGGCATACCGCATTCCCTAAACAAACCTCTCTGTACTCCGCCTGATAACATGCTCCCTGACCTACTGACTGCAATCCCTGCTAGCCATCATAAACCGCTCCTGCAGTCACACCGTTTCTGCCGTCACACGGCTAAATGTCTGACCATTGTCTATGTGTATAGCATCGCTCACTCTCCACCTCGCCATACTGTGCACATCTCCAGCCCCTTTACCCTCTGTATCACCCCATTACTTGGAGTATGTAAGCTCGTTGGAGCAGGACCCTCACCCCTATTGTTTCCATCAACTGATTACTATATGTAACCGTGGTTCTGTAATGTTTGTATTTTGTCTTTCTGTATTCCCCCTGTCTATGTAAGCGCTGCGGAATATGTTGGCGCTATACAAATAAAGATTATTATATTATTATTATTATTTTAGTCTGGACAGGGTGGCGCTCCAGTCCACAGCTTCACCCTAGTTCTCTGGAAGCGCAGCTGTAGGCCCTGACCTCATTACCGGAGCATAAGAGACTGCAGCTCCACGAAGTCAGGGCCTGACAGCCTGAGGGGAGAAACCTCTGTAGACTGCGTATGGTGACTGCCTTTATGCTTGTGTGGACTGGAGCACCCTGTGCGATGCTCATGCTACGGTGAAGGACACTGTTTGTTGCTTGCTGTGTTGGAAAAAATAAAAGTTTGCCATGATAAAAGCTGCTGCCCCTACCCTGGAGGACTGTTACAGTACTTACTGAATCACACATATGTATTGTGCTTTATATTTAAAATACATTGTACATTTATTTTATGTCTTTCATTGTCAAAGGTGTGGGTCCATATACAGATCTGCTCTGTCAACACTAACTGGACAGTGACAGACTGTTTGTTACATGAGTACAGCGGGCGGTACACATGTCATAGGGGACGGGAGAAAAAGTGTCTTAGCTGGCTTCAGTCCCATTGATGCGGAGGTGTTATAGTCGCTTCAGCTCTCATTGATTTAAATAGAAGTGAAGCCAGCTAGGGCACTTCCTCCCCTGTTCTCTATAAGGCACGACCAGCCTGCTTACCCACAGTGGGTCAAGTAATCAGGTGATCTCTGAGGATCTCGAGCAGCGGGTCTCCAATAATTAACTGTTAATTATTGTAACACATCGTGAGGATTGGTCATCAAACGTTTTTGCCAGAAAACTTCCTTCACCCCCCAGTTGTCAATGTATTCATAAATTCCTAGTAGAACAAAGGAACAGAACAATGCAGAGTTCTCAGAAGAAATGTGCCAGAATGTTGCTATTCACCCTGTATATATCTGAGATAGGACTGTGCGCTCAGTGTGGAGCGGACTGCTGTGTATGATGATGAGCCCCATATAGCAGAATATGTTGGAGATACATAAGTAATATGAATAAATACGTGTAATAAGATGTTCTGCTTAAGGGTGGATTCAGACGACTGTATATCGGCTTGGTTTTCACGCCGAGCTGATATACGGTGTCCTCATCTGCAGGGGGGGGGGGGGGGATGGAAGAGCCAGGAGCAGGCACTGAGCTCCCGCCCCCTCTCTGCCTCCTCTCCGCCCCTCTGCACTATTTGCAATGAAAGGAGGCGGGGTGCGGCTAAGTTTTGAGGAGTTAGCCCCGCCCCTCCTCATTGCAAATAGTGCAGAGGGGCGGAGGGGAGGCAGAGAGGGGGCGGGAGCTCAGAGCACTGCTCCTGGCTCTTCCAGCCTCCCCCCCCCCTGCAGAGAGAGATGACGTATATTGGCCGGTGTGAATACCCGGCTGATATATGGTCGTCTGAATCCAGCCTAAGGCTTATCCTCCGTGGTGTGTATTATTTTTGCAAGGTTTTTGGTCACATGAAAATATATGCAGCATGTCGTATAATGGTATGTATTATACAAAAAAGTGGGTCTTAGAAGTGAATGAGATAATGCAAAAATAGGGTGAATATGAAGGAAGCCTGGGTATTCATTTTAGTATTTGCACATCAAAGCAAAGTGCCCTTCTTTATCTTGTTTTCCGCGCCTAAATACGCTGCAGAGTAATAAATGCAAAACAGCGCAGGAGGGAGAAATTACGTAAAATCAGCTGGTGATTTTTGGTCCGTAAATACGATAAATATTTACAGACTGAAAAAAGTTTATTCCTGAGTGAATGAGCCCTAATAATGACAGTAATACAGGTAATAGAGAAAGCATAGCGTGAAATGTATAAAACGGCGAGTTCCTTTTTTAACTTTTAATATTAAATGTATTTTTGCAGATAAAACATGGCTTTCTTGAAGAAGTCTCTTTTCCTTGTTCTCTTCCTTGGATTAGTCTCACTTTCCATCTGCGAGGAAGAGTAAGTACTAGGGATGAGCGAGCATACTCGTCTGAGCTTGATGCTCGTTCGAGTATTAGGGTGTTCGAGATGCTCGTTACTCAAGACGAGCACCACGTGATGTTCGAGTTACTTTCACTTTCATCTCTGAGAAATTTGCGCGCTTTTCTGGCCAATAGAAAGACAGGGAAGGCATTACAACTCCCTCCTGTGACGTTCCAGCCCTATACCACCCCCCTGCAGTGAGTGGCTGGGGAGATCAGATGACACCCGAGTATTTAAATCTGCCCCGCCCGCGGCTTACCACAGATGCATGCTGACATAGATCAGGGAAAGTGCTGCTGATGCTGCTGCTGCTATAGGGAGAGTGTTAGGTGTTATTTTAGTCTTCAAGAACCCCAACGGTCCTTCTTAGGGCCACATCTGACCAGTACTGTTGAGGCTGCTGGGAGCAGTGTTGCACAATTTTATTTTTTTTTTTTTTTGTAAATCGGGCGTGCAGACCATAGCGTACTCAGTCTGCAGTCATTTTACAGAGTATAGGGGCAGTACTGGTGAGGCAGGGACAGTGGGAAAGGTGAAAGAGATATACTGGCTATATAGGCAGTGGGCTTTTTCCCAAAAACTTCAAAAAAATACTGCATTTGGCCTGCCTGTCACTGCCTTCAGTTTACTGCGTCTCTGCTGGGGGTAGTAGTTGGTGAATTAATACCCAGCCTTGTGCATAATTGTTTCCTGCTCAGCAGTGCGCTATGTACGTGAAGTCAGCCTCCAACAGGGAAATCGAAATACAGTGTATATCACAGGCAGTGTGGTTGTTCCCAAAAATTTCAAAAAAATACTGTATTTGGCCTGCCTGTCACTGCCTTCAGTTTACTGCGTCTCTGCTGGGGGTAGTAGTTGGTGAATTAATACCCAGCCTTGCGCATAATTGTTGCCTGCCTCTGCAGTGCGTTACGTACGCGAAGTCAGCCTCCAACCACAGGCCAATAAGCGGCACATTTAATTACAGCGTTCTGTTTCAGCTAATCTCGTAATACACCATGCTGAGGGGTAGGGGTAGGCCTAGAGGATGTGGACGGGGGCGAGGACGCGGAGGCCCAAGTCAAGGTGTGGGCACAGGCGGAGCTCCTGGTCCAGGTGTATCACAGCCGACTGCTGCGGGATTAGGAGAGAGGCAAGTTTCTGGGGTCCCCAGATTCATCTCACAATTAATGGGTCCACGCGGTAGACCTTTATTAGAAAATGAGCAGTGTGAGCAGGTCCTGTCGTGGATGGCAGAAAGTGCATCCAACAATCTATCGACCACACAGTCTTCTAGGCCGTCCACAGCTGCAACTCTGAATCCTCTGGCTGCTGCTCCTCCTTCCTCCCAGCCTCCTCACTCCATGAAAATGACACATTCTGAGGAGCAGGCAGACTCCCAGGAACTGTTCTCGGGCCCCTGCCGAGATTGGGCAGCAATGGTTCCTCTCCCACCAAAGGAGTTTATCGTGACCGATGCCCAACCTTTGGAAAGTTCCCAGGGTCCGGGGGATGAGGCTGGGGACTTCCGGCAACTGTCTTAAGAGCTTTCAGTGGGTGAGGAGGACGATGACGATGAGACACAGTTGTCTATCAATGAGGTAGTAGTAAGGGCAGTAAGTCCGAGGGAGGAGCGCACAGAGGATTCGGAGGAAGAGCAGCTGGACGATGAGGTGACTGACCCCACCTGGTTTGCTAAGCCTACTGAAGAACGGTCTTCAGAGGCGGAGGAAAGTGCAGCAGCAGGGCAGGTTGGAAGAGGCTGTGCGGTGGCCAGGGGTAGAGGCAGGGCCAGACCGAATAATCCACCAACTGTTTCCCAAAGCACCCCCTCGCGCCATGCCACCCTGCAGAGGCCGAGGTGCTCAAAGGTGTGGCAGTTTTTCACTGAGAGTGCAGACAACCAACGAACTGTGGTGTGCAAGGGTTGTCGCGCCAAGATCAGCCGGGGAGTCACCACCACCAGCCTCACCACCACCAGCATGCGCAGGCATATGATGGCCAAGCATCCCACAAGGTGGGACGAAGGCCGTTCACCGCCTCCGGTTTGCACCGCTGCCTCTCCCCCTGTGCCCCAACCTGCCACTGAGATCCAACCCCCCTCTCAGGACACAGGCACGACCGTCTCCCGGCCTGCACCCACACGCTCACCTCCGCTGTCTTCGGCCCCATCCAGCAATGTCTCTCAGCACAGCGTCCAGCTGTCGCTAGCGCAACTGTTTGAGCGCAAGCGCAAGTACGCCGCCACGCACCCGCACGCTCAAGCGTTAAACGTGCACATAGCCAAATTGATCAGCCTGGAGATGCTGCCGTATAGGCTTGTGGAAACGGAGGCTTTCAAAAGCATGATGGCGGCGGTGGCCCCGCGCTACTTGGTTCCCAGTTGCCACTACTTTTCCCGATGTGCCGTCCCAGCCCTGCACGACCACGTCTCCCGCAACATTGTACGCGCCCTCACCAACGCGGTTACTGCCAAGGTCCACTTAACAACGGACACGTGCACAAGCACAGGCGGGCAGGGCCACTATATCTCCCTGACGGCACATTGGGTGAATTTAGTGGAGGCTGGGACCGAGTCAGAGCCTGGGACCGCTCACATCCTACCCACCCCCAGAATTGCGGGCCCCAGCTCGGTGGTTGTATCTGCGGCGGTGTATGCTTCCTCCACTAAACCACCCTCCTCCTCCTCCTCCTCCTACGCAACCTCTGTCTTGCAATCAAGATGTGTCAGCAGTAGCACGTCGCCAGCAGTCGGTGTCGCGCGGGGTGGCAGCACAGCGGTGGGCAAGCGCCAGCAGGCCGTGCTGAAACTACTCAGCTTAGGAGAGAAGAGGCACACGGCCCACGAACTGCTGCAGGGTCTGACAGAGCAGACCGACCGCTGGCTTTCGCCGCTGAGCCTCCAACCGGGCATGGTCGTGTGTGACAACAGCCGTAACCTGGTGGCGGCTCTGCAGCTCGGCAGCCTCACGCACGTGCCATGCCTGGGCCACGTCTTTAATTTGGAGGATCAGCGGTTTCTGAAAAGCTACCCACGCTTGTCAGACCTGCTCGGAAAGGTGCGCCGGCTCAGTGCACATTTCCGCAAGTCCAACACGGACGCTGCCACCCTGCGGACCCTGCAACATCGGTTTAATCTGCCAGTGCACCGACTGCTGTGCGACGTGCCTACACGGTGGAACTCTACGCTCCACATGTTGGCCAGGCTCTATGAGCAGCGTAGAGCTATAGTGGAATACCAACTCCAACATGGGCGGCGTAGTGGGAGTCAGCCTCCTCAATTCTTTACAGAAGAGTGGGCCTGGTTGGCAGACATCTGCCAGGTCCTTGGAAACTTTGAGGAGTCTACCCAGATGGTGAGTGGCGATGCTGCAATCATCAGCGTCACCATTCCTCTGCTATGCCTCTTGAGAAGTTCCCTGCAAAGCATAAAGGCAGACGCTTTGCGCTCGGAAACAGAGGCGGGGGAAGACAGTATGTCGCTGGATAGTCAGAGCACCCTCATGTCTATATCTCAGCGCGTTGAGGAGGAGGGGGAAGAGACAGCTTGGCCCACTGCTGAGGGTACCCTTGCTGCTTGCCTGTCATCCTTTCAGCGTGTATGGCATGAGGAGGAGGATCCTGAAAGTGATCTTCCTAGTGAGGACAGCCATGTGTTGCATACAGGTACCCTGGCACACATGGCGGACTTCATGTTAGGATGCCTTTCTCGTGACCCTCGTGTTACACGCATTCTGGCCACTACGGATTACTGGGTGTACACACTGCTCGACCCACCGTATAAGGAGAACCTTTCCACTCTCATACCCGAAGAGGAAAGGGGTTCGAGAGTGATGCTATACCACAGGACCCTGGCGGACAAACTGATGGTAAAATTCCCATCCGGCAGCGCTAGTGGCAGAAGGCGCAGTTTCGAGGGCCAGGTAGCAGGGGAGGCGCGGAGATCAGGCAGCATGTTCAGCGCAGGCAGGGGAACACTCTCCAAGGCCTTTGCCAGCTTTATGGCTCTCCAGCAAGACTGTGTCACCGCTCCCCAGTCAAGGCTGAGTCGGCGGGAGCACTGTAAAAGGATGGTGAGGGAGTACGTAACCGATTGCACGACCGTCCTCCGTGACGCCTCTGCCCCCTACAACTACTGGGTGTCGAAGCTGGACACATGGCCTGAACTCGCGCTGTATGCCCTGGAGGTGCTTGCTTGTCCTGCGGCTAGCGTCTTGTCAGAGAGGGTGTTTAGTGCGGCTGGGGGAATCATCACGGATAAGCGTACCCGCCTGTCAACTGACAGTGCCGACAGGCTTACACTCATAAAGATGAACAAAGCCTGGATTTCCCCAGACTTCTCTTCTCCACCAGCGGACAGCAGCGGTACCTAAACAATACATAGGCTGCACCCGCGGATGGAAGCATCGTGCTCTATCACCATAAAAAATGGGGACCTTTTAGCTTCATCAATCTGTCTATTATATTCATCCTCCTCCTCCTGCTCCTCCCCCTGAAACCTCACGTAATCACGCCGAACGGGCAATTTTTCTTAGGCCCACAAGGCTCAGTCATATGACTTTTGTAAACAATGTTTATACGTTTCAATTCTCATTAAAGCGTTGAAACTTGCACGTGAACCAATTTTTATTTTAACTGGGCTGCCTCCAGGCCTAGTTACAAATTAAGCCACATTAACCAAAGCAATTAATGGGTTTCACCTGCCCTCTTGGTTGGGCATGGGCAATTTTTCTGAGGCACATTAGTACTGTTGGTACACCAATTTTTTTGGGCCCTCGCCTACAGTGTAATCCTAGTAATTTTTATGGGCTTTGCCTGCACTCATGCTACAGCAAGGTGTGTGGGGTTGGCCTACACTTTTGCTACATAAATGTAACTGGGGCCTTGTCTATACTGCAACTACTGAAATGTGAAAGAGACTGTTATCTCCCTAAACTGCTGCAACAGGAATGTTACTGTGGCCTGTCTTGACTGCTACTACTACTGAAAAGGAACTAATACTGTGCTCCCCCTATACTGCTGCTTCGAAATTGTTACTGTGGCCTGTCTTGAGTGCTACTATTAATGAAATGGAACTAATACTGTGCTCCCCCTATACTGCTGCTTCGGAATTGTTACTGGGGCCTGTCTGGACTGCTACTACTACTGAAATGGAACTAATGGAACTATGCTCCCCCTATAATGCTGCTAGTGATATGTTACTGGGGCCTGTTCCTAATGCTACCGCTGAAATGTTACTAATTCTGGGCTCTGCCTATACCGCTGCTAATGCTATGTCACTGGGGTGTGGAAACGGAGGCTTCCCAAAGACATGATGATGGCGAGGCCATTTTCCACCAACGCGGTTACTGTTAAGGTGCATATAACCATGGACACGTGGAGAGGACACGTAGTGCCTCAAAAACATCCCCCTCCTCCTCCAACAATGAAAACATTCTTGGCAAATACCTTTGCATTGGTCCGTCTGGTGGCAGTCCAAGAATTTCACCTTTACCGACACAACAAGAGAGCCCCCCCGCCACAGCCCACTTAATCCTGGCCAAATTCTGAAAACCAACTAAATAAAACCGCTACTAGGTCCGCAGTCGCCACCACATTCCCACCAACGCGGTTACTGTTAAGGTACATATTACCAGTCTGACTGGGGCATGCACTGTGGGCCGAAGCACACCTGTATTGTATCTGACGTTAGCTCTGCTGAGCAGGGCACTGCAATGGGATACATTTATGTACCGCCGATGGGTTCCAGGGAGCCACCCATGCTGTGGGTTCAAAGGGACTTCACATTAGGGATTTGTACCTGCCAGTGTCTATGTATTAAAAACCCTGGTCAGACTGGGGCATGCAGTGTGGGCCGAAGCCCACCTGCATTTAATCGGATGTTACCTCAGCTGTGCTGGGCACTGCAATGGGATATATTTATGTACCGCCGGTGGGTTCCAGGGAGCCACCCATGCTGTCGGTCCACACGGACTTCACATTAGTGAGTTGTACCTGCCTGTGTCTATGTATTAAAAACCCCGGTCTGACTGGGGAATGCAGTGTGGGCCGAAGCCCACATGTATTTAATCTGACGTTAGCTCTACTATCCGGGGCACTGCGTTGGGACAAACTACAGGAGCAATACAGCGCTAATGAGACATGCACAGCTACGCTAGCATAGAAGTCCGCTGTAGGCCCGCGATTGCTGAGGGTTTGTGCAGAGGCCTATGTCCTGGGTGCAGTGAAAGTCCGCTTCCTGCCTAGGATTGCAGAAGCTGTGGGCCGAGGCCTATGTCGTGGGCGCGGTGCAAGTCTGCCATGTTTGGCCGCTCAGATCAATTTTTTGTTCATGTCTTGGGCTTCCTAGGACCCCCCTATGCTGTTGGTGCAAACTTAGTTCCCATCGCTGTGTTTGACCTGTCTGGCACAAAGGCACTGACTGACTTGGGTAGAGGGCAGAGCGCTGACGGCTTTCCCCTTGCAGTGTGGATTGAGCAATGCGACACCTTGACAGAATGAATACTGTGTGGCACATGGATTTCCCATTGCTATGCCCACATTTGCAGCTCCTGATGGAGGTGGCGCAGGATTGGAGTTCTCATTGCTACTGTACAGCATTATGGGCTATCGCCCCGTCCCTTTTAAAGAGGGTCGCTGCCTAGCCCTGCCAACCCTCTGCAGTGTGTGCCTGCGGTTCCTCCTCATGGCAGACGCACTTATAAATAGACATGAGGGTGGTGTGGCTGTGAGGCCAGCATGTGGCATGAGGGCAGCTGAAGGCTGCGCAGGGACACTTTGGTGTACGCTGTGGACACTGGGTCGTGCACGCGCGGGGGGGGGGGAGTTGGGCAGCATGTAACCCAAGAGAAGAGGCAGGGGTGTGTCCCGCAGGCAGTGCTTGTGCTTTGTTGGAGGTAGTGTGGTGCTTAGCTAAGGTGTGCCTTGCTAATGAGGGTTTGCCCGAAGTAAAAATTGGTAGGGGGGGGGGGCCCACTCTTGCCGCTATTGTGGCTTAATAGTGGGACCTGGGAACCTGAAATGCAGCCCAGCATGTTGCCCCTCGTCTGCCCTATTCGTTTCTGTGTCGTTTCCAGCACTTTATTGGGTTTTGCAGATTTTCACAAATGAAAACCTTAGTGAGCATCAGCGATATACAAAAATGCTCGGGTCGCCCATTGACTTCAATGGGGTTCGTTACTCGTAACGAACCCTCGAGCATCGCGAAAAGTTCGACTCGAGTAACGAGCACCCGAGCATTTTGGTGCTCGCTCATCTCTAGTAAGTACTAATATAATATACAGCATATTAGAGGGTTATTCCCATGTCATACAGTGATGGTATATCACTAGGATATTCTATCACATACTGCTTCAGGATGGCGCATAAATCAATAAAAGCATATGTATTGTACATTATTCTTACAACAATTTAGATAACAGGAATATCCAATAATATATGTATAATAATCATTGATGTTTAGTTACATAAAAGGCTAAAAGGACATAAATGTGAACATTCCCTTCATAAGTTAATATATAAATCTAATGCATTACAGGGGAGTTACTCTTTCATAGTGAGTAAATAGATAAACATTATAAATATTTAAGAAATTATAAACCCAAATTACCCCATGATAAATATACATAAAAGGTTATAAATTCAACAAATATAATTAAAATAAATGGAATTTCTACCAAACCTTTACACCTTAGAAAGTCATTTAAATATTCTCTAAAACTTCATTCAATCCGTTAGATGCCAATTAGAGATGAGCGAGTGTACTCGGCCACGCCCCTTTGTCGCCCGAGCGCCGCGATTTTTGAGTACTTCCGTACTCGGGCGAAAAGATTCGGGGGCACCGTGGGTGAGTGTGGGGTTGCAGCGGGGAGTGGGGGGGAGAGGGAGAGAGAGAGGGCTCCCCTCTGTTCCCCGCTGCCAACCCCCGCTCCGCCACGCCCCCCCCCCTGCCCCCTGGCGCCCCCCCGAATCTTTTCACCCGAATACGGAAGTACTCGAAAATTGCGGTGCTCGATCGAGTAATTACTCGAAACGAGTAGGTTCGCTCATCTCTAGTGCCAATGTATTTTCCCAACCACCTCCTGAACGAATCTTTAAAATTAGGGCAAGATACACGTGTAAACCTAGTTTTGTGATCTATGTAACCTTGTGCCCTTGCTGTCTCCTCTATGTGGGGGAGACCACAATGGAGATACGTTCCAGAAATACGAATCATAAAAGTACAATTAGGACGCGCAAAATGGACCTCCCTATACCTAAACATTTTGAAGAGAAGGGGCACAGTATATACCAACTTAAATACAGGGTAATTGATCATGTGCCTACTAACATCAGGGGTAGGCGATTGAGTGCATCTGCTGAAAAAGTAGGAAGCTAGGTGGATATACGATCTAGATACGCTGACTCCTAATGGGCTTAATATTGAGTACAACTTCCTTCCATACATATAATATTTTGTTATCTTCAGTCTCTGAAACACCATTGCTCATGTACCTTTTTTCTAGGAGCTATTGTATGTTTCATAGTCATGTACAATTTTTATTGATTGATCTTTTTGTGATGTCTCTATAGGTCCATATGAATTTGGATGGAATGCTCTCCTGTCATCCCATGCGATATGCTGTTAATTGAGGATATTCACATATTTGACTCTCCCTTATCAGATGGAACCTATGGAGTTCTTTCGGCTGTGTATAGTACTGAGAAGAGACACATAGTGATTGAAAATGTTTTTTTTATATATTTATATTTCAATAAAGATTAAATATGACATTTGACATCGATGTTTTGTTGAATTGTCTTTTAATGGGCTTGATGCCTCTTATCTCAGACTTGGTTTACAAAAGAGCCTGTGACCATCTAAGTAGATCTGTATGTTTGATTAATAAGGAAATCTTTTACATTATCTCTTTCCTGTTTTCTTTTTCTCCCATTTACAGTGCAGGGACCTGGATGGTTACGGTCCTGTGCTATTGACTATTGAACATATTTATATATATGTTCACCCCTCTCTATGTGTATATATGTTTATATGCATATATGTATGTGTATATATTTCCATTGAATATATACAATTTCAAGTGAAGTGGGTAAAAGGTGCTTAATACATCTATGAGGGGCTGCTGATAAGTCTTTGGTTTTACGCAGAAAGATACGAGATAGGAAGATGAAACTTTACATTTATTCCACATACTCTCCACTGATGCCAACACACTTCTTACATCGGTAATATTCCAAGTTCGGTAAGCCTTGCAAAAAGAAGGATTTCGGTTGTGCCTCAAACCAGTCATCCATAGCAGCCATGGCATCAGAAATGGTGTGAAATTTGGTACCCTTGAGGTGTTTCTTCAGGTGTGGAAACAGATGATAGTCGGAGGGAGCTAGATCTGGTGAATAAGGTGGGTGGTCAACCAGCTGGAAGCCTAGCTCCACCAGTATTGCCGTGGTCGCTTGTGCAGTGTGAGCGGAGGCATTGTCTTGCAGGATCAAGATTCCTTTGGACAGCTTGCCGTGCCTTTTGGCCTTCAGAGCTGCCTTCAATTGTTCCAAAAGTTCAATGTAATACCTTGCATTGATGGTGGAACCATTTTGAAGGTAGTCCACTAGCAGCACGCCCTCCTTATCCCAGAACACAGGCGCCATCACCTTAGTGGCTGATTTTTGCACCCTGAACTTCTTTGGGCGAGGAGAACCACTGTGCCTCCACTCTTTTGACTGCCCCTTGGTTTCAAGGTCATACAAATAAATCCAGGTCTCATCCATAGTGACCAGTCGATCCAGGAAGTTCTTATCTGTCTGGAAACTTTGACAAATAGCTCGGTAAGTTTTCACTCGCATGCTTTTCTGATCTGTTGTCAAATATTTGGGGACCCACTTTGCAGATAGCTTCTTCATGTTCATGGATAATGACACAAACACGTTCACGAGAAATCCCCATGATGTCTGCTATTCCTTTAGCTAAAATTGTCTCCAGTATGAGGTTGTGCACAGCATCGACGATCTCCGGAACAACAACCTCTCTCGATCGTCCAGGACGTTCCTCATCATTAGTGCTAAAGTGGCCCGTTTTAAATTTGGCAACCCAGTTCTTCACTGTAGAATATGAAGGGCATTGATCTCCCAATGTCTGCGACATATCACCATGAATATCCTTCGCGGTCTTTCCTTGCAGAAACAAGAATTTTATAACTCCTCTGCTCTCATTTGCTGTGAATATCGCCTTAGACTCCACCATTGTGTTTTCCCGCATGCCTAGATGACTGTTGCCATAAGCTACAAACACAGAATTTTGAAAACATATAGTAAACACGTAAGGCTTTCATGTGATATAACAATCGTTATCATAGAAACAAAAAAAGAGCACAAAGCCAAAAACTTATCAGTAGCCCCTCGTATGTGAGGTCCCTAATGGTGAACATAGGATAGAAACAGTGGTGGAGAGGTCATCTAATACATATGGATACGTGTAGGTCTCTCTATATTTCCTTGCATGATTATCTGCACTATAGATAAGCATAGGGAGTGACACATATGGATTGCATCAGTATACTGTTATGGACCGCATATTTAAATGGTCCATTAATTTTGGATATATAACATCTACCCATTCATATTGTTTGACATCTGATCATTAATAATGCACCTCTGGGAGGGGTCCCTCTATGGTTACTATGTAGCTGTGACGTTCAGAATATGTTGCGACTAGTAAGGGAGGATTTCCCGAACTCTCGCGTGAAGTCCGTTATCCCATGTATGTGTGGTAGATGAGAATGGCCTTATACAAGACGCTCACCGTTCCCTTCACGATGTCGGGACACCAGCGTGTGATCTCGTGATCTACCCTGCAGTTTAACGCCTGCGCAGTACAGCAAAGAATTTACACACCGGCCTAGGTAAATTACACTCTCACGCATGCGCATTGGGCCACCTTGGATGCTGAGGCACCAGATGCATGGCAGCATGAGGAGGAGGAGAGCAGTCCAGACCGGAGGAGGAGAGAGACATTGACACAGGTGTTTGATGTTTTGAATTGTGTGTTATGTTTTGTGATCGGTGCATTTTGCTATATAATGGTGGAAAATGTAATGTATAGTGAGCTTGACAAAGACTACTGTATATAGTCCAAATGTCGCCATTTTCTGTCGACTGTGGGTGAATAAAGAGACATCCTTTTCGATGTTTTGATTCTTTGCACCATAACTGTGCGGTTCCAGTTTCTATGCATGACTTTTTTGGACTTGGATCCAGTCCAGAACGGGGCGAGCAATATATGTCACTGATTTGTGATTAAAAAGAAATGCTGCTGGTCTAATACTTCTCTAAATTAATAAACTGAATGGGACGACTAGAATACCCAGAGCGGCTATCAAAATTGGGATTATCCACCCTAGAAAAAAGGACGGTTAAGGGGCGACCAAATAACTATGTATAAATACATGAGGGGACAATACAAGGACCTCTCACTTGCTCTGTTTATACTCAGGACTGTGACGGTAACAAAAGAGCATCTTCTACGGTTAGAGGAAAGAAGGTTTTATCACCAACATAGAAGGGGGTTCTTTACTGTAAGAGCAGTGAGACTGTGGAACTCTCTGCCTGAGGACGTGGTGATGGAAAAATCGATAGAGGAGTTTAGGAGGGGAAGAGAAGTCTTTTTAGAGCGTTATGATATTACAGGATATAGACATTGAATAACTAAAAGGGTTGAAGAGTATATTCTGACTGACAGTCTTGGAGTCAGGTAGGAACTTTTCAAATGTTGAATCCGGGATTATTCTGACTGCCATTATGGAGTTGGGAAGGAATTTTCCCCCCAAAATGGGGTAAATTGGCTTCTGCCTCATTGGGTTCTTTTTGCCTTCCTCTGGATCAACATAGATAGGGGGGTGGAAACAGGCTGAACTTGATGGACATTTGTCTTTTTTTTATCCTAGCATACTATGTGACTACATTCCAATTGTAAGTTCAAGTCTCCTATGTGGACTAAAAAAAATGTAAAAGTAAGTAAACAAAAGTTTTGTTAACAAAATTAAGAAGTAGTTACAGTTAAAAAAATTTTTACAAGTCATCTTATAAAAAAAAATTGAAGAAAAATTTAGTATCGCTACATCGGCAAAGTTCTGATTATTAAAATATCCCATTTTTAATCCTGCACAGTGAGCACCATCTGAAAAAAATATATATGCAATTGCAGAATAGCACTTTTTGGTCCCTGGGTTTCCAAGGAAAATTGAATATTAAGCAATCCAAAAGCCATATGCAGCCCAAAATGGTAATAGTAATAAAAACTTCAGGTCACAGTGCAAAAACTGAGCTCTCACACAACCTGATAGACATCAAACTAAAAAAGTATTGGGGATCAAATGATGGCGACAGAAAGCAAAATGTTTTTTAGAAAAGTATTTAATTTTTTAAAGTGATGCTACATTAATCCCTTCATGACCCAGCCCTTTTTTTTTTACATTTTTGTTTTTTCCTCCCCCCTTAAAAAAATCATAACTCCTTTATTTATCCATCGATGTCGCTGTATGAGGGCTTGTTTTTTTGCGGGATAAGTTGTATTTTTCAATGGTGTTATTTAAAGTACCATATAATGTACTGAAAAACTTTTAAAAAATTCTAAGTGGAGTAAAAGGGAAAAAAATGACATTCCGCCATCTTTCAGTGTGTCTTGTTTCTACGGCGCACAAACTGCAACAAAAACGACATGATAACTTTATTCTATGGGTCAGTACGATTACTACGATACCAAACTTGTATAGTTTTTTTTTTAAACTAAACTACTCTTTTTTTAAAAAGACATTTAATTTTTTTCAATTATTTTCTGCGGTCATCTTGTGCACGGAATAACTTTTTTATTTTTCCGTCGATGTAGTTCAGGGAGGGCTCATTTTTTTGCAGAATGTCCTGTAGTTTTTGTTAGTACTAATTCGGAATACGTACAACTTTTTGAATGCTTTTTATTGCGTTTTTTATGGGTTACAGGGTGACTGAAAAAGTGCATTTTTGGTGTTTTCTATTTTTTTTTCGGACAACGTTCACCGTGTGGGGTAAATATTGTGCTACTTTGATAGATCGGACTTTTACGGATGCGGCGATACCAAATATGTATTTTTATTTTATTATTTAAACTTTTTAATTATAGATATAGCAAAAGGGGGGTGATTTAATTTACAATTAAAAAAAACTTTATTGCTCTTTTTTTCACTTTACTTTAAAGTCCCCCTGGGGGACTACAATATGTGATACTTTGATCGCTCCTGCAATATGACATAATGCTATAGCCTTATGTCATACTGCATTCTGACAGCCACGGGGATGGCTTGATAGGCAGTCTCTCAAGGCAGCCCTTCAGAAGGCCCCCGGCAGCCATGACACCTGCACGGCTCCCCCGATCTCATCACGGGGTTTGGGGCCGTACAAGACCCCCGAACATTGGCATTAAAGGGTTAATAGCCTCGGGCTATTGCCCGCGGGTGTCAGCTGTAGTAAACAGCTGACGCCCGCGCTGTATGCAGAGAGGTCGCCCCGCGACCTTTCTGTATACATACCCCGACGCTCCAGGACGTAAATGTACGTCCTGGAGTGGGAAGAGCTTAAATAAAATATTAATTTGGTATCACTGTCATGGATGTCGCCCACAGAATAATGGTAACGTCATTTATGCTGCATCATGAACAACATAAAAGCAATTGCTTGACAAAAATTTAGCCGTTGCAATTTTTCCATTTCTTCCCACATTTTTTAACATTTTCGAGTACAATAAAAGGTACATTAAATTGCATCACTGAAAAATACAACTTTTCCTGCAAAGCAACAAGCCTTCATGTAGCTATGTAATGGGAAAAATAAAAGAATTTAGATTTTTTGGGAGGTGGGGAGGAAAAAAAGAAAATGAAAAAGGGCTGCAGCAGGAAGGCGTTAAGGCACAAATAGGCTGGTCACTAAGGGTTTAACCCTTTAGTGACGGCCCTATAGTGTTTAAATCCCCCGACCGATGTTCGGGGGTCCCGCACGCCCCCCCTGCGGTGAGATCAGGGGAGCCGTGCTGGTGTCATGGTAGCTGGGTGCCTTCTGAAAGGCCCCATGGCTGTCTTGGCAGACAGCCCATCAAGCTGTCCCCGTTGAATGCATTACATCATACTACAGGAGCAATCAGAGCATCACATGTTGTGCGCCCCCCTGGGGACTAAAAGAAAGTGTAAAAATAAAAACAATAAAGTTTTACTAATTATTTAAAAAAAAATAATAAAAGTTAAAAAAAAACCCTATTACCATATTTGCAAAAAAAAAAAAAAAATCAAAATAATAAAACAAAAATACATATTTGGTATCGCTGCGTCCAAAAAAGTTCGATCTATCAAAGTAAGCCATTATTTACTTCACATGGTGAAAGTCATCTGAAAAAAAAAAAGAATGCCAGAAATGCATTTTTTTGGTTAACCTATCTCTGAGAAAAAATGTAATAAAAAGCGATCAAAAAGTCAATTGTACGAAATAATGGTGCCAACAAAAACTACAGGACATACCGCACAAAATGAGCCTTCACTCAACTATGTCGACGGAAAAATAAAAAAGTTATTGTGCGCAGAAAATGGAGACAGATACTAATTAAAAAAATTAAATATCTTTAAAAAAGTAGTACAGCCAAAAAAAAAAACAATATGTCTGGTATCGTAGTAATCGTACTGACCCATAGAATAAAGATAGCAGGTCATTTTTGTTGCAGCTTGTGTGCCGTAGAAATAGGATGCACCGAAATATGATGGAATGTCGTTTTTTTTTTACAATTCTCTCCACTTTTTCATTACATTATATGGTACATTAAATAGTACCATTTGAAAAATACAACTCGTCCCACAAAAAACAAGCCCTCATACAGCGACATCGATGGATAAATAAAGGAGTTATGATTTTTTTAAAAGGAGGAGGAAAAAATGAAATGGAAAAAAGCAAAAAAGCTCCGTCACTAAGGGGTTAAGGATCTAGTCAAGAGATGTTTCTTTCATCTTTTCTTACATTTATTTTTGTCCTGAACCAATAATTTTCCACAACCCAACTGGCATCTGGCTGCGAATGAATTAGATTAGACTGCCCTTTTTTTTCTGGTTTGCACTTGACCACGACGAATTCTAATTTTCTTGGCTGTTACTCGGTTACTCCACCATACAGAGGTCTGCTGTTAGTTCTCCAGCGTCCAGCCTCTGACACCTGATATCTGACATTGACCTGCTAATCCCTGACAGCTAGCCAACTGTCTTGTTTGTCTTCTTAGTAATTACTTGGATTTTGTTAGTTGTGGAGTGATACCTGACAGACGAGCGTCTTCCACTTATGCTTGCAGTACTTAAGCTGTCAGTATTGGACGTCTGCATCTCTAGAACTATACTTAAGGTCCACTGTAATCTTGCAATCTTATATATATATATATATATATATATATATATATATAGTGTAACTTGCTATTTATTTTAGTGTCTTATATGCTCCAGTTTTTTTGGACAGCTGTAGTGGCACTTAGTGTATGTGCAGTTTTGGCTCTTCCACAATTTGACCTACATAGTGAACTTGCAGTTGCATGAATTTCCAGCTGGTGTCACTATCTCACAGTTCTTTCTGGAAATGGCACAAACAGGTGTCTTTAGCCGTGCAGTTACCATTCTTAAGTAAAACACTTCTATTACTATCCTGTCTATTTCACATTTTTAAATTCATTTATCGTATGATTTAATAATTCTGCATTTTACAAAGCCTGGCCTATTTTTGGTTTCTGTTTTCAAAAAATAACAAGTTTCCAGTGTGATTATTCAAACTCAACTTGATGATTTCAGCAACCAACCAGTAGGCTGCCAGGTTTTCCACTTCATTTCTAAAGCTAAGGAGTTTTTATTAATTAAAGAAACTCTGATCACTGAGGATTCTGCCTCAGTCCTAAGATCCGGCTATTTTATTCCAAATCTATTATTACAATTGGTTGTCTAAACTTGTTGACAACTTAGTCTATATGCACCTTTGGTGGGGTATTCCTTCATTTAAGTGCATGTATTTTGGGTAGAGATGAGCGAGCATACTCGCTAAGGGCAATTGCTTGAGCGAGCATTGCCCTTAGCGAGTACCTGCCCGTTCGAGAGAAAAGGGTCGGCTGCTGGCACGGGGGAGCGGTGAGTTGCGGCAGTGAGCAGGGGAGAGAGGGAGAGAGAGATCTCTCCTCTGTTCCTCCCTGTTCTCCCCAGCCGCTTCCTGCCCACCGCCAGCAGCCGAACCTTTTCTCTCGAACGGGCAGGTACTCGCTAAGGGCAATGCTTGCTCGAGCAATTGCCCTTAGCGAGTATGCTCGCTCATCACTTATTTGGGGCTAACAATTATTTTGTCAATATGGTTTATTAAAAATGTTGCAGTGTTTGTCTTCTGCAGCTTCTACATATCACTGTATATAGACACTGCAGTCTAAGTCTCCTTAGGAGATCCATCTGTGAGGCTGGATGGATGGCTTGGTTTTTAGCCCTTATCTCTCCTCTTCTGCACAGTTTTCTAAGCTGATTTATGACCCTAACTTTGCTGGGGTCATAAATTAGCTGATACAAATGTTCAGGAGGAGAAAGAACACAGGAAAATCAGGCCTTCAGTCTAGCTTCTATGATAGATTCCCTATTGAGATAGATCCCCCAAACTGAAGATAGTCATTCAGTGTATACACGGCCACTGGTTAAACAAGGAATGATGATTCATTCACTCATCTTTCGTTGCTATTTTTATGTAAAAATTGAAACATAATCTGTCTGTGTAAACAGGTAATCATTAGAGATGAGCGAATGTACTCGTTTCGAGTAATTACTCTATCGAGCACCGCGATTTTCGAGTACTTCCGTACTCGGGTGAAAAGATTCGGGGGTGCCAAGGGGAGGCGTGGCGGAGCGGGGTGTAGCAGCGGGGAACAGGGGGGAGCCCTCTCTCTCTCCCTCTCCCCCCCCCACTCCCCGCTGCAACCCCCCACTCACCCACGGCGCCCCCCGAATCTTTTCACCCAAGTACGGAAGTACTCGAAAATCGCGGTGCTCGGGCGAAAAAGGCACGTGTCCGAGTAGGCTCGCTCATCTCTAGTAATCATTCATCTATGAATGACTGTCTGTTTACTTTGAATGAATGGGGGTGGCCGGAAGAGATCCCAATGTGCTTCATTCAATTGTCACTCATGGGTGATAGCTTAGGAGCGATAATCTTTGGGACAACTGTTGGGCACTTAAGTGCTTGACTGCCGTTCTGTGTAAAAGGGCCCTTAGAGCCTCAGTGTTTATATAGAGCAGTGCAAACGTTTTAATGAAATCCTATAGCAAAAATGAAGGTCAGCCCAAAATACATATATTTAATTCTACATGCACACGAACTGATAAAACTGCGCTTCTGAAACTTGGGTGCAACTTTTTATTAGCCCATGTACATAAATAGGACTGCACACGGACATCCCTTCTGTGTGCTGCTCGATGTCTGGGACACCACACATTGACTTATACTATTCTCATTTGAAACTTTTTTTTTTTCTCGGACTATTCGTCCTAAGTAGAAAAAAGTCCGTGTGAATTCGCCCATTTAAATAAATGGGTGCTAATTCCGTCCGATTTTCAGTCTGAAAAATCAGATAGACAACATGTCTGTGTGTATGTAGCCTGAGGGGAAAAAATCCCTCAAAGGTGTCCATAGCCTTTAAGTAAGGAGTGGTTGATAACTACTGGCTTCTTCTATAATTTATCTCAGAATGCAAAATCTTATTCCGCATTTGATACCAGGACTAGTAATACTCCGGCATCTCAACATTTAATCTCCTTGTATTCTTCATGTATGATTTGCTGTTTCGAGTCTTAAGGTATGCCTAAAGTAAAATTTTTTTTTTACTACATACTTAAAGTAATAGAGGCGCAGAGCAACCAATTGGGAAGCTCAGAGTTACCTGCAAATTAATTTATTATTGTGTTCACTGAAAGCTATATAAAACAGTCTGCAGTATACAAATTGTATAATTTATATCTAAGGCCTAATTCACATGACTGCCTGCGTGCGCCAAAGAACCGTATGAATGAATAATTGCCACTTTTGAGTCCTGAACTTGAGCTGAGTATTTTCCGCCATGCACACGGGCGGCTGCAACATATCGGCAAAAAAATAGACTGCATCGCGGAAATCCATCACCCAGCAGAAATCCTGGGAATGACTACTAATGCCTAAATAGAGCCCGCTGTCTAATTTTCCGAATGTTGAATGCAGGTAAACTCCCTCCTATGGTCTTACATGGTTGAGATTTTTGGGCGATTTTTTTAAACGTGGCTAAATAGGGACGTATATACGGTCGTGTGAATAAGGCCTAAGGCTGTACAAAGCAAACCTCTTATCCCTATAAACGTACAATTTTGGACCGATTTAGAAATTAAATCATAGGTATACATTGCAATTCACCTTTAGGCCTTAGTCACACGGGCGTTTCTTCCCGCGATTTGCGGATCGCATGACGGATGCGCATCCGCAAATGACGTGACCGGGGCCGAAAAAAATCGCCCAAAAATACTGCTCCTAGCCGCGTTTCAATAGCTGTGCAGCGCATTGAATTCAATGGAACCAGCAATACAGCCGGCTCCATTGAAAGCAATGCGCTGCGGGCGATCGCGGGATGAATTTTCGGGAAGGGCTTAAATATATAAGCCCTTCCCTGAAATTCATCCAGAAATGTGTAAAAACAAAAAAAATATATATACTCACCTGGTCCCGGCAGACGGAGTTCAGCCGCGGCCGGCGGCAGTCCTCCTGAACTGCCCTCTGTAGTATTCAGCAGCCGGGGATTTAAAATCCCCGCCTGCTGAATGAGCTGCCTCTGATTGGTCACAGCCTCACCAATCAGAGGCAGCTCTCACTCACACCCATTCATGAATTCATGAATGGGTGTGAGTGAGAGCTGCCCCTGATTGGTCCCTGCGCTGAGCCAACATCTATGTTGGACCCTTAGTTCGAAGTTTCCGTCACAGATCCGGCACAAAATACCAGAAGAAAATGTCCTGCATGCAATGCTTTTTCGTCCTGTAAAATGCCAGACAGCTGAGTAGAAACCAAACGGACCCCATAATAGTTAATGTTTTCAGACAGCTCCGTACACTGCACAGTGGCCCAGGTTGGTACTGCAGGATGAATCCTATTAAAGTCAACAGGACGCAGCCTGAAGTACCAACCCGGGCCACTGTTCTATATACAGAGCTGTCTGAAAACAGCTAAAAGTGCTTTAACGCTGTTGATTTACCCTAAACAGCCCTACCTTTTGTAGCAATAGTAATAATAATAATAGCATACTATAAAAATGGAGATCAGCAAAGTATTTTTTGATATACAATCTTAAAGGAAAATGTTTTTCTTCAAGAAACAAAATATAATTCATATATAAACTACTTGTGATGATAAGGTGCATGGACGTATGACCGTAGATCATTAGTCATTCATTGTATCCGCAAAGTCCTGGTCATATGTTAGGATTGTATTTCACACAAGCGTTTGCCGTGTGTTTGAAATCTCCTCTTACTCCAACAGCTGTTCCAGCTGCCACACTCCATTGAAATTAGGCAGGCTCTCCACTTTCATTAAAAAGAACAGCTGCAAAGCTCCCTTAGTCTCCCCTACTACTGCAAAGGTTGAAAGAGGCTTTTATAATGCAAGTCAAGTCGATTTAATGCTGGTTTATTGCACTTGTCCAGTGCCACATTACAACCATCAACACCACTGGCTGCAGATTTAAAGCCCATTTAATGAGAAAGGAGATTATTGTGCAATATAGTTGCCCTAGAAATAGTCCAAACATGTTTTTATAGATAAAATGAAATATCAGTTTTATATGACTGGTCTGTGAGGTCATAAATGAACGGCACGTTCAGCTAATCAATTCACCCAACCACAGAGAAGTCAATTGATATAGCAGTTGTTTCGGAACTTTTGAGGATTCTTTTCTTGCTTGTTTAATTTTATTTCTTTTTCTACCCCTGCGAGCTTCAATCTCTTTTTATCTGTTTCAAGCAGGGAATATAAAAAAAAAATTACAGAGAACGCTAATGAATTACATTTGTTACTTAACCCCTTACTGACCTATTTTTTGCGTTAAGGAACGAGCAAGTGTCATTGTTATATTGCAGGAGCCATAACTTCTTGACATAGCCTTATTTGGGTTTGTTTTTTGTGGGACAAGTTTTATGTTTTAATGGCACCATTCTGGGATACATATAGTGTGTTGTAGAACTTTTATTACATTTTTTTATGGTGGGGGAGATGTAAAAAACATCCAGAAATTCTGTCAATGTTTTTGGGTTTTTATGGTAAAAACAACATGATCATTTTCTTATCTGGATCAGCACGATTACTGCGAAACCGAGTGTGATATAGAGATATTGATAAAATGTCCCCCAACTATCCATAGCAACTTGCTGCTCATACTGGGAGAGATGAATTCAATGTTTTAAACTCCCCTTCCTCCCTCACATCTGCGAGGTCACTGATATGCATTCTTCCTCAGGAAGTTTTTTGATTATGATGGCAATAAAGTTAAGGCAGTGACAGGTAGATGTTAATTGACTCCCTGTCAGTGAGGCTTAACACCTCAGGTAGTTCATGTCACCAAAGGTCAGATTAATGGAGAATCTTTTAATATGGTCCTATCTCGATATGAGTTATATTTTTGAAATTGCGCGGGCCAACTGAATGAAGTGCATCTAGACACATTAAGGTCCGAAGCCAAGAACATCCCAAACGGCGTATCCATGTACCTGGTTATAATTTACGTGTTATGCTTGATGTCACTGAATAGATAAAATTATGACGAGAAATATGCCAGGCCTATGTTCCCGATCCGAGGGCCTCCCACCGAGATATGGGGAAAATGGGGAGTTATGATTTTTCCACAAAGGATGCATGGCCCCACACCAACCCTACTGAATAACATTAGAGACTGGGGGAAGGGGTGTTCTGAGGAATCCTTTATAATTCAGGGCTCCGCAGACCCCTGTTTGCCAGCCCCCCCATTTATGCTATGGCATATGGACCTTCCTGTTTTGTTTACAGAAACTCCGCCAATCAGAACCTTGGGCCGGATATCCCAAATCTGATATCTTAGATTTCTTTTTCTCCTTGTTTTATTTTAAAATACTGTCTTGTTGTGTATAGCTATATACCCTTATACTCTCATGAAACAACCTTTTTGTATATCCTTTGTGTGTATATATATATATATATATATATATATTTACATATATATATATCTTCACTGCTAGTTTTTTAGAAGAAATCTGCAATTTATTAGTTAAGCCTGGTCTGTTTTGAAATGAACCATAAACTCCGAAGATTGTATTCATAATTCATAGTCTCGGTCCCAGTTTCCCTTAACAGCTGGTGGCGGCAGTGTGTGTTTGTGCATGGCATTGTAGAGTGCTGGAGTGCATTAGGCCGGATCAGGGGGTGATTTGTGCCTCCTGTCTGCATTTGGCAGGAGCCTGTGAAAGCTGGTTACAAATCCACCTGTAGTCTTGCGACTCCACACTCATTGGAGTAATTGATTGATGCACGGCCGTGACACGTGGTCATAGCGGCAAGTCGTTCGGAACAGTTGATCAAACTACTAACAACCACCTGACAGTAAGTATATATGTGAGCCTGGGGGGTGGAGTCTGACTATGCAGGAGTAGGTCGCACACTGCCCAGGCTCCCGCTACAACCACCGGTAAACCCGACCTTACCGCGGACCAAGAGGTGTAGGACGATCCCAGGGGCCATGATGGTGAAGAAGAGAGGCACCGGGAAGCTGTTGGATGCCGCAGAAGAAGATCCACCAACAATACAGCGGTACTTCGGGAGCCGCGGCTCCCCCATCCAAGATGGCGCCGAAACATGTGTGCGCGGCCCCGAGCATTGCCGACAGTGGGAGAGAAGAGGAGAGTGCAGCAGCGGAGACAGAAGCAGCGGAGGCTGGTGGGACAGATAAGTGCCCTGAGACCACAGAGGCTGTATACTCTTTAGGGACCCCCCTATTACACCACAGGGACTGAAATCCCACCATAAGGGGGGAGGATAGCCCTCCATATAGAGCCACACTCTCCCAGCCTCCCCCAACAGGCAACATGAGAGACACTGGACCCCTCAGAGGCGATATGGGTGACAGCCAGGCCCCCAGCCCAACATACGCTGAGCTCTCAGGAGGGAAGGAGAACCCCTGCACAAAGATCCCGCAGGAGCGCTAGTGCCGTGGTCAGGCCTAAAACCCCCAGACCCAACCCGCCGTTCTGAGACCCCTCATCAGAGGACAAGTGGGATTGGAGGGGGCATTTACGCGCACTTCCAACAAAGAGTGATTTCCAGAGGCTGGAGGCCTCCCACAAGGGAGCCCTATCCCTGCTGCAGCATGAGATCAAACAAGTGGGCAACCGGCTAAACATAGTCGAAGAGTCACAGGAGAAGGTCCTATCCACACTGAATGCTCATAGTCAAGCGATCAATCCAGAAGCACTACAGATGGCGGACATACTGACAGACATCAATGATATTGAGAAGCGCCACCGGCGAAATAATCTGCGCTTGAGGGGGTTGTCAGAAGAGATCATGCCGGCACAACTGAAGGACTGGGCTCGCAATCTCTTTGGCTCGCTGCTGCAGAGTGGGCCACAGAGTCCGGTCGAGATTGACTGCATACACAGAACTCTGGGGCCCAAACCCGACAACCCAAATAGACCGCGAGATGTCGTTTGCCGCATTCATTACTTCAAGGATAAGGAGGCCATAATGAAAAAAGCTCGTGATAAGAAGGACACAATAACACATAACGGAGTTCCCATAGAAGTGTTCCCAGACTTAGCTCGGCGCACGTTACAACTTGGACGAGCTAAGAGCAAACAACATCCTGTACAGATGGGGGTATCTGTTCCAACTTACATCCACGAGAAATGGGAGAACAGCGTCCTTCAAATCACCAGCAGATCTACCAGGGTTTCTAGGAGCACTGGAGTTACCAATGGTGGCGATTCCAGACTGGCCACATGTACCGGCCTTACCTATTGGGGCACCAAGAGAGCCATGGCAGGAAGTCAGGTCCCACAGACCTAGACCTAATGGGACCAACAGCAGAGCACAGCGCTGACTCTAAATTATTAGCAAAGGCCTGAGGACGAGAGAGCCCTGGACTTGAATCATAGCAATGTGCTAGATGCACATAATTGACTCATGCTACTGAAGATAGTTAGGTTCCACGGCTGACGGCATGAGATTCCTTGCACTGGGGGGATGGGGGTCAACTGGGATTGTAACACAGAATTTTCATCCTGCATAGAGGTTGTATAAGCGTTTAAGTTTTTGTGAAGCATAGTTAATTGAAGCAAGTAAAAAATATATTACTCAGTTTGCCGGTAGTAGTGGTGAGAGGGGGTTTTGCTCCACTACCATGGATTTCCCACCCCACGGGATGGATGATGCTTCGGTATCATCTGCCACCAACCTAGGGTTGGTTTCCCATACTGCGAGATTGGAGACTCTGTTTCCAATCGACAGAATTATTGTCTTCTGTCACCTATCCCTCTTACCTCCTTTTTCCCACTTATCTTCTCTATTTTCCTGGACTACGACCTCACTAATGTCCCGAGTGCAGCCCACTTCTGAAGTACCCCTCTCACTCAAGGCGATCCCGCCATGACTAGCCTAACCTTCTGTTCATATAACGCCAGGGGAATGAATGCCCCCGCTAAGCGGGGCCAGATCCTGGCGCATATGCACAAGAGACGGGTTATGATAGCTCTCTTTCAGGAGACACATTACAGAGCAGGTCAGATCCCTAAAGGTAACAATAGATACTACTCTAGTTGGTATCACAGTGTACATCCTGATAAGAGAGCCTGTGGAGCATCAATAGCAAGTCAGAAGACGCTCCCACATAGGGTTCTGGCATCCAAGGTGGACAGTGATGGTAAATTCATCTTTCTGATGCTTGATCTGGGAGGGCATATACTAACAGTAGCTAACGTTTACTCTCCAAACTCTGGATAGGTCTCGTTCGGCTGCCATATACTGGGAGAACTGGCGTGAATCGCCTCCGACTCAAGGATCGTTTTTGGTGGGGATTTCAACCTCGGCTTGGACCCTGCATTGGACTCATCTTCGGGTTTGTCTGGACCCTCCTTGGTGGCTCTGTGTAGATTGCGGAGACAGCTAGCGGAACTGAGACTCGTTGACCTCTGGAGGATTCTTCATCCGGGGGTCAAGGACTACAGCCACCGCTCGGTGGCCCACAACAGCTACGGGAGGTTGGATTACATTTTTATCTCACATGACCTCTTGGATTCAGACCCTAGATGCTCTATGGGCAATTTCATTTGGTCAGACCATGCACCTGTCTATTGGGCACTCCTAGGACAGGGAAAAAGAGGGTGCCTGAACTCCTGGAGACTAAACGACAACCTCCTGAGCGATGCTTGTTGTCTACAGGAAGTCAGGCAGACCATTGAGACCTTCATTGACATACACAGAATGGACACAACACCCCGACAGTCCAGTGGGAAGCCCTTAAGTGTGTGCTAAGGGGAGTCTTCATTTCCCATGGGACACGTCTCAAGAGGGACAGGACAGGCAGGTTATCAGACTTGATCTCCCGACTAGACAAGGCTGAACAGGCCAACAAATCGAAAGCCACGCCGTCTCTGAGCGCGGAGATCTCAAGTCTCCGGCAGCAGGTACTGGGGATATTGGATAAAGACCACTTATGTATGCGGCTCGTGGTTAGCAAGAGCTTTAAACCCACAGGAAAATCAAGCATATATTTTCGCGATGAACTCGAAAGAGAAAGGGAAAATACACGTGACGAACGATATTTTGGAATGCTTCCAGAGCTACTACAGCCAGCTATATAACATTGGCAACACGGGAGATTCGGTGGCGATTGAACAATATCTACAGGCACATGCACCGAGAGTGATACCCGCTGATAGAGCAGCTGCACTAGAGAAGGACATTCTCCGACAGGAGATTGTTAAAGAAATTAAGGTCCTAAAAATAGGGAGAAGCCCGGGCCCAGATGGTTTCACTCCTAGGTTCTACAAAGCCTACGGAGAACTCCTGGCCCCCTTCCTGAGCAGGGCCTTCAATGCAGTCTCAGACACCTGTCCCTTTTCATCACAAGTCATGCAGGCCACCATAACAGTTATACCAAAGCCTGGTAGAGACCCAATGGCATGCAAGAACTATCGCCCGATTTCCCTACTAAATGTCGACACGAAGATTTTTGCAAAAGTAATCGCCACCCGCTTGCAACCTCTGACTCGAAAGACTATCAACAGAGATCAAGTGGTATTTGTCCCTGGGAGGGAAGCCAGGGACAATACTATAAGGACACTCTCCCTGATAGAACAGGCAAAAGAGGCAAACACGCCATTTTGCCTGCTCTCAGTGGATGCCGAAAAGGCTTTCGACCGAGTTAGTTGGACGTTCCTGGAAGCCACACTGAGGCAGACAGGACTAGGTATTAGGCTCAGGCAGTGGATAATGGCCTTATAACCCTACAGCCCAGATGTAAGTAAACCGCTTGCTCTCCAACCCAATTAAAATAAGGAACGGGACGAGACAGGGATGCCCTCTCTCCCCGACCCTGTACGCACTAGTGATGGAGTCATTAGCCAACGCTATCAGAGAAAATAAAGAAATAGTGGGCTACAAAACAGCTAGGAGTGAACACAAGGTGGCTCTGTTTGCATACGATCTGCTGGTCTATACGACAAACCCCAGACAGGCCCTACCCGCCATCTTGCGCGAGTTTGAAAAATATAGCCGGGTCAGCAATTTTAAAAATTAATCTAGCCAAATCGGAGATCCTAAACATCACGCTCCCAGCGGAGGAGATCACACAACTAAAACCCATGTTCCCCTTGAGATGGCGGGAGGACCATGTTAAATAATTGGGGGTGGTCCTATCTCCCTATTCGGGGAAACTATATGAGCTAAATTTTGAACCCATCTTTATCTCTATAATGAAAGACCTAGACAAATGGCGACCATTGACCCTATCATGGCTTGGCAAAATTCAGATTTCAAAAAGCAGCAACCCGTTTTGTGTGGAAAGGAACCAGACCGCGACTTAGCTACAGATTACTGACACAGCCGAAGGACAGAGGGGGGCTAGGACTTCTGGATCTACGTCTATACTACAGAGCTGCGATATGTAAAGTGGTGTTAGACCTGGTACGAAAAGAATCCACAGAGCAATGGGTAGAACTAGAGCAGACGATCACAGGAGGATGAATACAGGGGCTATTCTGGTTGAGGGGAGGCTTGGGCAGACGGGGTATCAGGGTCTTTCCTTTAGTGAATTCTGTGCTGAAAATTTGGGATGGCTTTGCGGTTAGGTGCGAACTGGTAAGGGTGCCGGGCCCCTGGACACCTTTGGTGGGAAATCCAGATTTCCCGCAGGGAGACGCTGGGCTGCAGCTGTTGGAGGGACTGAGGTCACAGTTCCTCAGAGTACTCGACATTATGGACAAAGACGGACTCTTGCAGCTGGACGCACTCATGGGAGAGGGGGGACCACAGGCAGGTGCGTGGTTCCAATACCATTAGATTGCTCTCTACATAAGAGCCCTGGGTCCGATGGCCAAATTGATGTTGCCCTCAACGCCTTTTGAGGCACTATGTGAAGCTCCTGGTAACAGGAAGGGTGAGATCTCCGCGGTCTATAGCATCCTGGTCGCTGGGGAGGGTCGGGACACCGGAGGCAGATATAAAAAATCCTGGGAGGGGAGCTGGGGTGAACCGTGCCAGAGGAGGACTGGTTAAAGGCTCAGTGCCTGACGCATAAGATGACGGTATCAGGCAGCCACCAAGAGCTGAATTACAAATTGCTCACGCGATGGTACCGTACTCCAGCGCAACTGGCCAGATTCTATCCGGGAGTTTCTGACCTATATTGGAGATGCCTGACAGAGGTCGGGATGCTCATACATATCTGCTGGTCCTGCCCACAAATCCTGTCTCTCTGGAAGGCAGTCGAGGGACTATATAACGCTTTGAATGGAGGCTCTCTTACTCTCACTCCTGAGATTGCCCTGTTGTCAGTCTTGCCGGGACCAATAGGAGTCAATAAGAAGAGAATCCTTCGATTCTTCCTTTTAGCAATGAGGGTCACGATCCCCCCGACTCTGGAGATCACAGGTTCCCCCATCAAGGCTGAACTGGGTAATAGCTCTTGATGAGATAGGCCACATGGAGGAGCTTAGAGCTGGAGATGATAATAAATACGCTCCTTTTCATGCTACTTGGGAATCGTGGCTAACCTTTTGCAAGATGGCAGAGTTTGAGGGGTGGTTGCTGAAAGGGGACCTACCTGCTTGTTAACAGGTCCTGGGGATTAGTGGGCGCACAGGGGCATGAGGTTCTTTCTTCTACTCTTCTTTCTCTTTTCTCTTTCTCCCCTCTCCAAGCTCTTTTCCCTCCCCCTTCTTACCCTTTTCCCATGTTTAGTTACTTTTTTGTATTCTCCATAAAGCATATGTCTAATCTCGGTGGGCAATGCGTCTCGGGGTCTGTACCCGGAGACGAATTGATCACTGGTTTTTGATCTCTAAGAATTGTTTTATTGTATTATTATTGTTTTTTCATAAGACAAAAAATTGAAGAAAGATTGTTAGAATTCTAGAGCAACCCTTTTAGAGGGCATTAATGACTAAACCAAGAGACTTTTATTGAACAAGACAGGATCAGAAGAGAAGTGTATCAGTTTACGTTATCTCTCCATAGGCCATGAAGTTATACAAATATTGTGCTCTAGCTTGTCATGGAGTAGATGCTGTTATAGTATGTTTGTTGCAAAGTCTCTAATAAAAACACATTTTTATGGGAGCTCTGTGAGTGCTTGCCTTTTGTGGAAAGAGTCATAGTTTTTATTGGTACATGTGACTTTTGGGTTGCTTTTTATTACATTTTTTAGGAGATGAACAAAAGAGTAATAGTGATTCTGGTGTTAGTTTTAAAAATTATTTTTATACTGTTCACCATGCGAGATAAATAACAAAATATTTTCATTGCCTGGGTTGTTGTTTCTTATCTGTTGCTTTTTTGCAAATATTGAAAAAGGTATGTGTGAAAAAAAAGGCTACTTTTTAAGCTAAACTTTTTTTTTCTTTGAATTTAGCCTTATGTAATTTTTTAATGTTGTTTTTTAGTCCCTCAAAGTGACTTGAAGATGGAATTGTTAAGTCCCTCTAAGCCTAGGGTCACACAGGGCAGATTTGCTGCGGTTTTGCCGCAGCAGATCCGCCCGCGGCAAAACCGCCGCGGCCGCTAATCCTGGGATTAGCCAACCATGTGGATGAGATTTCTCATCAATAACCGTGACAATACTTCGGTGATGCAGCCCAAATCAGAGAAGGAGGAACTCCGATCCTAAAAAATATAAAGGAGTATATTAATATTCAACCATGTAAATCGCCTCTCCATTAATTAAAAACAATATACACTATACAGAACCACAGCCTAGATGTGCGGCAAATAGCTATATTCATTATTAAGCCCCCTCGGTGCCATGGTGTCAAGTGTGTGTATCCATCGCAATTCCTTGCGTTTCAAGAGGTTCTCTCTATCCCCCCCTCTGTTTAGTATGGGAACATGGTCAATAACCCTAAACCGTAATTGATCTACGGTATGACCATGCTCTAAAAAATGTTTGGGGATAGGCAACTCTTTTTTCTTTGTACGGATAGTACTTTTGTGTTGGAAAATCCTCTGCTTTACTTCTTGCGTGGTCTCCCCTATATAACCCAGCCCACACGGGCAGGTTATAAGGTACACCACAAATCTGGAGGTACAAGTGAACCTTCCCTTGATTTTAAACTCCCTACCCGTATATGGATGCCTAAATGAATTGCCTTTTACCAAGTTTCCGCAACATGCCTCGGTGGGGTTGGACTGCGCAACAAGAGTTGCTATCAGCCACCGGCTAATAACTACCCTATTGAAATGTATATTGAATTGGTAGATAGAGACATCAAGAGATTGAGAACTGAACACCTCAGAGGTAGGAATAAATATAACAACAATCTAACAAAAGAGGAAAGGCTAGCGATTGAATCTTTAGCTAGCAATGCTAGCATAACAATAAGGGCTGCTGATAAGGGTGGGGCAGTTGTTGTAATGAATACGGTACAGTATGTAGAAGAGATTGAAAGTCAATTGGCCCAAACAGATGTATATGAAAAATTGGATGCAAATCCTACAGTGCGCTTCCAAAGAGAATTAAGGGTCATGTATAATGACGCCCTTTTGGAAGGGACTGTAGATGAAGCATTGGCAAAATTTCTGGATGTTGAATTCCCTAAAGTTCCTATCCTATATACGTTACCAAAAATTCATATGCACGCAAGAAAAATATCAGTATGTTCTATCTTAGCACGTATTACACATGCTTGTGTGAGCCCGGTCCAATGGGGATGTCAATATCCACAAGAAATCCAAATGACTGATCCACAGCCAAATCTGCAGATAGGGGTGCACATAAAAAAGGGGACTCAACTATATGCTATTTTTGATGGATGTTTTCTTTTCAGAATGGTCTGAATATTAGTAAAATCATATTTCCCATACTTTTTTGTGCCGTTAACATATTTGTGGCCCTATTTCTATGTAGTAAACATGGTTTTTGAATTGTACCTATGTAGTAAGCTAGGGTCTGGTACTATATCTATGTTTTAAGCTTAGCTCTTGTACGGTATTTATTTAGTGATCTTGGTTCTGGTACTATATCCATGTAGTAAGCTTGGTTCTGGTACTAGATCTATGAACCAGGTTCTGGTTCCATATCTATACAGTAAGCTTGGTTTTATTGTCATATCTATGCAGTAGGCTTAGTTCCAGTGCCGAATCTATACAGTAAAGATGGTGCTGTTATTGTATCTGTGCACTAAGCTTGGTTCTGGTTCATATTTATGCAATTAGTTTGGTTCTGTTATTGTATCTATGCGGTAAGCATCAGATCATCATTACAAATGTAGACTAGTGGAATGCCCAGAATCTTCAGAGAGCCCAAAGCCCAGGGTAGCCTTAATCCATGTCTAGTCAGGATGCACAGAATGTAGAGGTCATGTCAGTAGTCTGAGAAGGACTCTCTTCAATGGTGTCATGGTGGGAAGCCACAGGAGCTGTTTGCCTGCTATTAGATTTGCAGGTATTTGTAGAGTAGTGCCGGCTGGTCTGGGGACTTGGGTCTGACTATTTCTTTGTTTAGGTCTATCTGACCTAAGGTTTGAGAATGTGGTAAACCATAATCGTATTTGTTTCAATTTAATGAGTTGATTGAACATGACCGTTGGTGCAATATTTTAGGATTTGGTGCCCAACTTTTAATTTTGCTAAAACTGGCCTAAATTTTCTCCATTTGTTTTGGAAAAAAATAATTAGAAAGAAAAATCAGCATGTTTGCCCGAAGGACCTGCTCTGTGAACAGGATCGTTACTTAGTCTGAAACAATTGAAAAGATTTAGGGATTTTTTACCAGTATCGGTGATTCTACAGGCGACAATGTCATTGTAGCGTAAAATATGACTTATGCAGGAATGAACTGCCAATAAGAATAGGCGCACAGTTCTAATATTGCATAATGTGCTTGCAGCCATTTTTCTCGTTCAGTCAATTGCTTACTTTACAGAATATTTTCAGTTAAAAGGACTCTATTGTTCACCAGGTCTGTCGACAAACTTCATGTTACTACTACCTTTATGTATCAGCACAATGACCACAGATATTGTTTTATGATTGTATTAAAAAAAGGCTCCCATTATTTGTTAGTATTGTGTTATACTGCTAGGCAACCCCTTTAAGTGCATTCTAACCCTGCATTGATGTAACTTAGTTGAACCTTAAAGGGGTTATCTGAATTCTTTGGCAGCAAAATTGATTAGTAATTAGAGATGAGCGAGCACCAAAATGCTCCGGTGCTCGTTGCTCGAGTCGAACTTTCCGTGATGCTCGAGGGTTCGTTTCGAGTAATGAACCCCATTGAAGTCAATGGGCTACTCGAGCATTTTTGCATATCACCCATGCTCCGCTAAGGTTTTCATTGGTGAAAATCTGCAAAACCCAAGCAAGTGATGCAAACGACACAGAAACGGATAGGGCAGGCGAGGGGCAACATGCTGGGCTGCATTTCAGGTTCCCAGGTCCCACTATTAAGCCGCAATAGCGGCAAGAGTGGCCCCCCCAACAATTTTTACTTTGGACAAACCCTCATTAGTAAGCCACACCTTAGCTAATGACCACACTACCTCCAACTAAGCACAAGCACTGCCTGCGGGACACACCGCTGCCTCTTCTCCTGGGTTACATGCTGCCCAACCCCCCCCGCATGACCCAGTGTCCACAGCGCACACCAAAGTGTTCCTGCGCAGCCTTCAGCTGCCCTCATGCCACACGCTCACTTCATAGCCACACCACCCTCATGTCTATTTATAAGTGCGTCAGCCATGAGGAGGAACCGGAGGCACACACTTCAGAGGGTTGGCAGGGCCAGGCAGCGACCCTCTTTAAAAGGGGCGGGGCGATAGCCCACAATGCTGTACAGAAGCAATGAGAAATCCAATCCTGTGCCACCTCTGTCAGGAGCTGCAAACGTGGGCATAGCAATGGGGAATCCATGTGCCACACAGTATTCATTCTGTCAAGGTGTCGCATAGCTCAATCGACACTGCAAGGGGAAAGCCATCTGCGCTCTGCCCCCATACGCAAGTCAGTCAGTGTCTTTGTGCCAGACAGGTCAAACACCGCGATGGGAACTAAGCTTGCACCAACAGCATAGGTGGGTCCTAGGAAACCCAAGACATGAACAAAAAAATTGATCTGAGCGGCCAAACATGGCAGACTTGCACCGCTCCCACGACATAGGCCTCGGCCCACAGCTTCAGCAATCCTAGGCTGGAAGCTGGCTTTCACTGCACCCAGGACATAGGCCTCTGCACAAACCCTCAGCAATCGCGTGCCTACAGCGGACTCCAATGCTAGCGTAGCTGTGCACGTCTCATTAGCGCTGTATTACTCCTGTAGTTTGTCCCAATGCAGTGCCCCGGATAGTAGAGCTAACGTCAGATTAAATACAGGTGGGCTTTGGCCCACACTGCATGCCCCAGTCTGACTGGGTTTTTTTATAAATAGTCACAGGCAGGCACAACTCCGCAATGTGAATTCCGTGTGCACCCACAGCATGGGTGGCTCCCTGGAACCCACCGGCGGTACATAAATATATCCCATTGCAGTGCCCTGGACAGCAGAGCTAACGACAGATTACATGCAGGTGGGATTTGGCCCACACTGCAAGCCCCAGTCAGACTGGGGTTCTTTATAAGTAGACACATGCAGTTACAACTCCGTGTGGACCGACAGCATAGGTGGGTCCCAGGAAGCCACCGACGGTACATAAATATATCCCATTGCATTGTCCAGCACAGCTGAGGTAACGTCAGATTAAATGCAGGTGGGCTTCGGCCCACACTGCATGCCCCAGTCAGACAGTTTTTTTTTATAAGTATACACAGGCAGGTACAACTCCCTAATGTGAAGTCCGTGTGGACCGACAGCATGGGAGGGTCCCAGGAAGCCACCGGCGGTACATAAATATATCCCATTGCATTGCCCAGCACAGCTGAGGTAACGTCAGATTAAATGCAGGTGGGCTTCGGCCCACACTGCATGCCTCAACCTGACCAGGGTTTTTAATACATAGACACAGGCAGGTACAAATCCGCTATGTGAAGTCCGTGTGGACCGACAGCATGGGTGGCTCCTTGGAACCCACTGGCTGTGCATAAATATATCCCATTGCAGTGCCCTGGACAGCAGAGCTAACGACAGATGAAATACAGGTGGGCTTCGGCCAAGTATGTTTTCATTGTTGGAAGAGGAGGACAGGGAAGTTTTTGAGGCAGTATGTGTCCTGTCCCTGTGTCCGTGGTTATATGCACCTTCCCAGTGACCGCGTCGCTGAAAAGTTGTCGCGCCTGTGGAACCTAGTAGCGCGGCCTCGCCACCATCATGTCTTTGGGAAGCCTTCGTTTCCACTACCCTGTAACATTGCTGTAGCAGCAGTATAGGCAGAGCTGAGAATTAGTAACATTTCAGCGGTAAGAGTATGCACAAACCCCTGTAACATTTCATTGGCAGCAGTGAGGACAGACCCCACTAACATTTCATTTGCAGCAGTATACACAGACCCCAGTAACATTATAGTATCAGTATAGACAGACCCCAGTAACAGTTCAGTAGTATAAGTCTAGACAGACCCCAGTAACATTGCAGTTCATTTCAGTACCATATCTTTACAGTTAGTTTGGTTTTACAATCATATCTATGCAGTAAGCTTGGTTCAAGTACCATATTTATGCTGTAGAGTTGGTTCTGTTATTGTATCTGTGCACTAAGTTTGGGTGCTGTTTAGAAGGGGGGTTTAATTTACAGAAAAGTAAATGAATAACTCGGGCAACCCCTTTAAGGCCCTGTAACATTTTTTAACTCTCTGTGTTGCAGCATTCATAACTTTTAACTTTTTCTTCAGTGTAGCTTTATGGCACCTTGCATTTCACATTAAGAGTTGTAGTTTTTATAGGAACCATGTGCATTATTTGGATTATTTATTTGGGCGGGGGTATTGAAGAAACAAAAATTTGTAGTTTTTGTGTTTTATTTTTATTTTTATATCAACATACAGTCTAAATAATATGTTAATTTTACAATTCAGATGGGCATAAAATGGGTGCTTTTTTGCTCTCATGTTATGGACACAACATCCGAAACTCTTGTGTACTCCATTGAAATGAGAGTTAGAGCACTACAACTCTAGTTCTAATAAACTGTGGACGCTTCGAATATTATGTCTATAAGGGCAAGTGAGACCCGTATTACTTTCATCTGCTGATTTTCTTCGTACAACTAATTGATAACAATCGCTTATGGTGACAGTTGGCAGGTGAAAATGTATTATCTGATCCATTTACATATTTTTCCTGCCAGGGACATATGAGATTTGTTCTTTGCAGAGAATGGGTTAAAACAAGATCTAGAATACAGCTCCAGCCGTGTTTTAGCCTGAGCTAGTGCCTTGCATAGTGGTTCCTCTGTGCAGTCACATTGCCTTGAGCTGTGCTCAGTCTGAACAGTTCAAAACAGGGGTGTCCTTGTTAAAAGAGATATATATATATACAATAATTCAGTTACATGAAAAACCTCCTAATGCGTAAACATCTAAGATATGGCAGAGGTTTCCACCAAATTAAATACAAACTCCTTAGACTCAACTTTCCCTCATAAGATCACATCAATGGAAAGAAAGATTGAAAATGTCGCTTTTCAACACCTGATGATTTTGTTCTTTCTGGATATAAGCTGTCGCCAAAGAAATCTGGCTGCAACTTTCTCCACCCTCCACATAAAAAAATGCACACTCGGCTATAGTGAGTATATATGTACATGGGGGAATCAGGAGAAATAGATGTGAGACGTGCAAGCATTTGAGGACCAGTTATTGAACATGTATGGGCACCTTAAGAGTTTGTATTGCTAGCTTCTATAATTGAGTCGACAATCTGATTATTCCTAGCCCAGCAGCTAGATATCCTACCTGCTAACCCAAATCACTTTACAAGACAACTGAGCTGTGACTATGAACAGCATCCAGAAGACTGTCTGGAGAGTTTTTGTAGGCATATAGGTAGGTGAGAATATGCACAGGTAGTTTCCAAAATGGTTGACTTGCAGATTCCTTTCCCTTGTTGGAAGAGCAGCTCTGAAGTATAAGCTGCTACTCTATCAAGAGAAATACTGTACAGAGTAAGATAAGAGGAACATTTGGGAGTGTGGTTATACCTCTTCCCAATGTGTATAGTAATCATTTCTCAATTTATAGCATGAAATTATTTCAGTTAAGTCTGTGCATGGGGAGTGCATTTTATGGGTTTTGTATGCTTAGGGGAAGTATTTAAACCAATCCATCAAAAGCACTTGAAGTTTGCTTTAGCTAGCTAAGTACAGATCACAGCTCAAGAAATGAAGGGTAAGGTGGTCATTAAAATTTCTTTTGCTAAGAGATCTGTAGACCATGTTGTGATTAGTGAGACTAGAGTAGTTTGTGAAGCCTGGTCTTGTGACAGATGCTTGTTAGAGAACACTAGACAGTACATTTGTAAGCCATTCTCTGTGACGATGTTGCTTTTCGCATGACTGCCACATATTAAAGCTACAAATGCTTAAATGTCGTCTTGACGCACGAGAAACAAAAACTAGGAAAATTATAATATACTAGCTTCCCCTTCGCACGTTGCTTCGAAGACAGACAGACAGACATACATACACTTCTTTTGATATATATAGATAACAACCAATCACAGCTTTCATGTTACCTCAGTGGTATAATATATAACACCCAATCACAGCGCAGCTTTCATGTTACCTCAGCAGTATAATATATAACAACCAATCACAGCACAGCTCTCATGTTACCTCAGTAGTATTAGAAGTAGCAACCAATCACAGCACAGCTTTCATGTTACCTCAGCAGTATAATATATAACACTCAATCACAGCGCAGCTTTCATGTTACCTCAGCAGTATAATATATAACAACCAATCACAGCACAGCTTTCATGTTACCTCAGCGGTATGATATAAAACAACTAATCACAGTGCAGCTTTAATTTTACCTCAGCAGTATAATATATAACAACCAATCACAGCACAGCTTTCATGTTACCTCAGCAGTATAATATATAACACTCAATCACAGCGCAGCTTTCATGTTACCTCAGCAGTATAATATATAACACTCAATCACAGCGCAGCTTTCATGTTACCTCAGCAGTATAATATATAACAACCAATCACAGCACAGCTTTCATGTTACCTCAGCGGTATGATATAAAACAACCAATCACAGTGCAGCTTTAATTTTACCTCAGCAGTATAATATATAACAACCAATCACAGCACAGCTTTCATGTTAACTCAGCAGTACAATATATAACAACCAATCACAGCGCAGCTTTCATGTTACCTCAGCAGTAAGAGAAATAACAACCAATTACAGCGCAGCTTTTATTCTGCCTCAGCAATATAAATAATAGCAACCAATCACAGCGCAGCATTCATTTTACCTCAGCGGTATAATATATAGCAACCAATCACAGCACAGCTTTCATGTAACCTCAGTAGTATAAGAAGTAGTAACCAATCACACCACAGCTTTCATGTTGCCTCAGCAGTATAATATATAGCAACCAATCAAAGCACAGCTTTCATGTTACCTTAGCACTATAGGAAATAGCAACGAATCACAGCACAGCTTTCATGTTACCTCAGCAGTATAAGAAATAGCAACAAATCACATTGCAGCTTTCATGTTACCTCAGCAGTATAAGGAATAGCAACCAATCACATCGCAGCTTTCATGTTACCTCAGCAGTATAAGGGATAGCAACCAATCACAGCGCAGCTTTCATGTTCCTTCAGCAGTATAATATATAACAATAAATCACAGTGCAGCTTTCATGTTACCTCAACAGTAAAATATATAACAAGCAATCACATCACAGCTTTCATGTTACCTCAGCAGAAAGAAATAGCAACCAATCACAGCACAGCTTTCATTTTATCTCAGCAGTATAAGAAATAGCAACCAATCACATCGCAGCTTTCATGTTACCTCAGCGGTATAAGAAATAGCAACCAATCACAGCACAGCTCTCATGTTACCTCAGCAGTATAAGGAATAGCAACCAATCACAGCACAGCTTTCATGTAACCTCAGCATTCTCAATATCCAGCAATTGTCTTGCGAAATGTTCAGCGGATGCATCATTTTGTAGTTAAACACACTTGCTCGTAATGCCTTTTGCTTTCGTGTTTGAGATGGAAATCGAACGATCTACGTCTGGGGGTCATAACTGTCAACGATGCTCACACGTGCGCCACCTATCGTAGGATAGATGTACTATGCCAGTAATCTTCCCAGGAGTGTACTCAACAAATTCCCAAAGTTTCAGGGCGATTGGATGAATGGTGTAGTAATGCATAAAGGACAGACAGACATACATTCATTTTTATATATATAGATGACATCAGGAAGTGAGAGAATTAGATTGCGTATGTAAAATTTGGACGCTAATTCTTTTGCGCTTAGCATTGAATAATCGAGTTGGGACCCATTACCTTTTCCTATTTATGACATAATCAATGCTCGTGCCAAATTTCAAGTTTCTATGACATCAGGAAGTGAGAGAATTAGATTCCGTATGTAAAATTTCGACACATTCTTTTGTGCTTAGAATTGAATAATCGAGTTGGGACCCATTAACTTTTCCTATTTATGACACAATCAATGCCTGTGCCAAATTTCAAGTTTCCATGACATTGGGAATGAGAGAGAATTAGATTCCGTACGTAAAATTTGGACGCTAATTCTTTTGCGCTAGAATTGAATAATTGAGTTGGGACCCATTAGCTTTTCCTATTTATGACATAATCAATGTTTGTGCCAAATTTAAAGTTTCTACGACATCGGGAAGTTGGAAAATTAGATTACATACGTAAAATTTGGACACTAGTTCTTTTGCACTAGAATTGAATAATCGAGTTGGGACCCCTTTACTTTCCCTATTTTGGACCTAATCTATGCTTGTGCCAAATTTCAGTCAGTCAGTCAGTGAGTCAGTGAGGGCTTTCGTCTTTATATATATAGATGTTCTGCATGTGCGATGATAAAGCATGAAGACTTTTAGACCAGCGAGGCACCAAGTTCCAGGTACGATACTACTTCTGCTACTATATTGCAAGATCCCGGCCTATAGCATGCAATGATCCCATACTCTTTCTCTAGACACATACACGCAAAATCTGTGAGTAAGTAAATTGTAGCATGCTCTGTTGCATCTCATGTTACTCAAGTATTCTCCCCTAAAAGCACAGTTCTTCAAATTGATACTATATGTAGGCATGAGAAGTACATCATACAGAACAGTAGGGACTCCATTTGGTGACTATCTAGCATGTGCATACATGGACTTTGACATGTGCAGCTTTGCTACTACTGCAATCAATGCTCGTGCCAAATTTTAAGTTTCTAGGACATTGGGAAGTGAGAGTATTAGATTCCGTATGTAAAATTTGGACGCTAATTCTTTTACGCTTAGAATTGAATAATCGAGTTGGGACCCATTTACTTTTCCTATTTATGACATAATCAATGCTCGTTCCAAATTTCATGTTTCTACGACATCGGGAAGTGAGAGAATTAGTGGCAATGATGGAAATCGAGCGATCTACGTCTGGGGGGCATAACTGTCGACGATGCTCGCACGTGCGCCATTTGTCATAGGATAGATGTACTATGCCAGTAATCTTTCCAGGAGTGTGCTCAGCAATTTCCTAAAGTTTCACGGCGATCGGATGAATGGGGTAGTAATGCATAAAGGACAAACAGACAGACAGACACAGACATACATTCATTTTTGTATATATAGATAACATGCTCTGCTCTCTACACACATACAAAATAAGGTACCTAGTTACCCACGTTTCTGCATTTCTTCTAGCCCTAATTATAGTACAGAATTATTAAAGGTCTATTATTTTAAGACATCTATACTGTGAAGGGCTTCTAAATTGACTTAGGCCTTGTTCACACGAGGTCTCTGTACTGGTTTACAGTGTTCAGTGACAAGGGGGCTCCCCGCGGGGAGTAAAGAATCCCCTGCCACAGCTGTCACAGCTAAGGCAGCTGTGGCAGAGGATCGCAATGTTCTCCTATTGCTTTCAATGGGGCCGCTGCAGCTACCGGTGGTCCAATTTAAAGCAATGGGATGTAGACAACCACTGCAATGATTTCGGGAAAGGCTGAGTGCTGTCTGTGATTGGCTGAGCGCTGTGACCAATCACAGGCATCGCTCAGCTGTCATTCAATAAATGGCGGAGCGCTGCCTGTGATTGGCTGAGCGCTCAGCCAATCAGTCGTAGTCCTTTCAGGAGGCGGGGATTTAAAATCCCCGCCTGCTAAAAGAGCTTCACTACAGTGTCGGCGAGACAAGCGGCTAGATGCGCCAAGCCCCGACAGTGGTGGAGAGGTAAGTATATATATATATATATATATATATATATTTTTTTTTTTTTGACACAAGCTAAGGATGATTTTCAGGGAAGGGCTTATATTTAAAGCCCTTCCCCAAAAATCACTGCAGGGATTGCTGCAGCGGCAGCCCCATTGAAAGCAATGGGCATGCAACATCGTTTACGCACTTTTTTTGCACATCTGTGCAGCGCTGTTTTGCACGCACATACACGCATGCAAAACAACGCTCGTGTGAGCGAGGCCTCATAGACTGTTCTGCCTCAGTGAAGAATGCTTTAATAATTTGGTGCATCTTAGTACAGCACACTTCAGATTAAGGCTAATTTCACATGGCCAAGCGCGATATCGGTCTGTGAAATTCTTCCCAATATTGTTCTTGTGCACTTGAGATGTCCCTGTGGATGCAAGGTGTTTTTGTGTCAAAAACCCCTCCCATCACTTCAGTACGGCTGTTATCCTTCTGCTTTGGAGGATCGGTAAGTGTTTTTATTGTTTTCAATGGGAAAACGTGCATTGCATTCGCATGCACATCACACCCCATGCAATGTGCCTTCCAGCCCCATTGAAAGCAATGGGCGAGGGGCTCTGAGGGAATGCCAAAAGATAGGAGATGCCGCAATTTTTTTCCACAGTGTGATGTGATGCAAGAAAACATCTCTTATATATGACTCTATTCAAAAGAGTGGGGTTCATATTCATGTGAGATTTGTGTATCTCACAACACACAAATCTTGTGCGATTTTCTCGCAAACGGCCTAAGACTGGTACGTGACTCACCAGTCTCAAATTCTAGCCTATGTATCTCTATGATAACAGACAACAAACAAATCCTGCAGTTATGTTCTCTTCTATCGATCTTCTACTTCTGGCCAAATTACCAACTTTACATTAGCACAACGTTTGGGACAAGTAAAACAGAGTATGAGACTGCCAGACTGCAGGGATACATTGTGTAAGCCTCTTAATACATCTGGTTGCACCTTTGTACGCCATACCGAAACCTCTGCTAGCTACAAGCTGGCATAGATTTCAACAATGATTTATGGTAAATATGGCGGGCCATACATAGCTATGCGTATACTGTACTTTATTGTGGAATTTTGGTGCACATTTCTCAGCTAAAATTCCGCAATAATTCCCCTTTGTGTGAATTCACCCTAAATAATGTTTTACCTCGTTCACATGAACGTATTTCTGCAGTATATTGCATACAAAAAAATTGCATGCACAATACACAGTGAATAGATTTCAATGGGTTCGTTCACATGAGCGTATTTTACGTGGGCATTTTGTTTGCGCAAGAAAATACACTGCATGCTCTATATCAGTGTCTCCCAACTCCAGTCCTGATGACCCCCAACAGTCATGTTTTCAGGATTTCTTCAGTGTTGCACAGGTGATGTAATTATTGTCAGTACCTCAGACATTACCACAGGTGTTCTTACTATAGGATATCCTGAAAACATCGGAGTTGGGAAACACGGCTCTATATTAGTGCTCATTTGCGACGGGAAAAAGCACATATTAAACTAATTACGCTTAATTGTATTGGAAGCATACTGCAACACCTTCTTCTGTGCACCTCTATGCTTGCATTGAAGATATCTGCTAGATGGAATACCTTGCTACCTCACTGCATAATACTATGGATAAATTTGACTCTGCTTGCTGTTGGACTCGTATTCTCTGACCGCTGCCCTATAGCCTTATACTAAGAAGGCTCTATATCTCTTACCATCTTTCTCTCCTTTTTTTCCTTATGGGCTCAGTCAGATGAGTGTTTTTTTGCGCACCTATGTTTGCAAAAAAAAGTGCTCCATACATGTTCAAAATGCGTGTGTCCAATGCTGCTGCTGCCGGCCCCATTGAAAGCAATGGGATGCAGGCAACCCTGGCAGTGATTTTCGGGGACGGGCTTTAAATATAAGCCCTTCCCTGAAAATCATCCCTAGCTGTAGGAAAAAAAAATGAACTCATCTAGCAGCGCTGTCAGGGCTTAGGCGCTTCTTCTCTCTGGCTCCCTGGCACTCTGCATCTGTCTTCCGGTAGCCGGGGTTGGAAAAGCCCTGATCGAGAGCAATGGGAGAACATTGAGTTCCTTTGCCACAGCAGTGACAGCTGTGACAGGGGATTCCTTCATTCCTGCGGGGAGTCCCCTCATCACTGAACACTGTGACAGTGCTGTGACAGTGTTCAGTGACAGTGCTGTCACAGTGTTCAGTGATGAGGGGACTCCCCGCCAGGAGTATATTTATGCACAGCACGGACCTTCCCGGCGCACAGATGTCCTATGTTTTGCAGGTGCGAGTACTTTGCACCTGTAAAAGACGGATATGTTAACACATCATAGGAAACCAATGGTTCTATCAGACGTACTTTTTTTGCGCACATAGGCACGTGCAAAAAAACTCTTATCTGACTTTGCCCTACATATGTAGGAGTTTTTTCCTTTTGTTTATTGCCTGTCTGTTTCTTCTGTTTTGTTAGAGAATCTGTGGATTACAGATATATACAATACCAGTACACACACACACACACACACATATATATATATATATATGTACTGGTATTGTACTTTTATAATTAATAGTTTAATAAAAACTACTGTAAAGACAAAAAGGAGTAGTTGACTAAAGTTTTCTATAAAGCAAAAAAAAAAGTTTTCCGATAGATACCAGCCCGACAGAAGCCAATAGCATACTCTTTATATGCATGGCCTTGCAAGCACTGCTGTTGTTTATGATTTACTTACCAATTTATTCTTTACACATATGAATGTGACAGGCCATCCCAAAGGCATTAGCCTTCTTGACCCTTAGTTGTTTTCTTTGTCAGACAGTACAAATGAATGATACTCTATTTTAATAATGTCTATAACCCTGATTAGCTTTGGGAAATTATACTGATTTTCCAGATATCCTGCGTGCTGTGATAAATGAGGTCAAATATCACTTGTCAGAAATGAGATCAATGTAGACTGAAGAACTGTGTTCTAACTCCTATGTATATCGGTACAGTCCCAATATGTTATCAAGTAGTATTTGTACGTTTATTAACTCATTAGTCTAGTTACACAACAAGTTTACACAATGGTATTTTATAGGTAATAAAAAATTACGTGTATGATCATTTTATATTCCTGCATTTAAAGGCATATTCCCATCTGACAATGTTACGATAAGTTGCTAGGATATGCCTTAACACTATAATCTTTGGTAATCCGATTTGAGGAGCCCACTTTGATCCTCAGAGCAAAAGTATTGAGGTCTTTCTCCTACATAGTTTGTTTCAAGTGAACTAGCACTGTAGTCCCTTCATTCTGAGGACTGTGAAAGTCCTGGTGGTTGGACACACAATTTTCAGTTAATGATCGCATATGCTAATGATATGCCCTCACGTGCTATGGTGGGAAGACCCCTGCCATGACAGGGCGCAACTAAGGATCGGGACTAGGGTCAGCTTTCGGCCCATGGAATCCTCATGCTGGCACATGCTCGCTGTTATTTCAGCCTTGGAGCCTGACAGTGATGCTTCTCCTGTGTATGGGCAGTTTGGTTGGTTGAAAGGTGGGACACTGCAGTGAACCAATTGGCAATAGTCTGTGCATACTTACAGAAGACACCAGTTATTTCCTTGGTGTGGTCTGAAGATCTGGTCTGGTCTGCAACTTCCAGTAAGATTGACTCCTTGTCTGACTCTCTGTCTGACCCATTGTCTGAAGGGGTAAATGATCTGGCCAGCTGTTCACTCTCTAAAGCTAAGTATGCCATTTTTTTTACTATTACTTTTGGGGTGCCTGTACATTCTATTCCCTGTTCTACTGTGGTCTATTGCATATTGTGTGTCATCTAACCTTTGCCACTGTTCTTTGTCGCCAATAATAAAAAGTCAGGGTTCACCGAGGTTCCTAACAAGGGGGCGCCGTCAACAGGGCAAGTGCTCTGCTTTTAGGCAAGGATCTCTTATATTAGAGGGTCTAGAATCAGTTTATCATGTTTCCATTTGTGTTCCTTATACACATTTTGTGTTGTCCTTGTTTCTTGAGGTGCTTAACCATTTGTCCATGTAGGACACTACCAACTTATCTAACATGGACGTAGCAACACCTTTTAGCTTTTGTGGACAAAGGCCCTAAATATATGGTCTAATATACATCCTTTTTATTGACTATTATAATAAGCTGGAGACCATCTCTTCATATGCTTCTTGTTGACCTGAGGCTTGTTTTTATAGATTGTGATTTTCTAGGAATAGGTACTGGTACAAGTCTTTGATCGTAACTGAACATTGTGCAAAGTAAATCTTTTTATGGTCATCTGTGGACAGTGATCTTTGTAGCGTTTGAGAAGGATTGTAGCACAGCATTTATTTCCCTTAAAGGGGTTTTCAGGGGAGAATACTATTGATGACCCATCCTCAAGATAGGTCATCAATAGTTGATTGCTTGGGACCCCGACCGATCAGTTGAGTGGGTCGCATATAAACAGAGGTCAGAGTTGAAGCAGCAGAAGTCTCCATGTCGATCTCTGTGCAGTAGCCGGGGCTTATAACTGCAGGCACGGCTCTCATGGATTTCAAAGGAGGGGAGAGGTACCTCCGAAATGCGTTGCACTGATCCTGTGATACCTGTTAATTCCTGCCAATAAATTACATTTACTGACTACATCCAAGCTGTTTGGAATGCCTTTTCCTAGGACTGTGGTTTCTTGTGTCAGAGATCCACTACACTATCCTCTGTGAAATATGTTCTGTAAAGTATCAAATATTGTGGCTAATTCAAACAAGAACATCTCTTGTAGGCTCTTCATACAAGTCCACAGGGTTAGTATTGCTGGTTTTAGGTTTTATGGGATACAACAGGTATATAAACTGTCTCAGAGTGGCAACTGGCATAAAATGGTGTTTCACCAGGAATTCTTTTGGATATTAAAATTGAATACAAGGTTTCCGTTTGGCATGAATTATAGGCAAGATTTAATGTACTTCTATTGAAGGAACACTTATAAGGAATTTTGTGTGAGATCTGATATTTGATGTTGATTGGTCGATTCAATGATGTACAGCTGGTTTTGGTTTTAGTTTCTTTTTTATCTTGAATGCCGCCATGAGTTAGAGCTGGTTCAATTTGAAACGCGTAGATCTACACCTACATTTTGAAAGATAATGCGGGCAACTATTTTTTTTATATTGGAATAAAGAATCAAATTTCAGTTAGATTTTTTCTTTATCTATTCACACAAAGAAGTAGATCGACAGAAGGACTTTGTTGTAACAAACACCACGACCAGTTCCCTTAAGATCATTGGTCCATTTATTCAGGAGAGCCTTTAATCTTCAAGTGTTGAGTTGTATAAAGTGTTGCCACAGCAATTGTGTACTTGTCACTTTTTCTTGACATATAACTGATTGGGATGAACAAGGAAAGCAATCTAGCACTATAGGTACCTTTATGCGAGCCAATAATGAGCAATTGTGAGCGACTGTTGGCCTATGTACATTGCCTCCGATAGGGTACTGAGTGAGAAGTTGCTCAGTAGTCACTAGTGGTTCTGGTTCAATGAGCTGAAACGGAATGACTACTGAGTGACTTCTCACTCAGCAACCCGGGCTTGTTCAATCTCCTGTCTGCTCCACCTCCATTCTCTGACATAGTATCGCACCTGTGTGACAGCAAGGATCGATAGTCACTGGGACGGCTGTCGGGTGCTTACATATCCAACAGTCGTACTATGTAAAGTTACCTTACCTTGCATACATCTGTCCAGTAGTTCTGATGGTTGAGGAGGTAACTGACTGCAGGTTTCTATAAATAAGATAAAAGTATTGTTGCCAATGTCCAGAACTGTAAAAATGTGCTGCACAAATTTTTTCAAAATTTTTTAAAATTTTCTAACTTCATGTATTTTGTACTGATTCAAAGCATTCAAAATTGAAAATGCAGGTAGTAGTTGTCTTCATTGCAAAAATTCGCAGCATTACATTCTAAACATGTTGGAGACACTTCTCTCTCCCAAAGACAAATACAAATAGAAGGCGCTGACGATCAATTAGGAGTTATCCTTGCAGTAGTATAAGGACTGTATTTTAGTGTCTTCTGTCAACTTACACAGTATAATGGTTCTGTCGCATGATCGTTATGAGGCGCTTGCTGATCTCAAGTGTGTGACATGTACTTAATTGTCTGTCAGTTTTGAGATGCTTCAAGATACTACATGCTGTAAGTGAGTTATAATGAGGAGCGTAGAAAGGTGACAACATCTCCAATAAAGCTGTCCTCAAACATTAGAATTTGCCTGAAGGTCTGACAACAGTTGAGTTAAATTTTGACAAAGGTGAACCTTTCCCATGAAAAATGGGATCAATCAGTTGGGACTTTTCTTGCAGAATGTTGCTTGTGCGTACCTTACAACTTTTAAAAATGGAAAGAGGGATAAATCATGTAACAATTGTGCAGCGTGTCATGGCAATTTTGAATAAGAGTGTATGTCTGTAACTTGCCTCAATCCCCACACATGCATGCCTAATGCCACCCAGCTTCCTCCTCCAAATGACAAATGTATTCTACCATTGCATAAAGAGTTTATTTAATCTTTTAACAAAAAAAAAAAAACTGAGTGAAGTTGTATAGCGTGCAAAATAGGGGGCAAAAATGCTAAAACTGTACTAAACATCTGTGTTCTAATCAAATCACTAAATCATTACCACCAGCAATGGCCTCTACACTTCAATTTTCAGGAATTTTCAGGATTTGTACCTTCTTTTGTCCTGTTGTGGAACTCTTTGTTTATATAATACAGTTGTTAGAGCATTCTGCTGGGATCTGTTGTTCTACATGGTTTTCCAGTTGCTCAGCTCCACAGGTGATGTTGAATGAGCTGGCTGGGTGTGGATTACACCAGCCAGCCAATCCCCTAGGTCTGCTGCTTATATATACCAGCTTCACTACTGTGGTTGCTGGTCTGTCTTCTTTTTGTTCTGTGTTATGTTTCTGTGTGTCTGTGCAGCTTTCAGTGTGTTCAGTGTGATCAGTGTCATGTTCCTGCAGTTTGCCTTTTGTTTAGTGTGAACTGTGTTCTGCTGTAGATCTTTCATCATCTAGGATGCAGGCAGGTCCCTAGGTTCCAGTGCATTGTCATCCCTGCCATGCAGGCAGGTTTCCTGGGGTTAGTTGTCTCATTAGTGTAGGGACAATGAAAACCCTTAAAGTGGGCTCGCGGGCTTAAGTATCTTGGCCAAAATATGAACAAACACCTCGTGCATTCTATAGTTATTCCATCTTGCTATGTGTGTAGGTATGCAAGTGAGTGTTTTTAGCGCTTATCAGTCATTGGTTTATATCTGTCCACAAGTATGGAGACTGCTTCACAGTTCTGTGTTTCTGTCTGAGTTCACCTGTTGGTGAGTTCTGTCTGATTCCGAGTTCTGTCTGGATTTATGTTTGTTTCCGTGTTCTGTCTGAGTTCCTGAACTGGACATAACAACAGTAGCAGAAACATGATTAAGGCCACTCTCACACATTGGCGCAGCAAAGTGCTGCAATTTCACAGTGTGTTTTAGTGCACCCTATCATTGTGATGAGTGATGAGGAGCACTAAACGCTGAAAAAAAGAGCAGACAGCACTCAAAAATTGCGGCACTGGGAAGTGCCATCCAGCGCCACGATTAAACGCATGCCTGCAAGGCCCCATTGAAATCAATGGGAGTGTTATACCATGTTTTTAACACCATGGTAATCGCCATAAAAAGCGCCTGTGTAAGAGTAGTCTAAGGGGGGTTTCACATATGCGCTGAAACTTCTATTCGGGGGTTTCGTTGCAGATCTGGCACGAAATACCGGAATGATGTTGAGAAGGCCAAACTTTTAAGTTCCTATTTTGTATCTGTTTTCTCTCAGAAAGTAGTTGTAACATCAAGTGATCTTCCCTGTGCTATTGGGGGAATAAAAGGATGCAGGGAATCTATAAGCATAGAGATTGGGAGGGAACACATAACTGACTTAAATTCATAAATGGCTACACTTCCAAGTGGAAGAATGTATCAAGTGGGGTACCACAAGGCTCTGTCCTAGGCCCAGTGCTGCTCGACATTTTTATAAATGATCTGGAGGAGGGAATTGATGGAAAACTGATCAAATGTGCAGACAACACAAAGCTAGGAGTGATAGCTAACGCTAGGGAAGAGAGGGAGAGTATTCAAAAAGATCAAGAAAAGCTTGCACAGTGGGCAGCGACTAACAGAATGGTATTTAACAAGAAGAAATGTAAAGTCCTACATTTGGGCAAGAAAAATGAAAAAAGCACATACAAAATGGGAGGAATTGAGGTAAGCAGCAGCACATGTGAAAATCACTTGGGTATACTAATAGATCATAGACTAAACATGAGTTAACAATGTGATGTAGCAGCCAAAAAGGCAAACACAATTCTGGGATGTATTAAGAGAAGCATAGAGTCTAGATGATGCCAAGTAATTATCCCCCTCTACTCTTCCTTAGTCAGACATCATCTGAAATACTGTGTCTAGCTCTGGGCACCCTACTTTAAAAAAGACAGACAAACTGGAGCAAGTTCAGAGAAAAGTTACCAAGATGGTGAGCAGGCTGCAAATCATGTCCTATGAGGAACAGTTAAAGGATCTGGAAATGTTTAGCTTGCAAAAAAGAAGGCTACAAGGAGACTTAATAGCTGTCTACAAATATCTGAAAGGCTGTCACAGTGCAGAGGGATCAGCCCTATTCTCATTTGCATAAGGAAAGACTAGAAGCAATAGGATGAAACAGAAAGGGAGGAGACACAAATGAAATATTAGGGAAAACTTTCTGACAGTCAGGGTGATCAATGAGTGGAACAGGTTACCACGGGAGTTGGTGAGTTCTCCTTTAATGGAAGTGTTTAAACAGAGGCTGAACAAATATCCATCTGGGATGATTTAGTGTATCCTGCACTGAGCAGAGGGTTGGACCAGATGACCCTGGAGGTCCCTTCCAACTCTACCATTCTATGATTCATGCTTACAACAATATCCTGAATTTCAGCAAAGAAAATATCACTCCTTATCTTATCTGATGCATAGTGTCAAGCAAAAGAAAAATCTTAGGATTGCATGTAATGGACACTATCATATTTAAGAGATATCCTCCCCTCCAAACTTGTTGAGATACCAACTCATACCACAGCACTACCAGCTTCTGAAAAAGTGACCAAATCAGACTTCATTAAAGCTATCAACTCACTTAATTTCACCTTAAATAAATCATTCCTCTCGCCTAGATCAGTATCACAGCCATCCCACCCCACTCTTAATTGTTTAATATGATTTTGGGAAGGATTTGGGACCAGTGCAGCCCACCTACCCCTCTCCAATGGAATTCAATAAAAGCAAACCCGAGGCACAAACCACCTAGGCAGTCCAGTGCCCTACATGCCACCCAGTAAATATATGAAAGCCCAATTATTCCTATGCAGGGTCCATCAGCATTTACAAAAGAAACATTACATTAAACAACCAACAAGATTGGGCAAACATAAACCATAACTTAAAAATCTTCATCTCTATAAGTCTAGCTTGTTGATATGCCCCATTCCTAGAGCATCTGCCTTTGTAGCTGTGCCAATTCTAAAATAATAAGTATCAAATTCTGACTTCTCCAAGAAACTTCAAACACAACTTACAGTGTAACAGGCTCATTAGAAAGTCTGTGAACTGTCTACAGTTAGCCAGCAGAGAAAGCACTTGGATAAGCACTTCTGCTGCTTTTTTCGAGCAATCAGTGGAGTTCTCAGCACCTGGATCCCCACTGGTCCAAACTTTTGATATGTTCATATGGCACATCAAAGGGTTTTTGGTTAATGAGAGGCTTATGATGTGGGGCAAGAAGAGTAAAGTTTCTCCTTAAGGACAGCACCTAGAAGGTGAGTAAGGAGACTTATAAGGCCATGGGCCTCTCAATAGCCAAGCCAGAAACGTACTGCACACCAATGAGGGGCAAAATCCCCCAAACAGCTTTCTGTGTATGAATTTTAGCTTGGTTTTCAATTCCCAGTAATTATTATAAGGCTTGTATAAAGAGTCTAAAATTGGTTTAAAGGAATGCTGCCTTCCAGTAGGTTGCGCTGCAAAGGTATTGTTCCATCTTCCTTATTTGCATATTTGCCACAGGTGCATGGAATGCCTTAAAAGTCTCCTCACTCACCTTCTAGATGCTCTCCCTAAGGAGAAACTGTACCCTTCCTGGCCCAAAGTTTTTGAAAGTACAGTTACAAGATAGAGAGCTGTCGAACTAGGCGATCCGAGTGAAGACAGGCCTACACGGCCCCATCCCTTGACTCCGAGTTCTGTTTTCAATGGATCTTCAAAGTATGTTTATTTGAAATGTAGCAGTGGTTTAGAACATATGCTTGCAATGTATATACCTGTCCCATGGTTCATGCTCCTCATAGGTTTGGCAGCATGAACCAGGTGACAAGTGCTCTTTACAAAGTTGGCAAATTTAAGTTACAAATTCATACACATTTGGGTCTGCTTCTTGAACGATGAGACTTTTCTCTAAAGTGGTATAATCTGTGAGGACCCAGTGAACGATGCTAAACAACCTCCCCCATGAGGCTTTGTGTTAGGGTGTGCTGCTGGGATCTGTTTTTTTTTTACATGGGTTTCCAGTAGCACAGCCCTACAGGTGGGGGTTGACTGAGCCGGCTGGGTGTAGACTCATCCAGCCAGCCAATCATCACTGATGTGCTGCTCATATATACCAGCTTCTCTGCTAAAGGCTGCTGGGCTTTCCTGTGTTTGTTCAGTGTGTTCAGTGTCATGTTCCTGCGTGTCTGTGCAGGGTATCGGACATGGGGTGCGGACAGTCCTATTCAGGGTGCATAGTGTTCGGTGTTGTGTGCAAATCCCTGGTGTGAGCTGTGTTCAGTCCTGCTGTGTTTTGTTTGTCATCTAGGTAGGTCCCTAGGTTTGAGCATGGGGCCGTCCCTGTCAGGACAGTCGCCCGGCATGTAGGCAGGTTTCATGTGGAAGCTGTCTCATTAGAGTAGGGACCCGCAAGACAATGAGGACCCTTGAAGTGGGCTCATGGGCTTAAGTACATTGTCCAAAATAAAAACAAATACCTCGCATCGTATCTATTTAATCTGTTAATGCATGCGGGTATGCTTGGTAATGTTGACATAACAGAATGTACACAGAGTGCACATGTAGGATATATAGGAGTGACTAGACATAACAGAATAGTACCTAAGAAAATTATTAAAACAAAGCTAGACAAAGCAAAAAGGAAAAGGATTCCGTTTAGATAACAGTAACTAAAGAAGAATTGTATTAAGATAAGTAGGATATAGAATGAAGGAATGTATTAAGAGAAGGAAGATGTAAAGAGAAGGATTATATGTACTGAAGGTTAGAGACTGAAGATTACAGGAAGAAGGATATAGAAAGAAGAACTGTATTAAAATAAGAAGGATATAGAACAAAGGAATGTATCAAGAGAGGAAAGATATAAATGCAAGGATTATATAAACAGAAGGTTAGAGACGGAAGATTACAGGAAGAAGGATAGAGAAGGAGGAACTGTTATACAAAGAAAGGAACGTATAGGAAATAGTTTGGCAACAGATCTGTGTGTGTGTTGTGCCTTGTTCTGTTCCCTCTCCTTATCTGTCATACGTGTACATCTGTATTAGGCCCATATGGATAAGTCCGGTATGTCATTTTGTCAGTTTAGTTTATATGTGTTTTCCGTTCTTTGTAGGGAGACTTGTTCTCTTTTGATTGGTGTTCTGTGTACATTGGTGCAATATTTCTGGTTCGGAACTAGCGCGTCCAGTTTTGACATGTCACAATAGGGCACATTGTCTTTGCACCAGCGACCTCTTTATAAGGGGGAGGTACTGGGTACTAGGTTCCAGCGTGGATTGTGTGGATTCCTCCAGCCATTCCCCTGGGTCTCAGACCCCTGTGTGTTGGGTGCCTTAAGAGCAAGGTACTGTTAGGGTGTGCTGCTGGGATCTGTTGTACTACATGGGTTTCCAACAGTGCAGCCCCATAGTTGGGGGTTGATTGAGCTGGGCTGGGTATTTCTCCAGCAAGCCAATCACCACTGCTCTGCTAATTTCCGTTGTTTCTTCAGTGTTCAGTGTAAACAGTATCATGTTCCTGCATGTCTGTGCTGGACATGAGGTACGGGGATTGAACCTGAACCATGCGGGGATTGAACCTGAACCACGCGGGGATTGAACTTGCAACCTTCGTGCATTCTGCTGCCCTAACACTCTGCACCACACAAGGCTCATTAGTCTGGATATCCTCAATTCTTAATAACAACTACAGATCTTGATTAACAAATGGAACATTTTTAAGTACCAAACCTCCACCTTTCTCACAGAGTTCCAGAGGTGGACATTTCGGCTGCCAGTATATAAGAGGGTCTACTGCCCCTATAAAAGCAGCTAACAGCTTCTTTCTGTCTGGCAGCATGGAACGGACTGAGACAATTAATTTTTGTAGGTCACAATTACTGATAAATAGAAAGTTAAAAAGGAGGTGGTGATCTATGAGCTATCAAGAGATCAAGGGGCCATATAACCTTTTCCACATGGGCATCTTAGGCTGTCTGTGTCTACCCCAGAATAGTCAAATGATTTGCAATAAAAGGCAACACTCTTCTTTGAGGTATTTATCAGGTTCTCTATCCTAGAATATTATCTTGTTTCAAACCCAATGAGAATATCCTCCTGGAGGAGATGTACAAGCAGGTCAGAATAATCAATGTCCAAGATGTTTCCAGCCCTAGCAATTACCGTTGTCAGGACACATCTGATAGATTCAACATTGCTGGAACTAATGATGTAGCATTGATGCTTCTATCTGCAAGTAGATTAAAGGAATTAAATACAGGAATACAGGAGGAACAAAGTGCAAAAACAAAAACCATCATTGTCATAGGATTATGGCAGAAATATATGGTGGTGGTCTTATTAGTGGGTAATTATGATTGTTTTTCTTTCTATGTTCGAGACGCCAGTGCCCTTGGGCACGATTTGTAGTAGTGAGTAGTGAGGTGCTAAATAACACACAAAGCCAGATACTCTGCTTAACTTGTAGTGAACATGGTGTTATTATTACGTCAGACAGGGAGATAAGGTAACTCTCTTCAACACACACAGTAAGTAACAAATGATATCACCAGTGAATTATATACAATGTGCAACAATGAAGATAATTGTGTATTACACGCTTATATACTGGGAGTTTACTTTGAATTTCTTTCCTCCATCCCTCTTCATATCTACATCTCTTTTTCTCCCTTTCTTCATCTCTTCTGTCCTCTGCATCTTAGCATCTTCTCACTGCGACAGCTCACTCTCCCTGCAACAGCAGACTCCCCAGTACTCACTGTCACAGCTGACTCTCCCTTTCTGCTTCTCTGTTTCTCCGCTTCTCCCCTTTCTTCTCCCTCCTGCAGCCGTTGTCTCTCTCCATCTATCCCTCAGTTATCTGACCAGTCTCTCTGCAGCCAATCACAACCTATTTGGTTGTTAGGCTACCTGCCTCAGCTGAGTCTCTAGGCATTTTCTCTATCCTGTGCAGCTGAATAAAAACGGCCTAACTGGTTGCTAAGTTACCTGCATGACCTGTGCAAAATAACTCAGATTAAACCCCTAGGGCCGGTTATTATAATACCGGTCCCCCACAGCTAAACAGCTACAAATATATTTTCCCTGGTACTTAACAAACTGCTCTCTTCCTTAAATGTACTAGGATAAGACTTGAGGGCATCCCAATTACACAAGGTGCTATAGATAGACTTCTCTAGTGATAGCCAATGGCTCTACATGCTTCATTAGTTTTCTAATGCCAGTATGTCAATGACAGTAATCCTGTAAGTTATTCACCAGTTTTGCACTTTTTTTAAAGTAGTATCAATAATATGATCTTCCGCGTTTACAAAGGTTTTGCTGTGTATTTAGCGATGAAATGGATTTAATGGCAGGGACAGCCTGGAACATAGTTTTTGTTCAAGAACTTTGAGCGTTCCTTATTCTGGACATCAAACTGCTTTGTATTCTCTGCATGTCTTTTAATATGCTGTCAACAGCTTTGAAATATATTGGGTTCTTCTTGATCGGCATGAGATCATGTCTGTAATTTCAGTTATAATTAGTCCTGTTCCTAAATGTTCATATGTGTTATATACCAATAAGTACTTCTGAAATTCATTAGAACTTGCATCCAGTTAGAAGCCAGTATTTTCTCCAGGCTTGAATGTGCCTATGGAGCTATAGCATCCCCAATAATACACTTATTGTAAAAAAAGATATCCCTCCCCAAGAAGAAATTGGAATGGAATGAAACTTTCTGTGTGATTGTAATGTTGATATAAGTAAGTGATTGCAATATAAGAGCAAAAGGATCATTTATTGTGAAGAACTTATCCCTTAACGGGAGGCTCTAGTACCCTGTTGTACCACCTCTAGCTTGGATACATGATGTGATACAGGCAGGCATGGAGTCTCTAGTACCTTGTTGGACCACCTCTAGCTTGGATGTAAGATGTGATACAGGTGGGCATGGAGGTTCTAGTACCCTGTTGTACTGCCTCTAGCTTGAATACAAGATGTGATATGGGTGGGAATGGAGGCTCTATTACCCTGTTGTACCACCTCTAGCCTGGCTACAAGATGTTATACGGTGAGGCAAGGAGGCTCTAATACCCTTCTAGATTGGATGCAAGATGTGATATGGGTGGGCATGGAAGCTCTAGTACCCTGTTAAGCCACCTCTAACTTGGACGTAAGATGTGATACAGGGGGAATGGAGGCTCTAGTACCCTGTTGTGCTGCCTCTAGCTGGGAGACAAGATGTGATATGGGTGGACATGGAGGCTCTAGTACCCTGTTGGACCACCTCTGGCTTGGACGCAAGATGTGATTCGGGGGGAATAGAGACTCTATTACCCCATTAGGCTGCCTCTGGCTTGGATGCAAGATGTGATTTGGGTGGGCATAGAGACTCTAGTACCCTGTCAGGGCACCTCTATCTTGGATACAAGATTGATACAGGCGGGCATGGAGGCATACAGGTTCTGTATGGTATCCTGTTGCATTTTGGTCCACTTGCTGTAACTGAGACTCTAGATTGTGTAAATGCAAAGGCTGTCAAAGTTGACATCCCAGATGGTCCCATACATGTTCTGTCGGTGATAAATCTGGTGACTACTCCGTAGCAGTCCAGTTTTGTTGTTTATGACACCACTGGAAATGGAGGCAACTGTGGGGGAGTGTCAAAGACAGTACATGTAAAAAGCACCGTGAGACCACATGTCCTTCAGCCAAGTGCCTGGAAATGGTTCTGACAGATATTGGAACCTGTATCGATCGTGCTACCTGTATCTGAATGGGGGACAACTAAAGTGTTTAAACAGCTTGTGCTTGTTGGATGATCTACTGGTGATCCGTCGAGGGCATCCTGAGCCTGATTGCCCTGCATGTGTGCCCTCATGCATCCACTGGTCCCAATGCCCATAGCAACCAATCACAGCACAGCTTTCATTTGATGAAAGCAGCGCTGTGATTGGTTGCTGTGGGCAATAATGACAAATTTTCTTTTAGACAGTTTCCATGAATCTGGCTCATGGAGTTCTTCCTGCAACAGCAAATAGTTATTGTGGGAGGTTATGTGCGAAGCAGATCAATTAAGGAAACACAAGAGGCCTTCACCAACAAGTACGTGGGTACAAAACCACCTGCTAAATGTTCTATATAGAGACTGATTCTGAAATTATGCCAAACTGGGTCTGTCGTAAACATAAAGAAACTGAGAAATGGATTGCAAATAGCCCTCGAAAATCAACTTAAAGACTGTCTCAGCAAGTTGGTGTATCATGAATGATGTGTCGATTAGTACTGAAATCCTGAACCTGAAACCATACCGAATAATGTGTGCAGGAAGTGAAAGGACTTGACTAAGGTGAAAGTGTAAATTAGTGTATGTGGTTACTTTTGGACCCATTGCTGTACTTCATGACTGATGAAGCATGGTTTCATTTATCAGGTCACAGGATATGAGGTACTGGTCTAATGGAAGTCCCACCAGACTCACGAAACACCACTGCACAAAGAGAAAACTGGTGCTTAGTGTGCAGTGTCAGGAATACGAATAGTGGGCCCAATTTTTTGAATCAACTATGAATACAGCAGTTTACCTGGACATGTTTGAGCAGTTTATGACCAACTAACACCAGAAGAAAGAATGTACTGCTTTTTCCAACAAGATGGGGCAACATGACGCTCCTCTAATGGCTAACTGGCACAGGTTCATGAACTGTTTACGGAAGAGCGAACTGTAAGCAAGGGGTTATGGCCACCATACTTCCACTATGTACACTACCTGCAGCATTACTGCTGAGAAGTTGCAGACAGTATCAGCAAACACATGATGCACCGAGAGGTGCATAGGGGTGAACTGGGACAACTTCCATCACGTGCTATAACATGTGGGTACATGAATAAAGTTTTGCAAAAAAATAACCCACTTGCTCATTCTTTCTGTCGCAGTATTGTTAGAGGTGGGCTGCTTTTCTGTGGTTTACCCTGTATGTGGGGGGAATTTATTAAGACTGTTGTTTCAGACGCCGGCCTTAATATAATCCTGCAGGAGCAATAGGCAGCTAATACATTAAGAGGCACACATCTTCTTATACATTACACATTTCTCAGACTTTCTATGTGCCTAAAAGGAGATCTACGCCAGCTCTGAACTAAAGAAGATTTCCAGCATAAATTATGGCAGTTTCTGGTGTAAATTGTAGGTAAATATGTCAGGTTGAGGCAGACATTTCCCCTCCTGATAAGCCCCGTCTCCCATTCATAAAACTGGTGGAAACATTGTAAATTTAAAAAGCTGCAAAACTTTTGTGCAAGTAGTGTTTATGTCAAATTTTGCTACTTTTAACACCAGTTCTAAAATGATATATTCCCCCTTTAGTGCCTTAACTGATTACGTTTTTAACCCCTATGCATTTATTAGAAGAGCACCTATAGATGCATGGTCTAGGCAGGGTCTTAGACTCTCATAAGTTATTATAAAAGACTATGATGGAAAAGTGATTTAATGCAGTAGGTTTTTCAATTTTAGACTATTCCAATGGTATTATTCAAGTTACATAATGGCTTCATTTTTGTGTTCTCTTTTCTGAGCCTGGAAAATATTTGTTCCTTTTAACTGTGGTCAGTAACAAATAAAACAATATAAAGCTATTAAAGCAAGGAAGGTTAATAGGAAGCTGTTGCAAAATAGTTCAAGCACGAAGAACAGTCATTATATAGAACACTGGCTGCTAGAGGAGAATGTAAAAGCTTTGAACTGTTACATTTTATAAGCATGAAGAGACACGCATTTTATGTTTTCCCAATTGGCGAATCCAGTTCCTTTCCTTGCATTTAGCGACTTGTATCTAAGACTTTAGGGCACATTTATCTAAGACCGGTCTTTGGCAAATACAAGTCTTAGAAAGGTGACACTGGAGTAAGATGCACCAAATGTAATAAGAGACACAAGCCTTTATACTGTGTGTTTGTCACATCTTGGCCCACTCGTGCACCACCTGCTAAAACTCATGGCTGGTAAAACCTGCCATAACTTTCTGCTGTAATTTATGCCAGTTTATGGCATAAATTATAGTGGATTTTACAGGCCATCGGTGTCCCTACTGTTACGACCAGCGAGAGTGGACCCATTGTGCCAACTAATCAGTTTGATGTTGTTCTAACCCTTAAGGCATTATCATGATGGTTTCCCAGTGTTCACCCTTTAATCCCTGCGGGGAACCGAACAGGCCGCTACCACCTGGGATAGTTCCAGTGTAATTGGCGGCTGATCCACGGGTGTCAGTGACACTGGTGCAGTGCACCACGAGACAGGCCAAAGCGCAGAGTCTGGATACAGACCTGATGTCAGAGCAGAAGGAAAATAAATGAAATCCAGGTCACAGGTCCAAGAGTCGAGGCAGGCAGAGTTCAAGTATGTCCAGGTCACACTTCCAAGGGTCAAGGCAGGCAAAGTTCAAGCAAGTCCAGGTCACAATTCCAAGGGTCAAGGCAGGCAAAGTTTATGTAAGTCCAGGTCGCAATTCCAAGGGTCAAAGCAGGCAGAGTTCACGCAAGTCCTTTAAACAGGTCCAAGGGTCGGTACACAGTAGATCAAGATCAGAATATCTTGATCTACTGGGAACAGGAAACAAACAACACCAAAGCTCAGGCAAGGAGGAGTGTCTCTAGCCCGGTTAAATAGAAGGGTAACTGCTTATTAGTTTGCAGCTGGACTGGAGGCACTGGGGGGATTAACTCCCACAGTGCTGGAGGAAAAAACCCATGTTATATAGGGAGAGTAGGGTGACCCCTAACACCTACTCCTCCTTCCAAGGCACTCTTCCTTTTTTTAACAAATGTGGCAATGGTAGCAAAAAATGCTGCGTATTGCAAATTTATTATTGTTGTTTACGCCAGAATCTGTCATAAACTGTTTTATAATTTCCCTCCTGTGTCTTTCGTAATGAATCTAAAGAAAAGAAGCCACCCCTTTACCACATTTAAACCCTGGCCTTTTGTGACTCTTTAACTAGCTTATTATTTAAGTTACCGTAAGTATACTTAAAGGGGTATTTAAAATTTAGTTTTTGAAAATAGAGCAAACATTCTGTTCTTTTTGCCACGTAGCTGCATTTAATTTCTTCCTATCTGCAGTATCTTTCTTCCAAGTTTATGCAATGATTTGACGCTATGGTAGCACTGCTTGCTTTAATCATGGGTGGTCCATTGTATTGCACAGAACTAGCAGTGACCCCAGCTAATGTGTCTATACAATGAGGTCACCACTAAAGGAAATCAATGATGGCTCATGAGAAGGTCATCGGAACATGCTGACGGGTGGATTTGAGCGGCGGTGTACATGAACAAGCTCAAGTATTTACTGTTATTGGATTACAGAAAAGTGAATTTAAGCTGTTAATAAATGTTCGGTTGTAAAAGCTGTACTTTTTTTAGAGTGTAAATTTCCCATTTTTCAGCATTTTTTGCATCTAATCATTAATTCCAGACCTGTCCCAAATTAGCTTAGTCACAGACAGCAAATAAGATTAGGGCAGTAAATAGAAGAGATTGCAGTAAACAAACTTGGCAGAGAGTATTTAGGAATGCAGGCAAGATGAGAAGTAATGATTCAAGCAAGACAGAAAGTAATGAATTGAACACTTCAAATGGTAGCACTAAAGAAAGTACAGAGGTTAGAGAAAATTTAAGCACCACATAGAAAGACTTGGAAATGTATTATATTCACATTTTTGTTCTTAGTCGAAAACCTGTTGTTATCCGGGAAGTTAATAATTATATATCGGGATAACCAATGATTAAAGAAATTTTATTACAAGTAATACTTAAAGGAGATGTCTCGAGGAAGCAGTGAATTTTTTTTTTTGCCCAGTCCCCCTAATTAAACATACATTACTAATTACCCCTGTAAATGACTTTCCTAGCTGGTTTCTACTTACCGTTCCAGCGTTTCAGCAACTTATAAAACTTTTTCCCAAGATGGCCGCCAGCTCTTTTCGCATCGCTTGCTGTAGCCCGATGTGCGCGCTCCCGAGACGCTACCAGCTGTGTCTCCATGGCAACCAGACGCCCCGCAGCCGCCGACCGGACCCCTGGAGTGAACACGGCCGACCTGTCACCCACCGCCAGGCAGCAGGTAACCGGCGCAGCCCCCCCCCATCACAGCGGCAGCCCCCCCCGACCCAGCGACAGCCCCCCCCGGCCCAGCGCTAGTTCCCCCGGCCTAGCGACAGCCCCCCCTGGCCCAACGACAGCCCCCCCCGGCCCAGCGCTAGTTCCCCCAGCGCAGCGACAGCCCCCCCCGGCCCAGCGACAGCCCCCCCCGGCCCAGCGCTAGTTCCCCCGGCCTAGCGACAGCCCCCCCCCGGCCCAGCGACAGCCCCCCCGGCCCAGCGCTAGTTCCCCCGGCCTAGCGACAGCCCCCCCCCGGCCCAGCGACAGCCCCCCCGGCCCAGCGCTAGTTCCCCCGGCGCAGCGACAGCCCCCCCCATCGCAGCGACAGCCCCCCCATCGCAGCGGCAGCCCCCCCCGGCGCAGCGGCAGCCCCCCAGGCCCATCACTTACCAGGACAGCTGGACGGCGGGACAGCTGGGCGGCTTCTCCGGACAGCTCGGCAGCTCTGCACCTTCCTCTAACAGAGGAAGGTACAGAATGGCCGCTCCAGCGCGCTCCCGAGCAGTGACAGCTCGTCTGCGCATGCGCAGAAGAGCTGTAGCGGGGAGCACACTGAAGCGGCTCGTGCTGAAAGGAGAAGACCGGACTGCGCAAGCGCGTCTAAAAAAGCAAGCTGCCAGCGAATTTAGACGGAACCATGGAGACGAGGATGCTAGCAACGGAGCAGGTAAGTGGAATAACTTCTGTATGGCTCATATTTAATGCACGATGTATATTACAAAGTGCATTAATATGGCCATACGGAAGTGTATAACCCCACTTGGTTTCGCGAGACCACCCCTTTAAGGGAGAAGTCCAGATGAGGCAGATTTGCTGAAGAATTTCTGTGCAGACCCTCCACATGAAAATTCTGCGCATTTACAGTAGTAGCAAAGCTGCACATGCTATATAGTCGCCAAATGGAGTCCCTACTGTTCTGTATGATGTACTTCTCATGCCTACATATAGTATCAATTTGAAGAACTGTGCTTTTAGGGGAGAATACTTGAGTAACCTGAGATGCAACAGAGCATGCTACAATTTACTTACTCACAGATTTTGCGTGTATGTGTCTAGAGAAAGAGTATGGGATCATTGCATGCTATAGGCCGGGATCTTGCAATATAGTAGCAGAAGTAGTATCGTACCTGGAACTTGGTGCCTCGCTGGTCTAAAAGTCTTCATGCTTTATCATCGCACATGCAGAACATCTATATATATAAAGACGAAAGCACTCACTGACTCACTGACTGACTGACTGACTGAAATTTGGCACAAGCATAGATTATGTCCAAAATAGGGAAAGTAAAGGGGTCCCAACTCGATTATTCAATTCTAGTGCAAAAGAACTAGTGTCCAAATTTTACGTATGTAATCTAATTCTCCAACTTCCCGATGTCGTAGAAACTTTAAATTTGGCACAAACATTGATTATGTCATAAATAGGAAAAGCTAATGGGTCCCAACTCAATTATTCAATTCTAGCGCAAAAGAATTAGCGTCCAAATTTTACGTACGGAATCTAATTCTCTCTCATTCCCGATGTCATAGAAACTTGAAATTTGGCACAGGCATTGATTGTGTCATAAATAGGAAAAGTTAATGGGTCCCAACTCGATTATTCAAATCTAAGCGCAAAAGAATTAGCGTCCAAATTTTATGCATGGAATCTAATTCTCTCACTTCCTGATGTCATAGAAACTTGAAATTTGGCATGAGCATTCATTATGTCATAAATAGGAGAAGTTAATGGGTCCCAACTCGATTATTCAATTCTAAGCGCAAAAGAAGTAGCATCCAAATTTTACGTATGTAATCTAATTCTCTCACTTCCCGATGTCATAGAAATTTAAAATTTGGCAAGGGCATTGATTATGTTATAAATAGGAAAAGCTAATGGTTCCCAACTCAATTATTCAATTCTAAGTGCAAAAGAATTAGCATCCAAATTTTACGTACATAATCTTATTCTTTCACTTCCTGATGTCATTTTATATAAGGGAAATGTCGCATGGTTACCTCCACATAGTGTTTCCTGGGTAACGCAAAGAACCATGCAAAATGGTCAACATATTTTTTTCCCCGGTATCTCTAAAGTAACCACGACTTCATAAGATTTTCCGTATGAACACTAGATAAACACCAGTACCAAATTAACTCGGGTGAAGCCGGGTATATCAGCTAGTACAATATATAGCCATCTCATCATCTCACCAATATGAACTTGTTGGATATCTCATACCAAAATAATGAGTGTCAATATAATGTTCTGCTGGGCCCCCTTTAGCAGCTATGACAGCCATCGCTCTTATGGAAAATCTGTACACAAGATTTTTGGGTGTGTCTGTTGGAACTTGTGCCCCTTTAGTCTAACAAGCCTTTTTTAAGGTCAGGCACTGGCATTAGACAAGAAGGTATGGCTCATAATTGGCGTTCCAATTCATCCCAAAGATTTCAGTGGGGTTGAAATGAAGGCTCTGTACCTCTGAACCACTCAATTTCCTTCACATCATGTGTTTATGTACCTCTCATTGTACACAGGAGCATAACCATACTGGAGCAATAAAAGGCCTTCCCAAAACTATTGCTGCAAAGTTGGAAGCATATAGTTGTCTACGTGGTCTAATACATACAGTGTCTAATTTTACTGCATTAACATTACCCTTCACTTGAAATAAAGGGTCTGTGAAAGTGGACAGCAGAACAGTTGCTCCTGAGGGAGAGAGACTCTTTATAACTCCTGTTCACTCCAGTCAAAAGATGAGAATCTTGAATAGGGATATTCTTTATTAACTCAGAATTCCCTAAGGCCTCATGTCCACGGGGAAAATCGGGCCCGCTACGGATTCTACATGTAGAATCCGTAGCGGGTCCCTCCTGCCCCGCGGACATGAGCGCTGAAAATAAGAATAAATGAGAATAAACTCACCTCCCATCCGCTCCGTTTCTTCTCTGCGTCGTGGCCGGATCTTCTTTCTTCGGCCAGCGGATGAATTCGTCACGCCGGCGGCACGTCGCCGGCACGTCGTCGACGTGCCGCGCGCATGCGCTGGGCACATCCGCCGAGCCGAAGCAAGGGAGATGCGGCCGTAAGGAAGAGAAGACCTTCCCGGCCCGCTGCGGGTGAGTAAATGCTTTTAAATTCCTATTTTAGGTCTCCCGCGGATCCGGACGGCTTCCATAGGCTTCAATAGAAGCCCGCGGGAGCCGTCCCCGCGGGAGACCCGCATGAAAATGGAGCATGGTCCAGATTTTTTCATGCTTCATTTTTTTTTAAATCACTTTTATTGACGATCCGCGGGTATTTATCTACCCGCGGGTGGTCAATGCATCCCTATGGGGTGCGGATCCGCGCGTGGGAGAAGAGTTAAAATCCGCTGCGGATTTTAATTCTTATTTTCCCCGTGGACATGAGCCCTAAAAGGTTTTCTAAACTGGACAACCCTTTTATGACTGTGATCGCCTTCATAAGCGACATGAATTTAATGATATGAAAAGGCTTTTTTGGTATAAGTATGCCTCTTCTTTTTCACTCTTACCCCCTTTTAACTTGATTTTCGAAACATTTAACAGTCCTTTCTTCTTCATCGAGATCTTGTTTTTTCTTTTTCTCTAGTTCTTACTGTTTCATGATGGTATCCTTAAAAATATATTAAAATGTAGCAATAAAAAGAGTAAAAAGTCAGCAATTGGAATTGTAAAAAACCTTTGTCATCAACAATCATTTTAAGTTACTATTAAATATAACAAAAAATCACAAAGGTGAGAAAAAAATGCACAAAGACAGAACTCATAGAAAATGAAGCCAGATACAAGATATATACTGCAGGAAAGACTCAATTGTCATATACCCTGGTAGCATGCAGCAAGCCAGATTTCAATATAGAGGAGCAAAATGTTCATGTGCAGACTAATGGGCAGCCACTCAACTTAACCCAAGGTGGGGGAGGGGTGAGTGCTAACAAACCTAGTCTGCACAATATGAACCGATACCAAGGATGACAGCCATAGATAAGTGTGCTACACAATACAAGAGTACAACCCACACTGACAAAGCAGTGAATTGCCCTGTATTAACAAAATGTACCACACTAGCATGCCATCCTGGGGCTCCTCCAGCATCTATAGCAAGCCGCATGCACAAAAAACACACACTGACAAATGCGGGTGTTTGTTAGTATTTTGGCTCAAAACACGTAAGCTGGTGGGCCACGGCAAGGCCAGTGCGCATCTGCCAGAACCTACGCTATCTCACAATTCCTTACATAAAATCACAGAGGTGAGAAAAAAAATGCACAAAGACACAACTCACAGAAAATGTAGCTAGCTACAAGATATATACTGCACGGTAGGCTCAATCACTATATACCCTGGTAGCATGCAGCAAGCCAGATTGCAATAAAGAGGAGCAAACTATAACAAAAACATGACATACACTGCATTGTAATGTTCATTAAATACAAAATATGTAAAATAATTCACTGAGGAAACATTCCAGCACTAACTATTTGCCCGTGTAGATGCAGCATGTGATGTATCTGAGTATTTTCTAATTTTATACTCCAATACATTATCCATTTTCAAATTAACTACAAACAGTCTTAACACGGCACATTGTAACCTTGGTGCACAAATGAAAAGATAAATCATTAATTGTCAGCTAGTTATGTATGCACAAACATACACTTATATGGTTGGTTAAACTTCAGTGTTTTAAAATGTCCCTGTAGTCTAGCCATATGTGTTAGCAAACTCAAAATTACATTTTTGAAAAAAAAAAACAATTTAGGAAGGAAAAATAAATTATTGACATCATCTATACTCCTCCTACAATGACTATATTGGCTGTGTTTTTTTATTTAATTAGCATCTTAAGAATTGAAGCACACCGTAATTAATGCCCTAAATACATTACTAAATGATAATGTTTTTCATTTACGTAGTAAATCTAGACTGAAAAAAATTGCTAACCATAATATAAAAATACATAGTTCTGTTCAGAAAATGTATTTTTGTTTGTGAAAATATAGCTAATCTGTAATACATATGTTTAAAAATAACATACATGTTTTATACAGTAACTTTTAATTAAAAAAGATCATTAAATCTGCCAATAAAATGAATTTACAAAATCTAAATATATTTTAAAATGTTTAAGTTAATATATACAGAAAATCCCACATGATTAGGATTAGTGCTGAAGTCTAACACAATGAACCCAAACATTACCGATAGAGATGAGCGAGCCTACTCGGTAAGGCAGTTACTCGATCGAGCATCGCTCTTCTCAAGTAACTGCTTAGTGATCCGAGCAGGCTCGGGTGGGCTGCGGGAGGGAGTGGGGGAGAGCGGAGCGGTGCGCGGGGGGAAGAGAGAGAGAAAGAGATCTCTCACTCTTCCTCCCGCTCTGCTCCGCTCCACCCCCCGCAGCCCACCCAAGCCTGCTCGGATCACTAAGCAGTTACTCGAGAAGAGCAATGCTCGCTCGAGTAACTACCTTACTGAGTGGGCTCGCTCATCTCTAATTACCAACAGTTTTAGTATGTGTGGCTATAATTAGTAAATAAAAAAGGTTTGGGTTTTTTTTGAAAATTCAGTTTTTAATGAAAAAAATTTTCAGATGTTTACAAAATGTGAAAATAGATTTTAGCTTCTTAGTGATATGCTATATAGCAGAAATTTTTATACAAGACATATATGTTGTATAACTTGAATATAATATAGGCAAAAATAAAAAATATTAAAAAAAAGAACCTGTGGATCAGGTCAACAAACCAAAACACAAAATTGCATACTTAGAATAGTTAAAGTAAGTATGAAATCGGCATATAGCTGAAATTGCTTTAAATCTAGATATCCCAATCTTTAATATATTTTGCCATTTTATTGGAAGCGCAGGACTACATATACTTGAACTAGCTATTACTATTTACGTCCTTAAAGGGATTCTGTCATTAAAAACAAAAAATTTTATACTTACCTATTGCTCCCCAGGCAGCCTGCTTACCTCTTCTTCTTATCCCAAATCTTCTCCTGGAGCCGCTTGTCAATTCGGTCACGTGACCTCCAGCACCCGATTTTCTTCCATCCGGTCAAAAAGCGTACACTGCCTACCTTCCGCTTCCTTCAGGTCAATGTACGCATACGTCACTAGTGACGTGTGCGTACATTGTCTTGTGAGGAAGCGCGGAATGAAGGTAGCCGCGCGAGACAACGGCACGACTGCGCACGCGCGAGACAGCGGCACACGACTGCGCATGCGCGAGTCTGCGGCGCACTCGCGCTCGCCTGGGAGCGCGGCACACGATTGCGCATGCGCGAGTCTGCGGCGCGCTCGCGCTCGCCTGGGAGCACGTTACACGTGCACACTCTCTGCCAATAGAAATGTATCCCTGACACTGTTGTCAGGCAGAATACATTTCTATTAGCCAATGGAAATGCAAGCTTCTGCTGCCTCTCGGCCAATAGAAATGTATCCCTGACACTGTTGTCAGGCAGAATATATTTCTATTAGCCAATGGAAATGCAAGCTTCTGCATATAAGCATATATATATTTTATTTATATAAATATATATATATATAAATAAAAGTATATATATAAAAAAGCATATATGTGTGTGCATATATAAATATATGCATATATATATGTGTGTGCATATATAAATATATGCATATATATATATGTGTGTGTGCATATATAAATATATGCATATATATATATGTGTGTGTGCATATATAAATATATGCATATATATATGTGTGTGCATATATATATATATGCATATATATATGCATATGCATATATATATATGCATAAATATATATACACATATATATATATATATATATATGCATATATACATATATATATATGCATATATACATATATATATATATATATACATATATATATATATATATGCATATATACATATATATATATATATGCATATATATATATATGCATATATATATATGCATGCATATATATATATATGCATGCATATATGTGTATATATATATATATATGTATATATGCATATATGTGTATATATATATGTGTATATATATATATGTATATATATGTATATATGCATATATGTGTATATATATATATGCATATATATATATGTATATATGCATATATGTGTATATATATATGTATATATATATATATATATGTATATATGCATATATATATATATTTATGCATATATATATATATGCATATGCATATATATATGCATATATATATATGCTTTTTTAGATATATATATATATATAAAAATAAAAGTATATATATAAAAAGCATATATGCATATATATATATATATATATATATATATTTATATGCATATATATGCTATCTGTATCTGTCTACCCGTCTGTGTCTATCCGTCTGTATTTATCCGTCTATCCGTCTGTATTTATCCGTCTATCCGTCTGTATTTATCCGTCTATCCGTCTGTATTTATCCGTCTACATTTATCTCTCTATGCATCTGTATTTATCCATCTATCCGTCTGTAATTATCCGTCTGCATTTATCCGTCTGCGTCTGCCCGTCTATCCATCCGCGTCTATTCATCTATATGTTTATGTGTATATACACACATATATCTATCTAGCTTTATTTGTCTGTGTGTGTGTATATGGCGGTTTCAGGCGAATGTAATTTTCTTCCCTTATGCGGCCATGATTGTCACGGCCGTATATTGGGACAAAACTAAGCCTATGATTACTGTGGTTTCTCTCTCGTTAATACTTGACCGAGAAAATATAGGACCTCCCCTATGAATACTATGTGCGTGAAAGATCAGGCGGCCGCCGTATTCCCACCATTTATTTTGTTTCTTACAGTTGCTCCTACAGCGGTGTGTGTGTTTGTTTGTATGTATGTATGTATGTATGTGTATATATATGATACACACATACGCACATCACAAGGCATTGTTCTTACAAGGCGCACTGCACTGGCAGACACACTCGCATATTTGCCATGCAAGATATTGGTTTGAGTTTCTCGGGCTGATATAGTGCTCACTTGTGTAAAATCAGCCACAGAGAATGAATTTAACATCACCAAAGACATAAAGCTATACATTGCCCTCTATTGTCAGCATGCTATTATCCTGACCCCCAAGTGTCAATGCATAATGCATCCCAAGTGGCAGCGTGCCCACCCATATCACGTCTTGTATCCAAGCTAGAGGCGATACAACAGGGTCCTAGAACGTCCATGCCCGTCCGTTTCGCATTTTGAATCCAAGCTAGAGGCGGTACAACAGGGTACTAGAGCCTGCATGCCCCCTGTATCACATCTTGTATCCAAGCTAGAGGCGGTACAACAGGACATACATATATACATACAATAAGACCAGCTTTATACAGATGTAAGTGCAGTTGCGCACACTTTTGTGCACTTTTTTGTCTCTCTGAGGGCAGCCGCACATGGGTGTAAGCGTGGAACGTACATGTCCTATGCAGTGTGTAGATATATTACTATACATATTATATGTGTGTGTGTGTATGTATGTGTATATATATATATATATATATATATATATATATATATATATATATACACACACACACACATACATACATATATCTATACACACACATCTTGATACATATATGCATAGATAAATGTATATATACATACACTCATACAATACATTGCATGGGGAATATTCCTGTTTTTACCATGTGGAGTGACTACTGTGAGTGATTTTTATGAGTGACTGCTATGAGTGACTGCTTTGAGTGACTACAGTGAGTGGCTACTGTGAGATTGCAGGGAAGATCTGGAGGCCCTTGGGAAACTCTGGGTGTTCAGAGACCCAGGGAGAAACACTAGCAGATTTTGGTAGACTGCAGGCAGGACTATTCACTGCACTGGATGGGCGGAAGTAGCTTTGTGAGGGCGGAAGTGGTCAGCACAGCAAGGGGTGCTGGGAGATGACCTCCTAGCAGGAGGGGCTGAAGATGTAAACAGAGCATGGAGGTGAAAAATGAAGCCTAGGTAAGTACTACTTCTGAAAAAAACGTTTTATATGTGTTATTTACCACAGGTTGTGCCAGCGGGGCAGATTTACTGGAGAAAAAAAATACAGATTGTAATGACAGAACCCCTTTAACAATCTCACTGGAAAGCTGGCTGAACTCCACTCAAGAAGCTAATAAAGCCATCTTGATATGCTACCAAATTCTAATCTCCATGCTCCTCAGCCACTGGCATCTAATAGAGAAATTGGAATCAGACCTACAAATGTCAATAACAAAAGACCAATGGATTAATTGTTATTCCTCCATTTCAACAGTTTCCATATGCACTGATCATCTAGAAAACTTACGTAAATTATTATACCGTTGGTATCTCATGCCCCAGAAACTCAATAAAATCTCACCCCACTACTCTAAAGGCTGGTTTAGACACAACGATTATCGTTTAAAAAAATCTTTTGAGCAGTTTTCGAGTGATAATCATTTTGTTCTTTAACAGCGCAAGGTGATCGGTCAAACGTTGAGCGATCACCTTGTGCTTCAAGCGGAGGATGAAGGAGACAAGCGGGGTGTCCCCGCTTGTCTTCTGCATCCAGCTGTTTCCCGCTCGCAGCGCCCCGGCTGTTATACAGCCGAGCGCTCCGAGCAGGGTATGGAGAACAGAGCTGGACCGCTCTGTTCTTCATACCCCGCCTGTCATCAGGGAGCTGGATACAGCTGAAACAATAGTATCAGCTGTATCCCGCTGTGAATTTCTGATAACTGATCGCTGATCTTTCAGCATGCTGAAAGATCAGCGATGGCTTAACGAAAACTGCACGATGTCAGTGCAGTTAGAAACAAAGATTATCGCTCAAAAGACAGCTTTGAGCGATTTTTGAGCGAAAATCGTTGTGTCTAAAAGGACCTTAACTGTTGTTGGAGATGTGGCTCAACAGATGGAACTCTAATTCACTTATGGTGGTCCTGCCCTTTCATTACAGGCTTATGGAACAAGATTTTCCGATCAATGTCCACTATAAGTGATATACAAATACCTCCTAATCCCACACTGGCTCTTCTAAATGTAGACTCTGACCTTATAACATACGTACCTCAATGCTACACCAGATTTTGGAATGAAAATGTTTTTGAGAACTATATCTGCTAAATAATCTAAACATATATTTACAGGCAATGAAGAATTTTTAAGATTTTTTTCTTAAGAAACATACATGTGTACACTTTATTGCGGACATAAATATCAGAATTTAGATGTTAGGATTATCCTCATTCCCAGCATCGCAGAGTCAAAGGCCCCCCACTTACTACACAAGATTCCAAAGGCACACTCAACAAATTATTTGGCCAGGCTTAGTCAATTGTTAAGAACCCTTTTCCGGTAATCCAGGTTCCTTTGTGGATATTGGTGCATGAGGTGAAGCTTGAAAGGGAAAGCTTCATCTGTGATCAACACAAATGGAACTGGAACATTGGTACCAGGCAAAGGCCTTGGGCCAGGAATTGTGTCTTGATTAGTTATTACTTCCAGCTCTATCCTAGAGTACTGAAATACACGAGCGCCACCAGTACTACAATAAGCACCAATGTCCACAGCAAGAAATCTGTAAGATGTATCAGCAGCCACCATCAAAACAACCAAAAGATACTTCTTGTAATTGAAGAAGTGTAATCCGGATTGTGGTGGCTTTTGCAGTTTTACATGCTTACCATCAACTGCCCCTATGCAGTTTGGAAACTTTGTCACAGATTGGAATCCTTCTGCAGCCTTCAACCAAATTTCAGCTGTGAGTGATGGCATCAGGGAGGGCTGCAAATTCTGCCAAATCAGAATACCTTTGGCCCTCACAATGCCAGATATGGTAGATATTCTTATCAGGAACTTGAAGTGGATAGAAACAAAGGTCTCTCCTGTAGCCAAAAACCTAAAAAAATGACCATAGAATATGAAAACGTAAAAAATTATGATGAAAGTACACATATAAAATATGTAAGACATTGAGCAATGACATTTAAATGTGTCCATGGCTCTGCTACGTGCATACAAAAAACACTATGCACACTTCAATAGTCAATTGACAATATTGTGCGTTACTTAAATAGTTACCACAAGGTGATGATTAGTCTTTCCTCAGCTGATATGGCTCTCCTCATAACTGTATCCTTCCTGATATGTCAGTGAGGGCTGCAGGCTCATCAGTAATACATCAAATGCCTCAACAGGCGTAGAAAGATAAAACATAAACTAAAGAATTCTCTTAACAACCCTCAAAAATCAGGTGAGAATAACAGTTCCTTAAATAGGACAGTAATTACACTTTAATTTCTCTCTGGGGTTGTGAATAATTAAAAGGAGAACACATTTTAGGGGCGGGAACAAGGTAGAAACGCTAGCCACATCTACATAATTAATATTCAAAAGAAATTCCATATTACATTTTGAGTGCTATCAATATGCCCCACAAAATGCACTAAAAACCGCCATAGAAAACATCCATAAAGTCTCATTACTTTGCAGTGGAATACATACCAGCAAAAACTCTGCAAACTGTGACTAAAAACGCGTTATTGTCCATTAACACTTTATGCAAAATGATCACAAAAACTGTAAATCTTTCAATTGTTTGAAAGATTGTCTTTGCATGTAAATGGGCCTTAACACTATCAAAAGCTAGGGGTTCAGAACAACAAGGGCTAAGTTTATTAAAAGTTTAAGATTTAATACAAAACATGCAGTGCTTAAAAAAGGATAAAAAGAAGATAAAATAACCTACAAATACAATAAAACTGTTCTAAAAGAAAAGGAGGAAATAACAGACAATTTAAAACTTACAACCAGTTATTATAATCTTTGTTTCTAGAGTTTTAGGCAAAACAATGGGACACATTTTATTATTGACTGCCCTCTTCAAATGTGAATACATTTGTATTGTCTAACACATGTTTTATAGTTCCAGTCCTTTACCGAGGTTTCAGAACAGCCCATTAGTTCATTAGGTAAATCCCTGGTTTTGGAGTAGACAGTGAAGTGTCACATGCCATGAATATACAGTAGTCCTTTCTTCTGTATTCCTCTCACTAAGGGGATAGAGGATGTTCCATAGGCAGATTTCCATGTCTTTTCTTTGAAGCTTGCAGAACCTAGGCTTAGGTGTCAAGCATGACACTCTTCCCCAAGGGATGGTAGCAACCCCTCCCAGGGTGCTTTCTTGCAGTACAAGTTCTTTAGCCAGATCTTACAGGATAAAACCAAGTTAACCCTGTGGATACCGCATATATACACATATATACAGTCATGTTACCTTCTCATCACACCATGGTGATAGCACACAATGATAGCAGCTGCCCTACTGTGGAAAGATATTCCATGTATGCCTCGATACATACTACTTATGCTCATGACACTTCCAGAGGCAGTCTTGAACTATGTCATGAGTGTGCTTCAGTGCTCAGCGGCCTCGCTCTGTGATTTTGCATGATCTACCACTTTGTTGCTGATCTTTTGTTATTGCTAGATCTTTTCCACTTCAAAATAATAGCACTTACAGTTGACCCAGGCAGAAATTCCACAAACTGACTTGTGGCAATGGCATGTCATAACTTTGACACATTTAAAGTCTGACTGTGGAGATTGTATGCTTGTTTACTTACCATATTTCCCTGAAAATAGGACACTGTCTTTTATTATTTTTTTCCCAAAAAGAGGCACAGTGTCTTATTTTTGGGGGGTGTCTTATACTCCCCTGGCCCGCGGCGTCTGAGTTCCTCGCGCTGGTCTTTGGTCCTGCGGCAGGCTTCCATGTCCTCAGAGTTGACACAGCACTCTCTTTCTGGTGACGGGGCTTTGAATATCCCACCTCCAATCACAGCACTCGCTTGGTGGATTTCAGCTGCTTTGTTCTCTGAGCTATCTGCCTGCATAACCCTTAAGTAGCTAATCAGCTACTTAAGAGTCATGCAAAGATGATCACTTAAACTGTCATTCAAACTGCCATTCGAGCGAATTTTGAGCGATCATAGTAAATGGGCCTTTAGAGTACCACCATCTAATCATATATTCAAGGTTTCCTTTGCATTGAATGGACTTATGAAGATGGACAGGAATAAGACTTCCCAAGTATTCATAAAGAAGATGCCTTTTACATCTACAATATACCCCATTTATTTTAGTACCATGGGATGGACTGAGATTGTACTGAGGCAAATTAAGACATTACATTTCAGCAGCATTTAGGGCTCATATTTTTGCAGTCCTGCATTTGTCTGATTTGTACCACTTCTGGCCATCATACCCGGAGTCTGCAGCACGAAGTAACACTTTCTCTTTAACTCTACGCAATGTGCTATTTTTCCAGAACCCTATGAGAAACCTGCGAATCTTCATCTATTATAAACAGAGATGCAATCTGCTCAGCATTATACTCACATCTGAGAGAAATGACGTTATTTATTTACATCCTATGGTGTCTGAATATATAATGACTTAAAATTTTACTTGAGACACTTACACTGCCTTCACATCATCAAAAATGTCAAACATTTCACTGTGCAAAAAATAACAGACAGACACAAAATGGGAAACATCCTTCTGTGCAGGTGCTATGGAAGGGCGGGTGACCAACTCCGCTCTGCAAAAATCAACTTTCTTAACCTTTTAAGGACGTGGTCCTTTTTTTTCATTCGTTTTTTTCTCTCCACTTTTAAAAAATCATAACTCTTTTATTTATCCATCACTGTAGATGTCTGAGGGCTTGTTTTTTTTGCAGGACGAGTTTTTCAGTAGTACTTTGTAATGCACCATATAATGTACTGAAAAACGTGTTTATATGATTGTTACAATGCATATAAAATGGCATGATAACTTTATTCTGTGGGTCAGTGCGATTACTACAATACCAAATTTATACAGTTGTTTTTTGGTGAACTACTTTTAGAATATAAAATACCTTTGGGAAAAAAAATTATATTCTGCCGCCATCTTCTGACTGCCATAGCTGTTTTATCTTTCCATTGACATAGTTGTGCGAGGGCTTGTTATTTGTGGGATGTCCTGCAGTTTCTATAGGTACTATTTTGAAGTACATATACGTTTTTGGTCGCTTTATATTACATTGTTTCTTGGAGACAGAGTGACCAAAAAAGCGCAATTCTGGCATTGTTAATCCATTTTTTTCTGACAAGGTTCACCATGGGATAAATAATCAGTTACTTTGATAGATCAGACTTTTATGGATACAGCGATACCAAATGTTTTTTTTTTTAGATTCTTTTGTTATAAATATGCAAAAGGGAAGGGCGGGGGGCAGAATTTATTACCCTTAATTTTTATAATAATTAATAAAACTAATCTTAACATTTTTTTAGTCCTCAGTGGGAATATGAAATTGCGATGGTTTAATCGCTACTGCAGTATGATGTAATACTACAGGATTATATTATACTGTGATTTGACAGGCAAGCTATCAAATCATGCCACAGGCTTGGCTTGATAGGCAATGTGCAATGGCAGCTCTTGGGGCAACCGCCTGCTATGGCAACTGCACAGCATCCCGGAATTTCATCACGTGGAGCTGTTTGGGGACCCCCAAACAACGATATGGGCATTTAAAGGGTTAACACCGCCGCTGATGGGAGCTGTTGCAGGTATTGTATGGAGCGGGATCGATCCTTAATACCCCTCCATACAAACCCCAAACCTCCATGATGTAACTGAACAACCTGGAGTGTTAAGAGGTTAAATAAATAACAGTATGGCTCGTAGTGTGCAATACTCAATGACACCCACTTGGTAACAAACAACTCTTAGCATTTTCTGCACAATAGAAAATGTGCGACTCCAAAGGGGGCCCAAACACCTTCAGCAACTTTTAGATGAAGAATTGTTCATCTGACAGCAGTTTCCTCTGGTTTCCCGATACACTTGAACATTCGGCTTGGCTGAACGTTTGTGTGTTTAGGGAGGTGAGCCATAGCCAAACACTTCTGGTGCCAGCTTACCTCTCTGGGAACAAAAAAGATCAGGTGTTGAAATTCAACGTTCCTCATTAGTCTTTCCGCTAACATAATTTGTTGGGAGAAGGTTGAACTGACCTCATACAGATTATAGAGTTATCTGAACCGGCTGTTATCAGCAGATTTGGGCAACTATTACCTAATGTATATGGAGACCCTTAAGGGGTTATTGCTACAGATTGCTAAATATCAGTAGGCTGAGAAATCATGTAGGCAGTTATACTTTTGGAAACCACCTTAAGGGTATCTTCACATGTAGCAGAAATGCTATGGAATTTCCACAGCAGAAAAATCTGCAGCATTTCTGCATCAAAAACAGTGTATAATTCCATGCTGAGGATTTTAACTCGAAAACATGGCAACTTTGGCCCTGACACAGGTTTCACCGCTGCGGTAACCGGGCACAGACCTCACCGTATGGGGGAGATAGCGGGGAAGAAAGATGGCTGTCACGGGTGGCTCTGCTGCTCTGCTCCTTAGGTCGACTGTGGCCTGGCTCAGTTACTCGTCAGTTGCAATTGGACATAGACAGTAGATCATGACACCAATACCCTTTTACTTAAGTATATCGATAAAGATGATAGAAACAGTCCAGACCAAGAATGATATGGTAAACCAAGGGTGTAACGTTTACTCAACTCTTCAACAAAGTCCATAACATTTCTAAACGTTAACAGGCAAGCTTTAATTCATACAGCAAATAATAATTACTGATTACTTCTCAGGCAGAGGATACTTTACAGATTTCTCTCTTGGTATCCTGAGGACGTTATTTGCGGCTGAATGAAGGGAAACTAGCTGGCACTCTCGTGGACACTGTCCTTCTACTTGATCAGAGGTAGCCTACTCATGGCTGACAATTGGCAGCTTTCTATTTCTGGGAAGTTTTGCCCAAACTGGGAATTCTTCTTCCAGTGGGGTTGCAATAGACTCTCCATTCCTGGGGCTCCGTACTGTTTCTCTTTGGTTGTGGAATTCTTGACTGACTGACTACTCCCCTGCACTGCTACTTATAACCTTCCCTCCAGCTACTCTGGGGGATTCTGGGTGAACCCCTCTACCCAATTCCAGGACTGCCTTTGGGGGTGACTCACAAAAAAATCCATGAGGGTAGGATGTCTCACATTCAGACAAACACAAGTTAGACAGACATAACACCAGACATTTGACCTGACAGTGACTCTGTACAATACATAAAACTCCACCTGGCTCCTGCATTACACAAAACAGACAGGCAATCACAATTATATTTACACACACCACAGAAGGTAATTAAAGTGCTGTGTTGACCTAAGACTGGGACACTACACTGCCATAGATCGAAAGGTGGATCTGCAACATGACAGAGGTCTATGTGGTCATGTTGTGGCTTGAAGTTGCCACAACCCACAGACTGTAAGAAATAAAAAAGCGCTCAATTGGTTGCAATCCACGGGTCACAGCTGTGGCAGCTTGCAAGCCACAACACAACCGCATTGATTTCCATTAAGCTGCAATGTTGCAGAGCTACACTCACTATGCTGCCTTAGCCTAATTTATTAGCAAGTTGTGTAATGTATATGCAATATTTAATTTATGTATGATTAGCTAGATGTGCCCAATATATGCTGTCTGGCAGCTACAGACTGACATGAAATTACTGATTATTGACTTTACGTAAACAGAATTTGGATGACGACATAACTGTGAAACCCATAGAGGCACATAGTGTTCAAATTTGGTTAAGTAAATGGACCCTAAAATTGTCTGTTAAGGCAGATGGAAACAAGTCTTTCTTTGCATTAATGTTTGGGAGGGTCGCACGGTGCGGGTAGATTATGAGATGGTACATGTGTTGTGCTGAGCAATAACAGTCTTTACTTGTCAGCTGAATTAGTGGCACAGTCTCTTTACCTTGGCACATAATTTCATAATGTAGAATAATTTCAAATACTTTGGCAATGCTGGCTCTACTATTCAGCAAGACAGTCTCGGCTTGTCAGCCCGTGAGGGATCAAGTCTTAATACATTCATAGTCTATTAGTTACTCAACAATCTGACATAACTCCTTGAACACTCTCAACAATGGTATGTACTCTTTTAATCTATGTAATCTTTTAATGGCAGATTTACACTCTCTGAACAACACAATGGATCCACGAGTTAAGCTGCCACAGCTATGATGGTTGGACAGTCTGGACACATTAGCTTCAACCAGGAGGCTCCAGGGTTTTTCACAGCTCATGTGTTAGGTCTGCTACCTGTGTCTGCCACCCTCTTGCTATTCCAGGCAGGTGTGGGCATTTCTTTGCTTCTTCTGTTTGAATGTACTCTTTGTTCTGTTTTCTAACAGCAATGAGGGAGTTAACCCCTCTTGGTGCTTACAGCCCAGCTGCAGCTTAAATAGCAATTACTCTCCTATTTAATTGAGCTGAGGATTGTCCTTCTTTGCCTCAGAATTGTTGTGTGTTTGATGTGTGTTTGCTTCAGACACCCAGCATATCAAGATTGCCTGTCTTTAGACTGTCTGTCTTTTGAGCCAGTATCTGTATCTGTTTATTTTGTATGTCCTTTGGCTTATGCTTTAGCCTCTGTGTAATTGTCCATTTCTGTCTAGTGTGTGCATCGTTCCTGTTTCTGTAGTAGTCAATTCTGTTCTGTGCTTTGTGTACCCTATCTTTGTTTCTTGTCAGGGATAGTCAGCCCCAAGGTTCCAGTGCAGGGCTGTTCTTTTCAGGAGACCTACCCTGCTTATAGACAGGGGTCTACCCATCATCCTGCTTAGCTAAGGGCAAATTACCCATCTGAGTTTTCCCTGCTTCAATACCTCTGACCACTGGGGTCAGCTGCCAGCCATACCAGGTCTGGTCTAAAAGCCAGGTTTGGTTGGTTAGCACAATGGGTCCATACCCAGAGCCCTAACACCAAAAAAACTGCATTCAAGCCAAGCTCCAGGCCAGGCTAAATAGTCCTGACAAATTACCCAAGCATGTCTCACCCAATACCCCTCCCTCCTGAGCCAGAAGACAGAGAAACACACACAAGGCTTGCAGCAGACTATCTAGAAAGAAAGTGATTACAGAATCACTGCAAGAATACCCAACCTTGGACCAACCACATATATTTATTTCACTCTCCACCACAGCAGGCAACACGACAACAACTTGTATGTCTCACCTTTCAACTTTTATACCAAAAACAGACACATGTCTGATGGGCAATATGTGTTCTACATTTCGACCAACATGCATAGTATCTGGTTATGCAAACCTTCAATATGGCTACTGTGACTGGGATTGAAACCACTCATTCAATGTCCACAGGGGCCATGACAGAGACTGTTACATAAATAGTTGCATAATACACATTAGTAGTACAAAATAAATGTCAGCAGTAATGCAATAATCATTAATACTGGTCGGGTAAAAATAAAAATAAGCTTCTAATATGACAGAATGGTAATAATGATATCAGCAATTTTATTAGCAAATAGTGATGAGCGAGCATTGCCCTTAGCGAGTACCTGCCCGCTCGAGACTAAAGGTTCAGGTGCCGGCGGCGGGCAGGGAGCTGCGGGGGAGAGCGGGGAGGAATGGAGGGGAAATCTCTCACTCCCTCTCTCCCCCCGCTCCACCCTGCTGACTGCCGCTACTCACCGCTCCCCCGTGCCGACAGCCGAACCTTTTTTCTCGAGCGGGCAGGTAATCGCTAAAGGCAATGCTCGCTCGAGCAATTGCCCTTAGTGAGTATGCTCGCTCATCTCTATTAGCAATACTTCTTGTTCTAAACATATCTGATTGTTTTAGTTTAGTCTTGTCACAGGTTGATAAATAAAATAAATAAATAAATCATGGTATTTGTATAGCGCCAACTTATTCCGCAGCGCTTTCAGGTAATTATTACTACCTGACTCACACTGGGATTGAAACTTGCAACCTTCAGGTCGTAGGTGAGAGCTTACACTCTGCGCCACATGACGCAGCATGTTTCTGAATTAGAACATCAGCAAAATAAGACATACAGCAGGTGAATAAATATGATTATTATAACCTGTTCCTTACATTATCTATGCAAAATGTACCTACTGGTAAAAAACCTGCTGTTGTACTAACACAAAGTTAGTTCCTGCCTACTCTGGCTCAGATCTTCTTTAACAGGGTTGTCCAAGGCATAGAATGTCTGTACAAATAGCTCGCCATGCAACAAATAAGTATGTACTCACTTCTCCCCGCTCCCTCTGTGTCCGGTGGTGCTACTAATTTTTAAATATCTTTCTATCACTAACTTTTCTTCCGTTTTTAGTTTTATTCGGTGTAAAAAGCTAAAAAAATGGTTACATTTATAGCTTATTTTTAAAATTAGTATATAAATGCTAAAATAAAATACAGGAACCGGTTCCTCGTTTTGTTCCAGACGTTTTGATAGACTATGTATAGTCTGGGATTACAAGACGGATATGACGACGGTTTTGTTTGGTGTCAACGGTGGGTCGTTTTCTTTTATTTATATATATATATATATATATATATATATATATATATATATATATTCTGTAATTTTTTTAAACTTATTTTGTAACTATTTTTTTTTAACATCTTTGTTCCCCATGAAGTCATATAAGACCTCAAGGGATCATTCAAAATGTCATTTTTGTTTTTTATTCCACACGTTTCGACTGTAGCTGTGGCATGCATAGGAGCAGCATCCATAGGAGCCCCAGATACAGGGAAAAACATCACCCTGTAGTAACAGTAGTCACTAACAAAGTTGATCTCGGTCTGCTAGGACCCTGCATCTCTGCCTTGACACGGGGCACCATGTGGTCATGAGAGTGCCGTGTCGAATAGCAGTAGTATGACTTCCGCTTTCTTTCTTCACCATATAGTGCTCATTGAGTGCTATGTAGCCTGTATAGGAGACGGCAGAAGCAGCTAAAAACCACTTCGCCTTCTCCTCCAGGTCCTCGGCTGAGTCTAACCGCCAAGGACCTGACCTGCTCCTGCTTACTTGCAGTAGCTTTAATCCCACGTTGTATTTTTACCATCAACTGGGATTAAAGCCCTGGACCAAGTGCCATAAATCTACTGTGCTTAGTCCTAAACGGGTTAAAAGAAGAATTCCATATCAAACACCAGGTATTACAACAGCATGTGTCCACATTGCCATTTAGCATGTATCCACGTAAAGTTTGTAATAAAAAAATGGTCAAGAAACAATGTCAAACAACGAGAACTTCTTTTTGTTATTGTTTTCTTGTTGTTTGCCATTGTTTCTTGACCCGTTCCACCTTAGTATTTCTTCTAATAAACATGAGCCTTTACATCACTTTTCTCAACAGCCATTAGTATCCTACATCACCTTTCTAAATAAACTCTAGCATTTACATATTTGCCCAACTACACTAGGTTAAACTTTTTCATCCCCCTTACACATATCTTATGTGCACAGAAGAATTCGTACACTAATCAATGAATGGACGGGTGCGGTATGATTCCAATGGATGTCTATGGGACATGATGTGGCCCTATAGTATATATAGCATCACCTACAATAGTAAATCACGTATACTCAGCCATACTTGCACTTAGTAAATATGAGCAGCTCGTGTTGTACTAAGCCTCAGCAATGTTGAATGTTCTTTTTCCCATAAGATATTTATCATGCGCTTTGATTTGGCTCCAGAATTCCCTCAGCTGGCGTTTGCTCGCAAAGAAATAAATAAAATAAAAACCTTATGTTTTTTGCTTCTGCTCCTTGCCATATAAAATAAGCAGCTTGTCCTGAACTTATGTTACTGTCACTTCACATTAATTTCAGATGAAATGCTTGCTGCTCCGTTCCTTGGCTTCTGATTTCATTGGTGTGTAAGGCTGTTTGAAAGATTAATGTCACATTGCAAGTGTTGACATATGACCAAAGTGGGACAGAGAAAGCGTAATCATTTTATTTTACCCTTCAAACTTGGGTCTATGTATATTATTTATGAACCTTAATATGTATCTTTTGACATTGATGTGTCAGTGAGCTGGGACCCCAATGAGTGTCTGCATAAAGTATACTATGGAACTCAAAGGGGCTTCATTTGACAGGGATTTCAAAAATCCAGGAATCTCCAAACTAGCATGAAGGTACACAATTCCTTCTGATAGCAGTTCTTTCTGGTGATTGATGGAGTTTGCAGTTCACAGGCTCCCATTAACTCTACAGTTTGATGTATCATTGACAAGTCAGAACACAGCTAAAGGTGTTTTATCGTATTTTGTAACTAAAGATCAATCATTCTGCAACAAAAAGTTAAACAACTTTCTAATGTACTTTGTTTTTTCCATTTTGCACACTTTGCAAAACCTCTGCTTGCAGTTAGAGAATTGATTGCTTGCTTTCAGAGGCTGAAATCCTGTCCTGATTATATGCTGTTCACAAATAGTTTTGGAAAGATTTTATTAATATTGTCCCAAATGTAGACAGATTAAAATTAGACCAGGCAGAAGATACGTCAAATGTATCAGTGTCTGATGCTGTGTGATAGATCAGGCACCAGGAGAAAGCTGGGATGGGGGACAGGGAAGAATGTGCCCCCCCAGACCAGGCCCCCAGTACAGTAGATGTTTAGGCCCGCCTGGATTCCGCTCTTAAGAGCTGGTCTATTAGTACAACTTACATTATCCATATTACATGCAGTGCACACACATATGTACAGGACCCCCTCTAAGCCCCCAGAATGCCAGCGGCTAATATAGCTTACATGATCTTCCTTATGCACACATACAGGACTAGGACTGCCATCCAATGATGTGGACTAGGTCTCACAGCGCACAATTCTGGTGCTGCACTCTGAGTGATGGAGCTGAGCTGCATGAGGAAGATCATGTAAGCAATATCAGCCGCAAGCGTTGCAGGGCCACGGAGGGGTCCAGCATGTGTGTGCACTGCATGCAATGAAGATAGTGTAAGCTATACCAGCAGCCATAGCTCCAGGGCTACAGAGTAAGTCCTGTATTACCTGGTCACAGAGCGGAGCCCTATAACGAACGGGAGCCACAGAGGGAGGTATTAATTGTAAGACAGAGCTGGTCCTATTACTTAGTGGGAGCACAGCAGAGGCACTATCAGTTAGTGGGACTATAGAGGGAGCACTATTACTTAGTGCTGCCATAGTGAGCACATTATTATCAGTGTAACAGAAATGCTGTGGATTTTCTGTAGCAGAAAATCTGCTGCAAAGATTTGTAGCATTTTCACATCAAAAACTGCATAAAAATCACCACTGTTGATGCAGATTGTGACTCAGATTCAAGTGTGAATCTGCAGTTGATTTTAGCCCACACACAATGGCGCTCCGATCGCCTCTCAATACTCAAGCGCTCACTGCAGGCACACTGTTTCGGTAATGCTACTGAGCACTGCAATCTTTCCCCTTGGTGCAGACAGCCCACTTCCCATCACCTGACCAGCGAAGACAGCAGTCAGCAGCATTTGCAGGTGATGGTGTGCCTACAGTGGGGTACTGAGTATCCAGAGGTGAGAGGAGCGCTGTTGTGTGCAGGCTGTTGTGGAAATGCTGCAGATTTTGTGCAGCAGAAAATCTGCTGCATTTCTGCTATGTGTGACGCCGTAAAGTAGAACATGCTGCGTTCTTTTTTGCGCCTGCGTATTACACAATAACTGAGCGCTAATGTGAGTGTATGCGTAATCTTATGCTCATGTGAGCCCGGCTTAAGCCTGCTATGTTGTAAAAGCTGTTTTATTTATTTATTTTCAGATAGTTTTAAATACATTATTTTAAATAGGGGCGGAGGGCCAGCAAATTTTATTTTGTTGTGTGTCCCCCTTAGTTCTTTGTATGCCCCTATGTCTACTCTCAGCCTCCTAACCTCATAAATCCGTATCATGCTGTGAGTTCAAGTTAGGGTGGGAGACTCATCTGTAAAATGCACCAATAATACTCTTGTCTGAAACTGACCATATAGAGAAGAAATATAACTCTTGGCTCTGATGCTGTTTTTCTGTTATGAGCTTGGTTCTGGTGCTTAATTTATGTAATGAGCTGAGTTGTGCTGCCATATTTATGCACTGAATTTGGTTGTGGTGCTGTATTTGTGTACTGAGCTTGGTTATGGGACTATATGTATGTATATTTATGTACTGAAGTTATTTCTGTTGCTGTATTTGTTATGAGCTTGGTTCTGGTGCTGTATTTATATTCTGAGGTTGGTTCTGCTACTGTATTTCTGTTTTAAGCTTTGTTCTGGTGCTGTATTTATGTATTGGGTAGATATAAATGAAAAGTTCTGTTCGGCCAGCTCATCGAATTTTGGAAAAAAGTTAAGTACAGTCCGAATTAGTTCAAATTAAACCAATCATAATGATCCTGGTATAACGGTGGCTCTTCTCATGTGGCCCAGCAGTTCGAACTCTTGCCTTGCAGTGCTAGAGTGCTTGGTTCAAATTTGACAACATCTGCATGAAGTTAATATATGCAGATGTTGATGGATTTGAATCTAGGACCCTAGCATTCTGTTTATCTGTCCATTGGGTAGACCCTGTGAATAGCTACAGAGTCACTTCCGGTTGTACAGATGAGTTTCCGGATGTGGCAATATGTACTACTGTGGGTAAAAGGGTTTTCATAAAGACAGACCTTTTTTTAAACCGCTGTCTTCTGGGTTCAGAAGCCGCCAGCAATTACTTTTTTTGCTGGGGAAATCTGCTACAACAGGTAAAATGTAGTGTTGCTTGCTGACCCTTCAAATGACTGACAAACCAAGTAATACATAAACGATCATGATCTTCTTGGAGAATGGTTACTCTTTATTGGTGACTCTGAATTCTGGCCATAGGGGAGAGGCATGAGGAGCGATGTACCCTCTTTGATGTCCATATGCCCTAATGTGGCAGTTGTCTTCATAAGTAGACTTTCATTAAATTGGTTTTGTCATTACAACAAAACCCCATCCACCCACTGGGCCCGGCCTAAAATAAAAAAGAGGGCATACTCACTTGTCCTAGAGTCCCAGGATGCAGCTAAGGGCTGCCTCCGGTACTGGTGGCGACTTCCAGGTAGATGGCCTGGTGGTGTCCAAACCATCTACCGTGCATACTTACAGGAGTATGCCTTTAAAAAACAGAGCTTTGCTTAATGTTACAATGTTTCTATTATTGTTACTTATTGGATATACCATTTATGAACATCAAACGAATCCAAATTAAATAAAGATATTATAACACAAACTAATTTATTACAGAACTCACACAATACATTGGGTAAATAATAACTCTATTTGTTCTATCTATTGCATTCTGACTCTTTTGGTGAAGTAACGTTATTCTGTGCTGCCCACAACGGAGAGAACATGACTGTGATGAATGCATCATGTCACGAAGAGCATGGCAGGCAAACACTCCAGAATAAGTACTGCTGACACCAGGTGCCGAACGTCTCATTTGTTTTGCTAAAACAAATGTCAACTAAAGCTGTTCTGTCAGTTTTGGGCATTTGAAAATATTTTGTATGGTGCTCTCTGTTTCTTTGTGAATGTGGAAAGCAATTGTGCAGGTATTGATTCCCTACTAATAGCTCTTGGCTCTGGTGCTTGCAATCTTTGACCATGGCTGCCTCTGTTCAGATGATGTTTGCTGAAAGCATGTGGGTCCAGTTTAGTAATTAGGAATAGTAAACAGGTAAAATAGAGCACTTGGCTCAGCATTCATTCCATACCTGCCTCTCTAGCAAGTTATTCCAATGACTAAGTGGTGTTATTAATTGTTATTCTTACTGTCAGAGTAATCACTTAATTTAGGTAATACTCAAAGGGTATCGCAGTCTTATCAATCATTTCTGCCAAATTAAACGGTGCATTGGAGAAGAATACAGCATGAAACAGGCAGGTGGTGTTTCAAGATTCGCGTCCTCCTCTGAAGCTCTTTATTGAGTAAAAAGTATATATAGAAAAACACCCTGTAGCACAAGCTGATCATGAGCAGACACCGCCCAGTTGTCATCCAGTCATTGTACAACAGATGGGATGGGTTTCCCACAGCTCCGCAATAGTCATCAAATTATTCTAAAAGTTACAATTGATGTGTCAATTACATTATCTCAAATTTACATGTGAACATATAAAATTACTAAATGCTAATGTTGCTAAAATTGCTAAACATTATCTCAGGCTTGCTGTAAACATATATCTATATATATTAAGGTGAAAGCCGTCACTGACTAACTCCCTCACTCACTCACTGACTGACTCGCCACTAATTCTCTAACTTCCGGGTGTCGTACAAATATGAAATTCGGCACGACCATTCTTTAGGTCCTAAATAGGAAAAGTAAAGGGGTCACAACTCGATTATTCAATGCAAATTGCAAAAGTAAGTGCACCTCTATGTAATGAAACTTCCCAGTGTTGTATATGCGTGAAATTTGGCACAACAATCTAACTGACCTCCGTGTGTATATACTGAGGAGAATCTACCTCACCTCTATGTGTGTATACGGAGGAGAATCTACCTCACCTCTATGTGTATATACTGAGAACAATCTAACTGACCTCTATGTGCAGTATATGTGCATATACTGAAAGGCTGTAATGTACATAAAGAAGTGGCCATGGACTGCAGGGATGGAGCATGCCTTTAAGGCTAGGAAAGGGCTGCAACCTCCAGTCTGGGCCTAAATTTGAATAAAATAGGATATTACCCTCAGGCTTCTTTCACATGAGCGCATATCGGCCGGACGTTTTCACGGCTCCCGATATGTGCTGTGATCTGATGCATTGGATTCCAATGCATCAGATCACATGGATGTATTTGCCACACGTAAAAACGCCCGGCCGGCCAATATAGCGCCGAGCGTTTTAACGTTGAGCCCAAAACATAGTTCTGGAACTATGTTTGGGCTGGAATATGTCGGGCCGCTGCATGGGCTCCTATGGGAGCCCATGGCAGTGACCATAGGTGGGAGGGAGTTTAGCAGTGTGGCTGCTAAACTATCTCCCTTTGTTCTCCTCCCCTTCCCCGTGCAGGCTTACCTCTCCTCCACACTCGGTCTCTGCAATGGGAGGGGGTGGGGTAGGGATAAGTGCCGATCTGCCCCGCTTCCTCCCATTGATGGCTATGGACAAGGGGCGGGACGTGGGCAGAGCTAAGCACCCACCCTCTCCCCACCCCTTGTCCATAGCCATCAATAAGAGGAGGTGGGGCGGGCCGGCGCTTAGCTCCACCCCGTCTCACTCCCTCCCATTGCACAGATCCAGCAGAGAGGAAGAAAGGATAAGCCTGCGATGGGAAGGGAGGGGAAATGGGAGATGGCCTGATAAGGTCGGCACATTTGCGCCGGCCTCACCAGCCCATATGAACGGGCGCACAAGCACTTGATTTGTGCACCCGTTCACCATTTTTTTTGTCCCCAACATAGCGTTTATCGGCCTGCCGATATGCGCTCATTTGAAAGAAGCTTGAAGGGTAAAAAGTGAGGAGAGTGGGAGGTGTGACACATTCTGCAAAGGGACATCGGTACCTGCAGCTTGAGGAGAATCTAACACTCCTCTATGTGTATACATATTTTATTCCTCGGTTCCTCTGAAGTTACCATGACTTCATAAAAATTTTCTGTGCGAACAACAGGTAAACACCTGTACCAAATTAACACGGGCGAAGCCGGGTATATCAACTATCTTATCTAAGACTTGTGCAGGGAACACATATAGTGCTAGAGCCTCACCCAACCTCACCCACTGCTGACTTCTGTGTTTGACTGCTTTTACATATCATAATAATGAACCATGAAATAAAAAAATTTGTAAATACTATTACAGGTTTCTCTTACATAACTATTGTGTGTAATGTCCATATACCCCAGCACAGCTGAACATGATTTTTAAAGGAAGTTGGTCACTTATTTTTTGTGCTTTAAACTAGAGATGAGCGAGCACCAAAATGCTCGGGTGCTCGTTACTCGGGACAACATTTTCGCAATGCTCGAGGGTTCGTTTCGAGTAATGAACCCCATTGAAGTCAATGGGCGACCCGAGCATTTTTGTATATCGCCGATGCTCGCTAAGGTTTTCGTTTGTGAAAATCTGGGCAATTCAAGAAAGTGATGGGAACGACACAGCAACGAATAGGGCAGGCGAGGGGCTACATGTTGGGCTGCATCTCAAGTTCCCAGGTCCCACTATTAAGCCACAATAGCGGCAAGAGTGGGCCCCCCCCCCCGCACTGTCAGCGTAAAGATCGTTCTCCTCTGCCATACAGCTGTGGCAGAGAAGAACGATGTTTGCCCATTGAATTCAATGGAGTCAGCAATACAGCAGGTTCCACTGAAAGCAATGGCCTGCCGGCGTGCGCAGGGAAGAATTGTCGGGAAGGGCTTAAATATATAAGCCCTTCCCTGCAATTCATCCAGAAATGTGTTACAATAAAAATATATACCGGCGTATAAGGCGACGGGGCGTATAAGACGACCGCCCAACTGTCACCTTATACGCCGGCAATACAGTGGAGCAAAGAATAAAAATCATTACTCACTTCTTCTGACATTCTGCGCCGCTCCTGCAGGCTGTCGCTCCCTCCTGGTCCACGGCAGAGCATTGCTTTCTGGACGCAGGGCTTGAAATCCCCGCCTCCAGAAACACAGCCAATCACAGCCATTCAATGACATCATTGTCATTGGCTGTGATTGGCTGAAGGCACGTGTGTTTCTGGAGGCGGGGATTTAAAGCCCTTCGTAGAGAAATCAATGCTCTGCCGGGAACCAGGAGGGAGCGACAGCCTGCAGCAGCGCCGCAGAACGTCAGAAGAAGTGAGTAATGATTTTTATTCTTTGCTGCACTGTATTGCCGGCGTATAAGGTGACAGTTGGGGGGTCGTCTTATACACCCCGTCGCCTTATACGCCGGTATATATTTTTATTGTAACACATTTCTGGATGAATTGCAGGGAAGGGCTTATATATTTAAGCCCTTTCCGACAATTCATCCCCGCGCACGCCGGCAGGCCATTGCTTTCAGTGGAACCTGCTGTATTGCTGGCTCCATTGAATTCAATGGGCAAACATCATTCTTCTCTGCCATAGCTGTTACAGCTGTGGTAGAGAAGAATGATTTGTCTTCTATATGTTCTCAATGGGGTCGGCGCTGCTGCCGCCGGCCCCATTGAGCGCATATAGAGAAGAGAACAGAAATCGCAGATCGCACATAGGTGCGATCTGCGATTTCTATGGCCTTAAGAAGGACCGTTGGGGTTCTTGAAACCTAAAATACTCCTAACGCTCTCCCTATAGCAGCTCCGGCACCAACAGCACTTTCCCTGAACTATGTCAGAATGCATCTGTGGCGAGCCGCGGTAGGGCAGATTTTAATACTCGGGTGACACCCAATCTCGCCAGCCACTCACTGCAGGGGGGTGATATAGGGCTTGAACGTTGCAGGGGGAAGTTGTAATGCCTTCCCTGTCTTTCTATTGGCCAGAAAAGCGCGCAAATTTGTCAGGGAAGAAAATGAAAGTAACCCGAACACCGTGTGGTACTCGTTACGAGTAACGAGCATCTCGAACACCCTAATACTCGAACGAGTATCAAGCTCGGACGAGTATGCTCGCTCATCTCTACTTTAAACCAAATGTACTATACAATGTGTGATGCTAAGTGGAATCCATAGATACGTTTATTTCCGTTCTGCATTCCAGATATTAATCTTTATGTTTATCATTTGACTATCTGATGGGTGGACCACCGCTGCCTTCGGTCTTGGCTTCTCCCTCCCCAGTGCTTGAAAAACCACTGCTTTCCATCCCTAATGACATCTACATCTCTGCCAGCTGGAGACATCACAGATTCCATTATCACTGTGCTTTTGCTGCACTGCTGCCGCATGCAACTAATCTGCAGTGTTTTTGAAAAATGCTGTGGATGTCTATTCATGCTGCAGATTTACTGTGGATTTGCTGCAGGTATTCCTCTGCAAAATCCCTGCAGTGATTCCACCATGTTGGCATTAGAGGCATACTGCTCCCTTACTTTCAGAGGTAAAAATTAACAACATAGTAAGAAAACTTAGGGAAAAGTCAAGTGCCTATCTATATAAAGGGAAATTGTTGGTGATTTTATTTACATTTTCCATGTTAAGGGTATGATCCCATGGGATGGAAATGCTGCAGAATTTTTGCAGGGGAAATTCTGCAGCATTTCCCCAGCCAAAATGGAGTCAAAATCCATTTTGACTCAAAATCAGCTGCATATCTGCAACTGATTTCTGAAGATTCTGCAGCAATTCTGTCCTGTTGGAACATACCCTGAAAGCGTTTTCTAAGTTATAGTTCACCTCTCCTTACTCACGCTATGTCCAGCAGCATTGCTTCGGGTCTCCCTTGTGATGTCATGTTTACAAGCTGTCCCAGTCTGTTAATGGGACATCATAGGCACTGCAGCCAATAACAGAGCTTAGTTCGCGATTGCTGAGCTCTGTTATTGGCTGCAGCACCTGTAATGTCCTGTAAACCTGGGCTAAACTGTAGCCTGTAAAAAACGCAGGCATGGAGGACTGAGCACCGGCACTGTAGCATCTTCCAGCACCAGATAGGAGCCACGGGTGTAGTACCCTTGCAGGTCACTAAAGAGTAGTCAGGATAGCCAGTCTCTGGTTGCTGTGCAGATGGAAGAGGCAGGTAGCATTGTCAGAAGGAAAGCTAGAAGTCGTTATCAGGAAGTTTCAGGTCGCTTGTTGTAGAGAAGGCGAGGAGGAGCTTGATCACAGCTGTAACCACAATAATCACGCGCTTGTGCAGTGGCAAGGTCAGGATTTTATAATGAGCCTAATTAGAAGCAAGGCAGGGCCAGGACAGGGAGGCAGGAACTAGTTTAACAGGAGCATGGAATAAGCCTAGGTTCAGCAGGGAAGCTTGTCCAGCAAGCTGGATAGTTCACTGGGGAGAAGCACTGTCCGGAGAACAGGAGGTCCCAAGTTCGAGTGCTGACAGGCGCAGGACACAGCGAGAGTGGGGAAATTTGATTATATGACTTTTTAATTATGCATGAGAAAGGAGTTTTACAGGTAAGTTGTAAATTCATTTTAGGAGAGCATAGTCTATAATCAGTTTGAATTTTCTGCCTAATAGGTAATATTGGAAGGCTTCCAGAGCCCATTTAATAGCCAATGCACTCATTCTTCACGTTGCCATAATTTTTCTAACTTTAGTTTACGACTTAACTATAAAACCAGATGCTCCACTCCATCACTCGCTTGGGTTAAGACTGCTCCCAGTCTGTTGCTGGAAGCATCCATTTCCACTTTAAAGTATTTTCTAAAATCTAAGGTCATCAAGAATGGTTTAGAACACAGGACACGTTTCGGGATCTGAAAGGCGATTTCAGCCTCTGAACCCCATTTGATTAACCTGGAACCTTTCCCTTTTGTCGTTTTAGTCAAAGGGACCATATTATCTATAAATTAGGAATAAACCATTGATAATAACAAATAATTTCCAAGAAGGATTTCACTTGTTTCTTGGTAGCAGGACGGGGCCATTCTGGTTCTGTAATAATATCATGTTTAATCATCAAGGTTCGGCCTGGCTTCTCTGAAAAGAGTTCTCTGTTCTGGAGGACTAACTTACTAGCCTCCTTCTTTTGTACATCAGATAACTCTTCAACAATCTTAACCTCTAGTACCGGCCAGTCACTCATAGACAAAGCCAGTTTCACAGGCAAAGATGGATGATCTTTCCAAGGTTTGAGTACATTTATGTGGTAAACTTGTTCTGGTTTTCTTTTTCCTGGTTGATATACTTTATATATCACAGCAGTCCCTTTTCTTTAATTTCAAATGGTCCCTGCCATTTGGCTAAGAATTTACTTTCTACGGTCAGAATAAGGACCAACACTCAATTTCTGGGCTCAAAAATGCATAGTTTGACCTCTCTACCATAACTCGTCTTTTAGGCTCATTGAGCCTTTTCTGTGTGCTGTTTAGCAATAGGCATAACAATTGAAATGTGATCATGCATTTGGGAGATACCTTTCACAACAGTTTTAAAAGGAGCAGTTTGTCCTCTCAAACCTTTTTAGCAAAATCTAGAAGACCTCTAGGCCAACTTCCATACAGCAATGCAAAGGGTGAAAACTCCATGGATGACTTGGGCACTTCTCATATGGTAGTAGGAAATCCCAATCTTTTTCATTCTCGTCGACCACCTTTTTAGCATATGCTTTAAAGTTTTATTAAATATTTCTACCAACCCATCCTATTCAGGGTGGTAAACAGCCATGCATAATTGCTCTACTTTAAATAGCCGGCAGAATTCCTTCATCTCTCTTGGCACGAAGGGAGTCCCCTGGTCAATGAGTATTTCTTTGGGAATACCCCACAAACGAATAACCTGGACTAAGTCCATTACAATCACTTTGGAAAACGTATTACACAAAGGAATAACTTGAGGGTATCGGGTAGCGTAATCCACTATTGCCAAAATATGTTGGTGAACCCAGAAGGACCTCACCGATTTCGCTGACTAGATCTATTTCTACATGTTGAAAAGATACTTCAATAATTAATAGAAGGCATAGGTACGAGACTACCACAATAGTGAGGCCTTGGGCTACAAATTTGACAGCTTGGGCATGACTTACAATATTTCTTGACATTTCCATGTACACCTGGCCAAGATAACCTTTGTAATAATAGGTTTTCTAGACCCCCAAATATGATCATGAGCCAGATCCAGAACAGTTCTTGGGACAATTAACAGTTGCACCGTATTGTCCTCTTTCTTAACCATCTGGTACAATAAACCATTTTCCAGCATTACATATGAATAAGTCAGATTCAAATTAGATTCTACAGGTACACCATTGATTGCTTTCATATCTTCCCTTGCCCTGGAAAAGGTAGGTTTCCTCAGTTGAACATAGTCAGGCATTTCTCCACCCGCGAAAAGTCACACTGCATAGGCTCTGACATGATAAGAAAGTTGGCCACTAAATGGCCAAAGTCCCAACAACAGTAACATCTTCTTAGATTCTGATTTGGAATAACCATATGTCCTTGAGTCCTTACTGAGTCTCCAACCTCATCATCATCACTTACTGACTTTTCAACCTTCCCAGTATCCTGGCACAGTCTTACTGCGGACTCCCAAGGTCCCGGTCTTGCGTGGGCTGCAGGAAAACTGCTAAGTGGGTCCCAACAACCCCTCAGCCACTGAATACGGTTCCACTAGATCTACCAGCTGATCAGCCATTTTGGGATCTCCATTACTGACCCACTTTTTCAGCACTGGTGGTAGTGCTCTCATGTACCGATTGAGGACAATCAGCAGTCACAGATGCAGCAGCAGCACCAGAGCTGCAGGCAGGATGTGTATAATTCCTGTTATTTTGATGCATGGCTGGCGGGCTATATAAAATGAGGCAGCAGGACGGGTTTGGCCTACTGGCCTTGTGTTTGACATGTGAGATCAGCATGTTTGACAGCAGTTTGATAGTTTATAAAAGTAACTAATTTGTTGCCATGGTACAATTCATGTGAATATCCTTTAAGCTACAGCCTTACTTTTCTCTTCCCTTTTTGGCTTTAAGGGTATGTTCACACTGCAAAATCCAACGTGGATTTTTGCGCATAGATTCCACATCTAAAAAATCTGCACCAAATTCCCTGTGTGGATACCCTGTTTTTTACATGGGTTTTCTATTTCTTGAAGTCAAAATACAAGAGCATTTATTTTTGCTTAAGTCATTTTAGAGTAGCTTAAGCCTAGATGCATTGTGCCTTGGGAACTGCTTTCATAATGCTAGTGCGTTAGAGATATATTAAGACAAAGACACATGCAAAATTTACTTTCGCAGCATCTTTAATAATGTATGACTGTCCATAAACTCTACATTTGATAAAAGCCAGGGGAATGCACAAAGTTACTGTTCGTGTTTTAACTTGGCAGCCTAAAGTATCTAAGATCAGTGTGTGGTAAATAACCTCACTGACCTCATATGCTTAGCGAGACCATATAAGTAGATTGTCAGTGCCACTGCAGTACATCTCCAACAGGCGTCGAGCAGTTCTGTCACAAAAAAGAAGACCCTTTCTTATGACTCAAAGGGGGAAATTTATTAAGAACAGCGTTTCAATACCGGTCTTGAAGGAGTTGTCCGAGTTATGCAAAGGGCATCTCAACAGGTCCCCCGTGATGTGAAATAACAAAGCAGCTGATACTCGCCTCTCCCTGCTCATCCCTGGCCGGAGCTCTGGTTCTTCTTGCTGATATCATCTTTACAGGCTGCAGTCAGCCTGAGTCGTCTCCAAATAAGCTGCTCTAGCCAATAACAGCTTTGGCTGCAGTAGCATGTTTATGGGATGTCATAGGCTGACTGCAAGCTGTAAAGAAACAGCATGGCAAAGACCCGAAGCTGCCGGCTGGGAAGAGGTATTAGCTGCTTTGTTATTTTACACCATGGGGGACCCATTGAGATGCCCTTTGCATAACTCGGACAACCCCTTAATAGAAAGGGGTAATAGAGGGGCTTGGATTATTATAAGTAGATTGATTCGATGTTCGTTATGCGAACATGAAATGTTTTGAAAAATGGTCCTCTCTCCCTGCTCTCATTCTCTTCTTCCCCTTTTCTTATTCCTATGGGCACTAGCTTTCTCATTTGGCTGTGGGAGTCCAGTGTACCATCTTTGTTGCTCCTCTCCTCTGCAGCCTCAGCTACCTGCACCTCCCGTCCTCTCTGAAGCACTCTGGGTGCCATTTTTTGAATGGGCTCTGTGGGTATGTCACTGCCTCACCACTCTTCTCTGCACACGTTCCCTCGGCACTCCTCCTATGCAGGAGATGGGGGGACCAGGAAACCCTCTTACCCTGCTCATATCGCAGGGAATCCCCTGAGCCCGCTGTCCCTGGCATCTTCGGCTGGTCTGCTTCCACAGCACGAGTCTCCAGCTCTCCTCCATCAGCCCGCATCAGGAAGAATTTCGTTATCTGCCCTGGTCCTTTCTTCATGGTCCGCTTCCCTGGCATCTTCTTTTCTTCTCCTTCTGTAGTGTCCCAGAGCAACATCCTTGTCCCTTCCATAATTGTCATACATGTATTGTCTTATGTAGATGCACTGTGCCAGGACCGGTGACATATAGATAACGTGGACTATAGGGCCGTATTGTTCTTGCGTGTTTTTTCCTCCCAACCTCTGAGCTTTTGCCTGTAACTGCTGCCGTAAATGATACCTGTAACTACCTGTTTTTGCACAAGTTTAATTCAAGTAAAGTATACCAGGTCTCAACCGTTCCTGAGGTTCCGAGGCACGATACACAAGTCTTTGTGTTTATTACTCAACCGTATAGAATAGCTGTGTGGGAACAGTGGCGTCACAACGTGATATATACTTCTACAAACATTCCCCCTTGTGTTACCACTCGGCAACAACGTGACAAGAACTAGGCCTCTGGCCATACCCACAGTAAGTGGAATTGTAGTGCTATTTCTTTATTTTAGCACTTTCCTGTAGCTTCTTGGGTCTTTCTATCAGCGGAGCTCACTCTCTAGTGTCTGCTCCTGTTGCCATCCAGCCCATGCACCCTCAATATAGCAACTTTGACTTTGACTGACAGGTCACTTAATATATCAAAGAAAAATGTAATGATTTTATGGCGGTGGTGAAGATGTCACAAATCTAAAGATACCAAAATCATCCACCCAAGGTCACGCAAACAGGTCAAAGTGTGGTGCAAGAAAAAGCCTGTAAGCTTTTTTATATTCGATTGTAATGAGCTATTGGCCCCTCCTTCACCTATGATGTTACTGAAACCTGAGAACCGCAGTACCACACGAGTCCTTGTCAGAACACTAAATGAAAATTAGAAAGTTGTTCACTACCTTAGCTTCATCACATGGGAGGTGATCAAGGCTCCAGTGTCCTCTGTTGGATTTTACCTGTGGATATGTAATGGCACGTGTGAAATTAAAAAAAGCATATCCTTTTTATACTGACACATCCGCTTCTTTATCTTTTCCTTGCAGAAAGAAAAGCTTTTCTGTGTGCTTGTCAGAACACATCCGGTAGTGGCCGGTCTGACTCAGCATGTGACAGTAGGGAATTTAAATCACCGCATAGCCAATTTAAGCTATTTGTAATTTGTGTATATGGCAGCATATACCAGACTTTATCTTTTTGATTCCTCACTGTCATAGGTTGTATCATACATTGATAGTGTAGGGACTTGTCAAAATTCTTGATCAGTGAGGATCCGGTGCTAAGAACCTCACTGATCGCGGAGTGCTGTGCCAGTTCGGCTGTTATTAGCCATCAGTGTATGTATTCAATAGACTTTCTATGGATCCCGTACACCGTACCGAGTATGGACAGAAGCGGCTCATCTGAGGACTTCTGTCCTTTCATTTTAGTGATCGGTAGCAGTCTCATCACTAAAACCCCCTTCTGACCTTTCACTATGAGATGTCAGAAGTTTTATTTTACAGCTTTGTTACACCCTAACTACAGTGTATTTTAATGCTGTAAATCGAGTTTTCACAATGTGCCACTCGTGTTAATGATAGCTATATCTGTATCCTTGTACTAATTGCCAGAATGGGTATTGTTTGACAAATATACTTAACACTGTAATGCCCCATTCAGACGGAATGAGCTGTCGGGGAAACAATGCCGGACAGCGCTTCCTGAATGATGTGCACTCCCATGCTGTTACACAGGAGCGAGTATCGCTGGCACCGCTGAAAGCGCTGCCGGAATGGAGGCAGGGCAGGCCCTGGAGTGCTCTCCACTCGCCCGCCTCCGTTCACTTTAAACAGACAGTCGTTCAGAAGTGAATGACTTCTGTTTACACAGACGGCTCGTCATTCAGTTTTCTGCATGACAAACTGAATGACAGAACAACTCTTGTTCAGTCGCTGCATGCATTTACACGGGACGACTATCGCTCGAATTCCTGCGGGAGCGCGGGAATTGGAACAATTCTGAACTATAATAGTCCTGTATAAATGGCCATTAAGCCCTTGTAAGCAGAGTCCTCTCTACTTCTGTATTAATTTGTTAATCATTTTGTGGATGCTTACTGTTCTTGTTTTATTTATATAAGGCCGCCTTCACATCTCCTTTTGGAGGTTCTGTTGCAGATCCGACAGCATACCGAAAAAAAATAGCACGCATTCAGCGATTCTTTTTCTGGTAAAAGGCCAAGCAGTTGAGAAGAAACCAAGCGGACCCCATTATAGTCAACTGGGTCCATTTGGCACTGCTCGGTTCCGTCATAAGACAAATCTGTTCGGTTAGGGAATTCACCTTCCTTGATGCCTGAACGGAACAGGAAAATTGAACGCTTGCTGCAGATGTGAAAGCAGCCTAATGTGTCTACGTATTTGTATCTTATAGTATCTAAATAGTAGCTATAGCTTACACATAGTGCAATGCATGTAATTTAACCCCATCCCACAGTTGTACAGAGACCCTTACAATTAATAGTGCTGTAAAAATAAATAATAATAGAGACGAACCAGAATTTTCCCAGAATTATGATGACTGTCTCATGCACATGAAAGGAAATAATTTATGATCATTTCACTTACGTTTTTTCTCATCTCCCCATGATCTATCTGTCTCCTCTATTGAGTCATTATTCTTTCAGGCAATATCCCATTTCCAGCTTGCTGATTCCAATGCTATAAAAAAGGATTTAGTTAAACTCTACATCACTTTCATCTAATCAACGGATTTTAAATTAGTGTCTCATCTGATGCATTGAACTAAGCCAGTCCATGAAGCTCCTGTACTTAGATGGCAACAACCTGAATACAAAAGTGCATCAGGTATTTTATATCTTGTCCAAGTTTTTATATTACTGATCCCCAAAAGATTGTGAAACTTTCTGTTCCAAGTAGGGTATCGTTTCTCCTTACAGAGAGCACTATGTTTCTCTGGGAAATATGCAAATAGGTAGATGGAACAATACCTCTACACCGCCACCTATTGGCATGTAGTATTCCTGCAAGTCAATGTCAGACTTTTTAACAAGCCTTGTAACACTGACTGGAAATTGTAAGCCAAAGCCAGAATCTTCTCCAGAAGAAGATAACCATGCACAAACAGCTGTTTCGGGGTGATTGTCCAGAGGAGCATGGATGGACTTATAAGTCTCCTCAAACCTGACACAAGCTGATAAGGGACCAGCACCCTGAAATAGCTGACTGTGTATGATTACTCTGGCTTTGGCTCATAATTTTAAGTCATTGTTATAAAGCTTGTTAAAAAGTCTGACATTGGCTTGCAGGAATGCTGCCTTCCAATAGGTGGCACTTTCTGTTCCATAATGAACTCTTCTAAACAGTCATCTCATTATCATCACGGGCGAGATTACAATGAAGGACAGCACCTCTATTATAATGCTGGAGGTAGATAACACAGGATCACTCCATGAATAAGCAATAGAGACTGCTGAACTCCCTCCTCACTTCACAATGGCATTTGCACAGGTCACTAAAGCCCCATTTAGACGCGCCGATTATCGCTAAAAATTAGTTCAAACAATGCCATATGAGAGATAATCGTTGTGTGTAAATGCTACCCTTGTTTACTTTTCAGCTGAATGATGATTTAAGGTGAGCTTAAAATCCATCTTTCACTTGGAGAGTAGATAACACAGACCGCATGCTGTGCTCTGCACGGGAGTGGGAGATTTCATTGTATTTAGCCAACAGCCCATGCCAGAATAATGGAACTGTGTGCAGAGCTCAGACCACCTGCTGAGCTCTGCAAACAGCTCCAGGAGGCTCATTTACACGTAAATAAAGATTATAAAGTGCTAATGGGCATTAGTGTCCATTAGCACTTAATGCAAAACTATCGCTAAAACTGTCAATCTTTCAATCGTTTGAAAGATTAGCTTTGCGTATAAATGGGCCTTAAGCATGCCCACAGCACTCTCACATAGAAGTCAATAAGTTATTTATGGCTGAGGTTTATTATTTCCCTGTGGCTGCTGTAAAGCAAATCTCTGATGCTCAGCTCAGAGCAGCTTTAGGAAACAATCATCTTTTAATACAAAAGGCAAGTGCATCCATTGCAAGATTAGCAGATATGTTAAGGGTGGTTTCACATCTGCTATCGGGGCTCTGTTTTCCTGCTCCATTTGGGGAATTTGTTGGCCAAACGACTACATCTTATGACGAAACCGAACAGCGCCCAACTGACCCCATTGACTATAATGTGGTCTGTTCGCCTTCCGCTCAACTCCCCAGCTTTTAGCCGAAAAAAAAAAGCATGCAGCACTTTTTCTTCTGGTATTTTGTGCCCGATCTGCGACTAAACCTATGATGATTCCAGTGCAGATGTGAAACCACCCAAAGACGGCTACTGCTATAATCATATATGGAAAATGCAATAAAAATGAATTAGAAAATAAGTTTTATACTTCAACTATTTAAAAAAATGTGAAACATTTCCTCTAAGCATAGGGCCTTATTCACGCAAGCGATTTTAAGTGACTATTTATATGCAAAAAAACATCGCCCGAAAATGGTGACCACGGGAAGTATTGGATTCTAATGCATTCATTTACATGGGCGATTTTTGAGTGCGTAAAAAAATCACACTGTTAAAACGTCAAACCACCGACTATTTTCGGCCACCAATTTTTCGCAATTTTTCGCACCGCATCAAAAGATAGGTCTTGACCTATCTTTTGACTAAAATCGCTAGAGGCTCCCATAGACTACTATGGAAGCTGGAAAAAGGAGAGGGGGAGGGAGTTGTCTGGTGCTCGGAAACGAAGATAGCTGGCTCCGTTTAAGATTATTCTGACTGCTATTATGGCATTGGGAAGGAATTTTGGGGATTCCCTTAATCTCAGTGGGGTTGGAGGGATATCCCGACTGTGGTGAGAGAGGTTCCCCTGCAGGGGAGAAGAAGGAATCCCCCAGCAGCGCGATACCGGGGTTCCCCTACAGGGGAGAATATGGAAATCCCCTGCTGCTGAAGATTTCCTTATTTCCTTCTTTCCCCGATAAGGGGAGAGAGAGAAGGCGAGGCTATAAAGGTCATCCCAGGGATCCCCCCATAGCAAGGAGACGGGGTGGTGCTAGTCGGGTGGTGCTAAAGGGTGGTTTCCTCTAGCCCCGCATCGGCCCTGCTCTTGGGCGGTCCCTCTAGGATGCCCTATAGCTCTGCCCTCCTATCTTTCCCCATACGTGGATTCCCTCGCTCTCCCCTGCAGAGGAATTCCTTCTTTTCCCACTACAGGGAATTCCTTGCTCTCCACGACGGACGGATGTGCTGGTGTTCGGAGACAGCTGCACAGCAAGTTTAAAATGTCCCACTGTAAACTCCTGTTACTTCCTGCTGGGAAGAGGGGAAGACTTGTGTTGATGAAGGGAAACCCCAGAGAGACCCCTCATCCCCGCGGAGACTAACAGGAGCTTACAGCGAGACATTTAAAATGTGCTTCTGTGTTTAGCAGTTCGACAGAACTCCCTCCCTCCTTATCTCCTTTCATCTTCCATTCCGATTGTTTGGAAGTGTAAACTAAACAATAAGAATATTACCTAATCAACCCCTCCCCCTCACCCTTTTTATCCAGTTCCCATAGGAGTCTATGGAAATACTGCGCATTGAGCTCAAAAGATAGGTCAAGTTCTATTTTTGCATGCAGAAGGGAATTTCAGCTATTTCAGTCACGTATGTCCTATTTTAGGTGTGATTTTTTTTTTTTGCGCCTAAGATACTTTTGTCTGAACGTTTCCATAGGAATCCATTGGTTCTAATAGATGTGATTTTTTTACGCTCGTAACTTAGCTGCACTAACACACTCGTGTGAATGAGGCTTCATTGGAGAATGGAAACAGGCTCAACTGGATAGATATTGTCTTTTTTTAGCCTCGTATACTATGTTACTATATTCCAAGGATTCCTGCCAATCAACGGAATTCTGGGCTGCATCACATTTTTTACACGATACACCAGTGTGAATGAGGCCTCTGGTTTAGACAGCTGTAATTTGCTGCATGCCGCCCGCAAAATACATGCGAGCGGCACTCAGCAAGTACGCAACGAACATTGTGTGCTTGCTGCGGGCCACCAATCCTATAAACTATCTTGGCTTGTATACCCGAGTAATACCCTCCAAAATAGACTATGCTACGATTTATCTTGGGCGCGTATTTCGCGCAATATGTGTGAGTGGCACAATGTAAGTCTATGGCTGCTTGCTACAACGTGTTACGCGCGGGTAATACGCAATTACAATATGGTCGTGTGAGAGAGCCATAAAGTATTTTTTCTGCAGCAGCGAAGAGGCTATATTTCATTATGATATTGTAATAGTAGATTCACAGTAGATTTACCTGTATGATATCGTTTCCTCTGGAATATAAAAGACTAGGAATCGCCTGCCTAGTAGTGCTTGATGTTTTCTCTTAAGGTCGTAATCACCCAATTGGTGATTCTAATTAAGCTGAAATAAAGCTTCCTCCAGCAAGTGAGATGATAAAACATTTACGCTGTATTCTCGCTTGTTTATGAAGCCGCTGCATAACCTTGAGGATAATGAGCAAGTTAAAACTTTGCTGATATGAAACAAAAATCTTATCAACCATAAATGGTGCTGGGAGTGTATTAAAAATGCTTTAGGAAGCAAATTAGACTTTCTACATCGGGAAGCAGTAGGATGATTGCTGCATAAATTGCTCAGGAACACTGCAAACAGGGAATTTGCATGCATTAAAGACCAAAAAAAACGCTCCTAGTTGAAAATCCATGTATAAATTAAGAGAATAAATGACAGCTTGTAAAATTTAGATTTTAATAGATATATACAAATATATAGATATAATTTATATGTTAATAGCCGTATACTTACATAGATAGACAATGTATTGCAGATAGAATGTACTGCACAGGGCACCATCAAACATAAAAATGGATGGATAGATAGATAGATAGATAGATAGATAGATAGATAGATAGATAGATAGATAGATAGATAGATAGATAGATAGATAGATAGATATGCGATAGATAGAAATATGATAGATATAAAATAGAGAGATATTAGATAGAGAGATAGATATTAGATACATAGATATGAGATAGATAGATATAGAGATAAATATAGAGATAGATATATATGCGATAGATAGAAATATGATAGATATTTGATAAAGAGATATTAGATAAAGAGATAGATATGAGATAGATAGATAGATAGGAGAGATAGATAGATATTAAAAAGGGAGATATTAGATAGGGAGATAAATATTAGAGAGATAGATATGAGATAGTTAGATAAGTAAATAGATAGATATTAGATAGATAGTTAGATATAACATAGATAGATATTAAAAGGGCCTGTAGGAACAAACATGGTATGAAACCATGGAAAAATTTATAAAACAGTTTACACCAGACAAGTTACCAAGTTTTTACACAGGCCCTGTTTGCACAGAAATGTTGCAATTTTTGTCACGTATGCTGTTCTATGTTACTTTTCCAAAACAAAGGCTTATGGCTTTTCAGGAGGGGGTGTGACCACTAGAGATGAGCGAGCATACTCGTCCGAGCTTGATGCTCGTTCGAGTATTAGGGTGTTCGAGATGCTCGTTACTCGAGACGAGCACCACGCGGTGTTCGAGTTACTTTCACTTTCTTCCCTGAGAAATTAGCGCGCTTTTCTGGCCAATAGAAAGACAGGGAAGGCATTACAACTTCCTCCTGTGATGTTCCAGCCCTATACCACCCCCCTGCAGTGAGTGGCTGGGGAGATCAGGTGACACCCGAGTATTAAAATCTGCTCCACCCGCGGCTCGCCACAGATGCATGCTGACCGAAATCAGGGAAAGTGCTCTCTTGCTGTAGCTGCTATAGGGAGAGTGTTAGGTGTTATTTTAGTCTTCAAGAACCCCAACGGTCTGTCTTAGGGCCACATCTGACCGTGTGCAGTACTGTTGAGGCTGCTGGGAGCAGTGTTGCACAATTTTTTTTTTGTATATCGGGCGTGCAGACCATAGCGTCCTCAGTCTGCAGTCATTTTACAGAGTATAGGGGCAGTACTGGTGAGGCAGGGACAGTGGGAAAGGTAAAAGAGATATACTGGCTATATAGGCAGTGTGGTTGTTCCCAAAAAGTTCAAAAATATACAATATTTGGCCTGCCTGTCACTGCCTTCAGTTTACTGCGTCTCTGCTGGGGGTAGTAGTTGGTGAATTAATACCCAGCCTTGCGCATAATTGTTTCCTGGCTCTGCAGTGTGTTACGTATGTGAAGTCAGCCTCCAACAGGGAAATCGAAATACAGTGTATATCACAGGCAGTGTGGTTGTTCCCAAAAACTTCAAAAAAATACTATATTTGGCCTGCCTGTCACTGCCTTCAGTTTACTGCATCTCTGCTGGGGATAGTAGTTGGTGAATTAATACCCAGCCTTGCGCATAATTGTTTCCTGCCTCTGCAGTGCGTTACGTATGCGAAGTCAGCCTCCAATCACAAGCCAATAAGCGGCACATTTAATTACAGCGTTCTGCTTCTGCTAATCTCGTAATACACCATGCTGAGGGGTAGGGGTAGGCCTAGAGTACGTGGACGGGGGCGAGGACGCAGAGGCCCAAGTCAGGGTGTGGGCACAGGCCGAGCTCCTGGTCCAGGTGTATCGCAGCCGACTGCCGCGGGATTAGGAGAGAGGCAAGTTTCTGGGGTCCCCAGATACATCTCACAATTAATGGCTCCACGCAGTAGACCTTTATTAGAAAATGAGCAGTGTGAGCAGGTCCTGTCGTGGATGGCAGAAAGTGCATCCAGCAATCTATCGACCACACAGTCTTCTAGGCCGTCCACAGCTGCAACTCTGAATCCTCTGGCTGCTGCTCCTCCTTCCTCCCAGCCTCCTCACTCCATGAAAAGGACACATTCTGAGGAGCAGGCAGACTCCCAGGAACTGTTCTTGGGCCCCTGCCGAGATTGGGCAGCAATGGTTCCTCTCCCACCAGAGGAGTTTATCGTGACCAATGCCCAACCTTTGGAAAGTTCCCGGTGTCCGGGGGATGAGGCTGGGGACTTCCGGCAACTGTCTCAAGAGCTTTCAGTGGGTGAGGAGGACGATGACGATGAGACACAGTTGTCTATCACTGAGGTAGTAGTAATTTCAGTAAGTCCGAGGGAGGAGCGCACAGAGGATTCGGAGGAAGAGCAGCTGGACGATGGGCGGCGTAGTGGGAGTCAGCCTCCTCAATTCTTTACAGAAGAGTGGGCCTGGTTGGCAGACATCTGCCAGGTCCTTGGAAACTTTGAGGAGTCTATCCAGATGGTGAGCGGCGATGCTGCAATCATTAGCGTCACCATTCCTCTGCTATGCCTCTTGAGAAGTTCCCTGCAAAGCATAAAGGCAGACGCTTTGCGCTCGGAAACGGAAGCGGGGGAAGACAGTATGTCGCTGGATAGTCAGAGCACCCTCATGTCTATATCTCAGCGCATTGAGGAGGAGGAGGAGGAGGGGGAGGAGCATGAGGAGGAGGGGGAAGAGACAGCTTGGCCCACTGCTGAGGGTACCCATGCTGCTTGCCTGTCATCCTTTCAGCGTGTATGGCTGGAGGAGGAGGAGGATCCTGAAAATGATCTTCCTAGTGAGGACAGCCATGTGTTGCATACAGGTACCCTGGCACACATGGCGGACTTCATGTTAGGATGCCTTTCTCGTGACCCTCGCGTTACACGCATTCTGGCCACTACGGATTACTGAGTGTACACACTGCTCGACCCATGGTATAAGGAGAACCTTTCCACTCTCATACCCGAAGAGGAAAGGGGTTCGAGAGTGATGCTATACCACAGGACCCTGGCGGACAAACTGCTGGTAAAATTCCCATCCGACAGCGCTAGTGGCAGAAGGCGCAGTTCCGAGGGCCAGGTAGCAGGGGAGGCGCGGAGATCAGGCAGCATGTACAGCGCAGGCAGGGGAACACTCTCCAAGGCCTTTGCCAGCTTTATGGCTCCCCAGCAAGACTGTGTCACCGCTCCCCAGTCAAGGCTGAGTCTGCAGGAGCACTGTAAAAGGATGGTGAGGGAGTATGTAGCCGATCGCACGACCGTCCTCCGTGACGCCTCTGCTCCCTACAACTACTGGGTGTCGAAACTGGACACGTGGCTTGAACTCGCGCTGTATGCCCTGGAGGTGCTTGTTTGTCCTGCGGCTAGCGTCTTGTCAGAGAGGGTGTTTAGTGCGGCTGGGGGAATCATCACGGATAAGCATACCCGCCTGTCAACTGACAGTGCCGACAGTCTTACACTCATAAAGCTGAACAAAGCCTGGATTTCCCCAGACTTCTCTTCTCCACCAGCGGACAGCAGCGGTACCTAAACAATACGTAGGCTGCACCCGCGGATGGAAGCATCGTTCTCTATCACCATAAAAAACGGGGACCTTTTAGCTTCATCAATCTGTGTATTATATTCATCCTCCTCCTCCTGCTCCTCCTCCTGAAACCTCACGTAATCACGCCGAACTTGCAATTTATCTTAGGCCCACAAGGCTCAGTCATATGACTTTTGTAAACAATGTTTATACGTTTCAATTCTCAGTAAAGCGTTGAAACTTGCACCTGAACCAATTTTTATTTTAACTGGGCTGCCTCCAGGCCTAGTTACAAATTAAGCCACATTAACCAAAGCGATTAATGGGTTTCACCTGCCCTCTTGGTTGGGCATGGGCAATTTTTCTGAGGTACATTAGTACTGTTGGTACACCAATTTTTTAAGGCCCTCGCCTACAGTGTAATCCTAGTAATTTTTATAGGCTTTGCCTGCACTCATGCTACAGCAAGGTGTGTGGGGTTGGCCTATACTTTTGCTACATAAATGTAACTGGGGCCTTGTCTATACTGCAACTACTGAAATGTGAAAGAGACTGTTATCTCCCTAAACTGCTGCAACGGGAATGTTACTGTGGCCTGTCTTGACTGCTACTACTACTGAAATGGAACTAATACTGTGCTCCCCCTATACTGCTGCTTCGGAATTGTTACTGTGGCCGGTCTTGACTGCTACTACTACTGAAATGGAACTAATACTGTGCTCCCCCTATAATGCTGCTAGTGATATGTTACTGGGGCCTGTCCCTTTTGCTACCGCTGAAATGTTACTAATTCTGGGCTCTGCCTATACCGCTGCTAATGCTATGTCACTGGGGTGTGGAAACGAGGCTTCCCAAAGACATGATGGTGGTGAGGCCATTTTCCACCAACGCGGTTACTGTTAAGGTGCATATAACCACGGACACGTGGAGAGGACACGTAGTGCCTCAAAAACATCCCCCTCCTCCTCCAACAATGAAAACATTCTTGGCAAATACCTTTGCATTGGTCCGTCTGGTGGCAGTCCAAGAATTTCACCTTTACCGACACAACAAGAGAGCCCCCCAACCATCCCCCCGCCATGGCCCACTTAATCCTGGCCACATTCCGAAAACCAACTAAATAAAACCGCGCTACCAGGTCCGCAGTCACCACCACATTACCACCAACGCGGTTACTGTTAAGGTACATATTACCAGTCTGACTGGGGCATGCACTGTGGGCTGAAGCACACCTGTATTGTATGTGACGTTAGCTCTGCTGAGCAGGGCACTGCAATGGGATACATTTATGTACCGCCGATGGGTTCCAGGGAGCCACCCATCCTGTGGGTCCACAGGGACTTCATATTACGGATTTATACCTGCCAGTGTCTATGTTTTAAAAACCCCGGTCAGACTGGGGCATGCAGTGTGGGCCGAAGACCACCTGCATTTAATCGGACATAACCTGAGCTGTGCTGGGCAGTGCAAAGGGATATATTTATGTACCTCCGGTGGCTTCCTGGGGCCCACCTATGCTGTCGGTCCACACGGAGTTGTAACTGCATGTGTCTACTTATAAAGAACCCCAGTCTGACTGGGGCATGCAGTGTGGGCCGAAGTTCACCTGCATTAAACCTGACGTTACCTCAGCTGTGCTGGGCACTGCAATGGGATTTATTTATGTACCGCCGGTGGGTTCCAGGGAGCCACCCATGCTGTGGGTCCACAGGGACTTCACATTAGGGATTTGTACCTGCCTGTGTCTATGAATTAAAAACCTCGGTCAGGTTGGGGCATGCAGTGTGGGCCGAAGCCCACCTGCATGTAATCTGACGTTAGCTTTGCTGTCCGGGGCACTGCAATGGGATATATTTATGTACCGCCGGTGGCTTCCTGGGACCCACCCATGCTGTCGGTCCACACGGAGTTGTAACTGCATGTGTCTACTTATAAAGAACCCCAGTCTGACTGGGGCATGCAGTGTGGGCTGAAGCCCACCTGCATTAAACCTGATGTTACCTCAGCTGTGCTGGGCACTGCAATGGGATATATTTATGTACCGCCGGTGGCTTCCTGGGACCCTCCCATGCTGTCGGTCCACACGGACTTCACAATAGGGAGTTTTACCTGCCTGTGTCTATGTATTAAAACCCCCGGTCTGACTGGGGAATGCAGTGTGGGCCGAAGCCCACCTGCATTTAATCTGACGTTACCTGAGCTGTGCTGGGCATTGCAATGGGATATATTTATGTACCGCCGGTGGCTTCCTGGGACCCTCCCATGCTGTCGGTCCACACGGACTTCACAATAGGAAGTTTTACCTGCCTGTGTCTACTTATAAAAAACCCCAGTCTGACTGGGGCATGCAGTGTGGGCCGAAGCCCACCTGCATTTAATCTGACGTTAGCTCTGCTGTCCAGGGCACTGCAATGGGATACATTTATGAACAGCTGGTGGGTTCCAGGGAGCCACCCATGCTGTGGGTGCACACGGAATTCCCATTGCGGAGTTGTACCTGCCTGTGACGATTTATAAAAAACCCCGGTCTGACTGGGGCATGCAGTGTGGGCCAAAGCCCACCTGTATTTAATCTGACGTTAGCTCTTCTATCCAGGGCACTGCATTGGGACAAACTACAGGAGCAATACAGCGCTAATGAGACGTGCACAGCTACGCTAGCATAGGAGTTCGCTGTAGGCCCACGATTGCTGAGGGTTTGTGCAGAGGTGCAGTGAAAGTCCGCTTCCTGCCTAGGATTGCTGAAGCTGTGGGCCGAGGCCTATGTCGTGGGTGCGGTGCAAGTCTGCCATGTTTGGCCGCTCAGATCAATTTTTTGTTCATGTCTTGGGCTTCCTAGGACCCCCCTATGCTGTTGGTGCAAACTTAGTTCCCATCGCGGTGTTTGACCTGTCTGGCACAAAGGCACTGACTGACTTGGGTAGAGGGCAGAGCGCTGACGGCTTTCCCCTTGCAGTGTGGATTGAGCTATGCAACATCTTGACAGAATGAATACTGTGTGGCACATGGATTCCCCATTGCTATGCCCACATTTGCAGCTCCTGATGGCGGTGGCACAGGATTGGATTTCTCATTGCTTCTGTACAGCATTGTGGGCTATCGCCCCACCCCTTTTAAAGAGGGTTGCTGCCTGGCCCTGCCAACCCTCTGCAGTGTGTGCCTGCGGTTCCTCCTCATGGCAGACACACTTATAAATAGACATCAGGGTGATGTGGCTATGAGGCCAGCGTGTGGCCTGAGGGCAGCTGAAGGCTGCGCAGGGACACTTTGGTGTGCGCTGTGGACACTGGGTCGTGCGGGGGGGGGGTTGGGCAGCATGTAACCCAGGAGAAGTGGCAGCGGAGTGTCATGTAGGCAGTGATTGTGCTTTGTTGGAGGTAGTGTGGTGCTTAGCTAAGGTATGCCTTGCTAATGCGGGTTTTTCAGAACTAAAAATTGTTGGGGGTGTCCCACTCTTGCCGCTATTGTGGCTTAATAGTGGGACCTGGGAACTTGAGATGCAGCCCAACATGTAGCCCCTCGCCTGCCCTATCCGTTTCTGTGTCGTTCCCATCATTTTCTTGAATTTCCCAGATTTTCACAAATGAAAACCTTAGCGAGCATCGGCGATATGCAAAAATGCTCGAGTCGCCCATTGACTTCAATGGGGTTCGTTACTCGAAACGAACCCTCAAGCATGGCGAAAAGTTCGATTCGACTAACGAGCACCCGAGCATTTTGGTGCTCGCTCATCTCTAGTGACCACTCCAACTCGTCACATTTATGTATGATTTACTCCAATTGCATAAATTATGCCAGTTCCTATCTAGCATAGATTTCTGTCTGGGCTCATGGAGATGCTAAGATGTGGCTTCATTAATTAATCCCCAAATTTGCTGTGTGATGCTCAACATTTTTGGGGTGTTTAGGCATGCTAGAAAGGGATTGTTAATGTATCAATGCTTAGAGGGCCAGGTGTTGATTTTGCTTTGGCTCTGTGAAGTATTTGCTGTAAAGAGAAGCTAGGGATGTAGCTGCAGGCACAGGTGAGGCATCTGCCCCAGGTGCAGTCAGGACTGAAAAGGGTCATCAGCCCAGCAGTTCAAGATATCAGCTGATGCTGCAGCAGCTGTCCAGCACTCAGTCACTTGTACCTGTGCCAATTGGCTGCAGCATCAGCTGATATCTTAAACCAGCATTTCTGAAAGTGTTAGGAACACTGCATAAACTGTGCTGATAATGGTAACCCTACAATATCCTCTGTATTTTCAATACAGCTCCCTGTGTAAATTGGTGAAGGGCCTGTGAAGACCATGGCCACATAACCAGTGTTGCACAGGTCCTTCATTCTGTAGTTCATCTGAAGCAGTGTTTCCAACCCTCAAACAGGTCATGTTTTCAGGATTTCCATGGTATTGCACAGGTGATTATTATCAGTGTCTCAGAAATTGCCAAACATGTTCTCTGTATAGGATATCTTGAAAACCTGACTTGTTGGAGGATCGTGAGGAGCGGAGTTTGGGAAACACTGATCTGGAGTCTAAAGAGGTAAGAGAGGAGGCTGAAGACCTCTCCTGACATTGTTCCTCAACTTCCAGCATCAGTGAGTGTCTGCCCTTTGTTGTGGGGATGCTGCTGTCAATGAGGGAGACTTGAAAAGGGGAACAACAGTACTGCCAATGGTTGGAAGGGGTGGAAAGGGGCACAATACTGCTGTCAATAGGGAAGAGGTGGTATGGAGTCCGTAGTGGCCTGAAGTAAATAGAAAGTTCTAGAGTGTGTTTAAATGATCTATGTCTGTCTTGTGCCTTTGTATTGTCCTTGTTTTGCTTTTAGCATGAATCAATGTTCTGTGTATTGCATGTCTGCAGCCCCTCAAGGGTTAAGTGTCTGGGTATGTCTGGAAATGTATCATTTGTTAGTCACATGATCATGTTATATATATGTGTTTGTAAGGTGTGAGCGAGAAGAGTAGAGTTGAGTTGCGAGGTGTATGGTAGGTAGTTAGGAATGAGAAAAAGTGAGAGAAGAGTCTAATTGCACTCAGACACCTTTAGACTGGGATTGCAGAAGATGGAGGAGGTCGAGAGATTGCCAGATGTTCTGCCTCTGCGGATAATCTAAAGCATCCTCAGTACTGATGATGGGTACTGAGAGAGAAGGAGTCGTTCGCATGCAAGTGTTCAGTGAGTTATTGTGCGCAAGCCAGTGTTGAGAGCACTGATTCCGGGAAAGAAAGCAAGACACAGATAACTGGACTGTGGACTTTGTATGTATGCCCCGGGTACCTGCACTGCTGCTTTGCCAAATTCTACCATTGGACTGTATTCTGTGTTGTTCAGTAAAGTGGACATCATTGAATGTTCCCGGTGTGTCCAGAAAAGTACTACTTTGTGTGGGCTCTGTTTATTCCAAAGAAGAGTCGCATCAAAGAAAAGGAACGATGGCGTCACCCGTGACAACTAAAAACTTTCAGGTAACTTTGCTCAATTACCATCCCTCTTTATTTTCCTGTAACCTCCCCCTGTGGTGATGTGGACACGACCCATGCTACCCGGAACTGGAGAGAGGACGGTAAAGCCACCGTGACAAGTGACCGTCTCTACCCCCGCTATCTCCTCGGCTGTGGGCCTGCTTTGCGGACACTGCAAGTACAATACTGCTGCCACTAATGAAGGGGTTAGACGGAAGTCAATGCTTGCAGGCATGGGGGTTGGAAAGGGACACAATGCTACCGTCATTTGGGGGTGGATGTGAATGGGAACACACCTGCTGCCAGTGGTGCTCCACTGTGCTATTTGTTTGGCTCTTCTGGGAGGTATTTTGTGTTGCACCATGTTATATGATGCTGGTGGAGGGTATTATGTGCACTGCTTAGTGGTATTTGGTTGGAGCTGCTGAAGGTAGTTTGGACGTTTATGGTGATATTTGTCTGGCACAGTTCAGTAGTATTTGCTTGTTGGTGATGTCTGAGTAGAAAAACTTTAAGAAGCCTTGTCACTGACAGATACTGCAGCTGCCCACCACACTTACATATCTGTTGTCCATCCTACAATGAATCCAACCCCTTTTCATGTAGTATTCTTTGCACACTTTTTGGACTTAAACATGTCACTCCTTCCCAGTGAACTGGCCTTTCTGCCTGGCCATTGTTAGGGAAATTCAATGGTTTCCTGTTATGCAGTCAGGCTCCAAATTTAAGTGATATGACTGACCGGTCAGGAGGATGCAGACACACAGACATGACGCTATGTGAAATGCATTTTGGTTTATTATGCCATGCGCTCAATCTTTATAGGGTTTTACAAAGTGAGTGGCTATATGCCAAATACAATTAAAAATACAAGTAATAGCGATTTCTTCATCAATGTGTCCTTCTCTCTGCAGATATTATCCTTGAGATACATGCTGTAAAGCTCGTTAGTAAGTTTTGGCAAGAAATATCTTAAGATAAGAACACAGTACAGGAAACTTTGTGGTGGTACAATTAATTTCCCCAGCTGGATTAGTCAAGGTGAAATCTAGCATATGTCTAGGTGAAAGTTGAAAACCATACAAATATATATGTGTAACTAATAGAGATGAGCGAGCATACTCGTCTGAGCTTGATGCTCGTTCAAGTATTAGGGTGCTCGAGATGCTCGTTACTCGAGACGAGCACCACGCGGTACTCATCTCGATTAAACGAGCACTGACCACTGAATTCAATGGAGCCGGCAATACAGCCGGCTCCATTGAAAGCAATGGGCTGCCGGCGAGCGCGGGATGAATTTTTGGGAAGGGCTTAAAAATATAAGCCCTTCCCTGAAATTCATCCAGAAATGTGTAAAAAGTAAAAAAAAAAATACTCACCTTGTCCCCGCAGACGGAGTTCAGCCGCGGCCGGCCGGTAGTTCTCCTGAACTGCTCTGAGTAGTATTCAGCAGCTGGGGATTTAAAATCCCCGCCTGCTGAATGAGCTGCCTCTGATTGGTCACAGCCTCACCAATCAGAGGCAGCTCTCACTCACCCATTCATGAATTCATGAATGGGTGAGTGAGTGCTGCCTCTGATTGGCTCAGTGCAGGGACCAATCAGGGGCAGCTCTCAGCTGTCATTCAGCACCTTTTCTGCCTTTTCCGTCCCTGAGTACACAGTGCTCAATGAGTGCTGTGTACTAGAAAGTGAAAGCAGAAGTGTGTCTTTCACTATGGGAGCCCGGAGGTTCACATGACTGCCAGGATTCCCTGCTGTAGCAGAGCTACAGGGTTCCAGAAGACCTTGATCGGCTCTGCCAGTGACTAATGTCACTACAGGGGATGTTTTCCCTGTAACTGGGGCTCCTATAGATGCCCCAGCTACAGTGGGAAAGTGTCAAATAAAGGGAAAAAAAACTGTGATTGTCCCCCAGAGGTCTTATATGACATCACGGGGGGCATAGATAGTAAAATACATAATTACATACATCAGTAAATAAAAATTACAGAATAAAACAATATATACATAAGAAAGAAAATAACCCAAAGTCAACGCCAACCAAAACCATAGCCGTATGTGCCCTGTAAACTAAAACCATGCATATTATATATCAAAACGTCCAAAACAAATAGAGGAACCCATTCCCATACTTGATTTTAGCATAAATATACTAATTAAAAAAACTAACTATAAATGTTAAAAATAAATTATTGTTTTAGCTTTTTACCCCCCAATAAAACAAAAAAACTGAAAAAAAAGTCGATGAAAAAGATATTACAAAAATAGCCCTATATGTCACAGTAAAAATGCAGTAAAAAAATTTGGGTAGCTAAAGGAAACAAAATAGGGCAGTAAAACCACCACATGGGTAAAATCCCTAAAAAGTGTCTGGTCCTTAAGGTACAAAACAGCTTGGTCCTTAAAGGGTTAAGACTAGAGATGAGCGAGCATACTCGCTAAGGCTAACTACTCGAGTAAGTAGTGCCTTAGTCGAGTATCTGCCCGCTCATCTCTAAAGATTCGGCTCCTGGCGGGTGAGAGGTGAGTTGCGGCGGTGAGCAGGGGGGAGCAGGGGGGGGGGGAGAAGGAGAGAGAGATCTCCCCTCCGTTCCTCCCAGCTCTCCCCCATCGCTCCCCGCCCCCCGCTGGCACCCGAATCTTTAGAGACGAGCGGGCAGATACTCAACTAAGGCACTACTCGCTCGAGTAGTTAGCCTTAGCGAGTATACTCGCTCATCTCTACTTAAGACAATCCATTGAAGTGAGTTTCTGTGGATGCCGAAACCAGCCTGCCCCGGATATAGTTTACTAATCCCCAAGTTTGTCGCAATAGATAGATATATCTATATTTTTTTTTTACACAACTTTTTCAAACTTTATTGTCTGTGAAATAAAGCAGCAGAATTTCATGGAACTAATTATCTTACAATCCTTTTAGCTAACAAATTATGTACCGTTTATACACCAGAAATTCAGTACATATAAATGCATATATTATATGGCTTTGCCTTTGTTTTATTTGCTTTTCCATTGAATTGTGGATTTTTCCTCTGGCTTCTTTCAGATGTTCTTGTATTTCATTTTCATTCAAGGCTAGAGATTAGTACTGTGCTTGCACATCACATTTGGTTCGTTTAACCTTTACAGATTCATTAATCTATGTGTACCAAATCCACATAGGGCCTTGGAAGATTTCCTGGCAAATAAAGCACAACATAATGTTTTGCTAGGATCAAAATCAAGAATACATTGTTTAAAGCAGGAAGCTTTAAATCAGTAACTTCTGAATTTATGTTCGATTTCCTTGTTCTTCATATGCATGCCTCAACTAAATAATAGTACATTTTACAAATGAACATTGTAACTTAAATGTATTGTATGCAGATGCCGTAACAATGCACTTTTGTTGTGAAATTATCCGCATTGTACATACATGTTTGGTTGGTCTCATATATTGCAGTGTATTTTGTGCCTATCGGTGTACAACCCACAAGCATGCTATTTGAGGCAGGGCCTATTGGGATTAAAGGACTTTAGACTAGATGGGCATAATAAGGCAATACTTTGTCTAAGGCCCCTTAATGGGAGTTTCTGTGAAGAGCTAGATGGATCTGGGAGGTGGAGGTCTCTGGGCAGATTGTCACTAATCAATGGTTTAGTCAGCAAACGGATATGGACCTGCCTTGCCACACTCTGATTTGACTTTGGGTTAAATCTGGAGGCAGCATTTAGGGAACCCCGATTTTCACTCTTTAAATCTCCAATTCAGACTTGGTCTTCGTTGCGGGGTCCCCAAGCTGTTACTTGCAGAAGTAGTTTCAGTTGTGTGGCTGACACTGCTACAATAGGCCAAGAAATGGTACCTGAGAGTGTGAACACAGACGTAACCGAGAGACTAACTGAGGTCAGGCCAGAGGTCAGGGCTGGCAGAAAAGATCCAATATGAGAAACAGTTCGAGTCAGGGCAGGCAGGTAGTAGAGAGAGTAATCCAGTAAATGTAGACGAGTTCAAGGAAGGAGAAGTTGGGATAGTCAGAAACAGGCTCACACAACTGGAGCATTCAAATTGCTTAGGCATCCTCCTTAGGGAGAGGATGCCTTATATAGGCAAACCTGACAGTTGAAAAGTGTGCACTTTAAGAAGGTGGCTGGGAGCACACAGACCTTTTGGACAGAGACAGAGAACTTGGTGGAGAAGTGACAGCAGCAAGTGAGTGTGCCATGCCAGATTTTATTACTTTTCTGGCAATTTGGTTTACAATGTGGGAAGTTCAATGTGCAATATGGGGACCTCACAGTACACCTGAGGTTCCACAGATGCGGGCTTGCCACAAAGGGATTATCATCTTTTGGTCTTCTTACTATGCTTCCATGAGTCTCTGGGAGGCTATTCTCTGTCACAGCCTGCCCGACCTATTGCGTTTCACAATTGGCTGTATCAGTCACTTAGTCTAGCTATTGCCCCCACCTCTGTAGGTCCTCATAGCTGCTGTGCCACTACCTTTCACAGATTCTGACTACCCTCAGCTGTGAACACTGTACACCTTGTATATACGCGACCCTGGAGTATGGTGCCAAGCCACAGAGTGGCAAACAGAGTTCTAGTCCAAGGCCACACCAATATGGGTCCTGTCTCTTCAGAACTGCACAGACATTAGACAAGAACGTCCCAACTTTAACAGGTGACACGGGATGACACTTTCACATAACCTATGTCTTACCAGTAAGGAGGAGGAACAATAACTTTGTGGGCTGCCTGATACCTCACCAGCCATACACTCTAGAGCAATATTCCCCAACCAGTGGCTCGGGAGTCACACATGACTTATGACCCCATTCTGTGTTGCTCTCCCTGTGAGTCTTGAATTACATCCATATGCGCTGACCGTTTACTTATTACACACATATCCTAACCACAAATCTGGATGGTATGCTAGTGTCAAATTTTGAGCAACAAATGTTTGCAAATTCACAACTTCATGTTTCTTCTATTTTTGAATTTGGCGTGGTTCCTGATGATGACTCAAAGTGGGACATGGCTCACAAGTTACAAAAGGTTGGAGACTCCCGCTCTAGAGGGCTACACTGGAGGACAGACTCAGATCAATCAGTTGCTATTAGAGATGAGCGAGCGTACTCGTCCGAGCTTGATGCTCGTTCGAGTATTAGGGTACTCGAGATGCTCGTTACTCGAGACGAGCACCACGCGGTGTTCGAGTCACTTCCATTTTCTTCCCAGAAAGGTTTGCGCCATTTTCTGGCCAATAGAAACACAGGGAAGGCATTACAACTTTCTCCTGTGAAGTTCCAGCCCTATCCCACCCCCCTGCAGTGAGTGGCTGGGGAGATCAGGTGACACCCGAGTATCTAAACTGGGGCTGGCCGCGGCTCGCCACAGATGCACGCTGAGAGACATTAGGGAAAGTGCCATCCTGCTGTAGCTGCTATAGGGAGAGTGTTAGGCTGTCTTCAAGAACCCCAACGGTCCTTCTTAGGGCCACATCTGACGGTGTGCAGTACTGTTGAGGCTGCTTTTAGCAGTTTTGCACATTTTTTTTTGTATATCGGGCGTGCAGACCATAGCGTCCTCAGTCTGCAGTCATTTTACTGAGTATAGGGGCAGTACTGGTGAGGCAGGGACAGTGGTACAGGAAAAGAGATATACTGGCTATATAGGCAGTGGGCTTTTTCAAAAAAATTGGAAAAAAAAATCTTTGAGCTGCCTGTGACCGTGTTCAGTTTACTGCGTGTCTGCTGGGGGTAGTAGTCGCTCACTATTACCCAGCTAGGTGTTACTGCAGCCTTGCGCATAATTTTTTCTGGCTGCACTGTGCTTTCAATAACCACAGTCATCCTCCAACAGGAAAATCCATATACAGGCTATATAGGCAGTGGGCTTTTTCCCAAAAATTGGAAAAAAATACTATATTTGGGCTGCCTGTGACTGTCTTCAATTTACTGCATGTGTGCTGGGGGTAGTAGTCGCTCATTATTACCCAGCCTTGCGCCTAATTTTTTCTGGCTGCACTGTGCTTTCAATAACCACAGTCATCCTCCAACAGGGAAATCCATATACAGGCTATATAGGCAGTGGGCTTTTTCCCAAAAATTGGAAAAAAATACTATATTTGGGCTGCCCGTGACCGTCTTCAGTTTACTGCGTGTCTGCTGGGGGTAGTAGTCGCTCATTATTACCCAGCCAAGCCTGTGACCGTGTACAGTTTACTGCGTGTCTGCTGGGGGTAGAAGTCGCTCGTTATTACCCAGCTAAGCGTTACAGCAGGCTTGCGCATAATTGTTTCCTGGCTCTGCTGTGTCCGTTACATGATCGCCGTCATCCCGCCAGAGGGAAAGAGTATACATATATATGCTGCATACGGTGTCTGTCTGGTTTTTCACCTCACCATCTTAAAAAAATTGAAGCAAAATACTTAAGGCCTACCACTGCCCTTTGGCAATTGACTGGTTCTTCGCTGTGAATTCCAGTAGCTCAGTCATACGCACCTAGGTCTCACTAGAAGCGTGCGCATAATTGTTTCCTGGCTCTGCTGTGTCCGTTACATGATCGCCGTCATCCCGCCAGAGGGAAAGAGTATACATATATACGCTGCATACGATGTCTGTCTGGTTTTTCACCTCACCATTTTAAAAAATTGAAGCAAAATACTTAAGGCCTACCACTGGCCTTTGGCCACTTGACTGGTTCTGCCCTGTGAATTCCAGTAGCTCAGTCATACGCACCTAGGTCTGACTACAGGCTTGCGCATAATTGTTTCCTGGCTCTGCTGTGTCCGTTACATGATTTCCCTATACTGTGCTCCCCCTATACTGCTGCTAGTGATATGTTACTGGGGCCTGTCTAGACTGCTACTACTACTGAAATGGAACTAATACTGTGCTCCCCTTATACTGCTGCTAGTGATATGTTACTGGGGCCTGTCCAGACTGCTACTACTACTCAAATGGAACTAATACTGTGCTCCCCCTATACTGCTGCTTCGGAATTGTTACCGGGGCCTGTCTTGACTGCTACTATTACTGAAATGGGCGGTTGGGCAGCATGTTACCCAGGAGAAGTGGCAGCGGAGTGTCATGCAGGCAGTGATTGTGCTTTGTTGGAGGTAGTGTGGGGCTTAGCTAAGGTATGCATTGCTAATGAGGGCTTTTCAGAAGTAAAAATTGTTGGGGGGGCACTCTTGCCGCTATTGTGGCTTAATATTGGGACCTGGGAACTTGAGATGCAGCCCAACATGTAGCCCCTCGCCTGCCCTATCCGTTTCTGTGTCGTTCCCATCACTTTCTTGAATTTCCCAGATTTTCACAAATGAAAACCTTAGCGGAGCATAGGTCCCATACAAAAATGCTCGGGTTGCCCATTGACTTCAATGGGGTTCGTTACTCGAAACGAACCCTGGAGCATCGCGGGACGTTCGACTCGAGTAACGAGCACCCGAGCATTTTGGTGCTCGCTCATCTCTAGTTGCTATGTCTGATAAAGACTCTTTCTGTCTAGCACTCCCCCTTATTCAAAGCTGACCAGGCATTGTATCTCCAAGGATTTCTGTTTCTTTACCAGCTCACCAGCTTATTTCACTGTGATGGTACTTGGACCTACTTGCTAATCACACACTCAGCAGGCCCTCTGGAAATACAAGCTTTTTATCTGTGCTCTCCAAAGAAGGAGAGTCTTTATGGTGGAATATTTGCCATCTTACCTGAGGGCTAAAGTTCTCACAGTCCCAACAAAGTACAGGAGATGGTTTTGGTCCCGAACAACCTATTTAAACTTCAGGGATCACTAAAGTTTCTCACTGGGTATACTTTGTAGTTACGTATGATAATGAGTAAACAATTTAAACTTTGGATGATGACATGAAAAGTGCACGATAAATAAATCATTCTTTAAAAGCTTCCAAGTTAATGTGCTGCTACAGTATAGTTCAACTCATAATTACTGTAATATTATATGTGCAAATCTCTGGGCAGAGAACTAAACCCTGGATTCTCATAATGGTTAATGTAGATTTTCTCTTCAATAATGATAGGAAGGGTTTTGGAGAAGCCAACATGCACATAGTAAATGGCTATTTACATGGGCTGATTACCATGCAAAAGTTGTTCAAATGAACTAATTTGCACATTAAGCATCATATCTAAATGCACAGCCATCATGCACTATTCGTTTGTAGTTTGCTGGTCGCTCACTTTCAACCAGCATGAAAATCATCACTGGCTTACTGACTTCTTGCTCAATGTAAACGCTCCCCGCTTCACATAGAATGTGAAGTGCTGAGCCAGAAGCCGTCAAGAAGCCAGGGAGGATCTACCCATGAAATCGCTCTGCATGAGTGCTAACAACTGCTCATGCAGTCGTTTAGACGACTGTCATCCTGTCTAAATGGGAGGTTACCCTGCCTTAAGAGGTTGCGGTGTAAGGATGTGAACCGACACTACCAGGACGTTCTTTTTTATTTTTGCTATGGGGCTTTCTCTTATCTATCCTTATTGTCAAAAAAAATCAAGCACCTTGAAGAGTTGTCGGAATTGAATGACACTTTCTCTGTGTGATTGTAACATTGATATAAGTAAGTGATTACAATATTAGAGCAAAAAAATAATTTATTGCAGATAACTGAACACTTGAAGAGAGGCTCTAGTACCCTGTTGACAGCCTCTAGCATGGATATAAGATGTGATATGGGTGGGCATGGAGGCTTTAGTACCCTGTTGAGCTGTTAGGTCTGCTGTTCAGACTTGCTCCTCTCTCCTTGTGTCCTGGTAGACGCGTCCGTCATCCTACTTTGCTTTTAACCTGAGCTCCTACATACATTCTTCTAGGGTTACTGGCTCCAGAGCTTCTAGCTCAGCTGTAGGGCTTTTGCAAATCACCGCCCTATATAGCTGAGCTGGGAACTCCACTCTGTGCTTCAGTGTTGTTGTGAGTTTGCTCTCTTTGCTTAGCTCCTGCATTTATTCTGTTATTATCCAGTATACTGTTTGTTGTCCTTCTGCCTCTGCATGCTTTGTGTCAGTAGTCTTATCACCTGTTCCCCTGTCCTGTCCTTGTATGCCTGTCCACCCCTCTGTTTCTCTACTACTCTCTGTCCTGGTTTGTCTTTTGGTGTATAGGAGTTCTACCTCTAAGGGTCAGCTAGTGCCTAGAGGTAGACCACGGGGTCATCCTTATCTGGATGAGTACTCCGTTCCTAGGCAGGGCTATCCATCCTTCCCTGTACTAGCTTAGGGCAAGGTATCTTTCCTAGTTCACCTTCTTGGACTGATTACTGTCATCTGGCATCCTTACCTTTGATTCCCTGAGGGTTAGCTATCAGCCTCGCTGGACTGGAATTTTGCCTACCCGGTAGGTTGATCCAGTGGTTCCACATCCACAGTCCTAACAGAGCCACCTCTAGCTTGAATACAAGATGTGATACAGGCAGGCATGGAGGCTCTAGTACCCTACTGGGCCACCTATAGCTTGGATACAAGATGTGATACGGGTGAGCATGGGGGCTGTAGTAACCTGTTGGGCTGCCTTTAGTTTGGATGCAAGATGTGATATGGGTGCTCACCCCTAGCTCTTCATATTTGAATACAGCTGTTGTCAGTGCTCAAACTAAACCTTGGTTCGTAAACTAAAGTCGACCTGGATTCACGCTTCATAGCAGTCAAGAGGTGATGGTAGAAGGATGTGAATGGCAGTACATGTAATGGGCACTGTGAGACCAAATGTCCTTCAGTCAAGTGTCTGGAAACAGTTCTGGCAGACACAGGCACCTGTAACGATGGTGTGACCTGTCTCTGGATGGCGGACAATGGAACAATTGGAGCTGCTTGTGCTTGTCAGCCGATCTGAAAATCCTTTCTACTAGTGGTCTATTGAGGGCGTCCTGAGACCCTTCACCTTGTGTGTGTGCCTTCACACATCCACTGGACCCAACACCCCCTAACAATCTGCTCAGAAAGGCCATGGTGGTGGGCAATTTGTCGATACAACCATCTAGCTTCTCGCATTCCAATAATGCCCCTCTCAAACTTTGTTAACTGGGTGAAATCTTTTTGGTTGCATCGTTGAGGCATCTAGTGGTCAACAAGCTCTACACAAGCGTAAGAAGAGGTCATCACACACAAGTAGCCTCCGAGAGCCTCTTATAGGCCAAGGGGGGAACCACTTTTATGTCCTGAGGTGGCAAGACTATTCATCTAATCACGACATAACTCTTATCATATACATATCTGCCTGAGATGTAACTGCATGCCAAGCTTTGCAGCAAAATGACAACTTTTTTTAGGGTCATGATTTTTTTTCTTTACAAAGAATGTATATAAACCTCTAGTTTCAAGATGATCCAAAACTAGTGTATCTGTCTTTGTATCTTTTTCCTAATATGAAATCAAAGCAGGATGCATCAGGAATTAGTGTAGTATACATATATTATTCATGTCAGTTTGGGATTATTCTTAATTTTTAAATGATTCCATGTAGAGTAATTATCTAAGTCTTTCATTTGCAAAGACAGCTGGGCATAAATGTCAAGTGGCCTGTGAATTTGCTGAGCAATAGATTTTCCCCAAACTGTTAGTTCATTCACCAGTGAGATAAAATGCCACTGTGAGCCTTTTTCTAGAGCATTTAATATTCTATAAAAACTGCCTTCCAGCTTTTCTTAACAAATAAACATACTAATCTTAAAATGTTAAAAGAGCTGCTACATTATAATATAATAAGTCAATAATGCTACTAGACATATATGGCACATCCTTTTTTTAAAGAGGATCTGTCAGCGTCCAGGGGCCGGTTGCTTAGCTCTGCAGCCGCGTTCCCGCTGACTTCATCCCACTTTTTTTTCATACTCAGGAAGACAGAGGGAAGAAGAGAAACTCGCACTTCCAGGTACTATACTTGTATAACTGGGGGGAGTGGAGTTGTAGGGAGCTGTATGGCAACATATTGCACTCTATGCTCATATAGTGTGATACATTGCAGCTTCCCTTCAGAGATACATGTCGGGAGTCCTTCAGGCATATACCTTCAACAGAAGTCTCCAAATGTCATGTGAACTCGGCCTGAATTTTGCACCTAAAATAAGCTCCAAACTTTGCATCAATAGTATAAACAAGGTGCTTTAAATCTGCCCTATGCAGAAATGGAATGTGTAGATATTTGGGCATGTTGTCAATTTTGGGGCCTAAATGTTGAGCTTGAAGCCAAGAGGCGTGACAGATAGCCTGAGGACAGCTGTGCAGAGGGTCACTTGGTGTGTTCCAGTGAGTCTCTGAGGGGTTCGGCTGCTTCACTGAGCAGGGCCTGGTTGTCACAGGAGCAGATGGCGAACTAGCAAGTGACTGCTCATGAGATAGAATAAAGCAAATACACAGCGCAATAGCACTCATACATTTAATGTCTGAATTAAAATTGCATAACTTATATTTACTCTTCACATAAAAATGCAAGGTTCTTGGAGCACATTTAAAACAAAGTATATGAGACATCTGACCATCTGACACATCAAGGTGACTTTACTTAGATGGGACCCTACACTGAAAGGCTCGCTTGCTCTTTAGGCCTTGGCCACCAAATGTATTTAGGGAAAGTGGGATCCAATTATACACCCTAATTAAATATCTTTAGTAAAGACAGATACAACTACTATAAATGTAACAGATTATGGTGCTTATAGTTTACACGATGTGGAATCTCTTTTCATACTCAACTGGTCCCTGGTTCCTGCAGTGTCCTGCAGTGGCAATGTCAGCACACACAGCTAGCTTGACTCTTTTCAGAAGGCTGTGCGTGTGCACTCCCATTCATCTCAAGCTGACTTTGTGTGTACTGACTTTCCCAGAGGGATAACACAGGAACTAGGGATGGGGTGAGTATGAAAAGAGGTTCCTCAGACTTAACACCACCTAAAGTATAAGCACCATAACTTGGTTTATGGTGTTTACAGTTGATAAAAGGTTCCCTTTGAATTTGTGTGTTGTTTCTATGTGTTTTTGCTTGTACTGTATTGCCGAAGCCATGGTTTATGTGTATCTGTGCATTTATTTCATTTTTATGTAGTGCTGACTGAATTTGTTTTTTGTTGCTTTGAGCCTGGGCCTAGGGTGGCTGACTGTGGAGGAGGTTGGTTTGCAGTGTTTCTTATACTGAAGCAGTATAGGCTGACTTTGCATTTGGCATTGGTGATGTTAGCTCTGGGGGAGTTCATTGTAGAAATAATGTCAGCCTGCTGGTGGCCAAGCAGGCGTGGCACTGAGTTCTAACTGGAGGAACACTATAACTGCAATGGAGTGAGAGCTGTGATATAAACCGACTCTGTGAGGAGTTACAGGGAGGAGTTATAATACAGGCCTGGTTTCCTGAAATGCAGCCTGGTGGATTCAGTTGTGTAGTGTTTCAGACTAAACAGGTTTGGCCCTAAAAAGGAAGTATGGTGAGTAGAGCCATTGAGGGCAGGGTCTGCGTAAAGAGGAATGAGGCTCTGGAGAATATGGCCTACAAAATGAGGAATAGAGGTCAAAAAGGAAAGGAAAAGGCCTGGGCTAGGGGAAATGTTCACTTGGTTTTCAGTAAAAGGTGAATTTGACAGGTGAGACTTGTGTGAAGAAACAATTCTGGGGTGAAAAGGAAGCTGAGAGAGAAGTTTACCGTATTGTTTAGTGTTATATTCTGTTCAGTTGAGTTCTGCAACATTAAAAGTAACCTGTCATGACCTTTAGGTCCCATAAACTATGTTATGGGGCACAAAGGTCAAGGATATGGGGTGTCCGGGATGCATGGTTTTATATTCACCAGGTGCCCCGTTTCTGCATTGTGTCCCTTCGAAGTCCACGCGCATCTATGCGCACATAGAATGAGTCACGCTGCCGGAGCACATAGACTTTAGATGGACCCAGTACAGGAATGAGGTGCTGGTTGTGTAGAAATCAACTCTCCCTGGACACCCTGTTTCCTGACCTTTGAGCCTCGAGGTGCTGGATTATCTTTTTTCATGTCTTATTATCTGATTTCAGGTGTTATTTTCTTCTCTCTGACCCTTCTTCTTGTTAACGTGTTCCTGGGCTAGGTGGTGACTCAACAGTTTTTGCAGAGAGTCTTCTGAGGAGTGAGTTGCCCCAGAGCTACTGCAGAGCTTGACTTTCCTGTACCAGAGATAGAGAGCACAACTCAGATTCCTGGCGTGGGGCTACCCAGCAGTTGCAATTGTTGCCAGAGGCATTGTCCAAGGAAACGTTAGGTGGCCTTACTGACCTGAAGTGCTGAACCACTGCCAGGATAGAGACCACCAGTGAGAACGGACAGACCGAGAGCCAGTATACAAATATTCAAGCACCACCACCCAGACTCATCAAGGATAAAATTTGACTTCATCACTTTACAGCCTTCCAAAAGAAAGATATTGTGCTAATAATTTGCTCAGGGAACAGTAACGTCATATTTTAATTAGCTGATTGAGTCATTTGGTTAACTGAGATTCCAGCAAGACTAAGTTATTTCAAGCGGCATCTTGAGAGCTATCTAACCCTGGCCAGGGTAAGGCATTTATTGGTTATAGTAATTCTATATTGCACACACAATATTAAGGAGGCCCTATTCACCGGGTACAGACCGAGTTGTAGTCTTAATTGAACAATAATAAACTGTTTGCTTTGTATCCAAATATTACTGCTGTATGTTATTGCCATATTTGTTCTTTATTGTTTATTCACAAAAGCATTGTTTGTTCAAATGAATTGGTGTAAATCCTTTCCATTACCGGTGTCACATTCAGCACCCACAACCTATTACACTCACACACAATATACGAAGGAGCAAATAAAAGGAGGTAAGTCACGACTTTTGAATCAGACTACACTATGTTTGTTTGTACCCTGCCACCAAGGTTGGCGAATTGGTCTACATAAAAGTTGTAGACTTAAAGGGGTTGTCCCGCGCCGAAACGGGTTTTTTTTTTTTTCAACCCCCCCCCCGGTCGGCGCGAGACAACCCCGATGCAGGGAGGTAAAGGAACTTACCGGAGCGCTTACCTTAATCCCCGCGCTCTGGTGACTTCAATACTTACCGCTGAAGATGGCCGCCGGGATCCTCTGTCTTCGTGGACCGCAGCTCTTCTGTGCGGTCCATTGCCGATTCCAGCCTCCTGATTGGCTGGAATCGGCACGTGACGGGGCGGAGCTACACGGAGCCTGCATTCTGCACGAGCGGCTCCATAGAAGATTGCAGAAGACCCGGACTGCGCAAGCGCGGCTAATTTGGCCATCGGAGGGCGAAAATTAGTCGGCACCATGGAGACGAGGACGCCAGCAACGGAGCAGGTAAGTAAAAAACTTTTTATAACTTCTGTATGGCTCATAATTAATGCACAATGTATATTACAAAGTGCATTATTATGGCCATACAGAAGTGTATAGACCCACTTGCTGCCGCGGGACAACCCCTTTAATTTTTTATGCTCATTTACAAGTTTCTTGTTTTCAGATGTATTGAGAGAATAAAAAAAATGGTTTTAAAAGTATAGATACCCTATAGGTCCTCATCAAATGACATTTATGTGATAGAAATATTTGCCTGACTTTATAAGTAAAAGTTGCTGAACCATTATCCTCACCTTAATGTATTATCACATTGCCATAAAATGTATGGGAGCAAGTTCAGAGAAGAGTTACCAAGATGGTAAGCAGTCTGCAAATCATGTCATATGAGGAACGGTTGAAGGATCTGGGAATGTTTAGATTGCAAGAAAGAAGTCTGAGAGGAGACTTAATAGCTGTTTACAAATATCTGAAGGGCTGTCACAGTGCAGAGGGATCAGCCCTATTCTTATTTGTACAAGGAAAGACTAGAAGCAATGGGATGAAACAGAAAGGGAGGAGACACAAATTAGATATTAGAAAAAAACTTTCTGACAGTAAGGGTGATCAATGGGTGGAACAGGTTACCACAGGAGGTGGTGAGTTCTTCTTCAGTGGAAGTTTTCAAACAAAAGCTGGACAAATATCTATCTGGGATGACCCTGGTGTGGTTTCAGGAACATATTTAATTAGGTAGCCCTTTATTTACAATGTTAGGCCTACATTTTTTATATTGGTTCTGGCACTAAACACATCATTCAAAACAAACACATTTTTTAACCCATATTGAAATATTTCCAATGACATGATTTTAGGGCAATGTCAAACTAACCCTTTTTAAAAGGTTTCCAACAAATGAAAGAAATGTTTAATTAAGACTTACAGAGGCAGCTGGCACAGTAAATTATGTAGCGGAAAAACTGATTTAATCAGGTTCGTTCACTGAAAATTGTCTGTCTTGCAGACTCATGTATACAGCGCAGATGAGGTACAGAGGTCTCTATTTATTATATGCAACATGATTTTTCTCATTATGAGGTGTAATTAAGGTGGCAATTTTATGTATCACTGACAAAATGTTCTACAATTTTAATTTTGGACATGAAAGTTTAATTTATGACTTCTGTGGAAAGTTTTTGTATGCTGTGCATTACATACAGTGGTTTTAGCGCTAATGTATTTAGTCTTTTGAAATGTAATTAAAAATCATTTTAAATTCATTTTATGGATTAAATGTAACAAGTTGTGAGCATTTTGCAAACAGTAGTGTATATAGAGGATAGGATGCCCATAGTGAAGGTATAAATTAGGCTGCTTTCAGGAGCTGCTTGACTTTACTACACTCATAACCAGCTTCCGGGCAAGGTGATTTGGTGCCCAAGGCGAATCAGGTACATTGTGCCTCCCCCCTTCTGATCTTGCTAAATAAAATATTTAGATACATTTTAAAGGCCACAGGCAAAGGCAAGATAGATACATTTTTAATCCAGCAGCTCAGAGGTGACTTCATCTCTGATGCAGTTTCTGGTGTTGCTGTCTTTCCTTTTCTTCTCCATACGGCCAAGCCACCATGAAGATTTCTCCTAGGGACTGCAGTTTGCTGATGAGACATATTTAGCCAGGGGCACAGTTATAGGGAGTGTAATGGTAGCAGTGGTACCCAGCCATGAAGCCTGGATGGGACCTTAAGTACAACATGTCTCACAATAAACAATCTCTCAGACAGCTATGTCAAAGGATAAATAAAAGAGTTATGATTTTTTTAAAGTGGAGAGAAAAATGGAGTTAAACCATCAATAGAATCCAATCTAATCGTTTGTTGATTACATCTATTTACACATCAGTCATTACCAAATCCTGTGGCAATATGTTCTACAACATTTATGGTTTTGCCAGTAAAGTTTTCTAACTTTGTAAAGAAATAATTGCACTTCCTTTAACCATAACCGATGAGCTTGTTCTCTCTAAAGGATGCACAAAGTGAATAACTTATTGCATTGTTATATAAAGATACATCCTTCTTTGAACTCTTTTCAGCTCTCTTTTTTATGGACTGGTGCCAAAAAGTGGACTGCATACTTATAACACGTTTGCATCAGCAGCAGTAAAAAATTACTTTCTTCTCTGGAAGCTAAGCCTTGTATAAACTTAGACCAGGCAGTCTAAAATGTGCAAATTTATCTCAGTGATTAATGCTGGTGGATAGACTTTGGAGCATCTTTAGACATGTGTTTAATTGTATACCACGGATTGATTGGCTTAGTTTGCACCAAAATTTTGTTGTATATTGTCACATCTAAATCATGCCCTATTTAATGTTAAGCTAAAACATTTCTGCTATGCCACAATCCCTTATTGAGAGTGGCACAGTGGGCTATTCATTTTGCGGCATTTGCTTCATACATGGGTCTAAAACTTGATGCAACATTTTGCACCAGAAATGCACCAAATTGTGGCACATTTTCCGATAAAGTCTTGGCACAATCACATCAGTAGATCTGCTCCAATATCTTTGTGGTTTTTGTATCAGCAGATTCCCATAGTTTAGTTTACACCCAAATTCTGTTTTCATTGTAGACTCACCCAACAGTGATCAATCTAATATATGAATAGCATGTATGTCTTGCCTGAGAGGATATAACTTGAAAATTATAATTATTGAAGCTCATCTTTTATTTTGCTGCCCATTTGTCTAGTTTATGCAGGTCACTTTATAGGGATAGGACAGCCTGTATCGTATCAATAACACTACAGAACTTTGTGTCATCTACAAATACAAAGAAGGTACTATAAAGGCCTATATCATTTATAAACAGCTTACACAGTCTTAGTCGCAGTATAGACACCTGGAATACTCCATCTAAAACATTCAGTTTCAGGATAGCCTGATTATGATAACTCTTTAGGCCTCTTTCACATGGGCGACAGCCAATCATGAATTGGCCAATCAATGCTATGGCTCAGCCAATTCATAAATCCCGCCTCCACAATGCGCTGGCTGTTGATTGGTTATTCGGCCACTGCTCAGCCAATCAATGCAGCGCTAGATCAATGAATCACAGCCATTGCATTGATTCATCGAATGCTACATTGATTGGCTGAGCAGAGCTGGATGAACCAATCAGAGCTATTGCTTCTTGGAGGCGGGATTTATGAATCCTGCAGCCAGGAAGTGATCTTCTGTGGGCGAAAAAGGACTGCAGCTTGCCTGGCGGAGCTCCGGAGACCAGCAGGAGGACCCAGACCGAGCCTCTTAGGTAAGTATTTCCTTTTTTTTTATAGTGCAGCTAGGACTTATTTTCCAATGATAATGTCACATTGCATCGGAATGAAACCACAATTTTGTGCATTGTGATGCAAAATAACCATAGGCTCCATAGGGAAACACGGGCTGCAAAACAAATTGCAAATTGCTTCAATATAGAACATGCCGCAATTTTTTTCCCCTCGAAAGATAGCATCAGAGAAAACAGCGCTAATGTGAAGGAACTCATTGGAAAGCGTGGGCTTCACATACATTGGTTCTCTTACGCTATCACATCATGGCAAAATCGCGTGATTGTGTCGTTCGTGTCAAAGCAGCTTTAAAGAGCCACTCTGGTTAATTTGTAACTAGCCCGCCAGCATATAAGTGAGCTGGTATTATCTTGGTTCTTTTTTCTTTCTATCTGAAACATCCGTGAGTTCTTCTCCTCAGCTGGGCCATGTGATCTCATTCTGACTAGCTCAGATTAGCTTGGGTTTATGTGCTCTCAAATTTTTCAGTTTTACAGTTAGAGTAATTTCTGTGTGATGGAACCTATCACACAAGCTATTTAGAGGGGAACACAGATACTTCTATCACAGTTACTGATAATGATCACAAGGCTCCTGTCACACAGTTATAATAGAGGAGATGACAGTAAATCCTCCTGACTATAATTATGATCTGTAGTTTATTTAGGTAAGTACAGAACAGAGAAAGTAATGGCAGTGTCTTCGCTGCAGGCAGATATATTTTTGGCTCTAGCTGGTCACATTATGTTGTGCTGATGCATCATGGGAGTGTTAGCATAGTATAGAGAAAGTAAGCAGGGAAAAATCTCAGCCTCAATACGGTGCCTGATAAGTACAAGACAGGAAGCTGCACTGCATGGAAGTGACTGCAATAGGAGTGTGATAGACAATCAGATGAGGGGGACTGGGATGGAAAAATGTGTTTACGCCCTTTAAATATGATCGTTTAGCCAATTTAGAATGTGATCACAAATTGTTCTATCTAAACTCAAAGACCTTAAAAAAGAAAATATACTAGCTCACCTCTCCTGTACTTAATCTCCTGTGTAGATTGCACAGATCTCACCCCAACCATGTGCCATCACATTCATGGAATAAAACAATTCAGCCGCTGGATGCAAAAATGAAAAATGTTAAACTTTATTAATCCATTTTTAAAGCACCGCTTAAATATAGCAATACGGGAGCCCGCATGCATTTCAGACTCAGCTTTGTCCTTAATCATAGCTGCTTTCAAATTAAAAACTTCCATGACTTTTAAATAGCCATTAGACAATCAAATAGTGATTATTATGTCACTTAAGCAAATCATGAATATTTATGAGTGATAATGCATATAGGCTCTCACAACATTAAGCAATGCATGTTATAACTGTCCAAACACCCACCAAACATAGAATAGCAGTAATATATAATGCATGCCATCATCTATTATAAAACACTGAAGAGACGTCGGCTCCATAAACAGAATATTCTGTATGTAAAATCACATAATAAAGGTACAGTGTGAGACCTGTTCACACTAAGGGCTTAGTCACACGGACGCATCAGCGCCCGTGTTACTGCAGGAAGAAGACAGCCACACTTCAGGACGAACGTCTCTCTGCAGTGCTGTTAGAAAGAGCATGTGACCGGCTTCATTCCCAGTCATGTGTTCTTTCTTCAGCGCTGCGGGGAGTCGCCCGTCCTGAAGTGCGGCTGTCTTCTTCCTGCAGTAAGGGCTCCCGTGTGACTAAGCCTTAAGACTGTCAACTGTTGCAGTGCTGTGCTGGGATCCTAGGTTAAAATTTGACCAAATACAACATCTTCCTGGACTTTGTATGTTCTCTTTGTGCATCTTGTTCTCCTCCACAGAAGAAAAAAAGGAAGAACAAGTTCAGTCATTAGAGCTCTGCTTGACAAAGGCCAACATGGCCGAAACGTTGCCTGCATGTCATTTTGTGATGGAAAAATAAAACCTTTTGGATATTGAAACTGCACCTTGGATGCTGCCTGAGCTTTTTTCTTTCAGAGTAATGATCTAATGTTTAGATGTGGGCTATTCGACAGTCCTTCTGCAAGCACTGCAGCATAAAAGCACTCATATGCCATAAAAGTGCCTAAGCGTGATGGCCCACATTCCTCGGGGTCAGGCCTAAGGTCACTCTCACACTCATCGTTTCAAATACCATGCTAAACGCTGTTAAACGCCTCAATTTATTTTAATGGCTTTGCAGACTAGCGTTTGTGGTGTCTCTAACGATTTTTGAATGCTGTCTGCTCTATTTTACTGCGTTTTAGCACTTTTCAACACAACTCATCACCAATTTGAAATGTGGCATTTTACTGACGGAGTATGTAAGAGTGGCCTAAGAGTGTCTTCAGGCTGGTTCTGCCATCCACGCAGAATAGATGGGCTTAGTGATGGATGGAAGGAACATTGCGCAGCCCCCTCCCCATCCTCTAGACTAGAGTTGAGCGAACATACTCTGCTGAGCTTGATGCTCGTTCGAATATTAGCGCACTCGATGGTGCATGTTACTCGAACGAGCATCAAGCCATGTTCGACCCCGCCCCAGTTTTTGGCTCCTCCACGCTGTGACGTGCCTGTTTTGGCCCCTCCCCACCGTGACGCAGCGCACATCATTGGCAAATTTTTAGTCAGGAGAGAGAGAGCGAGCAAGAGAGAGAGAGAGAAACCTAGGGAGAAAAAAAAAAAAGCTCGGCACCCGGCGTCCCACATACAAAAATGCTCGAGTCTCCCATTGTAATCAATGGGGTTCGTTACTCGAGTAGAGCTCTCGAATTTTACGAAAAGCTCGACTCGACAAATGCAGACTCGAGCATTTGGGTGCTCGCTGATCTCTACTCTAGACCTATGTTATCCTCCACCCTTTCCTCCTATTCTTCCTCCTCCTGCTCTTCCATCTTTATATTTCTCCCATGGGGGGAGAAACGTGGCCCCCTGTTCATGCCCAAAGCCACCTTCTCTGCGATGTTGAGTAATGACGGTCTGGCTAGATAGTTAGGAAATTGGTGTTAAATTCTATGCAATGAATCACAATATCTCTCACTGCTCTAATGAGGGAAATTTAGAAACAACCGATCCAAGGATCTCTACTATTAGACAGCCTGCAAAAAATGCTGCCAAATCCTTTCTACGTGGTTGCTAGCATTCAATCAAGCTGATGGTTCCAATCTCCACAGGACATAGATTTCCAACACGGCACACAGAGCTATATGGAATCATCACACATTATGCTGTACTCCAAAATGCTTTTGCATAATTTTTAATAATCACACAAACACACAGATTGAAAAGGAACCTCAAAGAAATGTAGCAAACATCTTGTCACCTCTGTTTCTGCATCACTCTGTGTACACATTGTCTGTGGATGGCTGACCGTGTGCACTGAACTACCCTCATCTTCCTCTTCAGAGGAAAAAAATGGTTGGGCATCAATGCATTCAGTGTCTCAGTCCTCCTTTTGGGTGTTTGGACTGCCCGGTTGACATCCATGATACTGAAAAATTAAACAGCTCCTCAGACTGATCTATGTAGACTGCTTCAAAGTGTTCCGGGGATTGGGTATGGCGTGAAGTAAAGGGTGGATGCTCATAGCCGAATAGTACAGACAAACTGCTGTGTAACTGCAACTGGGAGGAAGAGGAGGTGTTTGTAGTTGAGGCTTGTAGTGTCAAACACTCTACGACCTGTTCTGCCTGCTGCAGATGTAACGCATGGGCAGAATCAGTTCTGAGGAATAACAGCGGGCTTGCCTTACCTCCAACAGAAAGTGGAGCTGTTGCTTCATTGGGAGCCACTTAAAGTGTCAGCTTGGCCTGTCCTCTGCCACTTCCACCACTGCCGACATGTCCCCTACCGATTGCTTTCCTTTTTTTTATTTTTTAGTCTAGTTTTTATGTAACTTTTCTGTTAAGTTTGTCGTTTGCAGAAAAACACAGATAATTTGTGTGAAAGTGTATGGATGTGGACAGCGCCTAGATGGACCTGATCTACACACGAAAAGATCCCTTGGTCCTCTTATAATCCACCGAAGTTGGAGAGTAGCACATGCATGAAAAAAGAATCCCCCCCCCCCCCCAAAAAATGCAAGATGATGGGGGTAGGACAAAGTTAGACAATTTAGCCGTGCGCTAAAATAGGAGAACAGAAATAAAGGTCTGGGTACTCACTCTCTAAGGGGGAGGCTCCCCAATGATGGACTAATGGGGTGTAACCTCCACCCTTGGAGTCCCAGGATAGCCTATAAATCACTGTAAGTTGTTCCTGAAGCATAAAAGTGTATGGATATGAACTAAGGCATTTTAGTTTTATTTGTATGTATATATAAATAACAGAAAATGTATTTGAAAAACTTAGTTTTAGAATAAGTGATACCACCTGTCTTTCCTCTGAGCTGAGACCTTTTCACAAAAATACAAATTACAAAAGAAATAAATAATATAATATTATTAATCAATTTATTTCCATATAAAGATATATTTTTAGAACCTGATAATTAAATCGGTAATATAAAACCTCGGACTATTTAAATCCCGAATATCAGGGGTGTCTCCGGGTGTTATGAATAAAGTTTTTCATGCTTGAATGGACCTAGCATAGAGGAAAGCGGAGTGACATCATGTTGAATGTGATGACACACACTGCGTGTGCAGCGTCATCACGAAGCGACGGAACACCGAGATAGGCTGTAAACTCGGTGAGTAGATATTGCTATATATACCTTGATTGTGATATTTTTATGCTTGATAAGGGCCATTTAGTGACCGAAGCGCGTTGCATCCATCTTTCATCCCTCATATGAGGGACTATGTGTGTGTACTTTTGAACCTTGATACTTTGGATTAAAGAAGATAAAACTGCCTCTGGGTGATACTGCATAATTTCAACAAAGGGAACACTTTACAGTGACTTATGGGCTATTCTGGGACTCCAAGGGTGGAGGTTATACCCCATTAGTCCATCATTGGGGAGCCTCCCCCTTACAGAGTGAGTACACAGACTTTTATTTCTGTTCTCTTATTTGAGCGCACGGCTGAATTGTCTAACTAAAATAATCTGTGTGGTCAGACTCGCAACGTTGAGCAACATCCAACGTGAACTATGTCTTTTGCTGTTACCCTGTTTGGGTTTCTTTTTATTTTAGATTCATAAAGAACCCCAGCCAACTAACTAGCCAGAAGGCCACAGAGTACAGCATGTATATTGTGAATTGTCCCTGCTTTCCGCAACATAATTTAATTCTCCTTATCCCACTGCTAGCTGTGTAAGGCCTGCAAATAATTTGAAGTGGCCAGACTAATGATTTTGAACAACATCTCAGGCCACAAACACAAAACTGCAATATTCCGCATGTCAAAGCATAGTTTTGTCTGTCTGCTTTGCTGCTATATATGGAGACAGCATCAGAAATATACACTCTACAGAATATCTATGCCAACATATAGACCACATTTTGCTTAGGCATATAAACATGATGCAGCTGTGGTGACCCGGAGAGTCCACTTGGGACATGAGGTCCATGTGGAGGAGCTGGGAGGGTAAAGCTGTTGTGTGTCACGTTGGCATTACCAGACTCCTTCCAGGCCCTAGCACCACTAGGCCTCTTCCAGACACCCCTTTGCTGGGGATGGCCAATAAACACAGAATAGGAAAGTACTTGCTTGTCATGTGTGACGTCACCGTTCCCTTCCCCCCGGTATAGGACTTTGGCGGAAGAAAGAAAGAATCCATAACTGTTTAACCTTAAGTACCTCAGACCCTGGGAACAGTCAAGGCCTGGTAAGGGAGGAAGCACAGGATGACACCGGTCCTGCAGGCCAAGTTATCTGACAGGAACCGCTCCTGGAAGGGGAACTTTCCAGAGGAGGATAAGGGATAGGGTTGCTCTGCACACACTCTAGTAAGACAGTAGCTCTACACGGTGATCTCAGCCTCTTCTATTCACGCTCACTCTCAAACTCTCTCTTACTTTCTCTCTTCCCTGGTTCTTGGCATAGGGACCCTCAGGAACCTCTCCTCTTCTTCAATTCTTCCTCTTCACCACATGAGGGTTGAAGGTACCCCCATGTGTCTAGCACTCTCAAGATCCCAGAAGATAAGATATCATCTGATCTGCTCTAATCCACCTTCTTCTCCCACACTCATTACTCATATTTATAATCTCACACATACTACGTGACAAAACATAAATTGTTACATTGCAGACATCTCCCAGTCTCATGCAGACATTAACCTCTCACTTGCTGCAGCTGTCCAATACACATAACAGGAGACTAGACAATTTGCACAGCGCATCTATACAAAAGACATTACATGTATGACACTTATGGAGGGGACTAGGAATAGACGTTCTGGGCCACTATACAGCTTTTTTCTCTGGTCCTCCCAATACTCCTCTGTTTAACTTCTCTGTTGGTATACAAGCTTTCACACCAGCAGCAATCTATCCTCTGTAAACTATCTGCCCCTGAGAACAGACCATGTTTTATATAGACATGTCATTATGATACAGCTTTTTTATCTGGTCCCTTCAATATAACCCCAGTATACAAGCCTTCACACCAGTAGCAATATATCCTCTGTAGAATATCTGTCCCTAAGTGCAGATCACATTTTATATAGGTATACAAATGTGATGCAGCTTCTCTGTCCTGTGCTCAGCGGTAAAATGGCCACTTGTTACACTGTGCCTATGTTATACATAGAGGACACATTTGGGGACATGATCAAGGTACTCTGGCTGTTGATTAGCTGCATTCTGAACTCTGTAGAAGGTTATTGGGGGAAATTCGATTTTCCCACAATTTTCATCAAAAATTAGGTTGGACTTACACAATCCAATTTGGCGAAAATTGGGGTGATTTTATTGCTTGATTGATCAGGATGAGCAGCACTAGTCATGGCGATGTTCCAGGAAATTAGTTTTTAGCTTCTATCTGTATGTCCCACATACTTTAGGGAACATGGAACACACTCTATAATTTGGTTTACATTGGAAGTATTGCAGTTTATACTTATACTTAACAGTTAATGAATATGTGTTGTTACAATCAGTGAACATTTTCAGCTGTGAAGCAAACAGATGTGTTTTACATGGACGAGTGCCACATTTGTAGAAACTGATCCGGTGTAACCCTGTACTGTATGTTTGGATTCAGGGGGCATATACATACTGGGAAACAGAATGTTGACCGGAGGGGGAACTCTCCTGAACACGACACTGCATCCATCTTTCCATACATTCACTGCTTTAGTGTCACTTGTTAAAACAGGAAATGTTTGTTAACAGTTTATTTAATCAGGTTAAACTGTTGACTGCATTCTCATAGTAGATTGGGCTTAACCTTATTTTCTTCATTTTGATCCCTCTCACACAGTAAATAATGGCTTCTATTGTGTGATATCATAAGAGAGATTTAGCATCCATTTGGGCTACCCTGTTTCTGTAAACATCCACAGGTAGCATTAAGTTGTTGTTGAAACAGGAAGTTGTCATCAGAAAATGACCTATTATACAAATCACAGTACTGTGTTAAACATATTTTTTAACCCTTTCCAATCCAATTTGTATCCTGGTTTTCCTAGGGGGCTTACTCTTTTTCGGCCATCATACAATGGCGCTATCTGCTGGCTAAAACCAGTACTGAATGAGGTGACACGCTGGATAGGCTCCGACAGCAGAGAGGCTGGCAATATACAGTAAGAGAACCCCAACAGACGTCTTTCAACATCAGAGCTGTACAGCCTTAAATCATAATGTCTTAAGATGTCAGACAGTGGATTGGAAAGGGTTAAAGATTTTTTTGTGACTTTTTTTTAGACTTGGTCACAATACATATATATATGAGTTGTGGAAAATGTAGGATTTTAAGATTAAATAAATATATATATATATCACTGTGTCACATAAAAATGCAAAACACTGAACGAGAAGTGAACAACTCTCAACAATGAATCTGCCTGACTGCATGAGTGCAAATGAGATGATGATGACATCACCAGCTTGTCCATTCATGCAAATGATTCTCATTCAGAATCGTTAAGTGTAAAAGGACATAATTATATTGTCAAATTATCTAAATTATTGAAGAAAACAAATAATTAAAACTATGGGACTATACTCTGAAACGCGGTGCACAGTTCTAGCTTACCTGTTTGTTGTTTTTTCATTAACTAAACAATTTTTTCTAAATACCAGGGGACATGACCAAGTAATTTCTGGAAAACCTGCCGAGTCTTTAATACATTGCAGTCTTGAATTACAAGGGGTCCAGGCATCCATTAGACACCCCCTTTCAAGTAAGTGCCTGTTTTTATTGTTGTGATTATTAGCCGTTTAGTCGTTCATGACCCTCTGCGACCCTACAGGTGAGCTACCTGCACTTTTTTTTGATTTTTCACTTCTTTTTTTAGTTGGTTGATATCATGCCAGTATGCGCTTTGACAGTATCAGCCATCGTGTTCTTTGGCGGCCGGGTCTTCTTCTGCTACTTTGACCAAGCATTATTATGTGTTGTTTATCCCCACTTTAAACTGTAGCCAATCAAACCAGCAAGCCACAAATAAGTCAGTTATCTATAGATACCGTTAACAATCCAGGACAGAATTGTTTTAGGGATACAGCCCTTTCCTCAGAAATGGTTGGATAGAGTAAAGACACCACTACGTTCTCAGTTTGTTCTGGACACTCCCAGTTTCCCTAAATTTCTGAATCAGTGTCTTGACAGTTCATGGGTTGCTTCTACAGTCCAAACATTTTTATGTCATTTTGTAATTTTTTGGGAACCTCATCTATCACCCAACATAGAAATAGTGTCTCTGTCTAACTGGGTGTCGTTGATTGAAAGCCTTGGCCACCTCATGTGAGCTTTGGTTACCGACCATCAGGATGATCTAAATTCTATCCTGGATTGTTAATGGCATCTTATGCTACCTGAAATAGCATGTGGTTATTGTTTTCTGTACCAGAACACAACATAACAACTTTGTGTTTATATTAATATGATGTCATGTTGAATATTAATTAATATATTAATATTCAACATGACATCATCTATAACTCGAAAATGGCTGCAGATATTGAAAAAAATGACAGAACCTATCAATTTCATTGAAGATTCTTGGATTGAATCTAAAAAAACCACCATAGTTCCCAAAAGTTTTTCTCCACCCATCTAAGGCCGCATGCACACGACAGAGCTGGATTCCAAATGCGGAATCCCGCAGCAGAAACTGACCCCAGCAGCGGCATCTGCGCGTACCTGCTTTCTTGAATCTTCATCTGTACTACGGATGGTCCACATGGCTCACCATCGGACATGCGCAGTACAGATTTGTTTTTTCAAACTCCTGCTTTTCCCATGGAATCCACGGCCCATCCGCAGTGTCAATTGTGGATGGGTCGTGGGTTGGACTGCTTCCATTGACTTCAATAGAAGTCGTCCGTGCGGCACCGCAGGAAAGTGGAACATGCTGTGATTTTTCATCCGTGAGCAGAAACCACAATTAGTTTCGACTCGTGTGCATGAAGAATTGCTTTACAATAGCATGCTATGGGCGATATTTACTGCAGAATCCTTAGGTGGTCGCCTGCTCTAGATTCCTGCAATTCAAATCCACCCATGTGCATTCACCCTAAGTGTTCTACAAAGTTTTCTTACTTGTATCTCTTGTTTAAGAAGATATTCCGGGGGGGGGGGGGGGGGGGGGGCTGACTTTTGTATCAGCCTGTACATTTAAAAGTGACTCAATAATAATTGATCAATTCAAACCAAAACGTAGTATGTAAGAAAACTGTGTACAAAATTATACACAACCGGTAGCTTTACCCACCAAAGAGTGAAGGCAGAGGCGTAACTTGAAGCTCCCGGGCCCCGATGCAAAACTTGTAACAGGGCCCCCAACTACAGTATAAGGCTTTACTCATAGTACTGGGTTCCCTATATGGAGAAGAGAGGTCTTAGGGGCCCCCTAAGGCTCCTGGAGCCGGGTGCAACCGCATCCCCTGTATCCTCTATAGTTACGCCCCTGAGTGAAGGTCTTACAATGAAACAAGAACATCTGGTCAAGTTAGTTAGCATAGTTTTTTTGCATTACTTTTTTATACAAGATTCCCCTTGATGATTTGCATGGCAGGTGCCCGACTGTCCAAATGGCTCATTTAGAGGCAGACACCCTATTAGAACATAGGACCAGATTTATTTATACTGATTGTTACTTCTTTTTGGAAACAGTTTAATAGGCTCATTATCACCTGGATCCTACTTATATATTGTACACCGAATGTTACTGTGAGATTCAGCATCTGCCCGAACATGTCTATTCGCACAAAGAGCCATAATAGGAGCAGAAGTATAATGCATAGATATCAATAGCTAAATGGTAGAAAGGGTTCTGCAGAAGTTGGCCTTGACATTTCCCGTCAGACAAGTGGTTATTATTAGACTAAGCTTTTCCGCATAGAGATGGCAGTTCTGCTGTGATGGGGAAATGGTTGCAGTTGCCTGTGGAGTGTGAAAGTTGGAAATTGCTGTTAGAAATACCTTTTACAACATTAAAGTGACAAATTGAGAAAAAAATATCACTCTGCTATATTCATTGTTAGCTTAAAAAGGACTAATATTATAGAATGTTACCATGAAACGCTCTTTTGTTGCTTTGACCACTTTCACACCTGTGTTAGGCCCAATGTCCACGTGCGGGTTTTATTTATAAAATCCACGCGTGGCCCCTGCACAGGAGATCTGTGCGTCTTGCTGCCTATAGGTCATTTTAGGCAATGGGACGACCCCTGTTAGAGTCTGTTCTTACGTTGCAGAAACACAGCAAATCCATGCAGCAAATCCTTGCGTGTGTAGTGGCATATTTTTCTGTACTTTTTCCGCCCTCAGGGCATGATCATTTGCAAACAAGACACACCGCTTGAAATGGCTAATTAGTTCCAGATGTGTTCTTTTTCTGCCAGACAAATGCAGCGTATTACACCTTTCCTTGCGTATTGCGCATGCATTTGCGCACCCCCATGAACTTCTATGGGGACCTTTGGTGCACAAGAGTTCAGAAAATTAGAGCATGCTATATTTTTTTTTTGCATGGCCAAAATGCATACGCAGAATACAGAAATGTGAACAAACGCGTTGGAATCAGTAGGTTATATTCTCTTTGCATTGTGTGTGCTAATTGTGCGTACCCAAATACGCCCGTATGAAAAAGCCTTAAAGGGGTTGTCCCGAGGCAGCAAGTGGGTCTATACACTTCTGCATGGCCATAATAATGCACTTTGTAATGTACATTGTGCATTAATTATGAGCCATACAGAAGTTATAAAAAGTTTTATACTTACCTGCTCCGTTGCTGGCGTCCTCGTCTCCATGGTGCCGACTAATTTTCGCCCTCCGATGGCCAAATTAGCCGCGCTTGCGCAGTCCGGGTCTTCTCCTCTTCTCTATGGGGCTCCGTGTAGCTCCGTGTAGCTCCGCCCCGTCACGTGCCGATTCCAGCCAATCAGGAGGCTGGAATCGGCAATGGACCGCACAGAAGCCCTGCGGTCCATGAAGACAGAGGATCCCGGCGGCCATCTTCAGCAGGTGAGTATGAAGACGCCGGACCGCCGGGATTCAGGTAAGCGCTGTGCGGGTGGGTTTTTTAACCCCTGCATCGGGGTTGTCTCGCGCCGAACGGGGGGGGGGGTTTAAAAAAAAAAAAAACCCGTTTCGGCGCGGGACATCTCCTTTAATAGTAAACATTTCTGCTTTAAAAAAACCACATCGTTTCTGCAACGTGGGAAGGCACCCTAAATCTAGCTAATACTAAATGTGGCTGCGCTGCCCACGCTGTGTAATATATGGCTGGATTGCATTTCCTGAGGTGCATGTAGCTAGGCTCACTCATTAGTGAGAGTGACAGTGCTGCACTAATTTACTAAATAATAAATGATTAATCATGAAGTATTGGGATGTGGGTCACCAACAGTACACATTGTCAGCATATTTAAGTCTTCCTCCTTATCTTCCAGCTTGTAGTGCGGAGGAAGCAGATTCTAAGGACTTTGAAAAATTCATGGAAAACCAAAAGCATTGGGCCACAGTCACAACCCTTACAATAAAAGGCTCATTTAGGCAGGGGAATTAAGGGTGGTTCACATCTGCATTCAGACTCCGCTTTACTGCTCTGTCGAATGGCTCTGACTTAGAATGGAATGAACAGCGCCAAACAGACCCCATTGACTATAATGGGGTCCGTTCGCTTTCTGCTCAGCTGCCCGAGTTTTAGCTGGAAGTAATAACGCTGCATGCAGCTCTTTTCTTCTGGTATTTTGTAACGGATCTGATGGAACGTCCAACCAGAGGTTCCAACATAGAAATGAAACCACGCTAACCTGATTCTTATTAATAAATTAACAGCCATTATGACAACCCCTTCCTCAGAAATAGTCGGGTAGAGTAAAGCCTCATGTCCACGGGGGTTATTTTATTGTGTATTACGCATCGCGTGACATGCTGCGAATAGAGTCAATGAAAGTAAATCGACTTTCATTGATTCATGCACATGCATGTGTAGACACTGCGTGCAGATCCGTGTGAGAAATAGATCGCAGCATGCTCTATTTATCGGCATACTGCGCAGCGTGAGCCCTATACTTTTGTATTGGCAGCATATTCAATGCTGTCCATACATTATACATTGTGTATGGGCGGTGATTCTTAAAAAAAACACAGAAGGGAATTTTTTTTTAAAAAAAAGGGAGATCATACCGCACATGACCGCATACATAAGATACGCTCCATGCGCAGTACACTTGTTGCCCATATGCGGTCTCTGACGACTCTCTGCCAGCAGAGCTAGCATCACAAACACTGGTAAAAATTTTTATCATACACCCATGGATATGAGGCCTAGGGACGCCAGTACATCAGCAGCACACACTCATGGTATCCTTACGCTACCCAGCCATTTCTGAGGAAAGGGCTGTTACCCCAAAAAACGCATCATAATGGCTGTTAATTTATTAATAAAGAAGAATCATGCTAATTCCCTCGCCTTAATGAGCCTTCTGTTCTAAGAGTTGCCTCTGCGGTCCAAACATTTTTATGTCATTTTGTAATTTTTCTGGAACCTCATCTATCAGCCAACATCGAAAGAGTGTCTCTGTCTCTAAAAGACCTGTCATGTCCATCCATTACACAGACAACTCATTAATTACATTGGGTACTGTGTAATGCTTCATTTTCCTTGTGGCACTGCTGAAGGGGAATTTAACACTTGCTCACCTATTACAACTAATTACTGGGGGTACCAGTAATGTTACAGGATGCAAAAGAAATTCACAGCACCTTGATTGTGGTCAGGTTGAGTTCCCTTAAAGCGACCCTACAGTTTATGACTATCATTTGACTATAGGTGGGAAAGGTAGGCAACATGCAGCGTCCGAGGCGACAGCGGGGTAGAGAATCGTGTCACAGGGCTCTACCGTCTCCTCCCTAAGGGTGGCTAAGAACCCAACCTCATTACTAACCAGGGGAGATCACGTTTAGTAACCTGGGTTATCTTAAGTCCTGTTTTTGTCACCATGATGCCAACGTTCTTTCTTCTGTGGCGGATCACCCAACTGGAATAAAGTAGTCCACACACAGAGTGTACTTTTCAAACAAGAACCGTGAACGTTCGGGCCTGTTCTTTTACTTCAACATTTTGTAAATTACAGAAGAATAACTTGTATGTATTGAATTGTTAGTAGAAGTAGGCTTACCTTCCTTGCCTGTTTCTTTCACTTGTGCAGTTTGGGTTTCCCAAGGTATTACATCCACAGTCTCAGTTATCTGTCGGATCTCACTCTCTTTATAGAAACTCTCTCAACTGGGCGGAACTCTTTCACACTAGACTTGAACATCAGGTGGTTACTCACTATCTTTCGCTTAGCTTGTGGTTGTTGCTGACTAGTTACATGAAGTTCTTGCACTCTCACACCCACGTGTACTCAGCAAGTCCTGCATTCTCAAGCCCTGTAAGAGTAGGCTTCTCACAAGAAGGGTTCTAAACATGGCTAAGCTCTGGCAGGAGCAACAGCCCATCTCTCCTTCTCCTCCATCCCTCTAGCTCCAACTCTCTTCAACCTCCAGCTCTCAACTCTTCACTCCATCTTCACACCAACCAACTAACTACTCCCTAACTCCTCCCCCTAACACCTGCTACATCTCATCACATGCACACAGACATTAGAACTTACAATATACATACCAAGATACATTTTCGAGACACTACTAGACATTAGCAGACATTAACCCCCTTCTTGCCTGCAGGAGCTAATACACATTACATTGACTCATTCCACACTTATGACAATGACATTGAGACATACATGTAACATGCATTCACAAGTTCTGGAGTTAACCCCAAACTTTGGGCCACTACGAACACACCTGATGCCTTTCTTATGAATGGATGTGGTGCCTCAATTTACAAATGTAGGTCCTCTAACACCTTCTTCTCAAAATGACCACCATAGTCTTAGAACTCCTGTGAAGAAACATGCTGGGAAAAAAACAGATGCAATGGCCATTGTAATCAATGCTGGTTCATCCCAGAGCGGTGGATGAGAGGCGGGTTGTGCATTAGACTTGCAGAAAGGCATCTCTGTAGCAAAGTCTTAGACTGTGGCGATTTTGTGAAGAAGGCATCAAGGGACCAGAGCTGTTCAGCATTGGTGCCATCAATCTTAATTAGGGCATTTTTTGTGTTGACTATACTTTTCCTATGCAAAGTCCAATTTTATTTTTGAACTGGAGTTTTGCATTAAATGCATGGCACAGTGTCTAAGTCATGCCCATATACCTATAGAGCCCTTGAAAGACATCCTCAGCAGGACTTCTAGCCAAGCTATATTAGCAGTTCACAACAACGGAATAGACTACATTAACCGGCAAGAACAGTTTCAGAGACTTTTTCTAGCTAGGGCAAGTGGTGGACGCAGTAGCTGAGCCCAAATGGCAAGAAGTCCCACTGACTTTATTTATTGGGGGCAATCCCTTTGACTGCCTCTCTATGCTACATTGTGCTCTCTCATACTATAGGTCTTGCTAGATAACAGTCCTCTCCCTAAGAGCCCATTCACACAGGCATATTTGCCATCTTTGCATGCTACTACATGGACCCAAATAGGCTATACACACAGGGTTTTTTTACACACTGACTGGTGGTCCGTGTGAAAGAAATCACAGCATGTCTTTTGCTGTCTAAGTTGTTCCACTTCAGCGGTACTTCCTTCCACTTTAGTACTTCCTGACTTCTGGGTTGCACAGTCCAATTGGCTGCAGTGGTCACATACCACATTATTGTGCAACCGGAAGTCAGGTAGGTCAGGACCAGGAGGACCAAAGGGAGTGAGTGAACTTCTTCTTAAATTATTATTATTTTTTTACTTTATGGCCTCATACAGCCACCCTGTAAACTGGAGTCTTATGGGTATGCCTGCGGTAGCCGGTATGGCTGCTTCTGCAACAATAGTTGCAAGGGGCCCCAAGACCTGACCGGCCCTCAGGATTTTACCTGGTAAAGTGAACTGCTAATCTGTCCTTTTTAATTCACATTTTGCGTTCCGAAGACAATTAATAGTGGAGCAAGGAACTTCCAACTTCCTGTTCTACCAGTGTTACCAACATTAGAGGTCTAGGGCATAAGCCCCGGACCTCCAGTACTAGCAAGTATACTCACTCCCCGAACCTCTAGTGCTAGCAACATCTCTAGCTTCAGGAACAAAGAAAGTACAAAACTGCGTGTTAAAAGGGCTTATCCAGGCAGCTGCGGCTGTTAGTGCAGGGATGCAGAGTATTAGGGCTGCTCTGACCCCTGTATGGTGGCTGGTGCTCGTAATTGCAAGCACAGCTCTCACTGAAATCAATGGGAGCTGCGCTTGTAATTGCAGGCTGGGGTCCCCTTGATTTCAGTGAGAGCTGTGCCTGCAATTACAAGTGCCAGCAACCACTGCTCTGACCCATGTGTATCCCGGCAGGCACTGCCTGGATAACTCCTTTAGGGCGCCTACCCACTTGCGTTGCCGATTTTCGCGCGTAAAAAACGCGGCGTTTTTGCGCGTTTTCCGTGCGTTTTTCGCGGCGTTTTTTGCAGCCCTCCATTGACAATCAAGGGTGCATTAAGAGAAAAATAAGGAGACATATGCAACTGACAGTTCCTATGTGAAAAAACCCCACGAAACGGAAAAAAACCCCCAGATGGACAAGAACACATTCTATACTAATTGCTCTTGAGAAAAAACGCAAAACATCACAGGAAAAAAAATCGCAAGTGGGTAGGCACCCTTAAGGGTAGGGAGGTAAAGTCCCCTGGTGCAAGCACCAAGCCATGGCTGACTCCTAGGGTGACATCACATCGTGACGTTTTCATGGCAGACTGTTTTTGCGGGATGGTTTGCCATTGCCTTAACCAAACCCCTTTAAGCAGTCTAGCAATTATTGTGAGTGGCCACAGAGCAAATGCAATCTATTAACATATCACTGGAAGCATGCAACATAGATCTATAAAAGACGTACAAATAGCTGAGCAAATCCGAAAACAAGCTAAAATCTCTATAGCTGAATAGCAAAGGCTGAGTACTCCAAACGCGTTCTAAAGTAATTTATTACACTTTGCTATCAATGATTTGCAGTTTGGTACACAATACACTTTTCTAATTCTTTCCTCTAATTGAACATCCATCGTATTGTGCGCACATTTATAAAAGGAAACAAAAAGTCAAATAGTTAAATGCGTATCAATCAGGGCTTTTAATCCTGTTTGCAATGTATTATATTCTGCTGCTTGTGCTGCTAAAAGGATTAGGCTAACGATTTGTAGTTTGAGCAAGATATTAAATTAAACTGCCAGCGCCAGTTAAACTTTATGTAAATGCATCCATGTAATGCGCTGATTAAATAGACTCGGATTCATAAACAGAATGACCTACATTTACAAAGATATAATCGAATGTCGCTTATATATTAAGGCAGGCAGGGCAGAAGGTTACTACGAATACATCATGCTTATGTGGTGTCATGTATAGATCTTGGTATCTTTAAGGCCGCATGCACACTGGCAGGTCGGATTCTGTATGCGTAATCTCATGGCGCAATCTGACCATGGCAGCAGCGGCGTCCGCATGTACCTGCTTTCGGTGCGCTTCTTCTGTACTGCGGATGGTCCTGCTTTTCCTGCGAAATCCATGGCCAATCTGAAACTACACTTGGCTTTCACTCGTGTGCATGAAAAATCACTTTTCCATAGCATGCTATGAAGAGTATTTGCCGCAGAACCCAAAGACAGATGCCCACTTTGGATTCCGCAGCAAAAATCCGCCTGTGTGCATGCTCCCTTAGAAAAATTACAGATGGGCGATCGCGATTTTATTGCGATTTGTGAACGTCAGTAATGCTTTTTTTTTTTTAGAATAATCTCTCATCGCATCACTGCTGCCCTCGATAAAATAACATGATTTTTTATCGCAGGAGTCAATGGGACTTTGTAATGTGAAAATCGCATCGCAATGCGTGTATGTAGTGCTGCGATGCGATAAAAAGAAGCCTCCATAGGGAAACACGGGAGATTTTAAAAAACGCACATCAGAGAAAACCACAATTTTTTTCCTCTCAACATCGCATCAGTGAAAACATAACAGATGGGTATAAAACCATTGTAAAGCATTGGTTTCATATTCTTCTTTTTTTCTGACTATCGCAGCAGGTAAAAATCGTGCAATTTTCTCAACCGTGTGTAACCACCCTAAGGGCTTATTCACGCCTGCCGATATACGGCGTTCCTCTCTGCAGTGGGAGGAGGCTGGAAGAGCCGAGAGCAGTGCACTGAGCTCCCGCCCCCTCTCTGCCTCCTCTCCACCCCGTCTCCTCCCCTCGGCACTATTAGCAATGAGAGGACCCGGGGCGGGGTGGAGCTAAGTTTCACGACTTAGTCCCGCCCCCGCTTCTCCCATTGCTAATAGTGCCGAGGGCCGGAGAGGGGGCGGGAGCTCAGTGCACTGCTCCCGGCTCTTCCAGCCTCCTCCCCCTGCAGAGAGGGACGCTGTATATCGGCCTGCATGAATACCCGACCGATATACGGTCGTCTGAATAAGCCCTAAGGCTGTGTTCACACACGACGGATTTGCTGCGGAAATTCCGGCCGGAATTTTGTCGTGGAAAATTCGCCTGCGGCCACTAATCCCGGGATTAGCCAGCCATGTGGACGAGATTTCTCAAAAATCTCGTCCACATGGGACGGCAAATTCGTCGTGGCAAAGCCGGCAGAAGCCGGTGTTGCAGCACGGATTCGCCGGTTGCAGTATGTCTATTCTTTTTTTTCCCACTGTGGCTGCGCTCTCCTCTATGGGAGCGCTGACCACAACAGAAAAGCGTGCGGCCAAGCCGCTTTAAAACCCGCGGCCTTAGGCTCAGAGTTAAATAAGTATTCCAATTCCATTTTTATTGCACTATTTATGTAAGAATTGCAGTAGCTGGAAGACGTAAGACGATGTTGGCAGTAGCATACAGGTGTAGCATGTTGGATACTGCAACAGAAGATGGAGTAAAACAAAATTTAGGGCCCAAATCATATAATAGATACAAGCAGAATTATAATTAAAGGTGGTGCTGCCCTAGGCATAGAATCCTGAATGCACCCCATATAAGGCTGGGTTCACACTGTGTTTTACCGTGCGCCCAGTCCTTCCGTCCCGATGTTCTATCTGAATCACTGAAAACAGAATTCAAACAGAACCCAGGATGGAGCTATAGATTTTAATTAGTGAAACAGGGTCCAAAGGTGTCGCAAATATGGGATTAATATCACCCACAGTGCACACACACATATTAACACACACACACGAAGACTAGCAATTATTAGGAAATTATGGTGGCGCAATGCGCCACACAGCTCTGCTACGTGCACATCATGCACACACACAGCTGTGGTACATGCCATGCGCCTGACAGACACAACTCTGCTACGTGACATGTGCAGCACAGAAACAGTCTTGCTACATGACATGTGCGTCACAGATACAGCTTTAGCACATGCACATCATGCACACACACAGCTGTGGTACATGCCATGCGCCTGACAGACACAACTCTGCTACATGACATGCGCAGCATAGAAACAGTTCTGCTACATGACATGTGCATCACAGACACAGCTTTGGCATATGACATGTGCCTGACAGGCATGACATGCGCATGGTACAAACACAGCTCTGCTACATTATATGCAAGTGACAGACACAGTTGTGCCACAGTACATGTGCATGTTACAAACTCAACTCTCCTACATGACATGCACGTCACAGACATAGCTTTGGTACATTACATGTGCCTGACAGCCATGACATGCACATGGTACAAACACAGCTCTGCTACATTATATGCATGTGAAAGACACAGCTGTGCCACAGTACATGTGCATATTACAAACTCAGCTCACCTACATGACACGCACGTCACAGACACAGCTTTGGCACATGACATGCGCCTGACAGACATGACATGTGCATGGTACAAATATAGCTCTGCTACATTATATGCGTGTGAAAGACACAGCTGTGCTACAGTACATGTGCATGTTACAAACTCAGGTCTCCTACATGACATGCACGTCACAGACACAGCTTTGGTACATTACTTGTGCCTGACGGACATAACATGTGCATGGTACAAATACAGCTCTACTACATTATATGCAAGTGACAGACACAGCTGTGCCACAGTACATGTGTATGTTACAAACTCAGCTTTGCTACATGACATGCGCGTCACAGACACAGCTCTGCTATGTGAATTACATGTGACAGACACAGCTGTGCCACAGTACATGCACATGTTACAAACTTAGCTCTGCTACATGACATGCGCATGTCACAAACACAGCCCTGCTACATGACATAAATCCAAGCTAACTATACACATTACATGCACAGAACATTAGACAAACAGCCAGTCTCAGCTCTACTACATTTATGCTGACTGCACACAGGACACACACAGCTCCTGGATACAGTGATGAGCCCATGGTCATGAAGGGACTGCAATACCCAGAGAGGCTATCAAAATTGGGATTATTTACCCTGGAAAAAAGATTATCTCCTGCCAATTAGCCTGGGTTTTTTGCCTTCCTCCGTATCAACAACATAGGAGGATAAACAGGCTGAACTAGATGGACATTGTCTTCGTTCAGCCTTACATACTATGTTACATACTATGTTACTATGTGATTCCTGACTCCACCCACACAGGTGATCACATGGCGATGTCATCATCACTGGTCCTGCAGTCTGCCAGATCTCTGTGGTGGCGGTAGGTCGGTGTCTCCTGTCAGGACTGCTGATCTGTGGTGGCGGTAGCTCGGTGTCTCCTGTCAGGAATGCTGAGTTGCATCTAACATAATAACGGCTTAGCTGTATTCTTAGTGTGTTAGGACCAGCTATGATAGCGTCCAGGGGCAGAGCTATGATGGCACCAGGTGGCAGAGCTATGATGTCACCAGGGTCAGAGCTATGACATCACCAGGGCGAAGCTATGACATCACATGGAGCAGAGAATGAGAATCACTCACATACGTACATACTAATGGACAAGTGGTTGTTGGTAGTTTCATTTTCTCACAGAAACAAATGCAAATATACACACTGCACCCGTACATTCACATATACTGGACACACACACTACAGTACACTATGGTCCCCACTTTGGCCTGACACACCATAGCTGCCTATTTCTTGAAGGCTAGATTCCTGTAAGTCCCAGAGCTTCTTCTCCTCATAACTCTGGTGTGAGAGAGCAGTAAGGGGCTTTTAACTCCTGAAGTGCAGAACAGAGAAGTGAGGAGGTCATGAACTCTTCTGTGATGGGTTCTCTGTACAGCTGCCCTGGATGTTATCAGCACACAAACAGCTGTGTGCTCATTTTATTGCTGCTAAACTGTTTTACATCAGAATGGTCAACAGCACTAAGATTACACAAACATAACAATCCATTAATGATAGCTGGAAAGTGACACCCCCTCTTTCTGGACGCCCTAGGTACTTGCCCTCAAGTGCCTTGTTATAAATATGGCCCTGGGTGCAAAGTCAACAGTCTAGATCAAACACTAATGTGGTGATGCAGTACAGTTGGCAGTCATGTATTGTATAGATCTTAGAGTACGCGGATGCGGATGAGCCATAAAGCTGATTACCCAGCACCAATTGCTACAGAATGTAAGAAAAGGCTGACCTTATGAGGTTTCGAATTATGTTACCGAATCTTCATAAGGAAACGAGGCTTTGAAGAATATTCTTGGGCTTGAATTTTGGTGATGTGAGCTATGAAATTTCTTCAGGAGACTAGAAGTAAGCAATTGTGTGAAGGATTCCAGGAGTTCTTTTCAGGACCAAATTCCTTCAAGGCAATTAAACGTTGCAGATTCACACCAAAATCCACATCAAAATCCTCACCAATGGTTTGGTTTTTGAGTATGGAAAATCTGCACCAGTTCCACTATATGTGAATGTACCATAAGATTTCTTGACCTTTATGCTTCGTAAGTACAGGTGGTTCATGGGCTTGTAAATGTACTGAGTTTGTGTGACTATAGAAGAAAGACATGAAAGATTAGATGAATTAATGCTGAAGGTAGAAGTTAAAGCTTAACGGGATTGCTTATTTTGTCATAAGCAAATAGTGAGAAGAATACAGATGCCAACTTTTTGTAAGAGCAGCTAAGAAGTAAGTTATGAGTCAAACTTTAGTATCAGCTTGGCACAAAATTTTCAAACAACTTGCTTATATGATATAGTAAAAGTACAAATCACTTTATTAGCCTAAAATTATATTTTTGTGTTGAAAAATCACACTAAAATACTGGCCACTAGGGGTCTCCTTTCTAATTTGTTGTCCACTGCCTGTTGTTATAGAAATCTATAAGGAGAAAAGGGGAAGGGGAGGAGGAAGAGAAGCAGACTCACACAGATGTTAGACACTATTAAACCTAATGATGAGTTACAGGGGTGTAACTACTGCCATAGCAGCCATAGCCAATGACGAATTATAATAGGGGTGGTATGGGCAGCCTTCCCAGGTTCAAGACTCCAGGGGGGCCCGCGCTCATCTATAATACCCTTATTATATTTCGTACCTCTTTTCTTCTTTCTGTAAACAGCACTGGTACAGACTTTCCACAGTGGAAAAATCGGAAGCAAGTCTGCACCAAAATCTATGCCCAGGTCCACACCAAATGGACTTGGATGTGGATTTTGTGACAGGTCTGACACTTTCTCCTTCACAGCACTTGCACTTACTGTGCTATTCTTCATGTTAGAAAAAGTTGAGGAAGGGGTTTTACACCCCCAAAACATGCTCTTTCTTCTGGGGTTTGTCATTAAAGGAGACGTTAGATTTCACTCACTTGTTTAAAATTTTTCTAATAGGAAGTATGTGCTGTTACCAATTTTGGGGGGTTTGCTCCATGAATGACCTTAATTATGCTCTTCTGCAATGGTTGTGGTGTTTTCTGGATGGCAACTCTTTTGTGATTTCTTCTATATAGATAGAGAGATATAAACATACAGACGTTTTTATAGCCTTTTGGGCTTTGCACAAACACAGCAGGAATCGTTCCACCTATTTTCTCCTCTACCTCTCTGCATAGCAGACTGCTACAGGGCCCACACCTCAGGAAGCCCCCCGGCTTGAGACTGTGGTTACTAACTGGGAAGGCTGTAAAATATACTTACCTCCTTTGCTTTCTTTGTTGCTCTTCCCCAGCCCTTCCTGATTTCTGAGTAGCATGATCACAAGCTGACGCACAGGACCACTACAGCTTATTCCTGGCCTCAGCGTCAAGACTGGGATTGTTTGATTGACTGCAGCGCTCTCATGTCTCTGCCAATGGCCATTGTAGCCAGATATCAGGAATGACCAGAGCTCCAGTGCACAGGAATGGGGAGAGCGAAGGAAGTGAATATATTGTTTCTTATTTTATAGCAAAAAGAGAACTAGAAGAGTATTATTACAGGTGTGGGCAATAAGGGGGAGTATTATTACTAACGGGGCAATAAGGCGGACCATTAATACTGGTGGGGGCAATAAGGGGGAGCATTATTACTGATGAAGACAATAAGGAGGGGCATTATTATTTATTAGAGCAATGTATGGAAGCATTATTACTAATGAGGAGGAAAAATTATTACTGATAGAAGCAATAAGGGGAGAATTATTACTAATGAGAGCAATACAGGGGAGCTTTATTACTAATAGGGACAATAATGGGAGAGTTAATACTGGTGGGGGCAATAAGGGAGAGCATTGCTACTGACAAGTGAAAGAAGGGGTAGGGTTATTAATGGGGGCAATAAGAGGAGCATTATTACTGCTGAACAGTAGGAGAGAGCATAATTACTAATGAGGCAACAAGGGAGAGAATAATTATAGAAGGAAAAATAAGGAGCCCAGCAGTTTCAAAGTTGAAAACATCCAAGTGGTCTTTTCTTCTGGAATGAATCTGATAAACTTGCCAAGTAAAGCTTGAATTGGATTTTTCACTTAAAAGGATGCTGTCTCCTTCTATTTCCTGCTCTGCTGAGGGTATATGCCAATCATGTCTGCGTGTCTTAGCGGGGAACAGGTGAGCCGGTCTTTTATGCTGTTGCATTATTATTGATTGGAACATAAGGGAAAGCATTATTATTAAGTGGGAGCAACAAGAGGAAGCATTTTTGAATGCTCTGATCCTTGAAGCACCAAGGTATTCCCTGGTTTTCACCCTTTAACCCCTCCAAGCGAAATCTGGTTTTAGCTGCAGAAGCCAAGTCGATAGCTCAATAGTAGTGCAGTAGCAACTGAAATGAACAAGTCACAGGCACCATAGCATTTTGCTGGAAGGACAGGTAGAGACACATTTGAAACACAGGCCAAGGTCAGGTCAGGAGGGGTTCTTGCGCAAACAGAAGAGGCAGGCAGAAGGTCAGGACAGGCAGCAATTAGGAAAAATGTGGTCAAATAACAAGCCAGGTCAGGAGAAGATGGGAAAGCGGGGTGATCAGGTACAGGTCAAAACCAGGAATCAGGCAGAAATCAATAACACCTTTACAGGAACAAACAAAACCTAATACTCAGGTACCCTCCAGTAGTGGATGGTGCCTAAATTTATCAGGGAAGTGTCAAGATTGGTAGAGAATGGGAAAGCTGGGTGCGTGCACTGACCTTTTAAGTGGGCCCACCACATGCACCCAATGGAAGGCCCTGGTAGCAGGGATGAGTCTGCAGCATCTGCTGCACAAATGGGACAACAGAAGCCGAAGATTGAAAATTGAGGGGCAAGAAAGGTGAGATGAGGCATTGCTTGCCATGGCTGGCAGTTATTACAACTGTTATTGTGGATGTGCTCTTCCTTTTTTGCCTACACTGATATCTTTTTGCCTACATAGAACACGCAATTGATTATATATTCTGTTTCCTAATATATTATGTAAATCTTCTGTGTATACAATGTACTTTTGTTTTTGTACCGCCCTATATATATCCATCTCGTGGCTATATGCAGTGATCATATTTTCACCTTTATTCCATTTATCCAGAAATGTTTATAAAAACCTTTGGAGACTACCGGCCCTTTTACATGGGACAATGATCTGGATTCCCGCGATCCAATGAGAATCTGACTGATTATCGTTCAGTTTAAATGCATGCCAGACTGAACGACCAGCGAGAACGCCTTCGCTTCTTGTTTGACATCCAGTTTCTGCATGCAGAAAACGTAACGACACATTGACGCATGTAAACTGGCAGTAATTCCCTTATGAATGGAGGCGGGAACAATCCCCGATCCACTCCACATCTATTGACAAGCGATGATTGTTCCTGTCCTGTGTAAAAGTACAACCTCTCCAGCATCTGCACAGGCCATCCCATGTAATGGCAGCCAAAGAGCTTCTTCAGACAACCATATGTGCAATCGCGCACGCTTCAGTGCAACATATTTGCACAGAGAACGAGGTTGAGGAGGTAGATTTGCACATGTATTGGTGCATAATACTCTCCTACCCTGATTTAAAAGGTTATTTAGCCTAATGACGTCCAGAATTGCGCAGTGTATTATGCATGTTCCTGCATTTTGCACATGCATATAGACCTCTATAGGGGCCTTTGCTGTGCAATACGCAGAAAGGTAAAGCAGCACCTATTTTTTGAATGTGCACGAAATGTGAACGAACCGGGTTCTATTCTCTGCATATTGCACAAGTATATTTTACGCGGGCTAGGATGTGCGCAAATACGGTCATCTGAAGAAGCCTTAAGGTGGATACGCTTATCATTAACAGTCTATGATTAGAGAACCAAAGTTAAGACCTAAAATGTTCTGAGACTGCTGAGTATAAGAGAACGCAGTCCATTATCTCTGGGAACAGAATGTGCTCGCTACTTACTGGCATTTGGAGTGTCCTCATCCATAAACTTGTTTGATATAATTGTAGCCCAAAACAAGATGCTTGTATTTTATATTCGTGTTTCCACAAGGAAAAGAGTCCTTTTAAATTAAAAATCTAGTTATCAGAGAATATCCCTCCTTCTGCTTTGGTTTGTCATGTAGATTTTTATGTCAAATCCTTTATAAAATCACAACAGATCCTTTCACAATGGGGAAAACATTGCAATTTTTCCTAATATAATTAGTGTGAAAGCATACGTTTCAGAACCCATAACGGTGATCGCTGGAACTGTCTAATGGTTTCTTTCATGATATTCTTGTTCCTCTTCCAAGGAAACTTCAGATGCAGATTATTTATGCAATAAAGCGCACAGAGGGATGAATCACACTTTCACGCCTTAAGGCAAATGACATTTCAGGGAAGACTGTGTTGCTAATATAGCAAAAAAAGGATCATTTTGAAGACGAGCTGAAACTTACTTTGAGAGTGCAGTTGTCAGGTAAAAATGCTTAAGTATATAATTCTCCGCTCAAGATTAACGTTGTGATGTATTCCTATTTGAGTTATATCCCAAAGTTACTTTTTAGATATTACTTCATCATTTTTTTTATGTTTTAACAATTGCTTAAAATAAGGAAAATAAAAAATACACAAACAGCAAAAAGTTCTAAAAATGTGTGGATACATATTGTAGAAGTGCAGTACACAAGATGGCCTTTAGGCCTCATGTCCACGGGGAAAATCAGATCCGCTGCGGATTTGTAACGTGGATTTGGGCTGCGGATGCAGTGCGGATGCACTGTAATTGTCTTTTATTTATCATGCGGGAGATCAATTGAGCTATGTGCTCCATGAGCTCCCGCACACGTGATCCGCACTAAAATGGAGCATGTCCATTTTTTTTCATGCTCCAGAAATTTTTTAATTATCATCCGCGGGTATTTATCTACCCGCAGGTGGTCAATGCATTCCTATGGGGCGCGGATCCGCGTGCGGGAAAAACGCTGCGGATTTTAATTCTTATTTTCCCCGTGGACATGAGGCCTTAGGGGGCTTGACTGTGTGCTGATCAGCAGGGACAGCTGTATGTGTGTGTATGGAGGAGTTAAAACTTCTAGAGTTTCACATTGAGTTACCTTGCAGAAAGCCAAAGCTTGGCAAGGCTCTGAGAAAAGAGCTTGAGCTACTCCCTGAGAAGGAGGCCTGATATCTGTGGGAGACCAAGCTGTGGTACAGACACGAGTCTGACAGGGAAGGACGCCCTCAGGCTGACTGACACCCAGTTGGGTATGTGTATGGATGTTATTGGGATGTGTAGTGGTGTTAAGCCACCGTGTTCGTAGTGACTGAAGAAACTACTGTTTAGTTAGTGCCATGACCGGCAAGTGTTTGCTATGTTTATAGAACTAAGTGTATGTACTGCCAGTGGCTGCAGTGTTTCTACTAGTTTTCCTTGTTATTGCTGAAAACTTTAAGAAAATAAAGTTATTCAGACTTTTATGTACTGAGTGAGCTGCTGTGTCTTCGCTGACCCCACGCCCATGTAGACATTACCACAATACATACAATAACCAGTAGGGTTATTACGCTGCATAAGATACTCCATACACTTGCATTTACTGTGGAATGCGGTGGATTCTATTAGGATTTAGGCAAGGAATTCATGCCTGAATCCTGACAGAATCCTGAATGTGTGAACATGTCCTAATGATGCCAATTTAAAAGCCTGAGGAAGTACACCCCTTCTGACCCACGTCACATACCTCTCAATAGCCAAGCCAAAAACCTACTGTACACTGATGAGGGACAAAAACCCTGAAACAGCTGTCTGTATATGGATTTCTGGCTTAGTCTCCTATTCCCAATCATTGTTTGATCGGGCCTTGTGTATCGTAGAGTGTTATGGCAGCAGTTAGCTCCCACTCATGACCTGAAGGTTGCGAGTTCTATCCCCACTTGGTTCAAGTAGCTGGTTCAAGGTTGACTCAGCCCTCCATCTTTCCGAGGTCAGTGAAATGAGTAAATAAATTACCTGAAAGCGCTGCAGAATAAGTTGGCGCTATACAAATAACAAATCCCTTCCCGTTTAAAGAGTCATAAATTGATTTGAAGGTGTGCTGCATAGATATTGTTCCATCCTTCTTATTTGCATATATTAACCCCTTAAGGACATGGCCTATTTTGATAATGATCATTTTTTCCATTGATTGAGCACTGTGAGGACTTTTTTGTGTGTTTTTGACTCCGTTTTTTAAATTCTAAAATACATAACACAACGTTTTCTTCATCTGGTGAGTAGGTAGTATTTACCCCAGTTTAGCTTAAAGGTTTTCAGGTGCTCAGGCTGAGTCAAACAGCTTAAATAGCAACAACTCCTTAAAAACACTTATTTTATCCCCAGAAAAACCATAAAACTACAAATGGTTTCATAAGCCTATAAAAACATTAGATATGGATTCCCAGGTTAGCTACCTTCTAATAGGTGGCGCTGTAGAGGCATTATTCATCACTCATTTGCATAGCTTTTCCCAGGGAGCATTGCATGGCCTTTATAGGATGCCTTACACCTTTGTGTTGTTATTTCCTATCATCACAAGGAAGAACATTGCCCCCTAACTGAATAGAAAATCTAGTAATATTAATGTTAGCTTCTTGATAATAGTAATGGCAAAATGAATAACTATTATTTGTGATTACCCAGAATTCTGCCATATTTTTACAACTCACAATGTCTAGAATTATAATTAGTAAGAGATTATATAGGAAAATGTTATGCAGGAAATTGACCTAAATGTTATTTTTAAGTGAGAAATTATATTTTCTTAAGGCAAAACTTGACACGAGAGTAATGTTCTATGATAGCTCATTAGTGCTTGCTTATGACAAAACTGGTTAATGAGTGGATGAATATTGGGAAACTTTCCTCTTTTTCAGCACAATGTACTTAAAATAATTACAGCTGGCAACTCTGACTGTCATAGTGTCTTTTTTAGATATTAAGAGCTCCTACACGTGAGAGTATGCGTTTTGCGCACGCCTCAGCACAACCTATTTGTACAATATACTAGGCTTTTTGCACTCGTATCAGTGTATTTTCCTGTACTGCAGGGCATGTTCATTTGTGCGCGGCAGAAGAACACAATTTATATGGTTATTTAGCCTAATGATTTCCAGTTGTGTTCTTTTTTCACAGAATTGCATAATCCTATTGCACATTGTGCGTGCATTTGCACACCTGCTATAGACTTCTATGGGAACTTTAGTGCGCAGAGTTATAGAGCAGGTCATAATTTGTAAAATACATACTCAAAATTGGGAAATCCATACAAACCCAGTGACATCAATGGGTTCTATTCTTTGCGTATTTGGAGTGTAAGTTTTCTGCATGCATAAACTCACACAAATACGCCCTAAGGACTCCTTCAAACAAATGTGTTTGTGTGTGCAAAATACGCAGTCTATAGAACCCACATGATGCAAAAAAGTTGCTCCAAGGTGTGCGTAATTGCACTCATGCCCATATGAAGATGGTCTAAGTGTGGAATATAAAATTAGTGAAGTTGAACTTAGTTGAAGTTGTGAGCTGAACCTCGTTGAACTCATTTAGGACTTAGTTTCATATTACAGGTAATGATTAAATATCTCTGACATGTCAATCACTAACACTAAGTCTAATGGGAAGAAACTAATGAACTGTAACATCGTGTGAAAGGAGGTAAAAGGATATGCAGTACACCGCCTGCTTCCGATCCAGCATTCATCCACGGAGGGTATGTTGATGCATGGACATGCACTGAGCCAGATCTCAGGGAAAACATGAAGCAAGGACTTCACCCTTGATATGACTTCAACATTATGTGAACCCAGAGCTCAGTCATAAAATTAATATGCAATATATATGGACATTGTATCCCTCCATATACACTGCCCTGGCAAAAGTATTTGGACATCTCTATCAGTAGAATGGTGCATGTCTTATTAGCATATCATGTGTCCTAATAAACCATAAGATACTGGCCCTTGGAGGTGTCAGCCATAGTATGTAATGAACTGCATACAAGCTGTCCATCATGAAGTGCAGCTCTTCTACATTGGTGCAAGGAAGGTCATCAGTGGACAGTTGAGCAATAGAAGAATGTTCTATGGAGTGATGAATCTTCTAATCAGATGGCTGCACCTGGGTGTGGAGGAGCCTGTGGAACACCTTTTGCCCTAGTGTGTTGCGCCAACAGTGAAGTACAGTGGAGGTTCTGTTATGGTCTGGGCATGTGTTACGTGGCATGGCCTTGGTCTGTTGGTTGCAGTGGCCAGAACCATGAACACAGAGGTGTACCCTGACATTCTAGACAATAATATGCTATTGACAATGTGGCAATATTCTGGAAATGGTCAACAACGCACCTTGTCACAAATCCAATGCTGATTTACATTGGTTTGAGGATATGGATGTTCTATAATTGGACTGGCCTGCACCAACCTGAACTCTAATGAACATCTTTGGGACGAACTGGAACATCGGGTCCATCTTCTTTGAGAGAACTGGATAAACATTTGCAGGATGATTAGAGGGAAATTCCAGCCGAAGTGTATCAGACATTAGTAGAAAATATGCCATTAAGAGTATCCAATGTCATTAGGGCCAAAGGAGCCCCTACTAAGTATTAACAAATGGAAATAAATAGTACTTGTGATTATTTCTCAGCTGTAGACTGGTGTATATGAGATGATCATATGATCAGTGATGCATGGCTTTAGACTTTCAATTATACTTTTCTCCATCTGGGATTTACTCCGGCAATAGAGAGAAGTTGTGACCATTTCACTTTACGGTCTACAGATTCACTCTCCTTTATGTCTTGCTTCATCAAAAAGACAATTGGATCTGGAAACAGGGGAGGGGGGAGCATATATCCATTGGGAAATGTTCCCTCTCTTTGTACTGTAGATGGATCCTTCTTTATAAAGAAACCAAAAGATGTAGAAGAGAAGTGACCGGGTCACAGCAAGATGAGAAGCACATTTGTAAGGGAACATCGGAATCGGAGTCCAGGTCAAAAGAAATGTTAGTCGTAATCATGAGCGGATACAACGAAGTACATCAGATATCACACTTGGAATAGTTGCTATATTTATCTGTAATGTATTTTTAGCTCCCATGGTGCTCTTCTGTTTTCTATTTTCCCTTGGTTGTGAACAGATTTATTCCATTGACTTGTATGAAAGAATGTACTGGAATATAATGTATTGGAATTCGCTTCTGATCAAACTGCAAGAATATAGCAACATTTTACAAATACGAAGTTTCTCTCAGCAGATCAACTAAAACTAAAGTGTCAGACAAACATCCCCATATGGGACATCAGTATGTGCTATAGAATGGAGGCGGAACTACAGATACAAAATACTGCCGGGGGTGTCATTTTCACCGGGGGCCAAATCAGCCTTATGGTTGCCTTCAAATGGAAGCTTTGAATGGTATGGGCTTAAACAGACAAACGTGTTTGCGCACGTTTTTGCACACGTGAAAATCACACCTGCAAAACGCGACAAAGCGAACCTATTGATTTCAATGGGTTTGTTCTCATGAGAGTATTTCTCTTGTGGAAATCCTGGATATGCACAGGAAAAGTTAGGACCTGCCCTATCTTTCTGCGTGTTAGACAGAAGGCTGCCATAGAAGTTAATGGCAGGTAAAAAAAAATCAAGGTGAATGGTGTGACCCTGCGCACAACCCTTGTGAATGCACAAATACGCTCTGTTGCTCCTTTAGGACTTGTTCACATGAGGGACTTAATTATGCAAAAATTCTGCACAGAAAAAAAAATAACGGGTCTAATTCATCAAAAAAATTGTGTGAATGGATGATTTTTCTCGATCGAGTCCCAAGCGGCGGGGAGGGGCCAAAACTGGGGCGGGGTCGAACACGGCGTGATGCTAGCTCGAGTAGCGAGCACCATCCAGTATGCTACTACTCGAATGAGCATTAAGCTTGGAAGAGTACGTTTGCTCAACTCTAATCAAGATCTATATTTTTGTGCAGCAGGGAATTTCAGTTGAGTTGCGATTTGTTTGCGCGCCTAGAAATCCTTTATCTGAATGTTTCCTTAGGAAACAAGTGGTTCTAATAATCATGATTTTTTTTTGCGCAACTCACTTAGTTACGCATATTCCCTCATGTCACCGGGGCCTTAGGGCAGACCCACACGGACATGTTTGCCCGCACAATATGCAGAAAATAGAACATATACTCTATTTTAGTGCACATTTAAGCATCAAAGGCCACATAGAAGTCTACGCTGCACAATTGTACAGGTAAAAGAACGCATCAGAAACTAATTAGGCTAAATAGCCTTTCAATTGGAGTCTGGTTGTATCCCGTGCCCATGTGAAATGGCCCTGTAAGCACAAAAAAGACAGTAATATGTGCAAAAACAGCCGTGTGAGTCCGCCCTTATGGCTGCCTTCAAAGGGCCAGTTGTAATTGTAAGACAGTATAGTAATGCCTTATAAGTTGAATATGCAGGAAACCTGCGTTTTAACTGCCTATTTCTGCACCATTTCATTGGGCCCGTCTGAATTCTTTTTTGCATGTGCAAATACATTGTGTGTTTGGGCACACAAAAACACGCCAGAGTGTTCGAACAACACGGGTGTAAACTATTTTCGGTTGCGCAAATACGCAATGTATTTGCCTAACCGAAATGCACTTTCGTCTGTGTGAATGAGCTCTAATAGTGACCTCCATAATGGCTGCAGTAGTAATAGAGTCCCCCAATACTGTAGTAAGTATCCCTTATATAGGTGGCCCCAGTAGTAATAGAAACCTCCATAGTGGCCTAGTAGTCATAGTGACCTCAGTGGTCACAGTGACCCCCATAGTAGTCCCGGTAGTAATAGCAACCCCTCCTATTGGCCTTGGAGTGCAGTCATTCCATTCACCCAGTCATTCCAACCCCCCCTTCGTGTCTGCGCTACGTACAGGTCGGTGCACACAGACGCCAGGCGGTAGAGGTCAGCAGTTGCAAACTTTGCACTGCCACCACCGGACTGGCACTGCAGGCTGGGTGAGTAGAATGCTGCACAGACTGCGGGTGACATAAGGTGAGGCAGCTGCCCGGATTTGGCCCGCAGGCCTCGTGTTTGACACGTGTGGTATACAGCAGTGTTTCTCAACTCCAGCCCTCAGGCACCTCAACAGGTCATGTTTTCAGGATCTCCTCTAGTAAGAACACCTGTGGCAATGTGTGAGGCACCGACAATAATTACATCACCTGTACAATACTGAGGGAATCCTGAAAACATGACCTGTTGGGGTCGTGAGGATTGGAGTTGGGAAACACTGGCATACAATATAACAAATTGAGAGCTAATAAGCAGCCAATAAAATCCAGAGGTGGAAAATATTTATCCGGCCACTAAACACAATTGCACTTGTAGATTATGTATCTTGTGGTTTGTGTGATTGTATCAGCATTCCAAACACAACACATAGTCTGTATTCTCCCCGGCGGGCACACCAGCCAGCATTCTCAGAGGAAAACTTCTGGGTTTACTTCACATGCAACCTGGATAACTGGACACAATCCTAAAACAACAGAACTCTGGATGCTGCATGGATACATTTGTGTTCATTTACTTCCTCCATTCCAGCTCTTATTTAAATCACGATCAACTTGTGCTTAGAGGACAAACCTCAAAATAAACCTAAGGGTGCGGGCAGACGAGCGTAGGCGTATTTACGTTCGCACGAGCGCAACGTTTAATCGCCCGAGCGATCGTTTTTCACCGATCACGACCAGAGCTAGAAAGCGTATTTTCATTTGTTCCTACTTTGCAAACGGTCTTTTCGGCGATCGAATATGCGTTGGCGCGTATTTCGGTCGCATATGTTCCGTTTTTTTCGAATTGCCGTTTTTACGCGCCGTAAAATCGCCCATGTGAACGAATACATTCGAAACCATTGCCTCAGATGGTCACGTATATACGTTTGGTCGCAAAAACGCGCCGTTTATGCGCTCGTCTGCCCGCACCCTTAAAGTGGTAAGTGTTGTTAATTAGCAAAGTGAACTTACTAGGGTCACTGAACATACCAGTTCAATTAACTCTTTTGCGAGTTCTCTATGTGTCCTGTGCACTATATGTAGCAATTCACTAGTTTAGATAATCCATTTTAATTCACTGTTCAAGATACTCCTGAGATAATACAAGGGGGTCCGCTGCTCACAATCCTCATCTTGTGGCCAGAGTGGAGATTGGTTACAAAGCATTTGGGCCCTCTTACATGGGCTGATAAATCGTTCAGATTCCCGCATCCAGGATTATCGGTCAGTGTAAATGCATTCCTCAGCTGAACAGCGAACAAGAATTTGTCCAGTGTTTAGTTTCTGCATGTAGAAAACTGAACAACGGATCGTCCCGTGTGAACAGGCAGAACGTGCACTTATGGACGATTGCTTGCTTACTGTGAATGGAGGCTGGCAGTCCTGAACGATCTCCGACCCGCTCCGCCTCCATTCATTAGTGATGCTTCTTCCTGTGTTAAAGCACAGACATGATTATTGCTAGGATGACCTGCCATCACGTGTAAAAGGGCCCCATCTCTTGGTCTGAAAGACTTGTTCTCTCCTACATTGCATTGACAGCCCATTAATTTGAATGAACAAAGTGTAATGCTTCATTTCTCCTGTGGGGGCACTGTAGGGAAATTGGATACATGTTATTTGGCTCTACAGAAGTTGTCAGCTTCTATCAGTAGTGGCAGGGTATAAAGGGGGTGTCATTATGGACTCTTCTCTTCTACATACTGGTGTCAATGCAGGATTATTACAAATGCTCTCCCTCAATTTGAAACACTGAAAACTCATGTTTAAAGAGTACCTGCACTTGCAGGCTGTTTTCAATTCCTCCAGGCAGCTGAAGATGGAAGGATATAGCACCATATAGTGCCTATATAGTGCTATATGGAGCCATCATTAGCTGCTGAGAGGAGCTCAAAACAGCCGACGGAACATAGGCAATGCAGACAGAAAGTGCGGTTAGTCTTTAACACTTTCCCACCACAGGACATAAGTGTACGTCCTGACTCCATGGTACTTAACACAAATGGATGTACACTTATGCCCTGTGGATAGCGCGAGATCAGAAAACATCCTGCGCTATCCATCAGGGGAGCCAGCCTCCCTCTGCAACAGCCGGGGTGCATCAGGACAGCGACCCCCAATGTTAATGCCTTACATGCAATCTATGTAGATTGTGACATGTAAAGAGCTCACAGAGCGAGCGGAGGGCCGACAGTTTGCCATGGCAACAGGATGTCAGATACAAGCATCCTGCTTTGCCATGATTTCTATTACTAGCGATAAGGCATTGCAGGACATAAGTCCTGCCATGCTTTATCATAGCGATCATAGGTGTTATGGTGCAAGTCCCCAACAGGGCCATAAAAAGTATTAAAAAAAAAGATAAAAACAGTGTAAGGGCTTATTTACACAAGCGTATATCGGCCAGTGTTTTCACGGCCGGCCGATATACGCTTCCATCTGAGCAGTTTCTCCCTTCCCTTCCCTTTACCTGCTCTCTGCCTCTCTTCTCCCCTCTGAGCAGTTTGCAATGGGAGTGGGCGTGATGGGGGTAGAGCTAAGCTCCCATCCCCTCAGTGGTAACAGTGACCCCCATAGTAGTCCCAGTAGTAATAGCAACCCCTCCTATTGGCCTTGCAGTGCAGTCATTCAATTCACCCAGTCATCCACCCCTCCTTGGTGTCTGGTCTGCTTACAGCTCGGTGCACACAGACAGGCTGTGGAGGTCAGCAGTTGCAGACTTTGCACTGCCACCACCGGACTGGCACTGCAGGCAGGGTGAGTGGAATGCTGCACAGACGGCAGGCCACATAAGGTGAGACAGCCGCCTGGATTTGGCCCGCGGGCCTCGTGTTTGAAATGTGTGGTATACAGCAGTGTTTCTCAACTCCAGTCCTCAGGCACCTCAACAGGTCATGTTTTCAGGATCTCCTCTAGTAAGAACACCTGTGGCAATGTGTGAGGCACCGACAATAATTACATCACCTGTACAATACTGAGGGAATCCTGAAAACATGACCTGTGGGGGTCGTGAGGATTGGAGTTGGGAAACACTGGCATACAGTATAACAAATTGAGAGCTAATAAGCAGCCAATAAAAGCCAGAGGTGGAAAATATTTATCCGGCCACTAAACACAATTGCACTTGTAGATTATGTATCTTGTGGTTTGTGTGATTGTATCAGCATTCCAAGCACAACACATAGTCTGTATTCTCCCCGGCGGGCACACCAGCCAGCATTCTCAGAGGAAAACTTCTGGGTTTACTTCACATGCAACCTGGATAACTGGACACAATCCTAAAACAACAGAACTCTGGATGCTGCATGGATACATTTGTGTTCATTTACTTCCTCCATTCCAGCTCTTATTTAAATCACGATCAACTTGTGCTTAGAGGACAAACCTCAAAATAAACCTTAAAGTGGTAAGTGTTTTTAATTAGCAAAGTGAACTTACTAGGGTTACTGAACATACCAGTTCCATTAATTCTTTTGCGAGTTCTCTATGTGTCCTGTGCACTATATGTAGCAACTCACTAGCTTAGATAATCCATTTTAATTCACTGTACTAGATACTCCTGAGATAATACAAGGGGGTCCGCTGCTCAGAATCCTCATCTTGTGGCCAGAGTGGAGATTGGTTACAAAGCATTTGGGCCCTCTTACATGGGCTGATAAATCATTCAGATTCCCGCATCCATAATTATCGGTCAGTGTAAATGCATTTTACGGCTGAACAGCGAACAAGAATTTGTTCAGTGTTTAGTTTCTGCATGTAGAAAACTGAACAACGGATTGGCCCGTGTGAACAGGCAGAACGTGCACTTATGGACGATTGCCTGCTTACTGTGAATGGAGGCTGGCAGTCCTGAACGATCTCCGACCCGCTCCGCCTCCATTCATTAGTGATGCTTCTTCCTGTGTTAAAGCACAGACATGATTATTGCTAGGATGACCTGCCATCACGTGTAAAAGGGCCCCATCTCTTGGTCTGAAAGACTTGTTCTCTCCTACATTGCATTGACAGCCCATTAATTTGAATGAAAAAAGTGTAATGCTTCATTTCTCCTGTGGGGGCACTGTAGGGAAATTGGATACATGTTATTTGGCTCTACAGAAGTTGTCAGCTTCTATCAGTAGTGGCAGGGTATAAAGGGGGTGTCATTATGGCCTCTTCTCTTCTACATACTGGTGTCAATTATTACAAATGCTCTCCCCCAATTTGAAACACTCAAAACTCACATTTAAAGAGTACCTGCAATTGCAGTCTGTTTTCGATTCCTCCAGGCAGCTGAAGATGGAAGGATATAGCACCATATAGTGCCTATATAGTGCTAGATGGAGCCATCATTAGCTTCTGAGAGGAGCTGAAAACAGCCGACGGAACATAGGCAATGCAGACTGAAAGTGCGGTTAGTCTTTAACACTTTCCCACCACAGGACATAAGTGTACGTCCTGGCTCCATGGTACTTAACCCTTTCCAATCCACTGTCTGACCTCTGAAGACATTATGATTTAAGGTTGTACAGCTCCGATGTTGGAAGACATCCGTCAGGGTTCTCTTACTGTATATGGCCAGCCTCTCTGCTGTCGGAGCCTATCCAACGTGTCACCTCATGCAGTACTGGCTTTAGCCACCATATAGCGTCGTTGTATAACGGCAGAAAAAGAGTAAGCCCCCTAGGAAAACCAGGATACAAATGGGATTGGAAAGGGTTAACACAAATGGATGTACACTTACACCCTGTGGATAGTGCGAGATCAGAAAACATCCTGCGCTATCCATCAGGAGAGCCGGCCTCCCGCTGCAACAGCCGGGTGCATCAGGACAGCGACCCCCACTGTTAATGCCTTACATGCAATCTATGTAGATTGCGACATGTAAAGAGCTCACAGAGGGAGCGGAGGGCCGACAGTTTGCCATGGCAACAGGACGTCAGATACAAGCATCCTGCTTTGCCATTGCCTATGATCTCTATTACTAGCGATAAGGCATTGCAGGACATAAGTTCTGCCATGCTTTATCATAGCGATCCTAGCAGCTATGGTACAAGGCCACAACAGGGACATAAAAAGTATTTAAAAAAAAAGATAAAAATAGTGTTAGGGCTTATTTACACAAGCGTATATCAGCCAACGTTTTCACGGCCAGCCGATATACGCTTCCATCTGAGCAGTTTCTCCCCTCCCTCCCCTTCACTGGCTCTCTGCCTCTCTCGTCCACTCCTAGCGGTTTGCAATGGGAGGGGGCGGGACGGGGGCAGAGCTAAGCTCCCAACCCCTCTTCACCCCTTGTCCATAGCTAGCAATGGGAGGGGGCGAGACAGAGCCCTGTCCTGCCCCCTCCCATCACAAATGCCGGAGTCGAGGAGAGAGGGAGAGTGCCGGTGAGAGGAGGAGGAGGGAACTGCTTAGATGGAAGCGTATAACGGCCGCTGCGTGCTTATACCCAAAATAGGCCATGTCCTTAAGGGGTTAGTTGACACTCGAATACATAAATTTGACACAATGGAAACAGAAACTCAATTTTTTTTAAGCAAAACTGTCTAACAGTAAGACGTCCTTGTTGCCTATAGCAACCAATCACAGCACAGCTTTCATTTCCCAAGTTGTTGAGGTAAAATGAAAGCTACGCTGTGATTGGCTTTTTTTGGGCAACAAGGATGGTCTTGAGCCTCATTCACACGGGCGTTGCATTTTTACACCGAGATTAATTAGTAATTCGTATGTGCGTATCGCATGAAAAATATGCTGCAGCGCAAAATTCTGTCGGTCGGCAGAAATACTCAGAATGACTTTTAATACTTAAATAGAGCCAGCTGTCTTCTTTTTTGGGCACCGGATGCAGGTAAACTCCCTTCCCCCTTTTTTCAGCTTCCTTAAGAGTATATGGGAGCTTTCAGCTTTTTTCGTCAGGACCTATCTTTTGACAGAGTGTGAAAAATGGGCGACTGTTTTCAAGTTTCGGTGGTGCGATTTTTTTTTTTCACACGCCAAAAATATCGCCCATGTGAGTGAATGCATTGCAATCCAATGCTTCACATGGTCGCAATTTTTCGGCCGACGTTTTATCGCGGCTAAATAGCCCTGTATAAATTCTCATGTGAATGAGGCCTTACTGGTAGACAATTTTGCTAAATGAGGCCCAAAAAGTTTTATTCGTCTGTTGTCTTCGCTAGGAGGATATGAGACAGCATGCCTGCCAATGAAGACAGAAGTGCATTTTGTGTCCTTGATTTTCATATCGACCAGTCGGTTATTAGTGTGCCATGTCATTTTTGAACAAAGTTTGGTGAAGCCCCCCCTAGAGGGCGCAGAGCTCGTAAGTGGGACTCCAATTTTAAGGAAAAAGATTGCCTATGTAATTGAAAATCATCCGGCCGTCCACCAGTGAGCATGGAGACAGTGAAGCGCATCCATGTCCTCAGAAATCCACTGTCCGAGTGAGCAGAGAATTGGACATTCCGCAGCCAATTGTGTGGAAGATTCTGCGCAAATGTTCGCCATGTTATCCCTAGCGAGGGCAATTGTTACTGGCCTTGAAAACAGACAACAAAGCAACTCCTAGTCACATCTCTAATAGCGCCATAACTTAGTTTATGGTGCTGTGGGGATGTTTTCAGGTTCCCTTTAACAACCCTAGTATATTCCATGTCATTAACAGCTCATTACAGTTAGGCATGTTAGCTAACAGCTGTTAGACTTTGGGATTTATAGCACTATAGGGAGTAGTACGCTGAATACTATTGACCATTAGCATATTGGTAAATGTACTCTTTTTCCTTATAGGCCGATTTTGGATGGATGGCAATTTGCTGGAAGCATTGCTATTACATCATTACTTTGGCTGGGCCATTCTCTGTGTCATTCTTTGTGTTATTTTCTGCTGTTGGTTCACAATGAAGTAATGGAGTTTGCGCCAGTTAAGCAATTACTGGTATTTGTTGTCCAATATGGATCTTTACCTTATCAAACATTTGATTAAAGTTATATTTTAACTGCCACATATTCCCCCACCCAGTTGTTATTTGTGGTCATATATTTTGGTGGGGTCCTGTAATAGATACTTCTCTTTTATCTAGATATTTTTTCATAAAATTTTTACTTTGAAAGGAATTATTATAGAGAGAATAATAATTATAGTCAGACTGTTGTTTTTTTGCTATTACATTATATTCAATTTAGGGGAAACATATAAAATAGGAGAAATTGCACAAAAAGTATTATTTAAAAAGGTGAAAGTTAGAAAGTATTGGCAGGGCCTGATTAACAATGATGCCAATAGAGCACTGGCTCCAGGTCCCATGTCCCCCCTGTTCTGAGGGGTCATCGCTGTCTGCTCTTCAGTGGCCTGAGGGAGCCCCAAGTAGTGTTTTCCACCAGTTCAGCCGATCCAGTAAGAAACAGTCGACCTAATTTTCTGCTGGTTCAATAACCCCCCAAACTCACCTGTATGCTCACCTCCTGCACAGTGCTTCCGTAAGCCACTGCATCGCTCTTCTCTTAATTTCTTCCGGGGTCAGCACAGGTGGATGATATGTGCCCAGTGCTAGCCCTAGCTTATGCTGGCCTCGGGGATTGGGTAGCACTAGTCACAGCATATACCATGCACCCATACTGACCCGGAAGAAAGGAAAAGAAGAGCGGATCAGAGCAACTTGTTTTGTGTTTTAAACCAGCAGAGAATGAGGCAGAGCAGAAGTCAAAGCTTTATCTAAAAGGGGCAGAACAAGAAGAATTATTATTATTAATGAGGGCAAAAAAGGTGGCATTATTAATACTGGGGATGGAAAAGGCAGCATCATTAATAATAGGGCAGAAAAGGTATCATTATTTCTTACGGGGCAGTTTAGCAACAGGTGCAGAAAAAGTGGCATGCTTACCTATAGGGGCAGACGTGGCAGCCTTATCTATTATGGAGCAGAAAGAGTGCCATTATTTATTATGGGAGTAGAAGAGGGGCAGTATTAATTACAGGGGCAGAAAAGGCGACACTATTACTTTTGGTGGCAGAAGTGGTGGCCTAAAATATTATGGGGTCAGAAAGCATGGCAATTTTTATTATGGGGGTAGAAGAGTGGCATTATTTATAAGTAGGGAATAAAAGGAGGCATTATTAGCTATGGTGACAGTGTACCTACATGAGCATTAATGGGGCAGAAAGTAGACATTATTGCTTATAGGGGCAGAAAAGGGGCATTTTTATTTATGGGGCAGAAGAGGAAGCATTATTACTAATACTGGCAGAAAAGGGGACATGCTTACTGCATGGAGGGCAATAAAAGCAGCACTTACTTCATGAGGCCTAATTACTAATTGGAGAACTACAACTAGAGGTGTGGAAAACATAGGGAGGGTGACAGAAAAGCAAGGAGCCAAGGATTTATCTGTCAAATTCTGATGAGACAAGTTGTGGCCAGTAAAAGTCCTTGTGACGATCTGGGTGCAGATAGAGAAGAAAAGGGAGAGAGATTGACAGCAATCGGAGATGAAGCACTTGTGATCACTGGAGGTAACTGCATTGTAATCAATGTTACTATGTAGAGCTGGTAAATTACTATAATTTAGAGATATACTATTACTATGAATGGGTCACTAGTAGAGATGAGCGAGCATACTCGTCCGAGCTTGATACTCGTTCGAGTACTAGGGTGTTCGAGATGCTCGTTACTCGTAACGAGTACCACGCGGTGTTCGGGTTACTTTCATTTTCTTCCCTAAGAAATTTGCGCGTTTTTCTGGCCAATAGAAAGACAGGGAAGGCATTACAACTTCCCCCTGCAACGTTCAAGCCCTATACCACCCCCCTGCAGTGAGTGGCTGGCGAGATTAGGTGTCACCCGAGTATTAAAATCTGCCCCTCCCGCGGCTCACCACAGATGCATTCTGACATAGTTCAGGGAAAGTGTTGTTGATGCCGGAGCTGCTATAGGGAGAGTGTTAGGAGTGATTTTAGGCTTCAAGAACCCCAACGGTCCTTCTTAGGCCATAGAAATCGCAGATCGCACCTATGTGCGATCTGCGATTTCTGTTCTCTTCTCTATATGCGCTCAATGGGGCCGGCGGCAGCAGCGCCGACCCCATTGAGAACATATAGAAGACAAATCATTCTTCTCTGCCACAGCTGTAACAGCTGTGGCAGAGAAGAACGATGTTTGCCCATTGAATTCAATGGAGCCGGCAATACAGCAGATTCCATTGAAAGCAATGGGCTGCCGGCGATCGCGGGATGAATTGTCGGGAAGGGCTTAAATATATAAGCCCTTCCCTGCAATTCATCCAGAAATGTGTTACAATAAAAATATATACCGGTGTATAAGGCGACGGGGCGTATAAGACGACCCCCCAACTGTCACCTTATACGCCGGCAATACAGTGGAGCAAAGAATAAAAATCATTACTCACTTCTCCTGGCGTTTTGCGCCGCTGCTGCAGGCTGTCGCTCCCTCCTGGTTCCCGGCAGAGCATTGCTTTCTGTACGAAGGGCTTTAAATCCCCGCCTCCAGAAACACAGGTGCCTTCAGCCAATCACAGCCAATGACAATGATGTCATTGAATGGCTGTGATTGGCTGAAGGCACGTGTGTTTCTGGAGGCGGGGATTTCAACCACTGCGTCCAGAAAGCAATGCTCTGCCGGGGACCAGGAGGGAGTGACAGCCTGCAGCAGCGCCGCAGAACACCAGGAGAAGTGAGTAATGATTTTTATTCTTTGCTCCGCTGTATTGCCGGCGTATAAGGTGACAGTCGGGGGGTCGTCTTATACGCCCCGTCGCCTTATATGCCGGTATATATTTTTATTGTAACACATTTCTGGATGAATTGCAGGGAAGGGCTTATATATTTAAGCCCTTCCCGACAATTCATCCCGTGATCGCCGGCAGCCCATTGCTTTCAGTGGAACCTGCTGTATTGCCGGCTCCATTGAATTCAATGGGCAAACATCGTTCTTCTCTGCCACAGCTGTTACAGCTATGGCAGAGGAGAACGATCTTTATGCTGACAGTGGGGGGGGGCACTCTTGCCGCTATTGTGGCTTAATAGTGGGACCTGGGAACTTGAGATGCAGCCCAACATGTAGTCCCTCGCCTGCCCTATCCGTTGCTGTGTCGTTCCCATCACTCTCTTGAATTGCCCAGATTTTCACAAATGAAAACCTTAGCGAGCATCGGCGATATACAAAAATGCTCAGGTCGCCCATTGACTTCAATGGGGTTCGTTACTCGAAACGAACCCTCGAGCATCGCGAAAAGTTCGTCCCGAGTAATGAGCACCCGAGCATTTTGGTGCTCGCTCATCTCTAGTCACTAGTGATCACTATTACTATGAGGGGATACAAAAGGAGGGGCTTAGCACAAAAGGGGCATGACCTCAAATTTTTCGTGTTACACTACATGTGCTGTAAAAGTATTGCACTAGAAGGGGTTACCAGGGGGAAAGGGCAGGGCATGGTGAGGGCCCATCATAATTGATTGCTCCGTTTTGTGGGCAGCCATAATCTAGCTTTGGATATTGAGGTTTAATGTTACTCCCGAAAATATTGTAGCTATCACCTACCCTAATGAAGATTGACCTCCAAAAATAGTTGTAAATGATAGCAGAAATCATAAGGTTTGTGGTGCACAAATTGCCTAAGATGCAGTAAATACATCCGTACCACTTTTTTCAAGATACAAGTTAAATAAAGTAATAAAAGCTTTAGATATCTGAGGCGAGTGACTTTTGCTCAATCCAGATTCATCAAAAGTGCTTGCATACTGTTGATAAATCTATTACTTGTGTAACGTCCTACCGGCGCTGAATAGGAGTGTCAGGTGTAGCGGGTCTGGAGAGTAGTCAGATGGAAAGCGAAAAGTCAGGAATGGGAAGTCTCGGTTTGCAGTACAATGGATGAGGTGGGTAACGTTGTCAGGAGGGAAGCCAGAAGTTGGTAACAGGTAATCATGATTTGCAGGAGAGGAGCAGGTTTAGGAGATGATGCTTGATCAAGGCAATAGAGCACAATAATCTTGCAAGGAACTGGAGAAGGGGCCATGCTTTTATAGGAAATGCTAATTGCAAGTTGGGAACAAGGCTAGGGTACGCAGAGGAATTTGTCTAAAGGCCTGTATGGCTCAACAGGAAAACAGGAGGTCTGGGAATAGGAGGTCCTGGATTCAAGTCCTGATAACTTGCCACACAGGGCAGTGACAGCAACACACCATGGGCTAGAACCATTGCCTTTGATATGTAAAGTGGAGAATATTTTGGTCTCCATTTCGCTGTCTATCTACACTTTTAGCTAGATAGAAAAAGTGTCATCCATTGCACTACATCCTTGGTGCTAATACTAGTCTGAAATGCTGATCTGTAAGCTAATGTGTAACTACTTCTAGTTGAAGAATACTTAGAATGCCATGAACTAGGATTTGCGTTGCATGAAACTCAATGCATAACCTTTTAAATTTGAAGGTGAATGCCAGGGGAACCCTCTGACTCTACACCTGCAGTATAGTTGGTCAATGTCTGTTTGATTTTGGTCTATATTATAAATGCATTTAGTTTCAAGAAGAAATTTCCTGATCTTTATGGAAAGTTTGCTTTTTTGACTCCTTCAGTTATTGAACATGCATTAATTCAGCAAATTAGCTATGGTCTCTCTTTTTTTTAAATTGATAACATACATACTATAGTACCCTGCTACTACTAAATCCAGTTTTGATAGCTATTTGGTTTGTGACATCTATATAGAGTTGTCTAAGGCTGCCTAACTCTCCTCACCCTTGTTATTTCCCATAGGGGGAGGTAAGCAAGATACTTTTGGAAGCTTATCTCCTTCACAAACAAAGGATTGGCATGTTGAAAACCAACTAAGCTTAAATTAATATAAGTGGCTAGTTTAAAAAAAGGGTTGTCCATTATGAAGAACCTCTTATCATGTATCACATCAGAGGTCTACTTGAAAGAGGTTCTTTCTGGTTGCTTCCAAGTTTTAGATGGATGGCCACGTCTCTAAGCAACAACAGGGATTCTAAGAAGAGGTCCTTCTGAAATAACTTGTTGAGTACCTAACAGTTAATGAACACTCCAAATTAGACAATCACCTAAATTATTATTTTCTAAATGCAAGAAGAATGGTTTCCATTAGTTTCAAGGTTGCTAATGAAAAACCCATCATTTGGAAATGAAAAAAAAATCTAAAAGTAGGAATAATTACATAATTTCTCCCTTTTTGCATAATTCCCTTTATGTTTTAGACGCAATTTAAAAAAACGAGAAAATGGATGCAAAAAATACACATTCTAATTCTCAAGCCCCAATTAATATTTAGGTTTATTTGTCAAATTTACAACTGTTTTGCAAAAAACCAATCAAACAAGAACAATTTGAATAACTCAACAGAACTTATATAAAAAGTGGTTTCTCCAGACTCAATCCAAAATACCACTTGTAATGACTACTGCAGTCTAAAAATTATTCAAACCCTTTAAACTTAATAGAGCAGCTTTTGCTGTTGCGACTTGCTGAAAATGTGATCCATAGCCAGAGACAAGCTTCTCACAGCGTTCCTGAGAAATCTTGGTTCATTCTTCATGGGCAATGCCTCCAGTTCATTATTATTCTTGGGTTTGCTTGTTACACTCACCTTTTTCAAATCTCATCAAGGAACTTCTATGGAGTTCAAGTCAGGTGACTATGATGGCCACTCTATAATCTAGCAGGACTTCTTCTAAAACCAAAACTTGGTGGACTTTTGAGGTATGCTTGGGATCACAGCCCTGTTGGAAGGTACAATAACGCCCAAGCTTCAGCTTCCTCATAGAAGGCATGATGCTTTCTCCTAGGATTTCTTGATACTCGATTAAATCCATCTTGTCCTCTACATGTTGCAGGTTTCCAGGGCCAAAGAAAGCAAAGTAGTCCTAGCTCATCAACGAGCCCCTGCCAGGCTTCACTGTAGGAAAGGTGTTCTTTTCAGCATGTGTTTTATTCTTCGTCCTCTAAACATTCTGCTGATCCATAAGCCCGAAAAGTTCCAGTTTAGTTTAATCGCTCCACAGAACAGAATCCCAAGACTTCAGTTGCTTACGTATATGGTTTGGAGCGTATTGCAGTTGACCTTTCTCATGCTCTTTGGTCAGTAGAGGTGTATATTTTAGAATTCTGTCATGAACACAATCAGTGTTTAGCAGGTGTCTTACTCTGCAAATGGAAACCTCAGTGCCTGCTACCAAATCTTGCTATAGTATCTTCCTTTTACTGCTATGTCCAGGTAGTGCAACCAGTGCATAAACATGGCACAATCACCTTTAATATCTGGAATTTTTGAAAAATTTCTTTACAACCAGAATATCCCTTTAAGTTGGACTCCTGATTTATGCTTGCAACTGTATCTTAAGGAATATTCAGTGCCTCTGCTATGTTTTTGCATTCTTTTCATTGTTTGTGAAAGGCAATGATGAATTCTCTTAACTTCTTGGACCACTTTCCTGACTTAGCCATATTTATCGCATGCAATCAAACGTTAGTCAACAAAGCCCTGGTCAGTCCAAGTATTTGATGAGTTTTTTCTTAAACACATGTGATGCAACTAATGAAGCCCTTGACTATTTGTATCAGGTGTGCTTGAGACAACACCTAATAATGTGTGCTCTTATGAGGAATCCTTTTCAGGGGGTTGAATAATTCTAAGACTACAGTAGTCATTAAAAGTGGCATTTTGTGTTAAATTTGGAGAAACCGCTTGATATATTAGTTGTATTGAGCTTTTTCAATTATTCTTGTTTGATTGTGTTTTTGCAAACAGCTGAAAGTTTGTAAATTTGGCAAATAAAACTTAATTTGTAAAGGGGATTGAATAATTTTGTTTGCAACTGTATTTGTTCCAATAAAGTCTCACTAAATGATAATGATGCAAACAACATGACGTCTTGCATCTTTTCTTAGCTTTGCAAAGACTGAAAAATGTAGAAAAAAAATAATTGCCATCTGTTCAGTTCAGAACAAGATTTTTTTTAGAAAGTTGTGATCATAAGCCAGAAAAAGCTCTTTGTACATTCAAATGTGAATAGATGCACACACTGGTGTGTACGACTGCTGTAATATAATTTATTGTCCTACTGCAGTTATAAACAAGCATAGGGCAGCAACTGTGTATGGCAGGAGGCATCCATTGTTTACGTAATCCAAAGGGAGTGATGCCAAGCTAATACAATGCACTTATTTCTGGTATCCTGAAGGTCCTTTTTGACAACAATTTTTGTTCAAAAAATATTTCAAACGAGCGAAAGTGAGCGATAATCATTTGGTCTAAACACGAGCCAACGACTGAACAATGAACGAGAACTGTTGACTTTTCATTCGCCATTCATTTTATGCAGACATAAAAACCATCGTTCGCTCGTTTGCCTATTGTTCGGTTTAAACAGCGCTTGTTCAGTCCTCTCATTCACTTATACAGGAACTGAACTATTTTCGGTTCAATGAGCCAACGATGCATTTGCCTGTCGAAACAGGCTGCACAAGTGCGAACAAGTTAGCGGTGACATCACTCGCTCGTTCAAATGGGAATTGGCTTGTCTAATGGGACCATTGGGTAGTCTTCACATGTAGTGTAAATGCTGCGTATTGTGCTGCAGAAATTCTACAGCATTTACAGTATAAGCCACCTGGAGGAGATTTGTAAAATCTACGTCAGGGCCCGGTCACACGTGCGTTTTTACGCACATTTATTCGTACGTAAAAAAATTCGCACTGCGTGGGTAAAAAAAAACGCGTGACCACGTCCATTGCCACCCATACTTTTTCTATCTTTTGTTCTGTTCAAATTTTATGCGCATGTAAAATTCGCACATGTGATCGCTCCCATTGAAAAGCATTGGTTCTATATAGATGCGGACCGCAAACACAACTGACAGACATGCATTAAAACGCCCGTGTGACTGAGCCCTCACATGGAACATAAATTTTCCGTAAGGAATCCGTAGTGTTTTTAGAAAACTGCTGCGGATTCTAAATCCACAGTTTATTTATGCTGCGGAATTCAACCCTTTAACTACAAGGGTTAAATCGTGGAGCAAGAACTCAATTACAAACATAGCCAACCATTTAGATGTGCATTTGGCCACTGTGGATTTACAGCGTACATAGGGAATAACTTGCTGATTGGTGGGACTCCCATGTCCCATTCTCCTGTCACTGTGGGGGTTGCTTCTTCGCATGCAGTGATGTCACTCTGAATCGACACTCGCGCTCCATTAATTTCAATGGAAGTAAATGAAGCACCCAAGTGGGTATCTCGGCAGTCCCATTGAAAGATTTCTGTAGTTTGTTATAAAACTACAGCGGCAAAGTAGTTTCAAGTCATGGTTCCTCAGACTGATCATCTAATGAAATGGGATGAAAACACTGAAGCAGCATCATTTATTCACTTAAACACATGTAATGTTGCAACCTCCATAAGGTTATCAAGTTTATTAAATTCAATGAATGGCTGAGCGCTGCCTCTGATTGGCTGACAGCTGTGACCAATCACAGGCAGCACTTAGCTGTCATTTAATAAATCGCTGAGCACTCCATGTGATTGAATTCATGAATGGGTGTGAGTGAGACCTGCCTCTGATTGGCTCAGCGCTGAGCCAATCAGGGACAGGTCTGACTCACACCCCCTTCACACCCACTGCAGGCCGGCCACGCTGAACTCCGTCTGCCGGGACAAGGTGAGTATATATATATATATATATTTTTTTTTTTTTACACATTTCTGGATGAATTGCAGGGAAGGGCTTATATATTTAAGCCCTTCCCGACAATTCATCCCGCTCTTGCCCGCAGCGCATTGCTTTCAATGGAGCCGGCTGTATTGCCGGCTCCATTGAATTCAATGCGCTGGTCAGCTCCGGCCCGTTTCTAATGAAACGCGGCTAGGAGCAGATTTTTCGGGCGATTTTTTTGGCCCCGGTCACGCAATTTGCGGATACGCATCCGTCATGCGATCCGCAAATCACGCGAAAAAACACCCGTGTGACTAAGGCCTTAGGGTGCGAAAATAAAAATAACAAAACTAAAATAATGTGGTTGCACAAGTGTGAACTTCCTCTTATATTCGAGGATATGGTTATGTTCAGAATTAGCCAATCACATTTCCACTCATGTTAAATAGTAGTCAGCACTCCGCTGCCATTATTTACAATGATTTTGATTTCCGATATATAAAGTTTAGCTCTTCTAGGAGGATTTTCCTGACATTTTCTTAGTTTGTCTATAAAGAGCTTACAACACATTAAAGGGATCTGATTGTTGGAAGGTATCAGTCAGGTGAAGGGGACCAAAACATCTCCAAGGCCTTACATATACCTTGGGACACGGTGAAGACGGTCAGCAAGAAGTGGATTACATTTGGCACAACAGTGACATTACCAACATCCCTCAAAAATTGAAAATAAAATACAAGAATAAAATTATGTGTCCCAAGTAAATAAGAGTGCCCCTTGCCTCCCTCTGTAGCTCCACTTACTAATAATGGACCCTCTGTGGCTCCATTTAGTAATAGTATCCTCTCTGTGGCCCCACCTGAACCTCTAACCAGACAGCTAAATTACAAACCTCTTCTTGACGTTATCACACAGAAGTTCCAGATGCCGTATGCATAACTATCCTAAGTCCTGACCGCTCCCAACCCCTGACTCATACACACTCTACTCTTAGCACAGGCGATAGGTGGGTGGGGGGAAGGAGTCAGGATAGCAGTGCATAGACCAAGTGGTGTCTAGGCATTTTTCTGTGTGATAAAGTCAAGAGGAGGCTTGCAACATTGCTATCGGAGCTTGAGCATACCCACAGTATGTCCATCTCTGCTCCCCTTTCCTTCCCCAGCAGTTTTGTCAGGAAGTCTGATGGGGAGTTGAAAAAAAAAGAAATACTTTTTATTGTCTAGTACCATGGCCACCATTTGGAGGGGGTCACCATAGGCACTGGAGCCTTTGGTGCTTGGGGGTAAATATAATCCTGCCTATCATCAGTACTGGCGACATTGTATTATTTGTATCTTGCCTTATGATATAGATGTCAGGCCACATTTTCTTGTACTGTCGTGGTGAGAGCCTACAGAATGGGATACTGCTATCTTGGCTTGGCAGGTTTATACTATGTTTTTTGAAAGTAGTATAAACCACTTTTTCGTAGAGGAGGAGCCCGGAAGAGCAAGTAGAGGTCGCAGACAGTAGTCTGGATGGTGTGTTGCTCCTCAGACTCGGTCCTGCATTGTCTGTTCACAAATTCCTGCTTTCTTTATACCATTTGTTATGTGGTCTCCTGGCAACGTGTTTATGAACCCGCGTCCATACGCAATGTTAATTGCGTATGTACTGCGTTTTGAATGCATCCATAGAGATCAATGCGGCTTATACATGTGGAATGCGTGGTAAAATATAGCCTGCTGCGATTTTTCTTCTGCTCACGGAATATGCAATTCCCACATGCAAGTGTAAGCAAAACTGCGTAAGTCGATGCATTTGATTGCCTGCGTACTACCACGCATCATTATACGCTCCAACGCAGATCCTGGAATCTGAAATTGAAATCCGGTCGTGTGAGACTGGCCTAATACAGATAGTCATACTGCATAAAATAGTTAAATGGGTTGTCCCGCGAAACAAAGTGGGTCTATACACTTCTGTATGGCCATATTAATGCACTTTGTAATGTACATTGTGCATTAATTATGAGCCATACAGAAGTTATTCACTTACCTGTTCCGTTGCTAGCGTCCTCGTCTCCATGGTGCCGTCTAATTTTCAGCGTCTAATCTCCCGATTAGACGCGCTTGCGCAGTCCGGTCTTCTCTCTTCTGAATGGGTCCGCTCGTGCCGGAGAGCGGCTCCTCGTAGCTCCGCCCCGTCACGTGTGCCGATTCCAGCCAATCCGGAGGCTGGAATCGGCAATGGACCGCACAGAAGACCTGCGGTCCACCGAGGGTGAAGATCCCGGCGGCCATCTTCGCAAGGTAAGTAAGAAGTCACCGGAGCGCGGGGATTCGGGTAAGTACTATCCGTTTTTTTTTTAAACACATGCATCGGGTTTGTCTCGCGCCGAACGGGGGGGCTATTGAAAAAAAAAAAAAAACCCGTTTCGGCGCGGGACAACCCCTTTAATAAATAATATTTACCATATTTCCACTGGAAATGTCGGCATCTATTTTTATTTTTTCCAGACTTTACACAGCTTAGAAATATAACAGCAATTTTTACATTTGGAAGAACATTCCCAAACGTGTTTATTTTATTTTTTTGAAACTTGTGCAGAATAGTGCGGAGTGTGAAAAGTAAAAAAAAAAGATTTTTTACCTTGTTCATGGGCAACTACACTCCATAGTGGCGAACGTAGTTGCCCATGTGAAGAAGCTCTCAAGTTGGAGCATTTTTTGAAGGTAAAGTGGATACCCCGTAGACGTCTGTATGTATTATGGCCCTGTACAGCTCTGAGGCTTAGGCTAACTTTACGGCCCAATATCGCCCTTACCAAAATGCATTTTTCCTACATATTGGCAATGCTGTTTATGCATATGTTTATAGCAAAAGCGCCTTGCGTCACTTCGGGGAAGCAGCGATCCTCCACCGCAACGCACAAATCTCGTTCAATTTTCTAGCCTGTGTGAAGACAGCCTTGGAATATGGTAGCATGCATGATTCTGGAAGGCTACATAACATCCCCGTGCTGCTCCAGTGATTAGAGATTACTACTAATGAATCGCTTCGGGTATTCTGTTCTCCTTTCCAGAAAATGTTTTTGTATTCCCTATGGAGAAGAAAGAACACAGTAACAAAGTAGAAGGTGGATTTTAACAAATGAAACGCGTTCCAAATGAGAAGAAATGAATTCCCAGTGTTTACCAGCAGTCCAAGTTAGTTTACTGTTATACTGGCATGTGACAAATCTGTGCCTTCTGGTTTCCTTTTCCTTAATCGAGTCACATTGCTTTCGGGAAACTTACTAATGGCTTCTGTCAGTGTCCCACGATGCGTTTGCTCGGAGTAATTACAGCACCTCTGATAGGTTTTTTTTTTAATAACTGACTGATAAACACATTCCAGGCTCTGATTATTTCATATATGACAGCTGGGCCATGCATTGTGAATTTTCTTCCATGCGTTTGGATATTGCATGCACATAGTATTTAAAGGATTTATAGCATTTTGCCGGATTTGCCAGGACAAAGTATCTCTGCATGCTGCGCTATTTTGTCCTGTTTGTTAGCGGAAATCAGGAGTGGAGGTTCTGCATGAAACCTCCACCACTGATGAAAACAAGCCCTTGGTAAATAAACCCCTTAATCTTCAGTTTCAAGAGAAATTTTCCTTTTAATTAATCTATTGTGTATATGTATTGTTCGTTAGCAAGGGTGATTTTAACCTTTTGTTGTCTGAGCTGGAATGATCCTACCAATGATTTTCTACAGGGTTCAAGTCAGGCGACTGTGATGTCCACTCCAAAATCTTCCAGGACTTCTTTTGAAACCAAGCCCTGATGGTCATTACGGTATACTTGGGATCACTGTCTTGTTGGAAGATCCAATGACACTCATGCTTCAACTTCCTCACTTTCCTCTAGGATTTCCTGATATTTGATTGGATCCAACTTACCCTCCACGTGCAGCAGGTTTTCAGTGCCAGAGAAGGCAAAGCAGCCCAAAGCGTCACTGAGCCACTGCTATGCTTCACTGTAGGCAGGGTGTTCTTTTCATTGTACGCTTTATTCTACCATCTCCAGACATACCGCTGATCTATAGGTTGAAAAATCCCAAAACCTCTTACATGGTTTGGAGCATATTGGAGGAGACTTTTCTTGTGCTTTTAGGTCAATAGAGGTGTATGTCTTGGAGTTCGGCCATGAAGACCTTCAACATTTAGTACTGTATGTGCCTCAGGCTGGGCTTACACAAGTGAGTCGGGAAAATGCTATGCTAATCTACCTTAGGCGGTCATTTTACCGCTCACACAATTTTGCATGAAATACACAAAATTCAGTTATTTAAATTATTCTTGTTGGATTGCTTTGTTTTTTGTTTTTTTTTGCAAACCGTGGAAAGTTTGTAAAGTTAGCAAGCAAACCTAATTTGCAAAGGGGGTTGAATGATTTTGATTGCAATTGTAGTTTTGTCAGTACTAACAAACTATTGATAGTTTATTAGTATCTGGTGATATCTTAAATGTAATGCTACAATACTTATAGTCAGAGGCGTAACTTGGAGCTTCTAGGCCCCAATGCAAAATCTGTAACAGGGCCCCTAACTATAATGCTTTAGTCATGATACTGGGCTCCCTATATGGAGAAGAGAAGCCTTATGAGCCCCTAAGGCTCGTGGGCCCGGGTGCAACCGCATCCCCTGCATCCTCTATAGTTACACCCGTTCTTATAGTACTTTTTCATAATGAGAACCTCATTATAGTCCCCTTAGTGCCAGATTCTTAGCAAAGTGCAACAAACTTACTTGTTCCATAGTTTACGTTCCATAGCGGATGCCCATACATCTGCTATGGATCCCCTGGATAGACTTAGCCTATTCCAGATGCCTGTCAAGCAGTTTTACTGATCACCATTTAGGAGACATACAGGCATAAACATAAGACTTAAAACTGTTAACACTACTGTTTTTGGACATCTCAGACATAGCAGTCGGTCAATTGGAGTTATTGGGCAGTCATGATTACATAGTTATATTGCTATTTTAGTAGGTGCTACAGAAAATACAGTCAGACTGCACCAGAATACATGGAAAGACTGTTGTAAAAGGGAGGACCAGACTACGCAGGAAGATTGCTGGGGGCAACGTATCGCATCCAGATGGCTGTTATAGTGGATAGTCTGAACTACACAGTCAGGCCGCCATTATAAAGGGAGATCCAAACTACACTGCCAAACGTCTCTTAAATACAGTCGTCCAGTATATACAAGCACACTTGTCCTACAAGGGGTTGTCCAGACTACAAAGCCCATCTATAAACAGTATATGGTGCTTCTGCATATTATATCATTGAAGTGCAACATATATGTATACTCTTGCACAAAAACAGCAACTACAGTCTTTTTAACAGAAAAGTCATCTTCTTCATTTTGATTTATACGAACTGTCTAATGACCAGTAGGAAACTATTACAGCTACTAAAGATCGGCAATGAAATTGATTACCATAATGTAGCTATTGAACAGGTACATGCTTGTCTGTAAATCCACATGACTGATAATTATTAGGGAAATAAAATTGTGCAGAAATAATCAATAGGAAAAGTGATACCAGCTCACCCACACCGGATTATGAGGAAGAGCCCAGTTTGAGAGGCTTGAAACATTTGAAAATCATTCTCCTTTTTTGCATCTGCTCCTATAAGGGTAATTTTAAGGATGCTATAATGAAGGTTTTGTTTAAAGTTCATATGAGTCTTGGAAGAAATCTTGTTTTTTTGGGACTAAAATTCAACCCAATTGGCGGTGATGCATGGCTTGGCTGCCGATGAGCGTGGCCGTATGACTGCAGAGCTCCTGACCCAACAGGGCTAAATAATGACTTTTAAGCACCTCATTTTTGTCACTACCTGCTGCACAGAAGCCCAGGATGCTGCGTAGAGGGAAGCGGACAAAAGCTGGAGCAGAGAAATTCAATCATATGTATTTTTCTCAGTCCCCAGTGTAGAACCAAGACTATGTGGCTGGAAGCTTCCCGCCTCTGAAGCTCCATGACGTTCCTCAGAGCCAATGACCAACAAAAGGACAAGGCGAAGGAATAACTGAGCCTTCAGTTAGTGCGGCTTCCAAATTAAACCACACCAACTCGCTCGCAAGTGCAAAGGGTAACTCCACGAATACTCAGCAAGAATTCTCACAGCAACTTAACCATCATCATCAACTTCTCAGCCCCATGGCGGACGAAACTGTCCCTCCTTTTTCCAGTCCAACAAATCAAAAGCAGGATCTTTAGGAGAAACAGACTGGGACAGGGATGAGTGACACATCATTTATTAAACATACATAATCCAGTGAGGCAAATACCTTTGACGCCATTCCTGTTGATGGTGCATCTGTCGCTAATATCTGTATGAAAACAGTGCTGAATGCGATGAAAATTTTGTTACTTTCCAATTTCGCACAGCTTAATCAATATCTCCAATCTGCTACAGCAGAGGCGGAAAACAAAATCGCTCATGTAGAAACTAAAATGACTGAGTGCAATCTTACTGATGCACATGAGGCCTTGGAATCAGAACTTGATGGACTTAAAAACAAAGTGGCAGATTTGAAAGACTGGTCTTGACGCAATAATGTTAAACTCCAAGGGATCCCAGAGAGAACGTTTGCCCCAGAACTTACTGGATGTCCCTCGAAGGACTTTATAATAGAGCGCACAGACTTTCTGATCCTAAACATCTATCAGACCACGTGCCAGAGACGTCCTAGAACGTATCCATTTCTTTCACGTAAAGGAAAGCTTATTGGTAGCAACTAGGAATCTGAGCCCATTACCCACGCCATAGCAAATGTCATCTCTAGGCACAGATTTATCAGCAGCGACCTTGGCACAAAGGTAACGATTGCATCCTATTCCTACAACGCTCAAAAAGAACAAAATTATATATAAATGGGGATTTCCTGTGTGTCTTCTAATCCCCCATAGCAATAATACTTTTGTCATAAAATCGCTAGACGTGGGAATCTGCCTTCTGCGATGGTGGAACCTGAATGTTTCCTTCTCTACAACAGCTCCTACATGACCCACTCAACAACTGACAGACGAGCGTCAAAAAGTGAAGCTTCACAGATAATCTCCTAACTAACTGACCAATCAGCCCTCTTCGTGTGAATCATAGAAACACTATGGAAAATTTGGATTTAACCGAGAACTTTTACCCCCACCCTGATTGGTCAGCTCTGGAAGAACTGCTACATTTTTCTTCTTATTCACAGTTATGCGAAGGACAGTTTATTGTTGTATTTCTCTATTTTATCTCTCTTTCTCTTCTCATTTTACCCCAGGTACTCTCCATGGTCTGACCGACATACATAGGGCAATCTTAGAAGGATATTGCTGCATAACTAAGAACTACGTAGATATACTTCTATATCACATGTTTATTATGGTGATTAAGTTATTATCTTTAAATGTTAAGGGGCTCAGTAGCCCTCAACAACGCACTTTTATGTGGGATAATGTAAAAAATTTGTCTCCAGATGTTTTTGCGTCCAAGAGACACATTTAATATCAATGGATGCTTTCCGGGTCAAACATCCTAGCTACCCCATAATATTCCAATCTCACTTCACCTCCAAATCAAGAGGCGTTCTTATTGCGCTAAAAAATACCATGACCTTTCAACTTATCTATGAATGGACTCACAGGGTACATTATAATAGTTTGCTATAAATAATTCAACTTACATTTTGGCCTCAATTTATGCTATATTTACAGTAGACAGAAGTATATTGCTTCTTTGGCAAAAGACTATGAATGAGACGCTCACTTGGTCTGACCATGCTGCGATCTCTTTAACTTTAACAGAACAACATATTAAAATACATATATATATATATATATATATATATATGTATATACACAGTGGGGAAAAAAAGTATTTTGTCAGAAACCAATTGTACAAGTTCTCCCACTTAAAAAGATGAGAGAGGCCTGTAATTGACGCATAGATTGACCTCATCTATGAGAGACAACATGAGACAACACATCCAGAAAATCACATTGTCTGATTTTTAACAAATTTATTTGCAAATTATGGTGGAAAATAAATATTTGGTCAATAACAAAAGTTCATCTCAATACTTTGTTATATATCCTTTATTGGCAGTGGCAGAGGTCAAACCTTTTCTGTAAGTCCTCACAAGGTTGGCACACATTGTTGCTGGTATGTTGGCCCATTCCTCCATGCAGATCTCCTCAAGAGCAGTGATGCTTTGGGGCTGTCGCTAGGCAACACAGACTTTCAGCTCCCTCCAAAGGTTTTCTATAGGGTTGAGATCTGGAGACTGGCTAGGCCACTCCAGGACCTTGAAATGCTTCTTACGAAGCCACTCCTTCGATGCCCTGGTGGTGTGCTCGGGATCATTATCATGCTGAAAGACCCAGCCACGTTTCATCTTCAGTGCCCTTGCTGATGGAAGGATGTTTGTACTCAAAATCTCACGATACATGGCCCCATTCATTCTTTCATATATACGCATCAGTCGTCCTGGTACCTTTGCAGAGAAACATCCCCAAAGCATGATGTTGCCACCCCCATGATTCACAGTAGGTATGGCGTTCCTTGGATGCAACTCAGCATTCTTTCTCCTCCAAACACGATGAGTTGTGTTTTTGCCAAACAGTTCTACTTTGGTTTCATCTGACCATATGGCATTCTCCCAAAACTCTTCTGGATCATCCAAATGCTCTCTAGCAAACTTCAGTTGGCCCCGGACATGTACTGACTTAAGCAGAGGGACACGTCTGGCACTGCAGGATCTGAGTCCCTGGCGGCGTAGTGTGTTACTGATGGAAATTATCAGTGGTCTTGTATCTCTTCCATTTTTTAATTAATGCTTCCACAGTTGTGATTTCTTCGCACCAAGCTGCTTGCCTATTGCAGATTCAGTCTTCCCAGTCTGGTTCAGGGCTACAATTTTGTTTCTGCGTGTCCTTCAACAGCTGTTTGGTCTTCACCATAGTGGGGTTTGGAGTGTGACTGCTTGAGGTTGTGGACAGGTCTTTTATACTGATAACAAGTATAAACAGGTGCCATTACTACAGGTAATGAGTGGAGGTCAGAGGAGCCTCTTGAACAAGAAGTTACAGGTCTGTGAGACCCAGAAATCTTGCTTGTTTGTAGGTGACCAAATACTTATTTTCCACCATAATTTGCAAATAAATTTGTTAAAAATCCGACAATGTGATTTTCTGGATGTGTTTTCTCATGTTGTCTCTCATAGTTGAGGTCTACCTATGATGTCAACTACAGGCCCCTCTCATCTTTGTAAGTGGGAGAACTTGTACAATTGGTATCTGACTAAATACTTTTTCCCCCACTGTATATATATATATATTTAAAGAGAAGAAAAAAAGAGTGGAGCAACTTCTACTGGGAGTGAGAATGAAATTTTTTTTTCCTCCTTTTTATGGAAAAATAAGGTGCTGCCCATCCATTACATACTTTTTGCCACCATATGTAACAGGACCTGATAATTTAGCTTACAGGAATTTAAAATACATGGACTAAAGGCACAACTCTTTTAACCAAGAAGATCATTGAAATGAGGAAATTAACCCGATTCTTCTTTATTATTTTACCAAAATCAGCCAATATTGGCGCGTTTCTGAGTCTCAGCCCCTTTCTCTTCTTTTCCAGAGTGCAGTATGAACTCTGTTCCTGACATTTTTCACATTTTACCCAGCCACTTTGGAGGAAGAGGCTGCGTCCCCTAAACATGTCAATATTGGCTGTTTTTTGTAAATTAATAAAGAAGAATTGAGTTAATTTCCTTGTTTTAATGATCTTCTTGGTTAAAAGAGTTCCACCTTTAGTCGACATATATTTTGCATAGTAATGATTTTTTGTTATCGCAGGCAAGTCGTAAGATTAATTTGGAAAAAAATTTTAAGAAAAACTTTGGACTTATTGCCTATGTATAATATAAATGCTCATGTCTTATGGAACGCCAATAAAGTGTATACAGGAGGCTCGTTTATCAGAATAGGCCATTAAGGGCTCATGTCCACGGGCAAATTATGATTTAAGATCCGCAGCGGATCTCCCGCATGCGGATCCGCATCCCATAGGGATGCATTGACCACCCGCGGGTAGATAAATACCCGCGGATCGTCAATAAAAGTGATTTAAAAAAAAATGGAGCATGGAAAAATCCGGACCATGCTCCATTTTCGTGCGGGTCTCCCGCGGGGACGGCTCCCGCGGGCTTCTATTGAAGCCTATGGAAGCCGTCCGGATCCGCGGGAGACCTAAAATAGGAATTTAAAGTATTTACCATCCGGCGCGGGCGGAGAAGATCAGCTGTTCCTCACGGCCGCATCTTCCTTGCTTCGGCTCGGCGGATGTGCCCGGCGCATGCGCGCGGCACGTCGGCGACGTGCCGGCGACGTGCCGCCGGCGTCAGGAATTCATCCGCCGGCCGAAAATGAAGATCCGGCCGTGAGGAACAGCTGATCTTCTCCGCCCGCGCCGGATGGTAAATACTTTTAAATTCTTATTTTCGGCGCTCATGTCCGCGGGGCAGGAGGGACCCGCTGCAGATTCTACATGGAGAATCTGCAGCGGATCTGATTTTCCCCGTGGACATGAGGCCTAAGTGAAAAAGGAACAAACATAAACTTTAAATGCACTACTTGAAAAAATTAAAGTCCATGAATCCCAAAATAAATGGCAGCAAACACCCCAACAGGCGGCAGAACTCTATCATTACAGGCACAAACTTCGAAGCTATTTGCTTCAAAATTATGAGCGGAAATTAAAAAAGATATAAAGCCCAATGTTATTCTCAAAATAATAAATATGAAAAAATTTGTCTTAAAGCTCAGCATCTCAAATCGTGGATTCCGTATCTGTTAGGTCATAATAACATAGGTAAACTTACAAACCGTATAGTTTTAGCCAACCACTTTACAGACTACTACTCTGCATTCAGGGGCGTACCTAAAGGCTCAGGGGCCCGGGTGCAAAAGTTCAGCTCTGGCCCCCCCACCCCGGGCTTCCACCCCACACTCCCCCGTACCCATACCTAGATCGTGCTGCATACATGATCTGCCCCTTGGCGTAATCTTTCCAAACATGGCGCATTTCCTGAGCATGAAAATTTGTTTGTAGCCCCGCAGGCCACTCTCACACACACACACACACACACACCGCTTTTTACCGCTATTAGCACAGCTCCCCGAGTGCCGTACTAACCGCGGTACAACACTCCCATAGATTTTAATGAGCTTACACAAATATGCACTCGAACACGGTGTCCCTATCACTGTGATTTTCGAGATCTGTCTGTTCTATTTTTGCATTTTCGTGGTTTTTAACACATCTCATCACCCACCACAATGATGGGGTGCATTAAAAAGCGCCGTCAAACGCTGTAACTTGTGTTCGAAAACGCTGCTTGAAATTCCGGTAAAAATGCCACGATTACAAGCTGCGTTTTCTGAACACATGTGAGAGCGACCTTAGGGGGGTCATGTTTATGTTGCACTTTAGAACCACAATAAAGAAAAAAACATAAAAAACCTGCATGCAGTATTTAAAGACCACGTATGTTATTAAGGAGCTGCAGACACAATTAATAACTGCATGCGGTTTCGATGCGATTTTAATTGTGTGTAAAGGGTGCAAATAAATACAGTAAATCCAGGGAGATGTTTAACTTCTACCAGCGATAGGCCGCCTGCAGACAGTCGGGTCGGATCCGGCAGCGAGAATTCTCTGAGGGCCTGCAGGGATGAGCGAGTACTCACCCGCGCCCCACAGCTCCGGATCTTTCATTTGCCGGCTGCCGGGCAGCCGGCGCATGTGTACAGTGGAGCCCCGCAAAGAGATAGAGCATGCTGCCATTTGTTTGCCGCGCGAGATTTCTCGCGGACAAACTGCAGCCGTCTGTCTAGGATTGCGTTTGCAAACACAATCCTATGGCAGCTTCCAAGGGCGGAAATTCCGCCTGTTTGCAGGCGGCCATAGATAGATAGATAGATATAAGATAGATATATATTGGATGGATGGATGGATGGATAGATAGATAGATATTGGATGGATGGATAGATAGATATTTTATGGATGGATAGATAGATAGATAGATAGATAGATAGATAGATAGATAGATAGATAGATATGGGATGGATAAATTGATAGATAGATATTGGATGGATGGATAGATAGATAGATAGATATGAGATAGATAGATAGATAGATAGATAGATATGAGATAGATAGATAGATAGTATATAGATAGATAGATATGAGATAGATGGATAGTATATAGATAGATAGATATGAGATAGATAGATAGATATGAGATAGATAGGAGATAGATAGATAAATAGATAGATAGATACAGAGATAGATAGATAGATAGATAGATAGATAAAGGAGGGAGACAGATAGACAGATACACTTACCCCAGGGCCTAGTGCACTTTTCCTCCATGTGACAGCAGCAGGAGAGGCAAACTCAGAGGCTTCCGTGCAGCAGGAAGCAGGGGTCAGCACATGATCACATTGTGCCCTGTCATCCCATGTGACTTCCTCCCTCCTCCCCTGCCGGCCCATGTGACTTCCTCCCTTCTCCCCTGCCGGCCCCTGTGAGTTTCTCCCTGCTCTTTCTCTCGGGCTGGCTGTTCTGGCTGCCGCATGATGGGAATCTTGCTGCAGTCAGAAAGGCCAGCCATTAATGCACTGAATGTGCATGTGGGTATGGCGGAGGGTGGCCTCGGGGTCCCCTGAGCGCGGGGCCGGGTCGCCATGGCGACCCCAGCAACCCCTGACGCTACGCCTATGTCTGCATTATATAATCTAAAAGATTACCTTTTTACACTTACAGTGTCCCAGATCCAAAAATTTTTACAGGGCATAAATTTGCCTACTTTATCCGAAACCCATAGAAAATTTCTTGACACTCCCATTATGGTAGCAGAAGTACTCAAAGATATTAATTCCTTACCATCTGGTAAATCACTGGGCACAGATGGACTCACCAATGCCTATTATATGACGTTTCGACATGTTTTAACACCATAGATATGTAAAGTGTTTCAGCAAGCATTAAAGGAGGGCTCTTTTCCTAAAAAAAAATCCACAAGCTTTGATAGTTACCCTTCCAAAACCAGGGAAACAACCAGATGTCCTCCAAAATGTTAGGCCCACATCACTATAAAATACTTCTATTAAAATATAAGCTCCAGATTAGCTTCTATTTTACCAGATTTGATCGAAGGAGACCAGGTGGGATTTCTAAAAGGCAGACAAGCCCCAGATAACACTACAAGGGTCCTGAAAAAAATTGGTTTCAGTAGCCATTAACTTAAAGCGATAACTGCACTATACTCAAACTCCTCAGTGGGAGTCTTTACTAATGGAACTTTATTGGGTGAATTCAATATTACAAATGGGCAAGGAATCCCATTGTCTGCACTAATATTCATAGTGTCCTTGAAACCACTAGCGCAGGCCCTTCATGAAAATAACTTGATTAAGGGCATACAGATTGGTGACCATTCCCATTTAATATCGCTATATGCTGATGATGTCCTCTCAATATTAATAAACCCTGTGCCTTCTTTAGAAAATGCACTGGATATCCTATTCTGAAATTAACACACAAAAATTCCAATTCTAACCTATAAATATTCCTAATGAAATGCTGTATTACCTGCGTAATAAACATTCCTTCTATTGGCAACGCAAAGGTATAAAATATCTGGGGACAACAATAGCCTTCTCACATGAAAAAGTATATCAACACAACTAAGGGTGGATTTATACAGGCAAGCATAATATTGTACTCTTAGACTGGATTCACATGAGCCTATTTGCGACGCAAAATGTATCTGCGCAATACGCATAGGTTGATTCCAGTGGTTTAATTCACATTTACATATTTTGCTCATGCATTTCCGTCACACTAAAAGACAATTCAGTATGCTCTGCTTTTCCGCGCATTTGTGCATCAAAAGTCCCCATAGAAGTCAATGGGCGGTGCACAAATATGTACGCAATATGCAAGGAGATGCGTAATACGCTGCATAAGTCAGCTAGAAAAGGAACACATCTAACAACTCATTAGACGAATTAGCCATTTCAAGCAGTGCATCTTTGTTTGTAGTGTGCAAAGGAACATGACCTTGTTCATATTGAGTTTTGAACTCATGAAACTATTGGCCATTTCAATGGCTGAGGACATCGTTGTGTATTTTTTGTGTGCCCAAATGCAAATAATTTGCATGCACAAAGTACTGTAGAAAATGCTGTTGCACGTGCAAATATGCAAAGAACATTCCGCAAAAACACAGTGCAAATGCAGCATGTTTCTGTGAATCTGGCCTTAAACTTGCAATTCTGGATGCTTGTACGATGCATTTTTGCTTAAATCTCTATGCACAAGTTTCATATCGCATCCATATCGCTATCAGACGGTACTTACCCATGACTCTTTCCACTCCAGTGTCGGACCTCGTCTGACATTGAGGATTCCCTCCATGTCAGGTGAGGTCCAACACGTTTCTAACACTATGCAGAACAGAGCTCCAATGTTTTAGGCTGTTCTGCATATGTATATTACACTGTCATTAGCGATATTAGAAATAAATAGAGTCTTATTATATAAATGTATGTTATATTAATATACATACATTTTGAGGATTAGTACAAATGATCTTCCCGATATGAAACAAAATTACTAATAAAATCATCATGACATCATTTTTATGTGTTTCTGTTGAGTAATTCCAAGAAATCCACAACACGCCTTACCACCCAAAATAAATAATAGCTGGGGAGTGTGCGGGTGGCAAGGAAATTGGGTTGGAAAGGGTTAAGCAGTTGCTGCAGGTCCTACAGGGCAGATCAGTAGGTGCAGATACCTTGCAGAGCTGTTGGGAAGAATTTATTGGAATGCCGAAGCATGTTATTACATGACACAACCGTGCTGTTTTTAATAATATTTGTATGTAATAAGTATTAGATGTTCCAGAGGTTTGTGTTATTCCTGGAATTATTGTATTGTCAGTAAACATGGAATGTACCTCGTCAAGTAATTCATTCATTTCATACTGTATTTCTATGCTGGCAATAAGTCAAACTGCTTTTTAGTGTTATTATTGATTACATTGGCGTAGATTGCTTTCGTATAGTGTAATGAGCTAAGAAGTGTATGAATAAGTCAGCCAGACATATATTTAGATTTCCTTTCCTCTCCTAGGAAACTAGTGTAATATGACATACACTTACCATTAATAAATTAGAGAGGCAAGTAATTTACATTTCCAAAACCAGTAATAGTCGTCGGTTTTGGAACACAGAGAAAAGAAGCAAGAATTGCTATTAATATGGCAATTCCATCCTATATTGAAAAATGAAAGTAAAAAAAGAGCGTGGAGGACTACCCGGGAGTGTAAAGTCTATAAACAAGAGTCTTCGTAAGATGTTTTCTTCCTCTCTGTAGAACCGAAGCCACTGATTTTGGTTATACAAGCAAACTTTGTTTAAAAAACAGTGCAGCCAACCCAAAAACCATCACACATTTCAAGGAAGACGTGTTTCAAGACTGTGGCATCCTCAGTACTTTGCTGGTAACACACATTAAGTGTTGTGGTGTGTCCACTGCTTTTCTCATCACAAGAAAGACACACCACATGGAATATTGAGTACAGCTTGGGGCACCGGTACTCAAGAAGGTCATATCAGAGCCTGAGCGGGTAAAAAGGTGGGCAACTAAAGTAATAAATGGAATGGACAGACTACAATACCCAGAGAGGTTATTTAGTTTAAAAAAACGGCTGAGAGAAGCTCCTAACACAGGAAGAGGGATATAATTTCATAGGCATCACGAAAACTTGATGGAATGATACACATGATTGGAATACAAGACTTGAAGGATACAATTTATTTATGAGAAACAGACCATAAAAAAGGGGAGGAGGCGTTGTGTAGTATGTTGCGAAAACATTAATCTCCACCGAGATTCAAGCTTCAGAGCATGGTAGTTCTGTAGAAACTATTTGGGTAAGAATAAAAGGAGAGAACAACAGAAAGGACACCATTGAAGACATTTACTATAGGCCACCTGGACAAGCAGAAGATATGGAAGAACTCTTGCTACATCAGATGGCCAAGCTCTCAAAAAATCATGACAATGTGATCATGGGAGATTTTAACTATCCAGACATTTGTTGGGAATCTCTCTCAGGTAAAAGTAATGGATCTAATAAATTCTTATCTGCTCTTGCTGAAAAGTTTATCTTCCAAAAGGTCATAGAGAAAACAAGCGGATCTGTTATCTTGGACCTAATTCTTACCAACAGGGAGGGAATGGTCGAGGAAGTAAGGGTGGCTGGGACCTTAGGAGGCAGTGATCATGCTATCCTTGAATTTTGGATAAAAAGGTGAGGAAGACCTGAGAAAACTCAAACCTCAAGGTTGGCTTTCAGAAAGGCAGATTTTAATGAACTCAGAAAGAAGGTAGGAAGAATCCAATGGTTGGATGTTCTTAAGGACAGAAATGTTCAAGAAGGTTGGGAAATATTGCGAAATGAGATTCTCAAAGTACAATCATTAAAAATCCCTAAAAGAAGGAAGAATGGGAAGCATTAAAGAGACTAGGATGGATGAACACAGAACTTGCACAAAAGCAATAAAAAGGGATTTTTCATTTAAGTCAAAAGCAAAAGAAAAGCCAAAGATGCTATTGGATGCTTACAAGATGAAAATGGGGAATTGGTTAAGAATGATGTCGAAAAGGCCGAACTTTTAAATTCGTATTTTGTATCTGTTTTCTCTCAGAAAATAGATGGAACATCAACTGATCTTCCCTGTGCTGTTGGGGAAATAAAACAATGCAGGCTATCTATAAGCAGAGAAATGTTGAGGGAACACTTAGCTAACTTAAATGAAATGAAGTTTCAAGTTCCAGATGAATTACATCCTAGTAGAGATGAGCGAGCATACTCGCTAAGGACAATTGCTCGATCGAGCATTGTCCTTAGCGAGTATCTCCCCGCTCGGAAGAAAAGGTTCGGCTGCCGGCGCGGGTGACAGGTGAGTTGCGGCAGTGAGCAGGGGGGAGCGGAGGGGAGAGAGGGAGAGAGAGATCTTCCCTCCGTTCCTCCCCCCTCTCCCCAGCCGCTCCCCGCCCGCCGCCAGCAGCCAAATCTTTTCTTCTGAGCGGGCAGGTACTCGCTAAGGGCAATACTCGATCGAGTAATTGCCCTTAGCGAGTATGCTCGCTCATCTCTTCATCCTAGGATACCAAAGGAAGCAGCAGAGGTAATTGCTGAACCATTCGCCATAATCTTCGAAAATTCCTGGAGAACAGGAGAAGTCCAAGAAGATTGGAAAAGGGCAAATGTTGTCCCTATCTTGAAAAAAGGGAAGGAGGTGAATCCTGGAAACTACAGGCCTGTGAGCCTGACTTCTATACAGTGAAGGATCTTTGAACAAATTATTAAACAGCATGTATGCAAGTACTTGGGTGAAAATGGAGTAATTAACCAGAGCCAGCATGGGTTTGTAACAAACAAGTCATGCCAGACTAATCTTATTTCCTTCTATTACAGAATCACTGACTGGGTTGATCAGGGAAATGTGGTGGATATAGCTTATCTTGACTTTAGTAAAGCAATTGACAAAGTATCTCATACTATACTTATTGAAAAAATGACCAAATATGGGATTTACAAGGCAACTGTTAGGAGGATTCACAGCTGACCGAGTGATCGTACTCAAGGAGTGGTCATAAATGGCTGCACATCCAAGTGGTAGAATGTATCAAGTGGGGTACCACAATGCTCTGTCCTAGGTCCAGTGTTGTTCAAGATTTTTATAAATGATCTGGAGGAGGAAATTGATGGGAAACTGATCAAATTTGCTGATGACACAAAGCTAGGAGGGATAGCTAGCACTAGGGAAGAGAGAGAGAATATTCAAAAAGATCTAGAAAAGCTTGCACAGTGGGCAGCGGCTAACAGAATGATATTTAACAAGGGGAAATGCAAAGTCCTGTATCTGGGCAAGAAAAATGAAGAAAGTACATACAGAATTGGAGGAATTGGGCTAAGCAGCACATGTGAAAAAGACTTGGGTATACTAATAGATCATAGAGTGAACAATGTGTTGCAGCAGCCAAAAAGGCAAACACAATTCTGGGATGTATTAAGAGAAGCATAGAGTCTAGACCACTCTAGGTAATTATCCCCCTCTACTATTCCTTAGTCAGACCTCATCTGGAATACTGTGTCCAGTTCTGGGCACTCCACTTTAAAAAAGATATAGACAAACTAGAGCAAGTTCAGAGAAGAGTTACCAAGATAGTGAGCGGTCTGCAAATCATGTCCTCTGAAGAATGGTTAAAGGATCTGGGCATGTTTAGCTTGCAAAAAAGAGGGCTGAGAGGAGACTTAATAGCGGGCTACAAATATCTGTAGGGTTGTCACAGTGCAGAGGTATCAGCCCTATTCTCATTTGCACAAGGAAAGACTAGAATGGGATGAAACTGAAAGGGGGTAGACACAAATTAGATATTAGAAAAAACTTTCTGACAGTGAGGGTGATCAATGAGTGGAACAGGTTACCATGGGAGGTGGTGAGTTCTCCTTCAATGGAAGTGTTCAAACAAAGGCTAGACAGACATCTGTCTGGGATGATTTACTGATCCTGTATTGAGCAGGGGATTGGACCAGATGACCATCGACGTCCCTTCCAACTCTACCATTCTACGATTCTATGGTTCATACCCTCATCTTCTCCCATTCCAAATACTGTAACATTGTTCTTTGTGGTCTCCTTTCAAGCCCCTTGTGCCCACCAATCCATTCTTAACTCTGTTGCCTCAGCTATCTACCTCTCCTCCTTTTACTCTCTTGCCTCTCCCCCAGAGCATCCAATTCTAGTTTTCAATGGCATACAAAGTTGTCCACAACATGTCCTCTCCATACATCTTTGATCTAATATCCTGATACTTCCGCACACATAACCTCTGGTCCCCGCAAGCTCTCCTCCTCTATTCTCCTGTAATGTGCTCCTCATATAATCGTCTCCAGGATTTTTCCTGTGTGTTACCTATGCTCTGAAACTCAACCCATCAGACTCTCCACAACTTTGGAATGCCTCAAAAGAAATCTGAAAACCCACCGCATTAGACAAGCCTACAACCTACCATAGCCCTAGTGTCACCACAAGATGAGCAACTTCAACCCTCACCTATTGTCTCCTCCACTTTCACTTGTACACTGTAAGCCCTTGCTGGCAGGTTCCTCTCTCCCTCTGTAACAATTTGTTAGTCGCTTGTGGTTGTTTGCTGTTCCTGTTTTATATACCTAATGTGGTTATATGTGTAGTGGCATTTGCAGCTTATACATAGTATGATGTACACTCATTGTCAAAAGCAAGAAACAATCCCTTGACAAGAAGTAAAAGGGACTCTGTGCCAAGGATGTTGTTTTTCATGCAGCAACCATATATAGGCTGCTACCCTGACCTATAGATAATAACAGTGTCAGAAAATCATAAAAAAGAACAGTGTGCAAAAACTAATCATAAAGCTCTACACAACAAAAACAAATGGGGAATTAAATGAGGTAAAAAGCAACACCTCAACTAGTAATACCAAAGCATCCTAATTTTAAGTGAAACAAAACAGTAAATGTACAAATCAGCAACTGGTAGACTAAAAACACTCATCAAAAATCCCAGGGACCCTGAGGAAGAAGCCAGTTCTAGGCTTCGTAACATGTAGACATCTTTTGGGCAGCGACAGCGATTGTAGCCAGCCATGTGACATCACAATTTAGCCCTCCGTCTCCTCTCACACTGCCGCTTCCAGCTGGAGCAGCTCGTGCTTTTGCGAGCGAGTGCCAGTGTGCATTGTCTTTCTACATTCAGCATGCAGTGATAACCACCCCCAAACAAAGATGTGATATAGGCGGGCAAGGAGGCTCTAGTACCCTTTTGGGCCGTCTCTACTTTGGATACAAGATGTGATATGGGTGGGCATGGAGGCTCTAATACCATGTTGAGTCAACTTTAGCTTGAATGTAAGATATGATATGGGCGGTCATAGTGGCTCTAGTACTCTGTTGGGCTGCCTCTAGCCTGGATATAAGATGTGATACGGGCACGCATGGAGGCATACAGGTTCTGTATGGTATTCCACAGCATATCGCTCCACATTTGTTGTAACTGAGCCTCTAGATTGTGCAAACTCATTGATTGTCGAAGTTGGCGTGCCAGACGGTTCCATAGGCAATAAGTCTGGTGATCAGGCCTGAGATATAACTCCTTGCCAAGTTTTGCAACAAAACGACAACTCCTTTTGGGCACTAGTTTTTTTTTTGTTTTTTTTTCAAAAGTGTACTTTAACCCTGTTCTCCATTTGTACGGCCCCTTGGAATTAATGGTGCTTTAAAAATAAATTATAATAGCAAGCCAAAACTACTAGTATATCCTGAACACCGAAAAACTTTAATGGAAAAATGTATGCGTCCTGCATTTCCTGAATCTACTCCTGATCTTGGCTTAAAAAAATTGATTGAAATGTACTGATCAAATACTAAAGTGCAAAAAAGATTAAAGAGTAACTAAGCACGTACAAAAATATCAGTTACATGACACAAAAGAATAAATAGCCCTGTACATGTGTGCTTGCAAGCCTAAAGATAAAGGATAAGTAGCCATTTAAAGGGAATGGATGATTTTTTTTGCTTTTGATAACTGAAAATGCAAAAAGAAATCCACTTTTTTCTAATGTTTTTCTTTTCTGATTGTATATTTCTTCTTCCATTTCCTTATATAGTTACAAGGGCAGCTGTCTTGCTTCGAGCTATGAACAGCAGCTACAGAGATTTGCTTTACAGCAGGAAACTGAACATAGAAAAACTAAGTCAGAAATTACTGAATAATTACACGTATATGGAAAAGTGTTGTGGGCATGCTCCGTGGCATGTTCAGAGATCAGAAGAGTTTTCATGCCAGGATCAGATACAGGAGGTGAGTGAGCAGGACAATATTCTAGGAGAGGACGGAAAATTTTGAAGCCAAAAACAGATAGCAGCGGCTGGCACTCTAAAGCGGCACCTGTAGACTGGCAAGACTTATAAGCTGGCATGCAGAAAACACCATTGATGACCAATTAAAACCTATGTACAAACCTGACCTATTTACTGCTACGTTTATTTCTTGCTCTCCATTAATTAGAACTCCAGTTAATCAGAGCAAACTGTGGAGATACAATTGTCATAAATAAATATCTAATTGACTCGTTATGATTCTCCAACTGTCACCAATTCCGTCCTGTTAGAGATATTGTCATATTTCAAAGTATCAGTTTATGTAAACTTCAAAGATCATGATTTGTCTTACTCAGTCGGTTCACATAAATAGCTTTATGTTGTATTTATGTGCTGTCACAAACTTGTTGAATGCCAAGATTATGGCTGGCACTTTTTGCTGTAGTCAAAACTTTTTGCAATACATAATTGGCCGAACACTCATGCAGCACTGTCATTGACGAGACCCACTACGTAATACTCAGATTTACCTAAAAGCTTAACTTACTGTACAAAACCTAAGAATAACTAAGAATACAGGATGCTAACATCCTGGTATCATAGTATAGCTAACCATACTTTCCCACTGATATAAACTTTGTATTTTGGGTCTTACCACATAATTCAAAATAGTCTACAAGAGACTCAAGCATCCCCCCCTCACACCCAGATAAAGTTTATACTATAAATATAGACATGCTGCAAATTGGTAGGCGTTCTAAGTCTAAACCTGTGGAAGACTACATACATGTAAGCAATGTAAGGGTGGTGTCATGTCTGCGCTTGGGGTTCCGCTTTCCTGCTCTATTCATGGAGCAGGAGAAGGAAATCCCCACAACCGAACGGCTCTATCTCTGAACGGAACCAAACAGCGCTGGTGTTACGTGGGTTGCTGGAATCTGTAGTTCTAAGCTTCCTAGCAGCACTGCCCTCACAGGGTTAATTGATTGAGCTGGCTGGGTGTGGTACTTCCTGCTAGCCAATCTCCTTGGTCTGTGCTTACATATAAACCCAGCTCCTGGTCAGTCTCTGTCTGGTGTTCAGGGTGAGCAGTCATGAATCCTTCTCTGTTGAAGTTTGCTGTGTGATTTGTGCCCTGTGCTGGTTCATGTCCATTAGTTCGTTTATATTCTGTCAGTTTTGTGTCAGCTTGCTGTGTGACCTGTGATCTGTGTTCTGTCCTGTTGCAGCGTTCTGTGTGAACTCTGTCTGGTTCTGCTGGACTCCTGGTTAGTGTAGGGACTAGCAGTATAACCAGGAGCCGTGAAGTGGCCTGTTAGCTTTCCCGTTTTGTACGAAATGTCAACTAATACCTGGTATTTATATTCAGCTTTTCATCTGCTATTAGTGTTTGCATTGTGGCTGTTGTATGCTGTGTATACTGGCTCTGTGTGTCCTGTTGTTCAGTCCCTGTCATGTGGCATGTGAATGCATCCTGTTCTGGTGCGTGGCTCCTAGGATCAGCTAGGGCCCAGATCCAAAGACCGCTGGGCTGCCCTTATTGGGGCAATGTCCCCGCTTAGGTAGGGCCATGCTATTCCTCCCTTGTAGCACAGGGTCAGTTTGCCAGAAACCTGTGTGCATACCCAGTCCTCTCTTGATCGTAACAGCTGGACCAATTCCATTGACTATAATGGGGTCTGTCCGATTTCTGCCCAACTGCCTGGCTTTTGGACGGAAAAAAAACCACTGCATTTTGAGCTGGATCTGTGATAGAACCTCGGGCTGGAGGTTCCAACGCAGATCTGAAAATGGCCTATCTCAAATCTCAACCGGTTTATTACATTCTTGCCATAGCACGTTTGGTGTGTATATGCATATATGCAACAATTAATGCACTGTATACAGTGAACATAAAGCTTGGACATATTCAACTGTGTGTTCTCATGGCAGTGGTTGAGCTCACTGGTCTGCCTATACAAGTCATTGACTGGTGCCTGGTACATTTCACTGCTTGGACTTCATGTACCCCCACAAGAATGGGATATTCCAGCAATATAATGCACCGTGCAATCGGGCCCAAGTTGTTCAGAATTGGTTCGAGAACCATTCTGGAGAGTCCCTACAAATGGTGCAGCCTGCACGTTTGCCTGACATGGGCCGAGTCAAGTATTTATGGGATGTGAAGAAGAGGTGCATTTGCATCCAGGATCTTTTAGCTACTGTACAAATACCACAGAGCACCAGCATGGCCCAACATCCCTCTAGATGTCTTCCCTCCACTTGTGGAAAGTTGAGTTGCTGCACTTTGCTGGGACCTACATTTCCTGTCCCATGACTTTTGGCATGTCAGTGTATATGCTTTCCAGTACAGTTGAAAAACATGCTGATACATAACATCCAGATATTTGCCAAATAGAAAATTATTTGTCATATGTCTTTACTAGAGATGAGCGAGCGTACTCGTCCGAGCTTGATGCTCGTTCGAGTATTAGGGTGTTCAAGATGCTCGTTACTCGAGACGAGCACCACTCGATGTTCGAGTTACTTTCACTTTCATCTCTGAGACATTTGCGCGCTTTCTGGCCAATAGAAAGACATGGAAGGCATTATAACTTCCTCCTGTGACGTTCCAGCCCTATACCACCCCCCTGCAGTGAGTGGCTGGGGAGATCAGGTGACACCCCAGTATTAAAATCTGCCCCGCCCGCGGCTCACCCCAGATGCATTCTGACATAGATCAGGGAAAGTGCTGTCTTGCTTTAGCTGCTATAGGGAGAGCGTTAGGTATTATATTCGTCTTGAAGAACCCCAACGGTCCTTCTTAGGGCCACATCTGAACGTGTGCAGTACTGTTGATGCTACTTTTAGCAGTGTTGCACAATTTATTTTTTTTTGTATATCGGGCGTGCAGACCATTGAGTCCTCAGTCTGCAGTCATTATACAGAGTATAGGGGCAGTACTGGTGAGGCAGGGACAGTGGGAAAGGTGAAAGAGATATACTGTCTATATAGGCAGTGGGCGTTTTCAAAAAAATTGGGGAAAAATACTATATTTGGGCTGCCTGTGACTGTCTTCAGTGTACTGCGTGTCTGCTGGGGGTAGTAGTCCTAATTAATACGCAGCTAAGCGTTACAGCAGGCTTGCGCAAAATTGTTTCCTGGCTCTGCTGTCTCCGTTACGTCACCGCCGTCATAGCGCCAGAGGGAAACAGTATACATAATATACGCTGCATACAGTATCTGTCTGCTGTTTCAGCTCACCATTTAAACAAATTGAAGCAAAATACTTAAGGTCTACCACTGCCCTTTGGCCACTTGACTGCTTCTGCGCTGTGAATTCCACTAGCTCAGTCATACGCACCTACGTCTCACTACAGGCGTGCGCAAAATTGTTTCCTGGCTGTGCTGTGCGTTCCGTAAGAGTAAGTCAGCCTCCAACCACAGGCCAATAAGAGGCACATTTAATTACAGCGTTCTGTTTCTCCTCTACTCGTAATACACCATGCTGAGGGGTAGGGGTAGGCCTAGAGGACGTGGACGCGGGCGAGGACGCGGAGGCCCAAGTCAGGGTGTGGGCACAGGCCGAGCTCCTGATCCAGGTGTATCGCAGCCGACTGCTGCGGGATTAGGAGAGAGGCAAGTTTCAGGGGTCCCCAGATTCATCTCACAATTAATGGGTCCACGCGGTAGACCTTTATTAGAAAATGAGCAGTGTGAGCAGGTCCTGTCGTGGATGGCAGAAAGTGCATCCAGCAATCTATCGACCACCCAGTCTTCTACGCCGTCCACAGCTGCAACTCTGAATCCTCTGGCTGCTGTTCCTCCTTCCTCCCAGCCTCCTCACTCCATGAAAATGTCACATTCTGAGGAGCAGGCAGACTCCCAGGAACTGTTCTCGGGCCCCTGCCCAAATTGGGCAGCAATGGTTCCTCTCCCACCAGAGGAGTTTATCGTGACCGATGCCCAACCTTTGGAAAGTTCCCGGGGTCCGGGGGATGAGGCTGGGGACTTCCGGCAACTGTCTCAAGAGCTTTCAGTGGGTGAGGAGGACGATGACAATGAGACACAGTTGTCTATCAGTGAGGTAGTAGTAAGGGCAGTAAGTCCGAGGGAGGAGTGCACAGAGGATTCGGAGGAAGAGCAGCTGGACGATGAGGTGACTGACCCCACCTGGTTTGCTAAGCCTACTGAGGACAGGTCTTCAGAGGGGGAGGCAAGTGCAGCAGCAGGGCAGGTTGGAGGAGGCAGTGCGGTGGCCAGGGGTAGAGGCAGGACCAGACCGAATAATCCACCAACTGTTTCCCAAAGCACCCCCTCGCACCATGCCACCCTGCAGAGGCCGAGGTGCTCAAAGGTGTGGCAGTTTTTCACTGAGAGTGCAGACGACCGACAAACTATGGTGTGCAAGGTTTGCCGCGCCAAGATCAGCCGGCGAGCCACCACCACCAGCATGCGCAGGCATATGATGGCCAAGCACCCCACAAGGTGGGACGAAGGCGTTCACCGCCTCCGGTTCGCACCACTGACTCTCCCCCTGTGCCCCAACCTGCCACTGAGATCCAACCCCCCTCTCAGGACACAGGCACTACCGTCTCCCGGCCTGCACCCACACCCTCACCTCCGCTGTCCTCGGCCCCATCCAGCAATGTCTCTCAGCGCAGCGTCCAGTCGTCGATAGCGTAACTGTTTGAGCGCAAGCACAAGTACGCCGCCACGCACCCGCACACTCAAGCGTTAAACGTGCACATAGCCAAATTGATCAGCCTGGAGATGCTGCCATATAGGCTTGTGGAAACGGAGGCTTTCAAAAACATGATGGCGGTGGCGGCCCTGCGCTACTCGGTTCCCAGTCGCCACTACTTTTCCCGATGTGCCGTCTCAGCCCTGCACGACCACGTCTCCGGCAACATTGTATGCGCCCTCACCAACACGGTTACTGCCAAGGTCCACTTAACAACGGATACGTGGACAAGCACAGGTGGGCAGGGCCACTATATCTCCCTGACGGCACATTGGGTGAATTTAGTGGAGGCTGGGACCGAGTCAGAGCCTGGGACCGTTCACGTCCTACCCACCCCCAGAATTGCGGGCCCCAGCTCGGTGCTGGTATCTGCGGCGGTGTATGCTTCCTCCACTAAACCACCCTCCTCCTCCTCCTCCTCCTACGCAACCTCTGTCTCGCAATCAAGATGTGTCAGCAGCAGCACGTCGCCAGCAGTCGGTGTCGCGTGGCGTGGCAGCACAGCGGTGGGCAAGCGTCAGCAGGCCGTGCTGAAACTACTCAGCTTAGGAGAGAAGAGGCACACGGCCCATGAACTGCTGCAGGGTCTGACAGAGCAGACCGACCGCTGGCTTTCGCCGCTGAGCCTCCAACCGGGCATGGTCGTGTGTGACAATGGCCGTAACCTGGTGGCGGCTCTGCAGCTCGGCAGCCTCATGCACGTGCCATGCCTGGCCAACGTCTTTAATTTGGTTGTTCAGCGCTTTCTGAAAAGCTACCCACGCTTGTCAGACCTGCTCGGAAAGGTGAGCCGGCTCAGCGCACATTTCCGCAAGTCCAAGATGGACGCTGCCACCCTGCGCACCCTGGAACATCGGTTTAATCTGCCAGTGCACCGACTGCTGTGCGACGTGCCCACACGGTGGAACTCTGCGCTCCACATGTTGGCCAGGCTCTATGAGCAGCGCAGAGCTATATTGGAATACCAACACCAACATGGGCGGCGTAGTGGGAGTCAGCCTCCTCAATTCTTTACAGAAAAGTGGGCCTGGTTGGCAGACATCTGTCAGGTCCTTGGAAACTTTGAGGAGTCTACCCAGATGGTGAGCGGCGATGCTGCAATCATTAGCGTCACCATTCCTCTGCTATGCCTCTTGAGAAGTTCCCTGCAAAGCATAAAGGCAGACTCTTTGCGCTCGGAAACGGAGGCGGGGGAAGACAGTATGTCGCTGGATAGTCAGAGCACCCTCATGTCTATATCTCAGCACGTTGAGGAGGAGGAAGAGGAGGGGGAGGAGCATGAAGAGGAGGGGGAAGAGACAGCTTGGCTCACTGCTGAGGGTACCCATGCTGCTTGCCTGTCATCCTTTCAGCGTCTTTGGCCTGAGGAGGAGGAGGAGGATCCTGAAAGTGATCTTCCTAGTGAGGACAGCCATGTGTTGCGTACAGGTACCCTGGCACACATGGCTGACTTCATGTTAGGATGCCTTTCTCGTGACCCTCGCGTTACACGCATTCTGGCCACTATGGATTACTGGGTGTACACACTGCTCGACCCACGGTATAAGGAGAACCTTTCCACTCTCATACCCGAAGAGGAAAGGGGTTCGAGAGTGATGCTATACCACAGGACCCTGGCGGACAAACTGATGGTAAAATTCCCACCTGACAGCGCTAGTGGCAGAAGGCGCAGTTCCGAGGGCCAGGTAGCAGGGGAGGCGCAGAGATCAGGCAGCATGTACAGCACAGGCAGGGGAACACTCTCTAAGGCCTTTGACAGCTGTATGGCTCCCCAGCAAAACTGTGTCACCGCTCCCCAGTCAAGGCTGAGTCGGCGGGAGCACTGTAAAAGGATGGTGAGGGAGTACGTAGCCGATCGCACGACCGTCCTCCCTGACGCCTCTGCCCCCTACAACTACTGGGTGTCGAAGCTGGACACGTGGCCTGAACTCGCGCTCTATGCCCTGGAGGTGCTTGCTTGTCCTGCTGCTAGCGTCTTGTCAGAGAGGGTGTTTAGTGCGGCTGGGGGAATCATCACGGATAAGCATACCCGCCTGTCAACCGACAGTGCCGACAGGCTTACACTCATAAAGATGAACAAAGCCTGGATTTCCCCAGACTTCTCTTCTCCACCAGCGGACAGCAGCGATACCTAAACAATACGTAGGCTGCACCTGCGGATGGAAGCATTGTTCTCTATCACCATCAAAAACGTGGACCTTTTAGCTTCATCAATCTGTGTATAATATTCATCCTCCTCCTCCTGCTCCTCCTCCTGAAACCTCACGTAATCACGCCGAACGGGCAATTTTTCTTAGGCCCACAAGGCTCAATCATATTACTTTAGTAAACAATTTTTATACGTTTCAATGCTCATTAAAGCGTTGAAACTTGCACCTGAACCAATTTTTATTTTAACTGGGCTGCCTACAGGCCTAGTTACAAATTAAGCCACATTAACCAAAGCGATTAATGGGTTTCACCTGCCCTCTTGGTTGGGCATGGGCAATTTTTCTGAGGTACATTAGTACTGTTGGTACACCAATTTTTTTGGGCCCTTGCCTACAGTGTAATCCTAGTAATTTTTATGGGCTTCACCTGCCCTCTTGGTTGGGCATGGGCAATTTTTCCGAGGTACATTAGTACTGTTGGTACACCAATTTTTTTGGGCCCTCGCCTACAGTGTAATCCTAGTAATTTTTATGGGCTTCGCCTGCACTCATAGTACAGCAAGGTGTGTGGGGTTGGCCTACACTTTTGCTACATAAATGTAACTGGGACCTTGTCTATACTGCAACTACTGAAATGTGCAAGAGACTGTTATCTCCCTAAACTGCTGCAACGGGAATGTTACTGTGGCCTGTCTTGACTGCTACTACTACTGAAATGGAACTAATACTGTGCTCCCCCTATACTGCTGCTAGTGATATGTTACTGGGGCCTGTCTGGACTGCTACTACTACTGAAATGGAACTAATACTGTGCTCCCCCTATAATGCTGCTAGGGATATGTTACTGGGGCCTGTCTTGAATGCTACCGCTGAAATGTTACTAATTCTGGGCTCTACCTATACCGCTGCTAATGCTATGTCACTGGGGTGTGGAAACGGAGGCTTCCCAAAGACATGATGGTGGCGAGGCCATTTCCCACCAACGCGGTTACTGTTAAGGTGCATATAACCACGGACACGTGGAGAGGACACGTAGTGCCTCAAAAACATCCCCCTCCTCCTCCAACAGGGAAAACATTCTTGGCAAATGCCTTTGCATTGGTCCGTCTGGTGGCAGTCCAAGAATTTCACCTTTACCGACACAACAAGAGAGCCCCCCCACCATCCCCCCGCCACGGCATACTTCATCCTGGCCACATTCCGAAAACCAACTAAATAAAACCGCGCTACTAGGTCCGCAGTCGCCACCACATTCCCACCAACGCGGTTACTGTTAAGGTACATATTACCAGTCTGACTGGGGCATGCACTGTGGGCCGAAGCACACCTGTATTGTATGTGACGTTTGCTCTGCTGAGCAGGGCACTGCAATGGGATACATTTATGTACCTCCGATGGGTTCCAGAGAGCCACCCATGCTATGGGTCCACAGGGACTTCACATTAGGGATTTGTACCTGCCAGTGTCTATGTACAGTATTTAAAACCCTGGTCAGACTGGGGCATGCAGTGTGGGCCGAAGACCACCTGCATTTAATCGGACGTTACCTCAGCTGTAATGGGCAATGCAATGGGATATATTTATGTACCGCCGGTGGCTTCCTGGGACCCACCTATGCTGTCGGTCCACACGGAGTTGTAACTGCATGTGTCTACTTATAAAGAACCCCAGTCTGACTGGGGCATGCAGTGTGGGCCAAAGCCCACCTGCATTAAACCTGACATTACCTCAGCTGTGCTGGGCACTACAATGGGATTTATTTATGTACCGCCGGTGGGTTCCAGGGAGCCACCCATGCAGTTGTACCTGCCTGTGTCTATGAATTAAAAACCCCGGTCAGGTTGGGGCATGCAGTGTGGGCCGAAGCCCACCTGCATGTAATCTGACGTTAGCTTTGCTGTCCAGGGCACTGCAATGGGATACATTTATGTACAGCCGGTGGGTTCCAGGGAGCCACCCATGCTGTGGGTGCACACGGAATTCCCATTGCAGAGTTGTACCTGCCTGTGACTATTTATAAAAAACCCCGGTCTGACTGGGGCATGCAGACACCTTGACAGAATGAATAGTGTGTGGCATATGGGTTCCCGATTGCTATGCCCATGTGTGCAGCTCCTGATGGAGGTGGCACAGGATTGGATTTCTCATTGCTTCTGTACAGCATTGTGGGCTATCGCCCCGCCCCTTTTAAAGAGGGTCGCTGCCTGGCACTGCCAACCCTCTGCAGTGTGTGCCTCCGGTTCCTCCTCATGGCAGACGCACTTATAAATAGACCTGAGGGTGGTGTGGCATGAGGGCAGCTGAAGGCTGCGCAGGGACACTTTGGTGTGCGCTGTGGACACTGGGTCTTTGGGGGGGGGGGGATTGGCAGCATGTAACCCAGGAGAAGTGGCAGCGGAGTGTCATGCAGGCAGTGATTGGGCTTTGTTGGAGGTAGTGTGGTGCTTAGCTAAGGTATGCCTTGCTAATGAGGGTTTTTCAGAAGTAAAAATTGTTGGGAGGGGGGCACTCTTGCCGCTATTGTGGCTGAATAGTAGGACCTGGGAACTTGAGATGCAGCCCAACATGTAGGCCCTCGCCTGCCCTATCCGTTGCTGTGTCGTTCCCATCACTTTCTTGAATTGCGCAGATTTTCACAAATGGAAACCTTAGCGAGCATCGGCGATATACAAAAATGCTCGGTTCGCCCATTGACTTCAATGGGGTTCGTTACTCGAAACGAACCCTCGAGCATCGCGAAAAGTTCGTCTCGAGTAACGAGCACCCGAGCGTTTTGGTGCTCGCTCATCTCTAGTCTTTACGATATAAGTATATGTATACATCTGGAGTATACACCAAGTGAACACACTAAATACGGTGTAAACCTAGCCATACAGTTTTTTTTTCCAAAACCAGAAATTGATTCTAAATAGAGTACAATATAAAGAATATGCTTATAATGATCTTGTTTTGATCCAATCCTAGTTTTAGCTAAAAAAGAGACATGCAAAAATTGCTCTCTATAGACAAAGCCTTAGACAGGAAAAATGACCATCCACCCAGCATTTTCATAGACCCTGTACAGTCAAACTCATGAGCCCCCCTGCGTCCTTAGTATAAAACTGTAGCAGCTGGTGCCTATATGATACACAGTATTGAGCACTAAAAGCCATGCCTCCAGTGAAACATGGAGGGGAGGAGAAGTAGGCACACTAGGCAGCTGCCTAGGGAACCCCTAAGTTTGGGGATGTTATTTATGGGTTTAAAAATTAAAAACTAGTTTGTTAATAATTAGTATTTTCCCGTATAACTAAAAACAATAGGGATTGATGGAAATGATGCAACAGGGAAGCATTGAAAGGGGTTGTCCAGAATTAGAAAAACATGGCTGCTCTCTTCCTAAAATAGTACCACACCTGTCCATGGTTAGTGTTTGGTATTGCAGACCAGCTCTACTGAAGTGAATACGGCTGAGTTGCAGTACCACACACAATACATGGACAGGTGCGTGGACTGTTTTTGGAAGAGCAGCAATGTTTTTCTAATCCCCCATAACCGGTTTAAATAAATAATTGTCCATCTGACAACTACCATGCTGAACTTCAGGGATCAAGGGTGTTTGTGTGGAGGGTGCTTTCAGAAACCACCACCTTGGCCACCAACAGTTTGTCCTTCCCATACAGAGGGGAATATCTCTTTAAGACGACATGTTAGAACATACCACAATTTCTTTTCTACTATGGCACTATGGGTTGTCAATGTCTATGACCTCTGAAACTTGCAGTTGTCAGATGGCTGATTGCTCAGCAGCAGCCTATTGTGCACAAACCTTGCCATATAAATAAATGCATTTCCGTATAGAAGAACAATTGTACCTCCAACGTCTGCCGTCTGGAGACAAGCAAATATTCTAGATGGCAAAGTGACAGTAAAAAAATATAAACAGCCAGCCTTTACATTCAGTAGCAGCTGCTTGTTCTCTTGTAATCGTAGGCACATGCAGGGAACATGCATTAACATTCTTCATTCGTGATTGAGTAGGGCAGATGTGCTAGAAAAAGATATTTTGAGATTTCGATGAACTTTTCTAGTCTTCCTGTATTGTGTGGTATGTAATAAGATATTTCATTCATTTTCTGAAGCTTTGTCTGAGGGAAATATTATTTAGCTCTTACAAAAATGACATGTAAAAGGGTCATTACTGTCAAATTCTCTATCTGCCCATTGTTGAGAGCTGGAGATAAGTAGACCTTCTTCAAAAGTAGTGTTGTGTTATTAGAAAATGAATTAACTGATTTAATTAAAGGATTTTAGAAGGTCAAGTAAGGGAAAAATGATAAAGTACAGAGGAGCATTCATGTTGTAGAGGTGAAAGTGATGTGCAATGATTTGTAATGAGTACCCAAGGCTCAGGGAACAAGGATGCAATTCCTGATTACAGGGTTGACTTATTCCAAACTCCCTGGATCCCGCACTCATTGGAAGATGGATTCTAAGTCACATCCAGGCACAGTCTTCCACACCCCCCAAATAACTTGCTGCCACCACTGACCATTTTACTGCAGGGCAGGTCAGCCACTTAGGTTCTACTCACTGACTGAATACAGATCCTTCTGGCTTTCAGCAGTCCAAATTACCACACTTGTCAGGTTCCATAAATTGTGTAACCCCTTCCCCCTACAGAATGTAAGTCCTGGCTGGGAAAATGTTCCTACAAATAGACATAAACTTACATCCTGGGGATGGCCCATGCTATCCACAGTGGGAGCCAACTATGACTGAGAAACGGCCTCCCGCTGCAAAAGCAGGGATTGGTGGGAACTATTAACCCCTTATATGCCGCGATCAATGTTAATCACTAGAGATGAGCGAGCACCAAAATGCTCAGGTGCTCGTTACTCGGGACGAAATTTTCGCGATGCTCGAGGGTTCGTTTCGAATAACGAACCCCATTGAAGTCAATGGGCGACCCGAGCATTTTTGTATATCGCCGATGCTCGCTAAGGTTTCCATTTGTGAAAATCTGGGCAATTCAAGAAAGTGATGGGAACGACACAGAAACGGATAGGGCAGGGGAGGGGCTACATGTTGGGCTGCATCTCAAGTTCCCAGGTCCCACTATTAAGCCACAATAGCGGCAAGACTGGGCCCCCCCCCTCCCAACAATTTTTACTTCTGAAAAGCCCTCATTAGCAATGCATACCTTAGCTAAGCACCACACTATCTCCAACAAAGCACAATCACTGCCTGCATGACACTCTGCTGCCACTTCTCCTGGGTTACATGCTGCCCAACCACCCCCCCCCCCTGCACGACCCAGTGTCCACAGCGCACACCAAATTGTCCCTGCGCAGCCTTCAGCTGCCCTCATGCCACACCACCCTCATGTCTATTTATAAGTGTGTCTGCCATGAGGAGGAACCGCAGGCACACACTGCAGAGGGTTGGCACGGCTAGGCAGCGACCCTCTTTAAAAGGGGTGGGGCGATAGCCCACAATGCTGTACAGAAGCAATGAGAAATCCAATCCTGTGCCACCTCCATCTGGAGCTGCACACGTGGGCATAGCAATGGGGAACCTATGTGCCACACACTATTCATTCTGTCAAGGTGTCTGCATGCCCCAGTCAGACTGGGGTTTTTTATAAATAGTCACAGGTAGGTACAACTCCGCAATGGGAATTCCGTGTGCACCCACAGCATGGGTGGCTCCCTGGAACCCACCGGCTGTACATAAATGTATCCCATTGCAGTGCCCTGGACAGCAGAGCTAACGTCAGATTAAATGCAGGTGGGCTTCGGCCCACACTGCATGCCCCAGTCAGACTGGGGTTCTTTATAAGTAGACACATGCAGTTACAACTCCCTGTGGACCCAAAGCATGGGTGGCTCCCTGGAACCCACCGTCAGTACATAAATATATCCCATTGCAGTGCCCAGCACAGCTGAGGTAATGTCATGTTTAATGCAGGTGGGCTTCGGCCCACACTGCATGCCCTAGTCAGACTGGGGTTCTTTAGAAGTGGACACATGCAGTTACAACTCCGTGTGGACCGACAGCATGGGTGGGTGCCAGGATGCCACCGGCGGTACATAAATATATCCCATTGCATTGCCCATCACAGCCGAGGTAATGTCCTGCTAAATGCAGGTGGGCTTCGGCCCACACTGTATGCCCAAGTCACACTGGGGTTCTTTAGAAGTGGACACATGCAGTTACAACTCCGTGTGAACCGACAGCATGGGTGGGTGCCAGGATGCCACCGGCGGTACATAAATATATCCCATTGCATTGCCCATCACAGCTGAGGTAATGTCATGTTAAATGCAGGTGGGCTTCGGCCCACACTGCATGCCCCAGTCAGACTGGGGTTCTTTAGAAGTGGACATATGCAGTTACAACTCCGTGTGGACCGACCGCATGGGTGGGTGCCAGGAAGCCACCGGCGGTACATAAATATATCCCATTGCAGTGCCCAGCACAGCTGATGTAACGTCAGCTTTAATGCAGGTGGGCAAAAAATTAATTGGATTACACTGTAGGCGAGGGCCCCAAAAAATTGGTGTACCAACAGTACTAATGTACCTCAGAAAAATTGCCCATGCCCAACCAAGAGGGCAGGTGAAACCCATTAATCGCTTTGGTTAATGTGGCTTAATTTGTAACTAGGCCTGGAGGCAGCCCAGTTAAAATAAAAATTGGTTCAGGTGCAAGTTTCAACGCTTTAATGAGCATTGAAACGTATAAAAATTGTTTACAAAAATTATATGACTGAGCCTTGTGGGCCTAAGAAAAATTGCCCGTTCAGCGTGATTACGTGAGGTTTTAGGAGGAGGAGGATGAATATAATACACAGATTGATGAAGCTAAAAGGTCCCCGTTTTTGATGGTGATAGAGAACGATGCTTCCATCCGCAGGTGCAGCCTACGTATTTTTTAGGTATCGCTGCTGTCCGCTGGTGGAGAAGAAAAGTCTGGGGAAATCCAGGCTTTGTTCATCTTTATGAGTGTAAGCCTGTCGGCACTGTCGGTTGACAGGCGGGTACGCTTATCCGTGATGATTCCCCCAGCCGCACTAAACACCCTCTCTGACAAGACGCTAGCCGCAGGACAAGCAAGCACCTCCAGGGCATAGAGCGCGAGTTCAGGCCACGTGTCCAGCTTCGACACCCAGTAGTTGTAGGGGGCAGAGGCGTCACGGAGGACGGTCGTGCGATCGGCTACGTACTCCCACACCATCCTTTTACAGTGCTCCCGCCAACTCAGCCTTGACTGGGGAGCAGTGACACAGTCTTGCTGGGGAGCCAGAAAGCTGTCAAAGGCCTTAGAGAGTGTTCCCCTGCCTGTGCTGTACATGCTGACTGATCTCCGCGCCTCCCCTGCTACCTGGCCCTCAGAACTGCGCCTTCTGCCACTAGCGCTGTCGGATGGGAATTTTACCATCAGCTTGTCCGCCAGGGTCCTGTGGTATAGCATCACTCTCGAACCCCTTTCCTCTTCGGGTATGAGAGTGGAAAGGTTCTCCTTATACCGTGGGTCGAGCAGTGTGTACACCCAGTAATCCGTAGTGGCCAGAATGCGTGTAACGCGAGGGTCACAAGAAAGGCATCCTAACATGAAGTCAGCCATGTGTGCCAGGGTACCTGTACGCAACACATGGCTGTCCTCACTAGGAAGATCACTTTCAGGATCCTCCTCCTCAGGCCATACACGCTAAAAGGATGACAGGCAAGCAGCATGGGTACCCTCAGCAGTGGGCCAAGCTGTCTCTTCCCCCTCCTCTTTATGCTCCTCCCCCTCCTCTTCCTCCTCCTCAACGCGCTGAGATATAGACATGAGGGTGCTCTGACTATCCAGCGACATACTGTCTTCCCCCGCCTCCGTTTCCGAGCGCAAAGCGTCTGCCTTTATGCTTTGCAGGGAACTTCTCAAGAGGCATAGCAGAGGAATGGTGACGCTAATGATTGCAGCATCGCCGCTCACCATCTGGGTAGACTACTCAAAGTTTCCAAGGACCTGACAGATGTCTGCCAACCAGGCCCACTCTTCTGTAAAGAATTGAGGAGGCTGACTCCCACTGCACCGCCCATGTTGGAGTTGGTATTCCACTATAGCTCTACGCTGCTCATAGAGCCTGGCCAACATGTGGAGCGTAGAGTTCCACCGTGTGGGCACGTCGCACAGCAGTCGGTGCACTGGCAGATTAAAACGATGTTGCAGGGTGCGCAGGGTGGCAGCGTCCCTCTTGGACTTGCGGAAATGTGCGCAGAGACGGCGCACCTTTCCGAGCAGGTCTAACAAGCGTGGGTAGCTTTTCAGAAAGCGCTGAACCACCAAATTAAAGACGTGGGCCAGGCATGGCACGTGCATGAGGCTGCCGAGCTGCAGAGCCGCCACCAGGTTACGGCCGTTGTCACACACGACCATGCCCGGTTGGAGGCTCAGCGACGCAAGCCAGCGGTCGGTCTGCTCTGTCAGACCCTGCAGCAGTTCGTGGGCCGTGTGCCTCTTCTCTCCTAAGCTGAGTAGTTTCAGCACGGCCTGCTGACGCTTGCCCACCGCTGTGCTGCCACGCCGCGTGACACCGACTGCTGGCGACGTGCTGCTGCTGACACATCTTGATTGCGAGACCGAGGTTGCATAGGAGGAGGAGGGTGGTTTAGTGGAGGAAGCATACACCGCTGCAGATACCACCACCGAGCTGGGGCCCGCAATTCTGGGGGTGGGTAGGACGTGAGTGGTCCCAGGCTCTGACTCTGTCCCAGCCTCCACTAAATTCACCCAATGTTCCGTCAGGGAGATATAGTGGTCCTGCCCGCCTGTGCTTGTCCACGTGTCCGTTGTTAAGTGGACCTTGGCAGTAACCGCGTTGGTGAGGGCGCGTACAATGTTGCGGGAGACGTGGTCGTGCAGGGCTGGGACGGCACATCGGGAAAAGTAGTGGCGACTGGGAACCGAGTAGCGCGGGGCCGCCGCCGCCATCATGCTTTTGAAAGCCTCCGTTTCCACAAGCTTATTCGGCAGCATCTCCAGGCAGATTAATTTGGCTATGTGCACATTTAACGCTTGAGCGTGTAGGTGCGTGGCGGCGTACTTGCGCTTGCGCTCCAACATTTGCGCTAGCGACGGCTGGACGGTGCGCTGAGAGACATTGCTGGATGGGGCCGAGGACAGCGGAGGTGAGGGTGTGGGTGCCGGCCAGGAGACGGTAGTGCCTGTGTCCTGAGAGGGGGGTTGGATCTCAGTGGCAGGTTGGGGCACAGGGGGAGAGGCAGTGGTGCAAACCGGAGGCGGTGAACGGCCTTCGTCCCACCTTGTGGGGTGCTTGGCCATCATATGTCTGCGCATGCTGGTGGTGGTGAGGCTGGTGGTGGTGGCTCGCCGGCTGATCTTGACGCGACAAAGGTTGCACACCACTGTTCGTCGGTCGTCTGCACTCTCAGTGAAAAACTGCCAGACCTTTGAGCACCTCGGCCTCTGCAGGGTGGCATGGCGCGAGGGGGCGCTTTGGGAAACAGTTGATGGATTATTCGGTCTGGCCCTGCCTCTACCCCTGGCCACCGCACTGGCTCTTCCAACCTGCCCTGCTGCTGCACTTGCCTCCCCCTCTGAAGACCTGTCCTCAGTAGGCTTAGCAAACCAGGTGGAGTCAGTCACCTCATCATCCTGCTGCTCTTCCTCTGAATCCTCTTTGCGCTCCTCCCTCGGACTTACTCCAATTACTACTACCTGAGTGATAGACAACTGTGTCTCATCGTCATCGTCCTCCTCACCCACTGAAAGGTCTTGAGACAGTTGCCGGAAGTCCCCAGCCCCATCCCCCGGACCCCGGGAACTTTCCAAAGGTTGGGCATCGGTCACGACAAACTCCTCTGGTGGGAGAGGAACCATTGCTGCCCATTCTGGGCAGGGGCCCGAGAACAGTTCCTGGGAGTCTGCCTGCTCCTCAGAATGTGTCAGAGGATTCAGAGTTGCAGCAGTGGACGGCGCAGAACTCTGGGTGGTCGATAGATTGCTGGATGCCCTTTCTGCCATCCACGACAGGACCTGCTCACGTTGCTCATTTTCTAATAAAGGTCTACCGCGTGGACCCATTAATTGTGAGATGAATGTGGGGACCCCTGAAACTTGCCTCTCTCCTAATCCCGCAGCAGTCAGCTGCGATACACCTGGATCAGGAGCTCGGCCTGTGCCCACACCCTGACTTGGGCCTCCGCGTCCTCGCCCGCGTCCACGTCCTCTAGGCCTACCCCTCAGCATGGTGTATTACCAGTAGTGCAGAAACAGAATGCTGTAATTAAATGTGCTGCTTATTGGCCTGTGGTTGGAGGCTGACTTCGCTTACGGAACGCACAGCAGAGCCAGGAAAGAATTTTGCGCAAGCCTGCTGTAACACTTAGCTGGCTGCGTATTAATTAGGACTACTACCCCCAGCAGAGACGCAGTACACTCAGGACGGTCACAGGCAGCCCAAATAGATTTTTTTGTCCCAAATTTTTTTGGAAAAGCCCACTGCCTATATAGACAGTATATGTCTTTCACCTTTTTCACTGTCCCTGCCTCAGCACTACTGGCCCTATACTATGTAAAATTACTGCAGACTGTTTCCCTCTGGACAGGATGACAGCGGTGATGTAACAGGCAACGCAGAGCCAGGAAAGAATTTTGCGCAAGCTTGCTGTAACAGTTAGCTGGCTGCGTATTAATTAGGACTACTACCCCCAGCAGAGACGCAGTACACTCAGGACGGTCACAGGCAGCCCAAATAGATTTGTTTTGTCCCAAATTTTTTTGGAAAAGCCCACTGCCTATATAGACAGTATATGTCTTTCACCTTTTTCACTGTCCCTGCCTCAGCACTACTGGCCCTATACTATGTAAAATTACTGCAGACTGAGGACGCAATGCTCTGCACGGCCGATATAGAAAAAAAAAATGTGCAACACTGCTAAAAGCAGCCTCAACAGTACTGCACACGGTCAGATGTGGCCCTAAGAAGGACCGTTGGGGTTCTTGAAGCCTAAAATCACTCCTAACACTCTCCCTATAGCAGCTCCAGCATCAGTAGCACTTTCCCTGAGCTATGTCAGAATGCATCTGTGGCGAGCCGCGGGAGGGGCCGATTTATATACTCGGGTGACACCTGATCTCGCCAGCCACTCACTGCAGGGGGGTGGTATAGGGCTTGAACGTCGCAGGGGGAAGTTGTAATGCCTTCCCTGTCTTTCTATTGGCCAGAAAAGCGCGCTAACGTCTTAGAGATGAAAGTGAAAGTAACTCGAACATCGCGTGGTGCTCGCCTCTAGTAACGAGCATCTCGAACACGCTAATACTCGAACGAGTATCAAGCTCGGACGAGTACGTTCGCTCATCTCTATTAATCACAGCATATAAAGGGTTCACAGAGGGATGGTGCTCCCTCTCTGATGACATCAGCCCGCTGCAATTTAATTGCAGAGAGCTGATGATTTGCCATGGCCATCAGACACCAGAGAATTGCTAATAATTGCAATAATACATTATAGTACAGTTCCTTACAAGTACATAGAAAATGTAAAAAAAATAGTTAAAAAACATAAAAAAGGTCATAAAAAACGTTTTTGTATAAAAAAACCAACCCTCACATGTTTAGTATCATTTCATCTGTAATGAACTGTTCAATAAATTGAAAACATCACATATCCTGCATGGCAAAAAAAGGTTTTTAAAAATCCTAAGAAAACAGAAGCAAAATGCTTTTTTTGTTCACCTTTCTTCCCCAAAAAGCAGTAAAAGTGATCAAAAAAGCCATATGTACCCTAGTTTTTACCAATAAAATCTACAGCTCGTCATGCAAAAAACAAGCCCTCACAGAGCTACATCCATGGAAAAATAAAAAAGTTATGGAACAGCAATGCAAAAAAAAAAAAATTTATATAAGGGTTTTATTGTACAAAAGTGGAAAAAGCTTAAAAATTTCAGTATCACTGTAAGCATACCAACCCACAGAAAATGTTATCATGTAATTTATGCTGTATGATTACCGCTGTGAAAAAAAAATAAAAGCAATAGCAGAATGTGTTTTTTTTCTCTCTCCAAAAAAGTGTAATAGAAGTTTATCAATACATTATATGTACCCAATAAAAACTACAGTTCACCACACAAAAAGCAAGCTGGAGGTAGCCAACAACCTGGAGATGTCATGGGGGGGTTGCAGGAAGGCAACCCCCAGTCACACGCTCGCTGCTATCTAATCGATAACGTTATCAAACACGCTATCATTTCCCCGCTGCTAAAGAAACCGACTCTTGGCTCGACCGATGCTGCCAATTATCGACCAATCTCAAACCTCCCCTTCCTCTTCAAACTACTAGAACGCCTGGTTTACTCTCGCATCATAAGCTATCTTTCAGAAAACTCTCTTCTTGACCCTCTACAGTCTGGCTTCCACCCCCTACACTCGACAGAAACTGCCCTGACTAAAGTGTCAAACGACCTCCAGACTGCCAAATCGAGGGGCGACTACTCCCTACTGATCCTCCACAACCTCTCTGCAGCTTTCGACACTGTCAACCACAAACTTCTCCTCACTATGCTTCGCTCCATTGGACTAAAGGACACTGCCCTCTCCTGGTTCTCCTCCTACCTATCCGACCGCTCCCTCAGTGTCTGCTTTACTGGCTCTACCTCCCTCCTCTTCCCCTTGCTGTTGCGGTCCCCCAGGGCTCAGTCCTCGAGCCCCTCCTTTTCTCTATCTACACAGCCCCCATTGGACAGACCATCAGAAGATTTGGTTTCCAGTACTGATGATACCCAGCTGGGACATCACAGCAGCATTCCTTCAGAACGCCACGACTGTCTGTCTGCTGTCTCTAACACTATGTCCTCCCTCCACCTAAAACTGAACCTCTCAAAAACTGACCTACTGGTGTTCCCGCCCTCTACTAACTGACCTCATCCTGACATCTCCATCTCAGTGTGTGGCACCACCATAACTCCCAGACAGCATGCCCGCTGCCTTGGGGTCATATTCTACTCTGCTCTCTCCTTCACCCCCTACATCCAATCTCTCACCCGAACATGTCAGCTGCACCTCAAGAGCATTGCTAGAATACGCCCTTTTCTCACCGTTGACACGCTAAAAATGCTCACTGTTGCCCTCATCCACTCTCGGCTCAATTATTGCAACTCGCTGCTGATAGGCCTCCCCTGCTTCAGACTCTACCCTCTCGAATTCATCCTGAATGCAGCAGCCAGGCTCATCTTCCTGTCCAGCCACTATTTGGACGCCTCTGCCCTGTGCCAGTGGCTGCCCATCAAATACAGAATACAATTTAAACTCACTACCCTCATCCACAAAGCGCTCCACAGCAACGCGCCGCCCTACATTGCTTCCCTCATCTTAATTCAATACCCAGCCTGCGCCCTCTGCTCTGCTAATGAAATCAAAGCCCCTTTAATTCGAACCTCTCATTCTCACCTCCAAGACTTCTCCAGAGCAGCACCTGTTCTCTGGAACGCGCTACCAAAAATATCCGGGCAATCACTGACACACTAAACTTCAGGCATGCTCTTAAAACACACCTCTTCGAGGAGGCATACCATATCCCCTAAACCAAACCCCTCTGTACTCCACCTGATAACATGCTGCCTGTCCCACAGACTGCAATCCCTGCTAGCTGTAATCAACCGGCACCTGCAGTCATCCCGATTCGCCACTATACAGCCTGACCATTGTTTGTGTGTATAGCATCCCTCACTCTCCACCTCTCCATACCATGCACATCTCCAGCCCCTTTACCTTCTATATCACGCCATTATTTGTAGTGTGTAAGCTCGTTGGAGCAGGACCCTCACCCATACTGTTTCCATCAATTGATTACTTCATGTAACCGTGGTCTTGTGTTATTTTCCCTGTATTGTTGGCGCTATATAAATAAAGATTTTTACTATTAATCGATAACGGTGATCGCACAAAAGTGTAATAAAGTTAACAGTAAAGTTAAAGATCCGATCCATGAGGGGAGCTGAAAATACCTGCATCCTCCGCAATTTACCGCAACGTTCTGGTCCTTCCACATGGGCTCGTGGCCCGGGAAATTTAAAATCTCTCTGCTACCGGCTAGCATGTGTAGACAAGAGCAGAGAGATATCACCGGGGACAGTGGTCCCCGGTCACATGATCGCCATTATCCGATGAATAACAGTGATTATGTAAAGGAAAAACAAAGTTTAAGTTTCATCTCCCCTCTTGGAACATATCCATGAGAGGAGATGAAATTACGTACCTAAGGCCTCCAGATCTATCTGTGGACCTTACCCTGGCTTCTGCGGATGCACCTGTCACCAAATTGGTGGATTGCCAGAGTCATTTAAAATTTCCCTCCTCCTAGCTACCAAACATAGCTGAGAGCCTAGAAGTTTCATGCGGGGTTACGGTACGTGATCCCTGGTCACGTGATCATCGATATCCAATGGATAACGGCGATCACGTAAAAGTAAAAAAAAGTTAAAATTCACCTCCCGTCACGGATCCGATCCATGAGGGGAGGTGAAATTACTTACCTAAGGCCTCCAGCGATGTTCCCTGATGGGATTTTTATCTGCGGATGTTTCCCCAACTTTGGCGCATGCACTCGTTGGCAAAATGGCAGACGTAAGCACTGAAGCTGGGGAGGGCCTGATAAATTTAAAATCTTCATGCTCCTGGCTACTAGAGGTAGCTGAGAGCCTGGAGCAGTGACCGTGGGCAGCGGTGAGCGGTCCCCAGTCATGTTATCACCATTATCCAACGGATAATGGTGATCACGTAAAAGTAAAAAAAAAGTTGAAGTTTAATGCTCCTTTCGGTTTGGGCCCCGTTGTGCATACGGCCATAAGATTAGGGCTACAACGGGGTATGTTTCTGAACACAGGACAAACAAGGGTATCCATTTTGGGGTGCAAATCCTCGTTTTCATGTGCAGAAAAAAAACCCTGTCTTTAAAATGACACATTTGCAAAAATGTGACATTTTATTTTTTCTTCTCTAAATTGCATTAACTCCTGAAAAGAAAGTGTGGGGTCAAAATACTCCTGACACCCCATGGTGAATATATTAAGGGGTGTAGTTTTTAAAATGGGGTCATTTGTGAGGGTATTTATCATTCTGACATCTATGAGCCTTTACAATCTTGGCTTGGTGTAGGAAAGCAAAGTGTTTTTCAAAATGTTAGTAATAAATGTTCAATTTGTACGTCTCCTAAATGGTTTAAAAAAACTAAAGTTTTTCCAATGTGCTTCCAGAATAAAGTAAACAGATGGAAATATATATCTTCTCAAAAATTTATACAGTATGTTTGCACATATTTGAGATATTGCAGTTGAAAGTGTGAAAAAATGAAATTTTTTCAAAAATTTCTCAATTTTGGCGCTTTTAATAAATATACACAAATTCTATCGGACTATTTTTACCACCTAAATGAAGTACAATATGTGGCGAAAAAACAATGTCAGAATCACTGGGGTATGCAAAACCTTTATGGAGTTATTCTATGTTAAAGTGACACATATCAGATTTCCAAAATTTGGCTTCATCACTAAGGCGCAAACAAGCTTTATTACTAACAGGCTAATGCATAAAAGCATAGCTCAGGCTCTGTTCATATTACTTTATCATTGGAAAAGGCCTAGGACTAAAAAATAACTTTTATTAATGTAAGGATAAAAAACACTCTTCCTCGATTCTGAGGTAGTTTAGACTCAACAGACAAACATACACAGACAAAACACACATTCATCCAATCAAGAGGATGACACGGAGTTAGCGGATAATATAAGTAATCCCCTAGTGGGGGAAAAAAACAGATGTATCCAATAACTGCCCTTAATTAAATAGAGATTAGAGTATCGTTTAATCAATACCTGGGCAGTGAGTACTTTATCCACTTATATGATGTGAATATTGGGTCACTATGGCATATAATGATTAGGCCAAGTGGACCAGGAGCGCTAGGATTCGTACTACAATGGTAGCTCCCAATTGAACAATGATGTCTGTCAAAAAGGCATAGCTAAGAAGGCCGTGCGCATAAGGCCGTGCGCATAAGGCCTAGCTATGCGTGACGTATCAACACATTGGTTACTCGAAAAATGGGTATTGCAACAGTGATTAGGCTTGTCACAATTGTCTCATAAGGATCTTAAAAGCGGGAGCTGTAGGTTGATTTAGACAGCTGCGACCAAGATAATAATTATAGAGACTTGCTTAAAAAAATATCATTTGAGACTGTCGACGCGTTTCTACAGTGTGAGCAATAAAGCCACTGTTTCATCAGGACAGGATGTGTATGCTTTTGTAACGTTGATAGAATGAGGCGATGGAACAATAGGAGTACTGGTTTCTTTGATATATAGAAACAGCAGCGTGCTCCTGCAAACCCTCAATCCCTCGTGTGGGAAGGTGCCTAAAGTACTGATAATAGTTGTAAGATGAAGCCTAAACTGATGGCTTCATCAACGATAAACACACTAGCAGTCTTATTTCTTATGATAAGCCCAAACGGGCAGCACCTCCACCTGACAGACCTGGTAAGTGTCTGTGAGATGTCTGTTTAAGTAGGGGTAGCTCCTCCTCAGGGGGCGTGGATTAGCTATTCAAATCCAATGGAAATGCCAGGATGAGATGACGCTCAGGGGGCGTGGTTACGTGGTCCGGTCATGTGATCAGTCACTTAGTGATGGCATGGTGTCACATGATGAATTGTGGGCATGAGGTGTGACGCGTACTGATGACGCTGAGTCACGTTACCGCAATGACGCATGTGACGTGGCACTGCGGAATACCCAATCAGAAGAGGGGGCGTGTCGCTCAAAAGCCAGGATTGAACAAAAACCCGGCGCTGGCCTAAAAATGGAACCTTATGGTTAGCACATATTAAAGGTGTAGGAGATGATAATGATCTGGCATTACTGCCAGTCGTATTCATATTACTGGAACAGTGAGGGTTAGGTTGGACCCGTTGGGTAACAGATCCTACTAGTCAAGAATCTGATCAATGCCAAACATACAGTAGGAGATGGGAACCTCATAGAAAGGATTAAAGTGAGACATTTTTTGGTGATCATTGACACCATCACACTCCTAACTACCTCTGACTGGTGGTCTTGGTACCTTATCCCATTTTCATTACTTGAGTCAATTTTCTACTATTTTTTTAAGTGCAGGTTTTCCCCCACCAATTTAAAATGTGAGGAGGTTAAAGTTGGAATAGGCCATTTTCTGAAGCTTCATCATAGTAGTCACATGGTTCCTCTATATTCTTCTGACTTACAACAGGTCTCTCATTTTTTAATAAAAGCCTGAGTGTAGAGACCCTACCAGCAGCATGAACAAGACCTAAGTGTGCAGCCATTAGTACAGGTGCAGCTAGAACAATACTTTTTCAACTTTTCTGCCGTGTGTAGTGAGCTCTGTGCATAAGCAATAGGAGACGACAAGCAGCAGCTGTGTTTTGCCATAAATGTCTAATCTTACAGGCTGAAAATGCGTTACTGTCACTGTACAGAGATTTATTGCTTTGTTATTGCATGAATTCAGGTTGCGTTTTCTGTAAACGCTGACACACTAAATTATATTAGGCTTTCCGAATCTATTGAGGCTGTAGTGACAGAGATACAACACATGAAAGCTTGCACTGGTTCAGGAGAACATAGAAGATAAGTTGGTTTACGTATAACAAGTAGAGAAATTTGTGGTCAATTTAAGACCCCATGCATATTTGAGTGTGCTACCACACATTTGTCATCGGGTGCCATTGTTTCTAGGAGGAAAAAGCATGCCACTTTTTCTTGTCAGATTTGTACAGAATTTGTCAAAAAAAACTCTGCTTGCCTATAAAAAATGAAACACATGAAGATTCTGTAATGGCCTATATACGTCTATGGACATCATAGTAGGGCTCAAAGATCTAATGTTGGCAACGAGTAGGAAATATTGAAGATAAATTGCAGTGCTGTGTTAGGGCTTTTACCCACTAGCGTTTTTTTTAACACTGCAATATCACTGCGTTTTTTTAATGCAAATGTCAATGGGACTTTCTAATATTAAAATTACACCGCACAAAAATTGCAAGGTTGCCCTTCTGAGATTTTTGTGCGATGCGAAGTCCCATTGACATTTGCAGTAAAAAAAAAAGCAACAATATCACAGCGTTAAAAACATTAGTGGGTAGAAGCCCTTAATAATAAAACATCTATGACATCTTTTGCAATAATATTTTGGAACCAGGTTTTCCCCTTGATTTGAAGATATTTGTGTAGATGCTAGTCCTTTTCTCTGGAAACATATTGACTATTGTGTAGTTCCAATTTCCTTCTGTTCAAATCACTATTCAGCATATGGTTGGCTTATGCTAGTTTATGCTAAAAAGGTAAAGTGCAAGTCATTCCATGTTATGGAGAGTTTTCTCTTTCACTTTGAACTTCTTTTCTGTCCTGTTCTTTTTCATTGGTGCTGCACAGCAAATATATGATCAATATCATAGCAGGAATTTCATGCGAACATGGGGATGAATTGAGAACCAGATCACACACAAACACTGAAATAAAGTGACTTTATTATAGCCATCAGCAAAATAGAGGTTACCGTTCTACACAAGCAGAACCTAACTATATAACAATGGAACAATTAGGTATGTGAATTGCCTATTTGCCTCCTATTTATACTAGTTTTCCTACTGCTATGCCACCAATACACCTTAAAGTCATAACCTGGGGCCATAAATGTTTATGGTGTTTTAAATGCAGATATCCCGTTGTGCATTTGCCTTTTTTACTCAATGCATATAATGTGCATACAACATTTGCAACCAAATAATTCATAATTTGATGGTGGAAAGAACATTACAATTATTTGATGTAATGTTGGAGAACGAAGAAAACAGCTGCCAGAAGCTCCAGCAGGCACAAATCTGAAAACATAGTACAGCTGAGCTGAAATCAAGCCAAATGTGAAAGAATATAGTACCAAGGATCATCCAAAGGGTACTCAGACGAGCCAAAGATGAGAAAGAGTCATATTAGGGTCTAAGGATTAAGTCATAGTCAAGATCAAGAACCAGCATCAGTCAGAATAAGATATGAGATATGATTATAAGGTAAACTAGCCTGCGTATACAGCATTATGGGGCAAATGTCTAGGACTCACAAAGAGTGGACAGGAGGGAATCGTATTCGCAGTATACATCGAAAGTATTTATATACATAGTACAGTATAGAAAAGAATGTTGTGGATAGAAGAGCTTGTCTGTTTCAAGGACATGTAATGATATGGCGATGGTTTAGTGCTGGTAGGGTGGGATTTACAGAAAATGCAAAGAATTTTAATCCAAAAAATGTACCCCTCTATTTTAAACCTCCAGTATGAACCTAATAGGATGAATTTCATTATGCAGCAAGACTACGATCTGGAGCATATTTCTAAGCTATGCAAGTACTTACTAGTGAAATGATATGGACTTGAAGTGCTATTTTTGAAAGGCTGCCCAAATCTCAATCATATTGTGCTGCACCTTTAGGCAGTCTAACCCAAGCAAGAGCCATAACTAGCTCTAATGCTTCCGCTTGTGACCCCAAACTTGTAGGCAGCAGCAAATACTATCCTGCTATGTACCAATGACACCATGCATGTCCCAGCACTACTAAACTTTGACACCAAAGTCAGAGCCATGAGAGCCTTAAAGATGTTTTCCGAGCACAGACTAACATTGTAAAATCTAATGTACATCATCACAATAAGTCATTCTATAAGACGTTCACTGTACTGGGTCTAGCTACTTTCTTCATTTTCTATCTATCTCACAGAACCCTCCACCTGCAAAATATCTCTACTTCCTCTGACATCTTGTTCCCATTTGCTACTTTCTCGCCCATCTATTGTTTCCAACATCCTGTGAGCATGGAGTGCATGATGAGAGGATACATTCACTGAAAAAGCCAAAAATACAATACCTGAAGGTCTGCAAAGCAGACACGGTCGCCATAGGCACGATCGCCATAAGGCAGGCACAATCGCCACCGGCACAATCGCCGTAGGGCAGGCGCAATGGCCTTAAGCCCTGAAGATATGTAGTCAGCCAGACACTAATGTGTGGAGGAGCAGCTTGTTCCTGGCAGGCTAATATGCAGTCACCCACTCAACCCAGCCCAGATGGGGAGGAGTGACTGCATATACTAATAGCCTGCACATGTGAACGATACCAAAGATGTCAGCCATAGATGGGTGGTGACCCACCATACAGGATATCAACCCTGGCTGATATGACAGCGGGTTGCCCTGTATCTCCAAGGTGGGCCACACTGGCTGACATCTTGGGCTCCCCCACCAACTAGCAAACTACATACAAAGATACTAATGCATACTAATAAAATGCGGGTGTTAGTACTGCATTTTGGCCAAAACGCATAGGCTGACGGACCGCGTCGAGGTCACACCGCTTCCGTCAGTACCTACGCTAACTCACAATAAATTACATAAAATCACAGAGGTGAGCCCAAGATGTCAGCCAGTGTGGCCCACCTTGGAGATACAGGGCAACCCGCTGTCATATTTGATGCTGCCATCTTGCCTTTTGATGTGCCAATGTAAACACAGACCAGTGTAGAGGACAGGAGCGGCGGCGCTGGATCAGCAGGGTAAAGAAGTGATGAGTATAACCTAGTTTGCTATGTATAACTGCTATATCCCAATTTTTAGCCAACTAAAAGTCCTTTAAGAGCAACAAAAATGCTTTGCAAGAAAAGTTTTGGAAGTTTACAATTACCGTATATACCGGCGTATAAGATGACTTTTGAACCCCGAAAAATCTGCTCTGCAGTCGGGGGTCGTCTTATGCGCCGGTAATACAAAAAAAAAAAAGTGTAAAAAAAAAAAAATTTATTACTCACCTCCCACGGCGTCCTGTCGCGCTCCGGCAGGATGTCGCTCGCTCCGGCAGGCTGTCGCTCGCTCCTCGTCCCCGCCGCAGCATAGCTTTCTGAATGCGGGGCTTGAAATCCCCGCTTCCAGAAAGCTAATACACACGCCGGCAGCCATGACAGCATTGAATGGCTGTGATTGGCTAAAGCACACGTGGCTTCAGCCAATCACACTATTCAATGACATCATTGAATGGCTGTGATTGGCTGAAGGCGCACGTGTTAGCAATCACACCCATTCAATGATGTCATTGAATAGTGTGATTGGCTGAAGCCACGTGTGCTTTAGCCAATCACAGCCATTCAATGATGTCATGGCTGCCGGCGTGTGTATTAGCTTTCTGGAAGCGGGGATTTCAAGCCCCGCATTCAGAAAGCTATGCTGCGCCAGGGACGAGGACCGAGCGACAGCCTGCCGGAGCGAGCGACATCCTGCCGGAGCGCGACAGGACGCCGGGGGAGGTGAGTAATAAAATTTTTTTTTTTTCTCCACTGAATACCGGCGTATAAGGTGACAGTTGGGGGGTCGTCTTATACGCCCTGTCGCCTTATACGCCGGTATATACGGTAAACTTTCTCTGGAATATCTTCCCCAAAACTGTAATTCCTGAAAATGGAGGATCCTTTTCTTTAAAATCTTTATTTTTTTAAAGTTTTTCTTTGAGTTGTAGATTAAACTGTATCCATTTTTAAATGATTACACCATGTTTTCTCTTTGGGCACTGGTAGATATTACCGTCAAACCTTTTATGCCGCCTATCTGCATGTGTCTATTCTTCTCTGCCCAGCAATGTTGTACATGTACCACAATGTTTCTAAAACTCCAATGTATCTCTCATTGTTCTTTATTTTATAGCTCTAAGCTGAACATAACATTATCTTATTCCTAGGACTTAAAATGAGTTGTCATGTATTAAGGTGATTTCCGCTATCTCAGTAATTGAGCAAATATAAAGAAGCATTTTCTGCTGGTGGCTCCGATTTTGATATAAAGACAACAATTCGCTGAGACTGATGTTGATTTATTCCTGGAACTTGCTCAATCATCCTTAAATAAAAGTATATGTCAGCTTGTTAAGCACAAAGGGAGAAGACGGGGTAGCTGTAGTCTGAGCATTCTGCAATACATTAACTGATTGCTGAAAAAAATCAAAGCAGCACATTTAATGGACTAGTGATGGACACATACAAACAAAAAGTGCTATAAAGTAATAAAGCTGTGGACTTGGTGCTGATCCAAAGAGCTAGAACAGGACAGGACAGGATTGGAAGAAAAGGTACACAAGTAAACCGTTATTTTACGGCGTGGGACACAAGGTCAGGAAGGTCTGACTTCAGCTCAATATTACAGTAATTTGTCAAGTTGACAGGTGGTAAATATGTTTATGATGTCCATACACACAATGGAGAGTTCCAAGCATGTGTTCAGAAATATTAGAAACGGATCAAGAAGTATCAATTATATACGTTTTTGCTGAATTGATGTAAGTTAGTAGATTTATCGTCACTGGCATGGTTGGGGGGGGGGTCATTAGAGAACCATTCTCAATGTTATAGGTGCAGTATAGTCCTACTTCAAATCCCTCTAGTATCCATTCTGGTGGGCTTAATGCTTTAAAACTTTAATAAAGTAATGAAATCTATGTTTGACAATGAAAAATGGTAACTGGGTCATCCCCATTGAGTTAAAATGTGTACAGTACCCTTGTGGCCATTGTGATAAACTGCTTGAGCCTATGGGATCTGTTGTTAGTACTCAGCAGTATATTACCTAGCATTATTGCAGTAGATGCCACAGGAAGGGAGTTAATAAAGTATAATCGGAATAAGTTTTCCTCCGCAAAGAGATAAAAAGTAGATGTCCATGTTGACATATTTCGTAGATATCAACGGAAACACTTCTGAAGTAACTGTCGGAACCAAGGGATTTATGGAGGTATGTTGTAATCCCAGCCACCAGCAGACAGCAGGTGAGCATTCTCATCTCAGCCATGATTGGTAGAGTTGGGAATGCACCTTTTTTCTATTTTATTGTGGTCTATATACAGATTGTGGACACAAATACGGAAACACCATAAGAAATGCATGGGATTTTAACCATTAGCACTGAGCTGCCCAGTTGACCCATGCCTGGCTAAGAGATTTCCTGTCAAATTTGTGTTTACTTCACTTCTTGCCCTGCTCTGGGTGGTTTTGGGAGCCAGCTGGTAACAGTAGCTGAGTGGCTTAAATCTCTGACCAATGGAACCTTGTTGCTCAGGTAGATGTTCACATCTGCCCGGCAGCATCTATGTTATATTACCTCCACTTAAGATACATGGGATTATAAATGATATTTCCATAAGGCATGCATTTTGTACAGTGTTTTCATATTTTTGTTCACACCCTGTATATTCCATGCTGTGAGTCTGAATGACTAAATCTGCTCAATTCTTGACCTAATCAATTTCACCTAAACTCCTCACAGGATTCCGCTCGCCTCCTCATGTGACCCCAAATGGCTCTTTGCTGCCACCTGTGAAAAGATTGAATGATAAAGCACTAAAACTTATTGGGGTCTATCACCATGGTATCCAAAGCTATGTACTATTTCAATTATCACTTTTATTGACACAGGAATGTCAGCTTAAAGGGGTTATCCAGTTGCAAACAATTGATGGCCTATCCCCAGGATAGGTCACCAATAGTAGATGGGCGCGGGTCTGCCACTCAAGATTCCCACTGACCAGCTGTTTGATGGTTCAGTGTGCTCCTGGACTGAGCTGATTTCTGCAGGAAGCAGACAGCACTGTCCCCTCTGTGGTAGTCTGGCTTAGTATTGCGGGCAAAGTGCCCACTGAAATGAATGCAAACTGTGTCTGAAATATCAGGCTTAGCCACTGCGAAGAGAATGGAGCTGTCTTCTTCCTGTAGAAATCAGCTTAGTGCATGAGTACACTGGCCTGGTGAACAGACGATTGGCTGGGGTCCATGATAGTGAGCCTCTGCCAGTCTACTACTAATAGACTATCCTATGGATAGGCCATCAATATGTTACCAATGGACAACCTCTTTAATGGAAATCCATTTGTTATCAAAGGTTCCCGGCATGCATATCATGTTTTCAGATAGCGAGCCTTGCGGATGAAGACCAGTAGACAGTTGTTCATTGCAAACTGCACAACCCTTTAACACACTGGCTTAATCTTGGTCACTGGCAATATCATACATGTCAGGGGACCCTTCCAAAAATTTCATTATAATAACTTAACCCTGAGACTACCTGCATAAGCATCACTACTCCTATAAACTCCCAATCTCTCCATGTTGTAACATGGTGTCCCTGAATTGGCCCCCCACTTCCTCACCAACTACACACCGACTTTTCACCACCTTGGGTGACATCACAGAGAATTTGCATGGCTTAGAGTTACAAAGATTTATCCAGCTGCCTTCTTGAAAACTGCCTAATGGAAAAAAATTCAGTACGTTTACTACTAACTATGCTTGTCTATGTCTTAACTCTATAACATACAGCTATGGACTTTGTCTGATCTCTATACAGTTTTGATTCAACTTATTGCTGAATATACTATTTTGGTGACGCACTTTGGTCTGTAGGAATGTCCTATGTTCTATTATGTTTGCAACGTGTTTTTTGAACAGTCTTTGTATTCAGACAGTATACTAAAAAAATTTTATTTCCAGATTTGTGATTATGTATATTTTATTAATTATATAGAGTACTGTTGTGTATTTGTACTCACTATACTTCTTTTATACTTTGGCTGCATAATGCGAGCTAATTCATTAGGAATAGAGATGAGCGAGTATACTCGCTAAAGGCAATTGCTCGAGCGAGCATTGCCTTTAGTGAGTACCTGCCCGCTCGAGACAGAAGGTTCGGGTGCCGGCGCGGGGGAGCGGTGAGTAGCGGCAGTCAGCAGGAGGGAGCGGGGGGGGGGGGGGAAGAGGGAGAGAGAGATCTCCCCTCCGTTCCTCCTCGCTCTCCCCCGCAGCTCCCTGCCCGCCGCCGACACCCGAACCTGCAGTCTCGAGCGGGCAGGTACTCGCTAAAGGCAATGCTCGCTCAAGCAATTGCCTTTAGCGAGTATACTCGCTCATCTCTAATTAGGAACATTGATAACGCTTGGAGTGGTTAGCGGCAAAAGAAGAGCCGTCTGTCAAAGAACGCACTGGCTTAGTACTGACAAAGCCGATACCAACATGCAGCAGTAGAAAGCAGTACAAAACAGAACCACATGGGTAGGGCTGGTCTATAAAGTGTCCGAGAGTCGGCCCTGACTAAACAGATAGATAGATAGATAGATAGATATGAGATAGATAGATAGATATGAGACAGATAGATATATAGATAGATAGTTAGCTATGAGATAGATATGAAATAGATAGATATGAGATAGATAGATCGATAGATATGAGATAGATAGATAGATATGAGATAGATAGGAGATAGATAGATAGATAGATAGATATGAGATACATAGATATGAGATAGATAGATAGAGAGATAGATTTAGGATAGATACTTATTTAGAGTGTAAAAACAAGAGAGAAAGTTAGTATCATTGTACATCTAGATTGCCCCATGTTGAAGCATATCTGGTAATATTTATGATCATTATAGCATATCTCTGTGAGTCAAAAACTATTTTGTCACCAAGGACACGGTCATTATCAGTACAAGCACTAATTATCAGTCACATTGACTGAAATATCACGGTATCCATTGACATTTTTAGTATCCATGGACAAAACTTGTAACAATAAATCCACCTTGATAAAATCTGAATTTTATTAAAAACAAAGCTGAAAAGTGCGCCAAGAAGAAAACATTGCTTCTAATATAAGCAGACAGCCATAAACCATAAAATATAGTTGTTTGGAGTAGAAAACTGCATTATAAAGTAATTACAAGCCATAAACCAGTAATATTATCCCCATAACATATTAGCCCCAGGTGGAATTTTGTAGTTTCACCCATAATAAAATGTTATAAAATTCCCAGCACTGTATTATGGATTGCAAGTTACTGTTAGCAATACAAATATTTAATTATTTTCTTCTGCTAGACATAATAAAGCAATTATTTGGCAGCCAGTAGTGGCACCATATTCAATTAACAGCTGTGCGGACCGGGTAAGACATATGTAATGGCAATGAAAGTTTGTATGAGTCAAAACATTGCATCCTTCAGCTTATTCACGCAGAAAACAGGAAGAAATCAAATATTCATTGATGCCAATTAGAAATATTAGTAATATTTCTGGAAAATCACAATGCCATTCATTTCAGACTAACACGATGCCATCATCTGAAGGTTTTAGTTGTTATTGTTGATAGATTATTCATATGATGGTGCGGATGGCACTTAGCGGAATGACAAGAAACCTAAATGTCTTAACTTTGTATTTTTACTGCTTATAATGAAATCAGCCTTGAGGACATTTATTTATTGATCATGTACTAGTGAATTTCACCTACTCATTTATAACTTTACTCATTTTCTATTTGCTCCAGGATTCTGCTCCTATGTATAAATGGATCTGTATCTACAGTATAGACTTCTGGATGTGGCAAATTCAACAAATATAGTGACTTAAAGGCCAATTTCATACAAACCTGTAACAGGGCCCACAACTATAATGCTTTATTCATAGTATTGGGCTCGCTATATGGAGAAAAGAGGCCTTATTAGCCTTATGTTTGCAAGAATGCTATTCTAGTTAAAGGGGTTGTCCCGCGGCAGCAAGTGGGTCTATACACTTCTGTATGGCCATATTAATGCACTTTGTAATGTACATCGTGCATTAATTATGAGCCATACAGAAGTTATAAAAAGTTTTATACTTACCTGCTCCGTTGCTGGCCTCCTCGTCTCCATGGTTTCGGACTAATTTTCGGCCTCTGATGGCCAAATTAGCCGCGCTTGCGCAGTCCGGGTCTTCTGCTTTCTTCAATGGAGCCTCTCGTGCAGGATGCCGGCTCCGTGTAGCTCCGCCCCGTCACGTGCCGATTCCAGCCAATCAGGAGGCTGGAATCGGCAATGGACCGCACAGAAGAGCTGCGGTCCACGGAGGAAGAGGATCCCGGCGGCCATCTTCACCGGTAAGTATAGAAGTCACCGGAGCGCGGGGATTCAGGTAAGCGCTCCGGTAAGCTTTCTTTAGGTCCCTGCATCGGGGTTGTCTCGCGCCGAACGGGGGGGGGGGGGGGGGGGGGGGGTTTAAAAAAAAACCCGTTTCGGCGCGGGACAACCCCTTTAATCTAGAGCAGTACCTCTAGTCTAAGTGAAAGCGATGAGTGTTTCTGTCAAGTCTGCAAGCAAGTGTACCCCACAGACATTGATCGGTCTGTGCGTGGAGAATGGAAGAAGCTGAGCGATAGCCTTTTGTTTGGCCTGGGCCTACTCCACCCAGGATGTGCCAGTGCTACCACTAAGCACTGAGAGAGAGAGAGAAAAGCACCAGAAGTGTGAGTGTTGACCGGTGGAGTGTTGGAGGGAGAAAGAGAGTCACCGGGAGCGGGATCACACAGATAACTGGGACTGTGGATTGTCCGGATTACCCGGAGAAGTCCTCCCTGTCACACCACCTTCTAGAAGTGTAATTTGTGCCAATCGACTGGTATATGTTGAACCCTTGCTGAAATTACAGTAAACGGACATTACGACCATTCCTGGTTTGTCCAGAAAGTATCACTGTAAGTGGACTAAGTTATTTACTTTGCTGAGATTCACCGCAGAGGACAGAACGGTGGCATCACAAGTGATGATAAGATTGCAGGTAACCTCCGATTACATTTTTTCTGTGACCTCCCCCAGCAGTTACTTGGATGGGTCCCAAGCTAGCCCCAGGGGAGGAGATGGCAGTGCCACCATGACAAGGTCCTTATCTATCCTGTCATCTCCTCGGCTGTGGGCCTGCTCCTCGGACGCTGCACAACTACCTCCTCTGTATCTCCTATAGTTATGCCCCTGTTAGTCTTGGCCATTAGATCCCCTTGCTAGGCCAGGCCTTGCAGCTAGAGTATGGGTGCACAATGTTATATTAACATGCAGCTCATTAGTGCTCACACCCACTGGCATTTTTATTTCTTGAGCTGCAAGAGCGAGTGAAAACACTCGCCTTGTAGCGCCAAAAGAATGCTACAATATCAACAGTGTTTTTAATGGGGCCAGCAGCAACGCTAGCCCCATTGAAAACATGAAGTATATCGCAGACAGCTGTGACAGCTGTGGCAGGAGTTTCCTTCATCCCAGCAAGGACCAAGTAATTGGTTTCATAATCATCGCTGTCGCATCACAGGGAAAAAAATCGCAAGTGGGTGTGAGCCCTTAGATGCATAGAATATATTATTCATGCTCAGCAATTTTTCCAAAAACTCTGCTATATGTGAACATGTAATGTGCATGTGACCGACTGACTCAGTTTAAAGATTGCATTAACTCTCACTTTACTATAGAAAGTTTGGTGTATAGTGGTGGCAATTGTAACAGGCCCTGGAGGCAACTTATAAATGCAAATATAACAATGGATCATTCTTTTTGCCTGTAACAACAATAAGAACACTTCTCATTACTTACTGTCCTGTTAGGACTTACAGTCCTTAGCACTTATAGTAGATTTTGCTTACAGCAGGTGCCTTTTTCTGGGGATGTCTCCTGTAAGCAGGTGATTTGCCTGTATATCTCAGTGGTCATGTTGTTAACCAGCTGCCCATGATCTCCATTTTTATTCACTTGAGACCAATGACACAGTATTTAGTCAGCCATGAAACTCCATGACTAATATTCTACCTCGTGACCACGAGGCCGTACATTCTCCTCTCTTGGTTCTGGTTCTGCACCTTGAATGCTCTGTAAGGCCAATCTAGACTTAAATTGTCCTGCCCACAGTATCTCTCTTCACTTGTGTAATGACTGCCATTATTATGCCCTTCCTATTCCTCGAATGTCCTCTTTTAGTCATCCTGACTTGGATGACATCTGCTGTGGGATACAGGTTACATCTGATTTAAAGGGAACCTGTCACATCCCCAAAGTACCATAAACCAAGTTATGGTGCTGTTGGGGCATGGCAGGGAGCCGGGTGATGTACTTTTTATACTTATCCGCTCCAGCAGTGTCACTCAGTAAAGTTAGTGTGATGAATGAAAATTTGACTCTTTTCAGAGTCTTGTGCACATGCTCTCCCATATACTTATAAGAGAGCAAGCATTTGGGACTCTGAGACGAGTCAGAGTTTTGTGCCACAAACCAACCTCACCAGGCGACAGCACTGGATTGCAGGTGAATATAAACAATATACAATTTAGGTCCCTTTCACGTCCCTTAACGGCACTATATACTTTAGTTTATGTTGCTGTGGGGACGTGACAGGTTCCCTTTAAATATTGCAGCATCGTCTCCATGTGTTCTAAACATAGTTTAACTGTTTACAAAAACTAATCAGAAATTAACAACATCGTCATTAAAGCAATTACTAATAACATGATTTTAATATCTCTTAAAGAAGTTTTCCGGAAATTTAGTATTGATGAACTATTACCAAGATCAGTGGGATGCCTTCTATTACACTTCTGGCTCCAACCTAATGCAGATGTCTGGCTTGGCTGCACTTACAGTGCACCAGAAGATCAACTGGTCAGCGGAGATCCCGAGTGCCAGATCTCTACCGATCAATGATTGATGATCCTAATAAGTTCCTGGAAAACCCCTGTAAAATAAGGTTTACAAAGCACCATTAAAGGGAGTCTGGCAGCAGCTTTGCAGATGCAAAACTGCTGGCAGTGCTAGTTAGGGGCACAAGAAAGGGATGCAAATGTCCCTCTATCCATGCTTTCAGGGGTCTCAGCAGTCAAAAAGGGAAGTTTGATACCACCTCCACAAGTGCTCTGGAGGTGCAACTTCTCCTTTAAGTACTCTCCTCTCTGTCCAATGAGCAGCTTCACAGCTCCGATTGACAGCTGTAGTGCTCTACTGGTTGGATGATAAAACTGCGACTCCAAGCTTTGAAGCAGCTCATTGGACACAGTGGAGAATACTTGACTGAGAAGTCCCATCTCCAGAGCACTTGCAAAGGCAGCATCAAACTTTGTTTTCTTACTGCTGGGAACCCTAAGGAATCAATTAAGGTACATTTACACCTTTTCTGCCCCTAAATAGCACTGTCTGCAGTTGTGCATCAGTAAAATTGCTGACAGACTCCTTTTAGGGCATGGGTACTTCTCATGTTTTTAGCTTCAACAAGGGTTGAATGCTAAAGAGAGGAAAACTATTTTTTAAAGAATTCTAAAAAGAACAACCATACCACAACCATGCTCTTTGGACCTATCTCAAAGCGTTGACTGCTAAGAATATTCTCTGTCCGTTTGCCCTATTGGGCAATATGGATGTCATACAAGGGAGTCCAACACCCAGGACCCACTATTTAGAGCAAGAATGAAGATTCTGCTCTGGTATACCTGGCTCAACCATGCATTACATGAATGTCTTTTCATTTACATAGCCATAACGTAGAGCTGTTTTTCCTGTGCAGCGGCCACTACAGTGGGTTAGACATGGCTTCCATGGTGATAATAATAAATGTTAAAGAATTGTTTAATCAATTTGACCTCTGTATTCCCTAAAAAGGTAAATCCAAGTATTTTGTGGTCAAGTATATACAGGGTGATTCATAAAGAATGGTGCAAATGAAAGCTAATTTTTTCATACATGAATTGTTATCCAGCAGCCAGAAGAATAGATAGAAGAGCTCTTCAAGTTTTTAATACACCCTACAGATGTTCGATAGAGCTGTTGGTGACACCTAAAAAAGCGCGACTGTGCTGCAGTGGAATTGATATCAGATCAAACGCTGAGACAAGTCTGGACAGAATCAAACTACTGACTTGACATCTGCAGTGTGACTAACGGTGCCTACATCGAACATCTGCAAGGTGCAATAAAAACTTGAATTTTATGTCATTCTGGCTGTTGTCAATGTATGAATAAATCAGCAATAATTTATGCAGCAATCTTTTTAATAATTCTTCATGGTATTGGAATGGCCACTATGTAATATTACATTTCACCTGTACCAGTGGGTGTATGAATGAACAGAAATATGATTATTTTTTTCATTGTGAATCCAGAGCATTTTTTATAACATCAAGGACATGCAAGTTTTTTTGTGTGACGGTGGTGTGGTTCTCAATTTTCCTCTGTTGCCCCTATTGCTTTTTGTGTGGGATGGTATAAAAAATATCCTTTTTTATATGATATATGCTCATCCTGTTAGGGTACAGCACACAAGCTTTGTTTTCTGTCCAATTTTTGGCCCCAAATAGCACCCGTTCATTTATATCAGGGTATGCACACGGGCTCTTTTTAATTTGGACGAGTAGTTCAAGTAAAAAAAAAATCACAGCGCCTCCTGTTCTTGGTCAAGATGAGAATAGCATGGGTCAATTTGCGATGTTCCTCACGTTGGACAGCACACGTACGGGATGTCTGTGTGCCGTCCAATCTCAGTTACATCCGTGTGCATGTGTGCTCAAAATAGGTTTATCTTTTCTATAGTTAGTATACTATCTAAAATTATGGAGAGATCAACAGCAACGAAAAAAACAACTAGTGGCTCAACGCAATGCTCCTGGAGCAATCAAAACCTTACGATTAGGTTCAAGCGTCTCTTTTAATAGGTAATATAAGCAACCAGCATTATAAAACGGATTTGGGGGTGAAAAACCATAATCAGTTCAGCTGGATTATATACATTTGGAAACCTGAGGAGCATGAGCTCCCAACTGCAGGGGGAGAACACCGGGGAAGAACACTAGGGCAGAACACAGTGCGCATTCCCGGCAACCACTTTTACAATGACTGGAAAAGCTAGGTCTGGACCTATCTTTTGCCAGAATATGCCAGCCGGTCCCATAGACTCCTATGGGAGCCTATGAGAGCTACCAAAAAAGGGAGGTGGGAGGGAGTTTAGCCGTGGTTCTGCTAAACTCCCTTTCCTCCCTCTCTCTGCCCTTTGCCGACTGCCAACAAACGGAGGGGCGGGAGATTAGCACACTAGCTAGAGTTTAACTCTCTCCCCCTGCCTGACGGTATTCTGGGCTGTAGCATATACTCACCGTAGCCCGCCCATATGATTAGGCGCTAAAATGGGAGATGCGACTTTGTCCCAACTGCCTCCTGTGCAAGCAATTTTAGACTGCGATGTGGCCGCGACATGGGCAACAGAAAATCGCAGCGCCAGTCATATAAAAAATTATAACTTTATAACAATGAATATCATGTAATTGTATAACTTGCACAATGGCTTAAAAATAAATCTGTACACCTACATTATATATTCAAACAAACTCTTTATTTAAAAAAAACATACAAATAAGTTAGCAAAAATAAAAAGATGGCAAACCACACATTTAATAAAAAAATTCTCAAATCATGTTACACTTAAATTGGTCAAACCACATTAAGATCTATTAAAAAAAATTGGCCCCACCGAACATAAAAAAGGTATATTTCCGTAGAACAGCACGCCCTTTAATAAAAATGACTATGAAAATATATATTACAAAAACATTCTTATACTAAAAGATGGAATTCATCCGAAGTATTGTCCTCAATTATCCAAATCTCAAAATGTCTCTGTTCTTGGAGTTTCATCTATATTAATAATAAATATAACCTGGATTAATTTTTAAATTAAATTAAATGATCTCTTTTTTATTTTAAATTAATTAGGTGTAATTATATTTTAATTTAATAATTTAATTAAATAATTTGCCTTGTCTTGGCAATGTTACTGGACGGTTCTTTAAATATGGCCCAAAAAGGCTTAGTCGTTCATAAAATAATAACTGATTTTAATTCATATAAAACAAAGTTGTCCAACTCACTTGTCTGGAAGCTTTTAGAGAGAATTGGAAAGAAGTTTTCTTATCTTTAGATATGTTTTCTCTATGACGATCCTGTACCGGTAATCTTAAAAGTCCTGATTTTAATCATGCAAGTACTTTGTAACACTCCATTTTAAAAAAAGGTTAATGATATTCAAAAAGGTCTGCTTTTTCCATATTATCTATGGGCTTTGTGTGATATTACAGCTAAACCCTATTCAGTTTAATAAGGCTTGTTGCCATACCAGACACAAGCTTTGTACAAGAGTGGCAAGGTTTCTGGGGGCAGAACCTTCTATCTTCCGATCTTCTATAACCTCTATAGCATTCTTTATTTCTCGATCTCCCAAACGATTGCATTTCTTTCGTAGTACAAACAATATATCTGCATAACATAAGGGAATATGTTTGGCTAATGACATATTGACACATGGTAGTTTATGGGCATATCGGCATATGCATGGGGAAGTGTTCCTGATGTATATGCCGGCCATAGAAATAGAGCCTTTCTCACGGATGGAATTAGTCAGAACAGACATTTCTGCATCACAATGTTATCCCTTTACCCTATGGGACGTTTCACACAAGATGGAATTGTCCACTGGATGCAGCACAGATGCATATTTTGTTAATTAGTGTGGATTTTGTTGTGTTTTTAATTGTGGAATGTCTTGTGGAATCTCAAGCTTTTTTTTATATGGACTTTAATTGCAGAATTACATCTCCTGTCTGTTAGCAACTCTCAATAACAATTATGCAAGACATCCTTAATTCCGCATCAGAAAGCTTTCCTAGAATTTAATCTTATGTGCGGATTTTAACAGCTGCGAAATTCAAGCCCCATAAGAATAACATTGAGATGCAGAAATGTCTGAGCGGACTAATTGTATCTCATGTGAGAGGTCCCAAAAAAATGCTAGAAATTCCCCAAAATGTTCCGCAGAAGACATTCCGCAGTTAAAAACACAACATAATCTACACTAATTGGCAAAATCAGTATCCGTCCTGTGTAAAAGGTCCCTTCTTAGGCTAGATCTGACGTGTTTTTCGAGCCGCCAGTCAGTAACAGATCGCTGAATGCCTATTGCAGGTCATCTATACATTTCTCGAGGTTAAGTTCCAGTGTTATTTCTATCTACAGAACACAACACACTTCAAAACTCCAATATACTCTTAAGGAGCAAGTGCAAACTACATCACAATGTATGTTTAGTAGTAATAAGACGAAATGGGAGTTCTGTGAACAAGTAACCTATAGTCTACAGTGATCATTATAAGAATTTGCGAGTATTGTTACTTATCATAAAGGACTGTGTTGGACACGTTATGTAAGATATAAAATGGTATGATAAATTCTAGAAGTCCCCCATCAACCACTGTAGACACCAATCAAAATTCATTTAATCTGTGTTTTTGTTCCTTAGGCATTTTTTTTTATATAAAAGTAGAGTAGGAAATGAAATCCACAGATTCCCGCTCTTGTAATAACTTTCATGAAGATCAACAATATGTGTGTTGAATGGCTAGTTCCCAATATGCTGGTCCGGATAGTTTAAAGACACTTCTCCAGATGTGATGCTGTCAACAATGGAAGACAGTGAGGTCATGTCCCGTTGCTCAGAAGAGTCGTCACTTAAAAGATGATCTGCAAGACAAACCACAGAAAATTATACCAACCATGTAGAATATTTATTCCCAGGTGTAACTGCATGATTTTCAGTAAGGATCAGGTTCCTGGCACCTTCGTCATCATAATAACTCAAGTGGCATAAAAAGAAGAGAATTATTTTAAAAAATACATAGATTGACTCATCTTTGGTCCAGGGGCTCTTCATAGGCTTCACATAAAGGGATATTTACACTGTTATTTTGCATTTATAGTAAAGATTTTTAAGAAACGGTCTCATCGACAAACGGATCTTCCAGATACAATCATTTAATAAATATGTTAGGTTAGGTTCACATAACATAGGGCCACTAGGTTCACTGTACTGTCTGCTTTAAAGGGAATCTGTTATGTTGGACATGCAATCTGATCTGCAGACATTATGTTATAGTTTAGCAGTTTGACTGGTAAACTCCCTCCCCCTTCTCAGCTCCTCTCTGCCCCTTTACGGCTGTTTGGAATCATAGGGGCGGCACGGGGACAGAGCTCATTGCTTAGCACACTAGCTCCCGCCTCCTCCCCTTGCCGATAGCCGACAAGAGGTAGTGAAGGGGGAGACAGCTTAGCAGAGCTAAACTGTCTGCCCCCGCCTAACGGCGCATATACGCCGAACCAAAGCTATCTGAACAGGCACGCAAACGTTAGCTTTGTATGCCCGTTCATGCGTATTTATGGCGCCGGTGGGCGAACGCAAAAACGCCGACATCCATGTGAAAGAGCCCTTATTTTACTTAGTTGTTTGGCCAACATCCCTTATGTCCTTGTCCAGCTTTAATACCTAAGTAGGAACTAATTAAATATTCATTTTAGTTATTATAAACAAAATAACTGAATTGTAAGCCTAGACTAAACTATGATGAAATAAACACAGGAAAAACATGTTGCATAGTTCAAAAAGGGAGAAAGAGGTTTTAAAGGTATATAGGTTAAAGGCTCTTTTGATTTATAATATATATGGTTTCAGATGATCAGTATAAGCTGCTTCTTAGTATCCATATTATAATCAGTGTAGGACTTATGGTAATCCAAATTTGGTTCAGTAGAACCTTGGCAGATCTGGATACTGTGACCTAGTAAGGACATTTACCCCTTAGTGATGGCCATTATGCCTTTTTACTGACCTCACTGATGAGCTTCTAACCTACACATACATATTTTAAGGTGATGGCTTAGCATACTACTGACAGCCAGGTTCCTGCTCTAACAGCCAAGAATGGAGAAAAAACTGATCCTGGCAGTTTAAACCCCTTACATGCCCCAATTAACAGCAATTGCAGCATTTAAGCAGATGACAGGGAAGGGAGATCCTTCTGTCATCCATTGGCACCCCGCAATGTGTTTCCAAGGTACAATGGGTTACCATGGCAGCAGGAAGTCAGACAAAGGCCTCCATGACTGCCATGTAACCCAGCCTATTAGGCTATGCCTCCCACAGAGTTTAACAGGCTGCTGTCATAGGCTTAGTAGAATGCACTACATAAGTAATGCAGTGTATTATCCTAACAATCCCTTTAAGAACTAAAAAAACAGCATTAAAAAAGTTTGATAAAGCTTAATTTAAGGAAAAAAAATCCAGTAAAAAATAATTTTTCCCCAGAAAACCCTTTTTCAAATTGATAAAATGGCAAAGAAATTTTTTAAAACAGCAACATATAATAGTTATTACCATGTTTATAACGACTTATACCATAAAAACATTTTGTTATCTATCGCACATGTTGAATGCTGTAAAAAGAATTTTAAAAACTAATGCCAGACTTGCTATGTTCCCTTGCTTGCCTCCGAAAGAACCCAATAAAAAGCAATCCAAATTCACATTGAATTTAAAATAACCTCCAGCATCCCTGATAGCTTTGGGGATGCAATCTTGCAAATACAGCACAACCACAAATGTGGAACCAGCGATGCTGGTGTGATCATACATTGTGCTGTCTTTAGCTAACAGATTTACTACCTGCTGGTTTGGCCTGTTGCCTCTGTGGACATACGTTTCTATTGTTACCCTAACTGTATGTATTGCTAGTGGTCAAGTTTAAGTTGCAAATTGTCATTAAAAAGTTCAAAAATACTTAATAACGTTAATTAAATACAAATACAATAGGAGTTCCTAATTAAGTCAGTGAAGTTCTAGTCTAGTCTGCTTATGTCAATGGGACATTCATATCCCTTCCCACCATTCATTCCCTAACACAGGTTGTGGTTTAATAGAACGTACAATATGTGCCATCACTCAGTTGGTGTCTGGTTAATGTAAACCTTCAATTCCCCTTAGATAATGTTTTAAGTTTAGGAAATGTTTTGAGAAGGATATTATACTGGGATTTGTCAGTGGTTGACGAAGAAGAGGTCATCAAAGAACTCACTGGTTAGATACAATTATGGCAGACACTGGCATGGGTATGTGCCATAGGGTGACCCAATCTGCAACGATGTTTTAGGGAGTTTGTGTACAGTACCCTATACAATGGTTGCTCAACTTGCTATATCAATTGATTCCATTGTGATCATTATACAGAAAAGTTAAAAATATTGTAATTTGAGTCCATAACTGAATGGAAAACTAGTAATTGGCTCCAAAGACCCAAAATGTCAAAACAAGATAAGGAAAAATGAAGATGGAATAAAATTAAGTAGATAAACTAATACAGAAAGAGCTGCTGGAAGATGTAAATCACTTTCTATGTAGAGAACAGGAGCTTCTTCAGGATATTATGCAGTGGAGCAGAAAAACGAAATAGAGCCGTCCTCACCTGGTGTCCAAAGGAGCGGCTCTCCCCCTGGCACAAGTAAAGGACAGTACTGAACATGTAGTACCCCACTATACTATAGAGAGGCACTAGTAGACAGCCAATCACTGCATGCCCTTCAGTACTTCAGGGGTTTTACTGGTGAAATGCTCTTGCTGATTGGTTAGATTTTCCAGCAAAGTACAAATGCCTCTGATTGGCAGTGTCTGTCCTATTGTATGATGAATCTGGTTCCAAGTTATAGTGGCTCAGGAAAAACCATTTTATGTTGAAACATTGAAAATATTGTATCCTGAGGCCATTGTAATCTGGGGGACCAATTATATAAATCGGGTATTGAACCCCAATGTGTAAATGGAGCTTGCATTTCAAGAATAGAGGACTAAAAGACAATTATTATGCTCAGCACATTGTGACTGTGCTCCTCCATTCACAAGGCATAGGCTCTACAATGGTCAATCAAAGCCTCTATAGTGTCCTAGGCCAACTCACATGAATGTAAGCGTATTAACGTGTACATGAGTGCTTAATATGTGCGGAATGAACATTGCTACTTTGCATGCACATCTGCATATAATTTGCTGTGTTTTGAGTGTGCAAGGCAGGTGCATTTGCACACGCAAAAAAATGCACTGATGCTCGCAGCAATTGAAATAGCTAATTAGTTTAATGAGTTCAAGATGTGCTCTTTTTCTGCACAATTACTCAACACATCATGCATCTCCTGGCATATTGTGCGCACATTTGTGCATCCCCATTGACTTCTATGGAGACGTTTGGTGTGCAGGAAAATAGAGCACGCTGTGAGTTTTTTTTGCACGACCAAAATGCACAGTAAAATACGCGCATGCGAATGTAGCCATTGAAAACAATAGGTTCTATTCACTGCATATTGTGCAATATGACCATGTGAAGCCAGCCTTAGAATGGATTCACACAAACGTGGTTTTGTCCTCTTATGCGGCTGCATAAAGGGAAAAATTGAACCGCTGATTTCAATAGGACTTCAGTGGCTTCGTTTTCAGTAGGTATTTTCTCGGCCATTAATTGTTCATGTGACAAGAGATAGGACTTGCCCTATCTTTCCCGCAAGTAGTGAATACTATGTGCGGGAAAGATTGGGCAGCACCTATCTTTCCGCGGTTATTTTCAAACTCCTGCACTCTGGTGCGGAGTTTGAAAAGCCGGTGAATGGGAAGGGATTCCCCTCGTTCAGGTGCAACTATGCTGCATGCCGCTGAGCGTAGTTGCACCTACGCTTATCTGAATCCGCCCTTAAACTAATAATGCATGATAGTAGACTGTGTGCATCAGGCAGTCAGAGAATCTGGTGCGGCCATCTTTGTTTGTCCAGGTCGGAGGGTCACTTTGGCTTATGTAATAGTTATAGAGGTCGAACTTCACTTGTTATTACAGGCCGAGCAAAACATTTATGAATCATTACAGAGGGTATAAAATATAAGCTGCTAAGACTAAAAGTATATATTAGCTTATATCTCCCCATCACTAGACACAATTATACAAAGAAAAGTTGTTCCAGGCCCTTTGTCCAACAGATACGGCTTTAGAAATTGTGTCATTACACGTCCACAGAGTTAGGGAAAAGTTCTCAGACAGAGAGAATTCTTTATTACTCTGACTGGCACTTTGTATTAGCGCACATTACTACAAGTATGACCTTCACAAACCATTTATTGGGGGCATGTGATTTTCTAAACAGTGCATATCATTTGTAATGCAGAAGCTTGCAGCCTGGAGGGATTTCTGTTCTGATTTAATCCATTAACATAAAGTACACATTTCGACCTTTGCGACAAACACAATTCATTTGCACATTGTTCTCATGCAAATCCACTCAGATCTGCCATGCATATATCATAGGGATCTAGTTCTACAATGATTGATTTACCTGTGGCGAATGTCATGGATTTTTTTTGTTCATTCCCTTTAGGATGGATTCAGACAAGCGTGATAAACTTCCCACCTCTTTTTTCAAACTCCAGCGCTCTGGCGCGGAGTTTGGAAAGCCTGTGAAGGCACAATTATGCTTCGCCTTGCGCCTACGGCAGTGGGAATAAGCCCTTATCTCATAAAAATGTCCTGCATGTTAAGGGTTCTTTCATATGGACTCATCTATTTGTTTTTTGTGAGTCCACAGAAATCTTGTCCATTATTTCCAAAGGGTTAGAAAAAAAATCACATCTCACATTACATTCACATGTACATGCAAGTTTCATGCAAGGGCAAAATGATTCTTAAGTATTGAAAATACAATTCCTATTGTTAATACAACTTCATTGTTAGAAAAAGATTTAGTCTAGTAGAAACATTGTAGTTGAAGGGGTATTCCCATCTTGGCATGTCATCCCCTATCCACAGGGTAGAGGATAACTTGCTGATCAGTGAGAGTTGGGCCACTGGGACCCCCACTGATCTTGAGATCCCGCCGCCTCTCCATTCACATAGAATCCTACAATGGTAGAGTTGGAAGGGACCTCCAGGGTCATCTGGTCCAACCCTCTGCTCAATGCAGGATCACAAAATAATCCTAGACAGATGTGTGTCCGGCCTTTGTTTGAAGAACTCACCACCCCCTGTGGCAACCTGTTCCACTCATTGATCACCCTCACTGTCTAATATCTAATCTGTGTCTCCTCCCTTTCAGTTTCATCCCATTGCTTCTAGTCTTTCCTTGTACAAATGAGAATAGGGTTGATCCCTCTGCACTGTGACAGCCCTTCAGATATTTGTAGACAGCTACTAAGTCTCCTCTCAGCCTTCTTTTTTGCAAGCTAACCATTCCCAGATCCTTTAGCTGTTCTTTTACTTCTTTCTATATCTTATTCTTTTACAAGGTCTAATCGCAATACTGTAGTCAGTATATGGTCTTACATATGGTACAATGATACGAGTCAGTCATAAATTCGTATGTTTATCAGCCCAACATTGGTAAAATGGGCATGTGGAAGGTAATGACCTTTCAGGACTGGTATGGACAGGAGGAATGTTACAGTACATTACCATATAGTGAAGAGGAGAAGACGAATGATAGATTTAATTTAATAGTTTGGGGGGAAATAGGCCGAATTTGGCAGACATATGCCTAACATGCTAAGGTATTATGTTTCATTGACTTTTTTTCTCGTTTACTACTACTTACTTATTAACTAACTTTATAAAATAGCATTTACATGGCAGTTACAATGTAAAATAATGTGGGCTGTCCACAAAATAAGAAAACCTGATTAAGAGAATGAAAGCAATTTCTTAATTCCAAGATGTATCACATGTAATTATTTTATTTAGTCATATTTGTTGAATTTTATAATATTTCATTGCGGTCCTGTCATGCAGTAGTTATTTCAAATAAAGATGTTTTCCGCGACTGAAATATTGATGAAATGTGGATGGGTCATCAATATCAGAATGGCAGGGTCTGCCACTTGGACCCCAGCCAATCAGCTATTTGAAGAGGCCATGTTACTCAGTCAAGTGCTGTAGCTTCTTCACTGAATACCAGGCACAGCTCTGTACATTTTGTAGCGGCTGTGCCTGGTATAGCTGCTTGATCCCATTCACTTAAATGGGGCTGATTAGCTCTTAGGCCACATGAGAAGAAGTTGCAGTGCTCTCCGAAGTGTCACGGTCTCTTTAAAAAGCTGATCGGTGGCGATCTTAAGCAGTAGACCACCGCTGATCTCATATTTATGACCTCTCCAAAGAATAAGACATCAACTTGGGAGCCCCGACAATTTAATTTGAAAGAATAGTAAATAATAAGCCATATGTATGTTATTTTAAATGACCCAATCAATGACACAGATTCATCAAGTATCTCCAAATATTAATCTGTTCTTATTCTAGGTGGAAATCACATGTTCTTTATAGTATAATGGAAACATGGAGGAGCTATTTCAATATACTAGTATGTAATATTCTGATACTGTCAAGTCACAAATGTTCTTTTCACAAATCCATGGAATCCCTTAACTTACCGCTTTGACTACTGCTAAAATCAGACTCATTCCATTCTGGGCTGCAGGAAGAGGAACTTGATCCACATTCACTTGATACCTGAAAGTAAGACATTAAAATGAATATAAAAACGAAATATAGACATCATTATTCTTGCAGGTAGACAGCAGGGATGTAGCTAGAGGAAGTGCAGAGGTAGCAGTGACACCCATGTTCTGGTGCCTGAGGGAGCACAAAGGGTGAACTATGATAAGTAGACACAGTATTATAAATGGCACATGGTAGATGTAGAGGCGATGGGAGGGTTGTGACTGATTTTGCAAGAGGAAGTTTTGCCTTATATTTGACCTCCATACAATGCATTTCATGTTTGTATTTTAGATCAGCTTCAGACGAGCATAAGCGCAATTGTGCGTGCCTTAGCACAAGTTTTTTGTGCTACAAGCTAAGCTTTTTTGTGCACGTATTGGCATATGTCATTGCAACTTTTCTGCCCACGCAAGTCTACCTGCGTGCCGCAAACAAACTCACCAATTGAAATGGCGAATTAGTTACAGATGTGTCTTTTTTCCAGCGGAATTACGTGGTGTTTCGTGCATCTCATTGCGTATTCCGCGTGCACTTGCACATTCTTCATTGACTTCTATGGGGACGTTTGGTGTGCTAATGCGCAAAAAGATAGAGCATGTTCTATTTTTTTTGCGCAGCTGCAAATGTGCATGCAAAATACATGCATGTGAATGAACTCATCAAAAAAAAGTTCTATTCACTGTATATTGTGCGCGCAAATACGCATGCAAATATGTCTATGTGAAGCTGGCCTTACCCTAATAAAATTTGGTAAAAGTTGTAAAAATAAGCAAAAAATGTTGTCTTTTTTTATTATGCACATGCTTTAAATACAACTATTTGATTTTATGAATGAACTGGATGAATCAATAGAAACAGGAAAAATATGGACAAACTATGCATCAAACTAGTAGTTTGATGCTATTTTATTTATCTGAAAATTTGCAAAAAACCCATTAAACCTGTTGGCCAGTTTTTTAAAACATAACTTTTAATAAATAAGATAAAAACAGGACCCAGAAATAACACCCTAGTGTTACTCTTATACACACTCTACCTATTCAGAACACCTGCCCTGATAAGGGCGACCCAGATAGCCAACCTCTCCCTAGTATTAGATTAGGAGATACTAGGAAAAATATTTTGCAGCTCTCTACTTGTGCAAAGCCCATTTTATGTTTGCAATAGCTGCGGAAATGTATGTAACAAATATGTTGTGTGTACACATAATATAATGTAACACTTTCAAATGTATCTTTAACTAAACTAAAAACAATCACAGTGTCTAGCATTTATTTTTGATCGTTAAACATGGTTATATGACCAAATTATTCCGAATAATGTAATGTTTCATAAATACTAGTTACAGGAGTCCGGGATGTATTATTCATGTGTAGTCAGTTCTTTGTCATTTCTAATCTTGCATTTATTGCCATCACTTCAACTTAATGAACAGGAACAGATAGAAGATCTGCTCAGGAATAGTTATTCCACATTTCCCTGTTAGTAAAGCACAGGTTACAGCCCTCCTGAGTGGAATGAATATGTAAGTAGGCCAGCTGAGTGAATGGACACACATTTCTAGGTAAACTTATACTATGAAGCATGGAAACCGCAGCTCCACTTAATGAATAGACAAGGTGGATGAATGACTGTGCCACACACAGCCTGTTACTGTCATTCACTAGAGAGTAGATAGGAAGAGATTTATTGCCATGCTTGTCTGTTGTAGAAACACAAGGAAGTCTTTAGTAATTCCTTCATTCTTCTGTACTTGTCTTATGATCTTATGATTTGGAGCAGAAATGTACATAGTGGGTTGAAGGTATATTACCATGGTGGTCTGTGAATAATGCAGTATCTTTCACAAGCAGAACTTGTTGCCATGCCGCTTGTCCTTTCTTATTCATGAGTTTTCTTTGTGAAGTTGCATTAGATTTATGAAAGATGAGTTGTAAATTCATAGGTCTGCTGCGGCTATGGACTGCTAGACCTACGTTGGGGTACATGCAGACAGACCCATTCATTTGAAGGGGTGTATGCACACAGGCTTCTTTTTACTTGAGCTGATAGTCCAAGTAAAAAAATTGCAGAATGTCCTATTGTTGTTCGATTTTGGGGCGAGAATAGCACGTGTCAATATGTAGTGTTCAGTACATCGGACAGCACATGGACGGGATATCCAAGTGCGGTCCAAAGCGAGGCTACTAGAGATGAGCGAGTATAGTCACCGGCGCTGGCCCCCGAATCTTTAGAGACGAGCGGGGAGATACTCGGCTAAGGCACTACTCGCTCGAGTAATGTGCCTTAGCGAGTATACTCGCTCATCTCTAGAGGCTACGTTCACATGTAGCTGATTTGCTGCAGCTTTTCCACAGCTAAAAAAATCTGCAGCGGATTTGCACCAAAATCCACAATATTTGGAGTGGTTTCTACTGACATTCTCCGCTGCGAAAAATTTGCAGCATATCCACCATGTGTGAACATACCCTCAAGGCGGCGAATAGAACTAATTGATTCCAATGGACTTGTTCTCATGAACGATTTTTGCAAAAAAAAGGGTCTTGCTGTATATTTCTGCATATGGCGCAGCAAAGACTCCCAAAGAAGTCTGTAGAAAGTACACAAATTCGCAATACGCTGCGCAATTCTATACAAGAGCAGAAAACACTGGGACCTCATTAGGCTAAATAACCTTTTAAATCAGGGCAGGCGTGTGTCGTTTGCGTATGTGAGCATGCCCCGTGCACGCAAAGAGTACAGTAATAAGCGCCAATATGCACACCAAATTTTCTCGTTCACTGCACAAATGCGTTGCACTGAGGCGTGGGCAATTGTGCATCCGGTCATGTGAAGCCGCCCTTAGGCCACTCTCATACATGCATTCAGTTAAATGTCGCTTGGAACTGTGGCATTTAACTGTGATTTTGAATGCATGTCACAGCGTTTGACAGCACTTTTGTTCGCACCCCATCATTGTGATGGGGTGCGTAAAATGCTGAAGAATAGAGCAGACAGCGTTTGAAAATCACGATGTTATAAACACAGTGTTCAAGCACAGGCCTGAGAAGTTCCTTTAAAATTAACGAGAGCGTTGTACCGCGATTAGCGTGCCGATTTAGGGTACTTTCGTGCATACTATATTGTGTCAAAGTGCTGTGTTTTTCATTATTCTTTGCCCAATTTTTGCAGCGAAAACACAGCATGTGGATGTTAGCTGTAATTCAATAGGAAATATGAAACACACCAAACACATTTAAAAAAAAAAAAACACATATGTATGAAAGAAAATACCACCAAAAAAACATGAAATCTTTCATCCATTGGGATCTGGTGGTGGATTAATGCATATGGAATATAAAGGAAGAGCATAGGCCAGTAGGAACAGGTAATGCTCTGGGGTGGTTTGTCATAGAACAAACAAGCCCCAGTCTACTCCAATAGAGCACAATACAGGTTCTAATGCTAATAGTGGCGCTTTACTGTATAAACACTCCTCACCCATATAATCTTCAGAGAATAAGCCCACAACACTCTTTCATTTACTTTCTTATGAAGGAATGCTGACAGGGTATCAGTCATCATTATCTATCTATCTATCTATCTATCTATCTATCTATCTATCTATCTATCTATCATCTATCTATTTCACATCTATCATCTATCTATCTATCTATCTCCTATCTATCTATCTATCTATCTCCTATCTATCTATCTATCTATCTATCTATCTATCTATCTATCTATCTATCTATCTATCTCATATCTACCTAATTATCTATCTATCTATTTATCAATCTCATATCCATCTATCTCACACCTATCTATTTGTCTATCTATTCCATATCTATTTATCTATCTATCATTTATCTATCTATCTCATATTTATCTGTCTATCTTATAGCTGTCTATCTTTCTAATATCTATCTGTATGACTATCTATCTCATATTTATCTGTCCATCTTTATCATATCTATCTATCTATCTATCTCTCTATCTCTTTATCTCTCTATCTATGTCATATATATCTATCTTTCTCATATCTATCTGTTTATCTATCTCATATCTATCTATAATTAAAACAAAGGTCTGGTACAGTGTTAGCCAGTAGAGCAAAATGTGATTGTTCCCAGCAAGAGAAACCAAGTAATTTGTAGACATGATACCTTTTAATATCTAACAAAAATACATGATGTAATAGCGAGCTTGTGAACCTCTCGGGCTATTCGTCATGCCTCTTCAGATCTCTTCCATTTTAGCCTGACGAATAGCCCGAGAGGTTCACAAGCTCGCTATTACATCATGTATTTTTGTTAGCCATTAAAAGGCATCATGTCTATTACTTGGTTTCTCTTGCTGGGAACAATCACATTTTATATCCATCTATCTATCTCATATATATCTGTCTCATATCTATCTATCTATCTATCTATCTATCTATCTATCTATCATCTCATATCTATGTAATATCTATCTATCTCATATATATCTATCTATCTTTCTCATATCCATCTGTTTATCTATCTCGTATCTATCTACCTAATTATCTATCTATCTAGCTATCTATCTTTCTATCTGTCTATCTCATATCTATCTACCTAATTATCTATCTATCTCATATCTATCTCTCTCTCTCTCAGATCTATCTATCTCTCTATCTCATATCTATCTCTCTATCTATCTATCTATCTATCTATCTCATATCTATCTCTCTATCTATCTATCTATCTATCTATCTATATCTATGTATCTAACATATATCTATCTTTCACATATCTATCTATATGTCTATCTATCTATCTATCATCTCATATCTATGTAATATCTATCTATCTCATATATATCCATCTATCTTTCTCATATCCATCTGTTTATCTATCTCGTATCTATCTATCTATCTATCTATCTATCTATCTATCTATCTATCTATCTGTCTATCTCATATCTATCTACCTAATTATCTATCTATCTCATATCTATATCTTTCTCTCATATCTATCTATCTATATCTATGTATCTAACATATATCTATCTTTCACATATCTATCTATATGTCTATCTATCTATCTCATATTTATCTGTCTGTCTATCTTTCTCATATCTATGTATCTATCTATCTCATATTTGTCTATATTTCTAAAATCTATCTGTATGACTATCTAACTCATATATATCTGTCTAACTTTCTCATATCTATGTATCCATGTATCAATCTATCTATCTATCTCATATCTATCTATCTATCTTTCTCATATATATCTGTTTATCTATCTGATATCTATCTACCTAATTTATCTCATATCTATCTATCTATCTATCTATCTATCTCATATCTATCTATATCTATGTATCTAATATCTATCTTTCACATATCTGTATATCTATCTCATATTTATCTATCTATCTCATATTTATCTATCTATCTCATATTTATCTATCTATCTCATATCTATCTATCTCATATATCTATCTATCTCACATCTATCTATCTATCTATCTATCTATCTCATATCTATCTATTTATCTATCTCATATCTATCTGTCTATTTATCTTATATTTATCTTTCCATCTTTCTCATTTCTATTTAATTCATATCTATCTATCAAAATGAACGAAATGTGATGTCCAGTTGGTAAGTGCCGTAGTCTTATTTTCTGTAGATTAAAATATAAAGGACAATGTTAGTGTGATCACGGTGTTAATTTGTGCACACCCTATATGTGAGGTTGGTTGTCATCATAATGAAAAAGTAATACCTTCTTCTAGTACTCAGGTACAGCCGAAAGGAAGTTTTGCAAATCTGTTGCTTTCTTTTCCAGCATGACACCTATTTAAACACTCTAGTCCAGTGTTTCCCAACTCCGGTCCTCGGGGACCACCAGCAGGTCATGTTTTCAGGATATCCTATGGTAAGAACACCTGTGGCAATGTCTGAGGCACCAACAATAATTACATCACCTGTGCAACACTGAGGAAATCCTGAAAGCATGACCTGTTGGCGGTCCCTGAGGACTGGAGTTGGGGAACACTGGTGTAGGCAAAATGTATCATCAGGGAAATCGTTGACACCAGTTTCTGACAGATTTTTTACTCGTATCCAATTTATCCAATATGATGCAAATATATAAATTGTGTCCCAATGTTGATAGATTTGTTGCATCTGTAATCATGTCTAGAGATGAGGAGTCACTTTGCACACCACCCAACTGCTAGAGTGGGATTGTGCAAATCTTTTGCCACTTTTTAACAAGTCTAGACACTGCAAAGTGGAGTTAGAGGCAGAACATCTGTTCTTTTTGATGCAAATCAAACGAAAAATTTGTCTTAATTGATTTACACACAAAAAAGTGCCACTTATGACAGAAGTTTGCTGTCCTGCTAATGATAAATGTTCCCCCTCGTCCATCTGTTTTCCAGTTTGTTTACCACCCAGTTAATTACACAGCAGGGCAGGTGTTAGTACTGTAAATGAGATGCCTGGAAGGACCACAGCCTTTGGGTTCATGAGGACTGGTGTTGCTGACCCTCCCTCTTATTGCCTGATCGCCCCCCCTACCAAGTGACTACATGACCTTTCAGAGGTCATCCTTAAAACCATATTGCCATTGACATATTTAAGGAGGTCAAGTGCTGCCTAAATGTAGGAAGGAAGAAAACAAACTTGTGTGTATATCTATCAAGCTTGTCATCTGTATGACGTCAGCAACAGTGCCATGTGCTACAGCTCAAGTCTCTAAAGGGTGGAAATTAGCACACTAGAAAGCAGCCATCATAATTACATGTACCATTAAAATATCTATCTAGCTACTTATCTACATTGTATTTATCTTAATGATGTCTATCTCTGTATATTGTATCTACATCTTGTATCTATCTATCTATGTAATATCTGTCTATCTATGTAACTTAGCTGATATCTATCTATATAATATCTGCTATCTATCTATCTATCTATCTATCTATCTATCTATCTATCTATGTAATATCTGTTTATCTATGTAACCTAGCTGATATCTATCTATATAATATCTGCTATCTATCTATCTATCTATCTATCTATCTATCTATCTATCTATGTAATATCTGTTTATCTATGTAACCTAGCTGATATCTATCTATATAATATCATCTATCTATCTATCTATCTATCTATCTATCTATCTATCTATCTATCTATCTATCTATCTATATTGTATCTACATTCTATCTTTCTATATGTCTATCTCATATCTGTTTATCTAATATATATCTATGTATCTAATATCTGTCTATCTATGTAATCTATCTCATATCTATCTATCTGTATTGTATCTACATTCTTTCTATCTATCTAGCTTTATTTTTTGTTTGTATACAAATATAAATGTCATTGTAATTAAATGCAAGAGTTTCCATGGTAAACAGACACAAAGGGGCACTTATTTTCCATTCTTTGTCGTCTTGTGTACTTTATCGCTAATTTTAACTAGAATGTATAATGCTGGAAGAATATGTACGTGATTGTCAAGTCATAGGGAGTTTTCTATACTGAATGGATGGCATTGTTACACTGAGGACATTGAATGTTTTGGTCAAGGTCATTACGAAGAAACAAACTGAAGCATCAATCTTAGATTATGTACAGATGCCAGGGAGACCTGCTATTTAACTCTTCATGCTAAGAATGCTCATCAGGTAGAAAAACGGGAAATACAAGGAAATGCATTATGAGCCAAGTAAACAAGCTGTATTAATTTGACATATATAGACATAGATAGACAGAAAGACAGATAGATAGATATGAGATAGATAGATGGATAGATAGATAGATAGATAGATAGATATGAGATAGATAGATATGAGATAGATAGATATGGGATAGATAGATAGATAGACAGATAGATAGATATGAGATAGATAGATAGATAGATAGATAGATAGATAGATAGATAGATAGATATGAGATAGATAGATGGATAGGCAGATAGATAGATAGATAGAAAGATAGATAGTTTTATATAAACTGGCAAAATTTCCGTTATATACAATTTAAAAAAAATTTCTGAAAAATTACTTACAACTCTCTGAGATCCATTGCTGATGTAGAGCAAGTCTCGTTGGTCCCTCTCTTGCTGGTTAAGAGAAGCCAGCAAAGCTTGCAGTCGTTCTATATACTGAATGGCACTCCTCAAAATCTCAACTTTGGGGAGTCTCTGATTGGGATTTAACAAAGTGCTTCTTTTTAGGGCTTCAAAAGCTTCGTTTACTTTCTTTAGCCTACGTTTCTCTCTCAGGGTCGCTGCTCGTCTTCGATCCAATGACACTGTCTTCCTCTTGCACATCTTGCAGGCCCATGGTAGACATTGGCCAGGACAGTGGTCCTGCTGGCTTATAGTGGAATGGGGTGAGACTTTCTCTTCTATGCCTGACTCTTGCAGTAAAACCCCTTCAGTACAAAGTCCTATTGATCCACGATCTTGAAATCCAGTTTGATCATATGTGGGGAGCCGTGCAGAAAAATAATTTTCATTGTCATAAAATCTTTGGTCTGGAAAAAAATAAGGACTGGTTTCAAAGAGTTCCATACTTCAGAACTGTAAAGATGTGTGTCTCCTCAACAACTACACAGCAACTGCACTTCTCCCCTTCACACCAACTGTTTGATGCCATTTAAACCCTCTGCCCAGCATTAAATCACAGAGATAAATATAGAAAACATTCACGAAATTTGATCCACTTTTTAGCTGTTGCCTGACATCAAAACTTTTTTACATCTGGATAGACAGGATTCTCCCTAGTGGATTCTGGCTGAAAAAAATAGGAAAACATTCCCTTTCTTTATAGATTATTGTATAGATGTAGAAATAATGCTATGCTCTTTGTGTAATTTTTGTTTAAGCATTTTTTTTTTGGTTATTATAATTTAGCCTGTCCTTCCCTTACAGGAAAATTCCATATACTTGTCTTTGTCCTTTCAATATTTATCTATTTTTTTTTAAATCTACTTTTTAGAACACCAAACTTTTTTCATTAACTTTCCCCAGAGCAGTCTTATTTATAAAAAAAAGTAAAGATGAAGAAAAATTGGGGGCAATTTACTAAGCAAAAATCACCAGATACTAAAATTGGAGTGCTGGCGTTCACCGTATCTATTATGCTCTTTTGATACCATTCATGTATTTCCCAACACTAATGATAAGTATTGATAAGTCTTCCACATCATCTTTGAAATATAGCATATAGGATATAGGATAGGTAGTTATATAGTAAAATTCCTAATAATCTGGTGTAATGTAGCTCAGATAATCTGTCACTTGTTTCAAGCTCAGAACTGCATCATAATTCAAAAGAACCAGAAGACTTAGTAAAGAGGATCAATATAATAGCACTTCTATGATTAAAGAATGCATTAAGGCTTATGTCACTGCGTTATCCGCAGCTATAATCCGGCCGCAGGTAACACAGTGAACACTTTCCATAAGCTAACTATGGAAAGCGCAGCCCGACGCCCATGAGCGGAGAATCATAGCCATTCTCCGCTCGTGGGATTAAAATCGCGGCATGCTGCGATTTGCCGCAATTCTCCGCGGTGAGCCTATCTATTAGATAGGCTCATTGCAGAGATCGGTCAGTGCTCCCCACTCCTCCACAGCGACGGAATATCGCTAGTGTCACAGCCGTGGACAGGCAGCCTTTAGGGGTTGTCGCATAAAGGCACCCCCTGTCCATATACACTACTGGATTTCGTGGAGGTAAATTTCCTACTTAGGACACTCCTCTGTGAGTTGTAGAGGAGAGATACTCATCTGAATGGCCACACATGAACATTAACCCTTTCCAATCCACTGTCTGAAGTCTGAAGACATTATGATTTAAGGCTCTACAGCTCCGATGTTGGAAGACGTCTGTTGGGGTTCTCTTACTGTATATTGCCAGCCTCTCTGCTGTTGGAGCCTATCCAATGTGTCACCTCATGCAGTACTGGCTCTAGCCAGCATATAGCGCCGTTGTATAACGGCAGAAAAAGACTAAGCACCCTAGGAAAACCATGATACAAATGGGATTGGAAAGGGTTAATGTTCAGCTTGTTGCTATTAATGGATGAATAATTCACAATTATTAGGTTACATCTGCCTCAAACCTTTGGTCACATGATGTGCGATATGACTGCCGGTGCTCGATTTGTTCATGACTGCACTCCAGCAGGTCACATGATTCACTCTATGGTGTCACAGATTAATCTGGGAGTGATCCAAGAGTGTAATGATAAATGTATCTAAAATCTATCTTGTTTCCCATAGCAACTAATCACAGTAATGCTTTCATTTCTTATACTGCTGAAGTAAATAAAAGCTGCGCTGTGATTGGTTGCTATGGGCAACAAAGATTTTCTTTTAGACGGCTTCTTAAGAGTGTGGTGCGGGGCTACTTTTCTGTGACCCATCGTGTAATAGCAAATTATGTTTCAGCATTTTATTTTGGGCTGTTTTTCCTAGGGCTGGGTCCACATGGGAGCTGACGCAGCAGCGGAAATCCTGTCTCAAAACCCACACCATTAGATGCAGATTTTGAAGCGGGATTTTAATACATATTCCTGTGCCAAATTCACCCCCTTGTTGAGTCGAGGTGAATTCCACAGTGGAAGCAGCGATAAAATTGACATGCTGCGAAATTAAATACTGCGCCACGTCACTTTCTGCACAGGTTTTGTGCAGATTATCTCGGCAGTTTGTGGACAAGATTTTCAAAATCTCATCCACTTTGCTGCTACTGTAAATGCTGCGGAAGGCTCTTTACTGTTACAAGAAAATTTTATATACTACTAGGTAATATACCCATGCGTTGCAGGGCAATTTTATCACCAGCAGTCCTGGAATATGCAAAGTGGTCCACAACAATGAGCCCAGCACCGCACTGTTATGAAGCTGTCCAAAAGAAAATCTGTGTTGCCCATAGCAACCAATCATAGCGCAGTTTTCATTTTATCTCAGCAGTATAAGAAATAGCAACCAATCACAGTGCAGATATCATTTTGCCTCAGCAGTATAAGAAATAATAATATTATAATAATCTTTATTTGTATAGCGCCAACTTATTCCGCAGCGTTGTCGAGAAACAAAGGGAAAAAATAATATGAAAATTACAGAAGTTACAAAAGTTACATGAGTAGAGCATGTGGGATGGGTGATGTATAGACAGGAGGGAAGCAATATACATTATATAAATGAAAGTTGAATTATGATTGGTTGCTATTGGCAGAAAAAAGTACAGGGGAAGTCGGTGAGTTTTCAATTTTTAATTAGCCAGTATTCGTTGCCTAGTGCTGAAGAAAACTCATTAAAAATTTCACTCAAATTGGACCAGAACTGTGGATGTGTATACGACATAAACAAACAGATTTAGCATTTTTTATATAAGATTCTATGACCTTCCATTAGAAGAATCTATCTATCTATCTATCTATCTATCTATCTATCTATCTATCTATCTATCTATCTATCTAATGTCTATCTTTCTCATATCTATCTAGCTATCTACTTATCCATCCATCTAATAGCTATATATATCATATCTATTTATCTTTTATCTATCTCCTATCTATCTCATATCTATCTATCTGTTTCATATCTATTTATCTATCTATCTCCAATCTATATGTCTATATATCTCATATTTATCTATCCATCTTATACCTATCTCACATTTTTTTAAATCTATCTATCTCATATCTATCTATCTCCTATCTATCTATCTATCTATCTATCTATCTATCTATCTATCTATCTGTCTATCTCATATCTATCTATCTATCTATCTATCTATCTATCTATCTATCGCATATCTATCTATCTATCTATCTAAAATCTATCTATCCATAATACATTTGGCACAACCAGTTTAAGTTGGTTATTCTTCCCTCTCTCTATCTTATGTATGAAAAATAAAATAAAGACTAGTATGTTGCAGCGCTCTTCGCTTCACGCACCATCACTTCTGCCACGCTTGTTGTGGGCACAAGATTTTGTTTCTTCTGTTCCTCTTATTGTTGACATTTTTTAAATCTAGTAGGTTTATAGCTTTCGAAAATGTATTGTATATGTTTCTGAATATTAATTCTGAAGGATCAGGGAGTGATATCATCGTGGCGCCTGCATGTAATTATCAGTATCAGATTTGTTTATAGATATTTGCTGAGTATAAATGTAATATGAGATGCATGAAAAATGAGAAAAGTTCAATAAAACATTGTGATATTCGACAAGGTGGAAAGCTAATATTTCATTAACATCTTCATGGCCTCTATAAGTGTCTTCTGGTTAACATGTGAATCATCATTATATATTGATAGAATATGGGGTTTGCGCACATGAACCAAGAAAAGGTTGGGATAGGTCAGCGGGAAGGTGACTGCATGCAAGGCATTGGTTATCTACAAGCTCTACTAGACGGTATAGGAGTGGGTTCACCTGGGCAAAAGCCCGGTTACAGGTGTTCCTAATGTATAGCACATAAAGCGGTCAGGTTATAAGGCCAGGCCACATATAAAATCAGTATACATTTCTGCTCAAAATGGTTTAATAAAGGTAACTTGTAAGTTAAGTGTGATTTTCTTTTACCCACTTATTTCGTCACATGCTTTGGTGAAGGGCAATATTTCAGCTAGAGGGCATCTCTCACAAGAAAGCTCAGAATGAAACTGTTTATTCGGCTATGATTCCCTCCAAGTGACACTTTCTCGTTGAGGGTTCGGTACCTTGTTGCATTCAGCAGGAACTGCACTCCAGTTATGTACGCTACACATCGAATATACACAGAGATCTTTCACTTAGTGTCTTTCCTCAACAACGTACTCCCTCCATACTTCTGGATCCCACTCAGTGAGAGAAACCGCTCCCAACCTTACCGCAACTTTGCCTGTTAGAGTTGTTTCACACTGGCAATCACGATATCAACGTTGGAAAAGGTGGCAAAATTGCAATTTTTCTTCATGAGATGTCTAAGCTTCAGCAATGCTTTTTCTTGCAAGAACATCGCTGCCACTTGCGATTTGCTTGCGCATTTTTCTCACAATAGACAAAAGAAGTTTCTTATTTTAAAAAGACATTTCATGAAAATCAAAAGTTCGTGCTTTGCGATACGTAAAAAAAAAAAAGCAAAGTGCAGAAAGAAAGGACATCCTGTGTTTTTTTTTTCACTCCACATCGCTTGAGGGAAAACATCACAAATGGCAATAAAACCATTGAAAATCATTGGTTTCATAATGCTGCATTTTAACTCACTCTCATTCTCGCATCACTCAATAAACGCACAATTTTCTCACAAATGTGGAACCGGCCTTAGGGCTCAGTCACACGGGCGCACTGACGCCCGCGTTCCTGCACGAAAAGACGGCCGTACTGCAGATGCGCACGACTCTCCACACCGCCGGAAGAAAGAGCATGCGACCGGCTCCATTGCCGGTCATGTGTTCTTTCTTCCGGCACTGCAGAGAGTCGTCCGTCCTGCAGTGCGGCCGTCTTCTTCGTGCAGGAACACGGGCGCTGGTGCGCCCGTGTGACTGAGCCCTTAAAGAGACAATAATTACATTACATATAGATATGTAAAATAATAAAACAACAGTGCAAAGTTATCAGGTCCTAATAACTTAGAGGCCATGGGGGCACCCCCTTACACACGTACATACTATCTACAGAAGATGCAGAATTTATTTGTTATGTGGATTTTATGTTTTTTGCAAATTTCTTGTTTTAGGAGTTGATCCCCTAAGTAGTAAATGATGCCTGCCTCTCCGCTGAACTTATTTATTTAAGAAACAACTAGCAATGAGAATGCTTTTTTCCTTGTGGCACATACAATGTAAGTATTCCTAAAAATAATGACACTAACACTTTTTATCAGTAGCTTAATTTGCACAAAATTGTGATGAATACATTTCGCAGACAGACGATAAATGTGACCGTAGTGAAGTGTGCATCTCACATTTTACTTTGATGTAGTCAGAAATAGCTAGACACATAGACAGTCATGGATGGACAGACAGATCAAACTGCCATCAGAAATATTTGGGCCCCAATGGGCACATAGTCACGGCCCCTAAACTTCTTGTCCAGTCCATCAGCCTCCACCATATACCCGATTATATAGATTTTGTAGACACCTGAGGAGGAATACAGAACTTCAAGCACAATGACCCACTGACATTAACATGGATGGGATGCATATAATCTTTAGGCAGCCTCTCAGGTCCATATGATGAATATATAAGGGCTAAAGAGAACAGAATACTAACTGGGGCATGTGCACAGGGTTTGTGTATCATTGCCTACTAAAAAAGTTATTTTATAACTGAAACTTTGTTTTTCTATTCAGTGACCAGTGGATAGTAAATGGGGTGCAAAGTAGATAGATAGATAGATAGATATGAGATAGATATGAGATAGATAGATATGAGATAGATAGATATTAGATACATAGATAGATAGATATGAGATAGATAGACAGATAGATAGATAGATAGATAGATAGATAAGAGGTAGATAAATAGATTGCTAGATATGGTAGAAACGTTGCCATGTGAACATGGGTAAAAACTAGAGATGAGCGAATATACTCGTTTCGAGTAATTACTCGATCGAGCACCGCGATTTTCGAGTACTTCCGTACTCGGGTGAAAAGATTTGGGGGGCGCCGGGGGGCGGGGGGAGGCATGGCGGAGCAGGGGGTAGCAGTGGGGAACAGGGGGGAGCCCTCTCTCTCTCCCTCTCCCCCCCACTCCCCGCTGCATCCCCCCACTCACCCACGGTGTCCCCCGAATCTTTTCGCCCGAGTACGGACGTACTCGAAAATCACGGCGCTCGGGCGAAAAAGGGGCGTGGCCGAGTAGGTTCGCTCACCTCTAGTAAAAACCATTCCTCGTCAGAGATGAGCGAACGTGCTTGTTTAGAGCAATTACTCGAAGGAGTATCACTTTTGTTGAGTAACTGCCTAATCGGGCGAAAAGATTCGGGGGGCTCCGGGGGTGAGCGGGGGGTTGCGGGGGGAGAGAGAGAGCCCCCCCCCCTGTTCCCCCTGCTACCCCCCACTCCACCCCCGCCCCCTGGCGCCCCCCCCCCGAATCTTTTCGCCTGAGTAGGCAGTTACTTGAAATAAGCGATGCTCGTTCGAGTAATTGCCCTAAACGAGCACGTTTGCTCATCTCTATTCCTCATTCATTAGATAATGGAGAGCTGTTGGGTTTTTCCTTTGGATGATGTACCAAATGTACAGTGCTATCTATGCCTGGTTATCAGCAAAGGTCCTTAGACTCTCACTCATTTCACTTTGATGGCCTATCCTACGGATAGGCCATCAATATTATAATTCTGGAAGACCAAGTAATGAGTTCTTTTTGCATTCATGAAACATAAAATTGATCTAACAGAAAAATGCTATAAAAGTGTTTTCAGACTCAACAATTATTTTTCGTCTGTTATCCTCAAGTAGGTGAGACTAAAGTGTCAGGCCAAAAGATAAATGTTTACAATGCTGCAATTATTAATGAGAACAGTGTAATCCTCAACGTGATAACCATGGGCACAACACATATTTAATGTCCCTTACTTCCTATGGTTTTATCTCGGAGATGTACAATGTCACTGATCATTAAAACAGCAGTTTATAGTGGAAAATAGAAAAGCTACTGTAAAATAGATTGTTGTAGCCTTATTTACTGTAGTGATGAGAGTGTAATGATAGCACGTTTACTGTAGATTGTTTACTTCCGTGCTTTTAGGAGGCATCCACCATAAAATATAGCAAAAAGATTATATCTACAGCAAAAATCATGACTCACAACATATTGCACAGCTCTTGTAGAGATATCGTCATCAGTCCTTGTGGCCAGTAGGGAATACAATCGAAATTCCCCACAAAAATACATTAGGGCCAAGTTATCTCTTAGTATGCTTTTGGAGTATGGGAGGGAATCATATTACTTGCTGAAAATACAAATGGGAAGAATATACAATCTTCATGTAGATATTGTGTAGTGGCCCAGAGTTAATGGGGCCCATCCATAAGTTTGAATGTGTTTGTCTGGTGCAATTGTATTGTCAGCGTCTTCAATGTGTATGCATTTGATACGTATTGCACCTCTGCAGCACTGAATGAGATAAAGTCTGGGTTATGTCTGAGAAATGTATCATGTTGTCTGTCATGTGACTGTGAAATATATATGTGTTTGCAAGGATGCTGGTGTGAGCAGAACACCTCAGTCAGAGTCTTGCAAGGTGCACAGTGAGGACCGAGGAGGCAAGGACCCTACCTAATCGGTCTATGAGTGGATGTGAAGAATGGAGGAAGCTAAGCGATTCCCTATTGCATGGCCTGGTATTATCCTACCAGGAATGTGCCGGTGCTTCCACTAAGTACAGAGTGAGAAGAGGGATTCTTCCTTGGCCTTTTCTGGTACTGTGTGAGTGTGTACCAGTAGAGAGTTGGAGAGAAAGTAAGAGAGTCGCCGGGAGCGGGATAACACGGATAACTTGACTGGATTGTCCAGATTGCCCTGTGTATCCTCCCTGTCACACCACCTTATTTTGCTGTATTTGTGCCAGCCTGTTATGGAAGTTTTAGTAAACGGACATTACCGACCATTCCTGGTTTTGTTCAGAACAGTTAACCCTGTGTGTGGACTAAGTTATTTTACGACGACAAGCTTCACCGCAGAGGACTGAATGGTGGCATCACAAGTGACAACGGACATTGAGGTATCTCCTGGTTAGTATTCCCCTGTGACCTCGCCCAGCAGTACCTTGGACAGGTCCCGAGCTACCTCCAGGTGAGGAGATGGTGGAGCCACCGTGACAGAAGTAATCTTTGTTTTCCCTGCCATCTCCCCGGCTGTGGGCCGGCTCCTAGGATGCTGCGATTGTTCTTCTCCAGATTCAAATCAAGAACCTCAGTCCTATCCACTAATGTCATAGTCTGCCCATATCAGGCTGATATCACATTGTTATGCTAAGTCCGGACTAAAATTAACACATGTAGTCCTAGCTATTGTGACTTCAAAATTTTGCCCAAAAGGTCTTGGGTTATTCTTAAGGGTTCTATTCTGATCTTGTTCACTGTCCAAAAATGCATCTCTTCATATGTTTAATCTCTGTAGTAATTAAATCTTTTGCAGAATACTTGTATTTAAGTGGTCTTTCAGATTATTGTATTATTTATTCATGGTACTTAAGATTTCCATACATATTAGATGAATGTCAGCCGAACCCAACAATTTCAGTAGGACTAGGGACTAGCTAACCATTTAATGTGTCGGGAGGGTATTGACTGTTTCTCAATCTTTGATGTTGGAGAAAATAAGCGTTGGGCATTTTGGATTTTACGCAACGCCAGACTTGGAGTGCTCACAGCGCTGAGGAGAGAAGAGAATGGGCACCAGAAGACATCTCCTTGATCATGTCAGCGGTGGTCAACGATTACACCCTGCATTAGGGCATAGTGAGGAACTAAGACCTGCCCTTCTTGAGAAGGTTTGCAGTGGCCATTTTAAGTCAGAGCAATATAAAAGAGGTGTCATTAGATGTGACACAGCCGAAAAAGGGGTGCAGAGTGCAGAGGAATTCTTGAAATGGCAGAAGCTGCCAGTAAAGGAGAGCAGTGAGTGTGGCTATATCACCATGCTGGGGAGTCGCATGAGGACAATGACAGACTGACGAATATGGACTGGGGAAGTACAACTTTTTTTTATTGATGATAGTTCTGTATAAAGGCCTTAAGTAACTCATGTCCTCCTATAGAGTGAAACCAAGCATGTTAGCAAAGTTTATTAGTTAAAAAAACAATCCTGCCTCCGTCTGTCAGCGGCTGTCACGTAACCTGCCACTCTGGAGCCTCACCTGTGACCCGTGTCAATAGCAATCCCTAAGCAACTACTATTATAACAATTACTCCAGACCAGCTGGGGGTATCCTCCTGATGGAAATCATGTTGTGTGCAAATTGTTACTTTGCATATGTAATTTAGTACTAGAACTTGGCTTGTTTATGGTCCATACATGTAGACATTTCCTGCCAACAGCTCCATAAGCCTCTCTAGACAGGGGCATTTTTGTGTGGGTGCTATTTATATTTTACATCTCTGAGTGGAAGAAGTTATTCACAAACTTGAAAGATCAGCGATGAGTTAGATCCGGAAAACTTTTCATGACCTACCCTACTATGTGGGTGGCATCTGCTGCAGACCAAGCCTATGAATCAACTGGCATTCAGAGTATGAGGAAATATTTAAAACTAAAATCCTATATGTATTTAAAGGACACTGTGTCTGGTAAACTAACATGTTTGATCAAATTTTCACATTGCCCAGTTCTAAAAGCAGCATATAAATGATACTATAATGTATATGAGTCATTTCTAATCTTAACGCAAGTATAGTACTCTATATAGGCATCATGATTATGTGAAAATCTGTTTGCAACATTCTGCTTATTTATCACTGTTTCACTACAAGAGTAGAGTATAGAACTTTATCTGACCACTAACAACATTTATCATCTGTTTTTAGCTTGCCTGGGGGACACCACTTTGACACCCACCAATTACTAATAACAGGACTCAAGTACTCCATTCTTTCTTATATTTCCAATAGAATTGTATGAAATGGGAAATGGCATCATGTCTGCTTGACTGTGGCTCCATATTGTCACGTTCTGTTTGTGGGACCTGTAGTTCTATGAGTTTCCAGGAGCACACTGCTGCAGGTGTGGTTGATTTGGCTGGCCGATAGTGTGGAGTACTCCAGCCAGCCAATCACCATGTGTCTGTATATATAAGTAGCAGCCCATCTTGCTAGAGGGAGCTGGTGAGTTTTCCATTTCCCTCTCAGAACTCTGGTATTTGGAGGTATGCATGCATGAGGTTCTGGATGGGATTCCCCCATGTCTGTAGGTGTGCAGACACCTGGTGTGAATAGTGTCTTGCTCAGTGTATGTCTGAAGGTGTTCAGAAACCTGGTGTGAAAAGTATATTATTCAGTGTATGTCTGTAAGTGTGCAGACATCTGGTGTGAACAGTCTATTGTTCAGTGTATGTCTGTAAGTGTACAGAAATCGGGTGTGAACAGTGTCTTGTTCAGTGTCTTTCTGTAGGTTTGGAAACAACTGGTGTGAACAGTGTCTTGTTCAGTGTATGTCTGTAGGTCTGCAGACACCCGGTGTGAACAATATGTTGTATTGTGTTTGTATGTATTATTTGATGTTCTGTGTGATGATCCCTGTTTCTGTTGGCGAGCAAACTCCTGGTGAGTTTTATGTCCTATGTTGTATTCCCCGTCATCTGTTGTGTGTTATGTCCCTGTTTGGTGTTCCTGCCGATTACTATCTAGGGCAAGCCAAGTGTTTACTAGGTTCCTTTGTGGAGTAGTCCTTAATGGGATGATCGACACACTTGTAGGCAGGGGTACCTTTTTGTGGTTTAGTTGTCTTGTTCGAAAAGTGTCTCACAACACAACAAGGACCCTTGACATGGGTTTGTGAGCTTAGGTAGTTTGGCCAAAATACTAACTTATTTACATTCCCATCTGCTTGTTGTTTTAGCACATTTAGTAAGTATTTTCATGGCCTGATAGGTGTTGAGGTGACTGCCTGTTGGTGTTGTTCGTGTTGTTGTTGGTTGCACATTCAGTTCTACAATATATCTGGTGTGTACGGTGTCAGTTTGTGTGAGTATATCCTTCCCATTCCCCTTTCAGCTTATTGAAATTACTTCCGTGCAGGCAAGGTGAATTTAAATGTAACAGAATAACCAGCCAAACTTTGAAAACTTTTTGGAAAGATGAAAAACAAACAAAAAAAAATCATAGTTTGGCTGGTCATTTTGAAAGCAAAACCTTGAATTCTTATATAGTGTTTTAGATTAATAAAACTGTGATCCAATTTGCAGTAAAATCCATAATACAAAACTTCATGTTAAACTATGCAATAGTGTTAAGGGATAATGCTTCCCGGCACATGTCTTTGCCTCCTGCTACCTGTGTTTCTAGATGCCTTTTTTCATTACAGATATAAGTCTGCACCAATAAATGATCATGGCTTTATTAATATGTGGATTTACCATGAGTTTTAGCGTGTCCAGACTGCCATCTGTGCACCTTTACTAACATCTGATTGAGGTTTTCAATATTTTATATACATTGGAATACAGAATTTAAAAGGAAGGAAGGATCAGATTTTATCATTTAATATTTATTAAGTAATTGGACTTAGGTATGAAAATACGGCAAAGAAAAGATGGTAAAGTGACTCATAAAGAAACAGAAATCATTTTTAGTGCAGATTAGAAAATGACAATGTGCCCAATTAGGATGCTCTGGGACTCGCTTCACTGGGCGAATTTAAAATAGTCATCAGGAATGCAGGTTTGGTTCATCCATGTAGACAGATTTTTTTCAGTTCATGTATGTTATGTCCTATGGGGATGAAATGCTTTCATGCTGTCTGAAAAATGTGGCTGTCACATAGATCAGTGATCACCATGCAGACCTTAGCCTATTCACAACAGATATATATCAGACCAGACAAATAACACAAACACTATTCATTTATTGCAGGCAGGATGGAGCAACTTTCATTGAGATCAATCAGCAGCATTTTTCTAGTGACTAAGAATCACTTAATCTGCAGTAGTCATTGTGTGAGTAAACTGTATCCAGCTGGATGTGGTCTCTACTATAGGAAAAAAATAAGTTTTCCAGCAGATGGGCGGTATAAAAGGATTTCTTTATTTCAGCATTGAAATAAAGGATTTTCTAAAAATTCTAACATGAGTATTTTGAACATCTGCTCGTTTCAAGAAGAAACTCTTAGTCATGGCATAAGATCCTATAAGACCGCTTGAAACATGTAGGGGTTTCAAATACTCATGTTGGATTTTTTTAAATCCATGTTCTTACTGAAATGCTGAAATAAAGAAATCCTTTTATACCGCCCATCTGCTGGAAAGCCTCAATTTTTTTCAATGTTTGCTAGCAGTGGTTCTCTGCTTCCGTGCACTCGGTGAGGTAGAATAACAAGGCTGGGTGAGCTGGCAATTTCTCCAGTGTGTGGTCTCTAATGTGCTCAGTTTACAGAGGCAGAAAGTATAGTACAGGTGGTATGATGAAAAAAAAAAAAAAAAAAAATATATATATATATATCTACCTAAAATAATTAGAAATGGAGAATTTAAATATTTATTGGACATTGAAGAAAACCATCAAATATGCTGGATGTACTATTTAGGTCAGTTTACACAAGCATATTACGGGTATTTATATAGCCGTAATAAAGACAAATGCCCCAGCCTGATCATAGATCTACTGAGCAGAACTCAGGGCATCATAAAATCTTTGATGCGCTGAGTATGGTTCAGTAGACCTGCTATCAGATTGCAACATTTTCCCATAATTTGCTCATGTTAAACTGGACTTTAGGGCTCCTGCACACTAGTGTATGCATAGATATGCGTGCGAGAAGGTGACGCGATTGAGCTCAGAATGGAGCGCAATCATGTGTTTTTGTGCTTACCGTGCATTTTACTGTACATTTTTGCCCTGCCTGACCCGTTTACATCGGTACAGGAGACACCCATACCAGTTTTGAACCATCTCAGCAACCTCATTAGTCCCCGATGTTAGCTATTAGCACCGCAAGAAATTGCGTGTGTAACTATGCAATTTTGCGGACGGAGTGCGCATTTGCGCACCCCCATAGACTCCTATTGAGCCTCAGGTGAGCACAAAAACACAGCATGTCAAACATTTTTTCGCCCAACAGAAATGTGGGTGCAAAAATGCTCAATGTGAGGGAAACTATTGAAAACAATGGGTTTTACTGTCTAAAGTTTGCGCAAGCGATTTTGCATGTGCAAGAATGCCCTCAAAATTGCCTGTGTGCAGGAGCCCTAAATTGAATAATGACAATTTTTGAGGAACTTAAAGTCTGACTTTCAACCATGTTACTAGTTACAGAAAAAAGTAATAGCATTTGAATAATTAAAGATGGGGATGGAGGCTCCAGGGAATAGAAATGGGCAGTATTTTATTATTTTACTTAATCAAAAGCGTAGTGTGTATGATGATTGTGGAGATCATGGGCATATTCTATTGCTAAACTATAGGGTCTGAAAAGAAGGCATTTAAGAATTAAAGGGTCACTCTGGCATTTTTCCATCCCTGCACCCCTCACCTGATTGCCTGTCACACTCTGAAGGTCTCCTGAAGGTCACTTTCATGCATTGCAGCCTCCTGCCTGATGCTTATGGGGCACCAGCTTGATGTTGAGATTTTTGCTTTCACTTTCACAGCAATCCGCACAGCATTACATGAGCAGCTACAAACTGTACCATCCCTTCTGCAGGTAAAACACTGCCATTACATTCAGTATTTACCTAAATAAGATATAGACCATAAGTATACATTAAGGAGGATGAGCTGTGATCTCCTCTAATATCACTGTGTGACAAGAGCTGTGTGATCATCATCACTATCTGTGATAGAAGTGTCTGTGTCTCCCTCCTGGCAATTCCAGGGGTAAGGTGCACATAATGCCATGACACAGACTGAGAAACTGACTAGCTTGAGAATTCATAAAGCCAAGTAAATCTGAACTGGTCAGAATTAAGATCACATGACCATCTGAGAAGAAGGAAGCTGGGAGTTTCAGATAAAAAGGAATAACTAACCAGAGTAATAATAGCTGATTTATATATACTGGGGGGAGGGGGGGGGGTAGTTACATAGTGAATAAAAAAAATGTCACAAGAGTGGCCCTTTAATAGTGTAGTCTAATTGATGAGTGTAAGCTCTTGGCCAGATAGTGTGCTGTATCTCTACAGTCTCCTGAGATATAAATCTCAAACTCTTTATCCTCTTCCGTACTAACCCTTGCCTTCTTTAACATCCACCATCAACATTTTCTATATACAATACCTCCTGAGAAACGTTCTTAGGAGAACCATAGATGAGCGCCATGTCAATGTCAACGTCATTGCCATATCCATCTTTAGTATTTATTATGGCACCTGGAGACAAGAAAGGCATCACGCAGGTTTGACCATGTTACCCAACGGACAAAGAGGCTCATACTGTACCACGGTTGCATCCATAGATGTATTTCATAAAATGGCATTCAAGTAAAAAAATGCAAAATTCAGAAATGCTGGTGTGGCAGAACCCCAAGCAGCTTAGTCCATGCACTTAATGAGTGGAAGAATTACTGTGATGGTCAAAAATGGAATTTCATGATCATTTATAGACATGGAAGAAATAGTCTGCATAGATCTCAGCTGATCTAATGACGTGACATGGTCAGTAAGTGAAAAGGCCAACTATGAGGGTTTGGCCCTTTAATATAGTTCTTTCCGAATATTTTTAATAGCAGGCATTTGTGAAACTATTGAAGGGCATTTAACTAAATACCGAATGAGGGTTTGGTTTGTGAAAAGAATCTTATCACGGAGGCTGGGCAGACGAATTCTGCTTTCTCTACACAATACATTCCACTCACAAATTTTAAGTCCTTTAAAATGTCTTGAACTTACGCCAAGAGAAGGCTGGGAGTTCTAGCATTACATTTGCTACCATGGCAGTACTGAAATGTTTTCTCCAAATAAATGCACTACAGTTAATGAATAATTGATAGTATAATAAAACGAAAACCAATGTAGTGTAAAATGGGATTCAGTTCTGGTAAACAACCACACTTCATTGTAGTAACCTCTTCTGATATGAGCTCTACCTGTGTAACATGCTGTATATACAGTATTGTCTTGTATATACGGGAGGTATTTAGATTACTTGTCTGCTACTTCTGCTAATACTTATAAATTGCATTTAGTGGTTTGGTGAATTTGCTTTGTGGAGGAAGTAAAAAGCACTGGATCAGTTGTTAAGTGCATTTACTAATTAACAATAATGTTGGCCTGCATCCTATGCTCTGGACTTTGTGTTCTGGGACAAACTATTTTGGATCCCAAAGTGGAACATTAAAATTCATTTGGCCCAAGAGTCATATGCCTTAAGTGAAGAAGTAAAAAAAGTTTATAGACTGTATGAAGATTAAAATCAGCATACAATATAGACTCTATGATAATCCATAAAGTATTCAACAGTACTAGAATTAATGTAGAGAAAGATATACAACCAACCAGTAAACTACCTTTTGAGATCACTACCAACGTTTAATCATATACACTAGTAGCATACTGTACATAGGGGACATGTGGGGCCACTAGAAAAACATAACAGGCCTCTAATTTATCATTTCCGCTTCTTTTCAAAGTGAAGCTATCGGTCCCTAATATTCAGGTGTGGACCAACAAAACTTGCCAACTGTTGCCAGAACTTGCCAACTTAAAATCCAGAAGAGAGCTGTGGCTGATGTTTGAAGTTACTTTTGTTATGTATCTATGAGTCGTATTGCTACATGATCTATGCTCTGGTTACAATGTTGTAGTCTGACTTATGAAATGATACATTATTCTGCTTTGTCTTTTGTCTTTTTAGGAAACAAATAAAAATATGTTTCTTACAGCCCAGAAATAAACTTTCTGGGTAAGTTTATTTCTCAGAATTTTTTAACTCTTTCCAATCCAATTTGTATCCTGGTTTTCCTAGGGGGCTTACTCTTTTTCTGCCATTATACAACAGCGCTATCTGCTGGCTAAAGCCAGTACTGCATGAGGTCACACATTGGATAGGCTTTGACAGCAAAGAGACTGGCAATATACAGTAAGAGAACCCCGACGGGCGTCTTCCAACATTGGAGCTGTATAGCCTTAAATCATAATGTCTTCAGACGTCAGACAGTGGATTGAAAAGGTTTAAAACACTTTTTCTCCATGAAAAGAGTAATATGATGTTCACGGACATGTGGCGGTTCAAATGTATATAATTCACATTGATGAACCTTTTAAATAAATGAAGACAAAGGCCCGCATCTACTAAGACTGTATTTCTTTTGTAAGTAAATGAGGTAGTTGTAGTGAATCATTCCAAATTTATTAAAAGAAACACACCTTATAAGGAATTTGGCACATTTTCACCAGTTAAGCTGGCAGAAAGTAAAATTTATGTAGATTTGTGCCAGAAATTTGTCATGTTACTGTTTTTCACTTTCACCTTTGGTGCTTTCTCCTTGGAGAACATGTCCAGTTTTCTAATCATTTTTGACATTCGGAAAGTGATGGCAGAAGTTGCCAATTTTAATGTAAAGTTGTTGCATGATCCATTTTCAACTTTTTTCTTACCCAGTTTATGCCCAAAACTTCCATTAACTGCTTAGTATATGTGGGTTAATATTTGGTTAGCACTAGAGATGAGCGAGTATACTCGCTAACGGCAATCGCTCGAGCGAGAATTGCCCTTAGCGAGTACCTGCCGCTCGAGACGAAAGGTTCGGGTGCCGGCGCGGGGGAGCGGTGAGTAGCGGCAGTCAGCAGGGGGGAGCGGGGGGGGGAGAGGGAGAGAGAGATCTCCCCTCCGTTCCTCCCCGCTCTCCCCCGCAGCTCCCTGCCTGCCGCCGGCACCCGAACCTTCTGTCTCGAGCGGGCAGGTACTCGCTAAGGACAATGCTCCCTCATCACTAGTTAGCACCCTTGATGTGTAACAGTGTGAATAGTAAATCTATGTGAATAAAAACCCTGCAGTGAGATTTTTGCTTTTGGCATTGTACCTGGAGTTAACAAAGGTCTCATTTAGGATGCTTTCCTACGTGCGCTCGGGTGTTCCATTTCCTGCTCCATTCAGGGAGCAGGAACGGGGAATCCCCTGGCCGAGTGACTCCGTCTTATAATGAAACCGAACAGCGCCAAACGGACCCCATTGACTATTATGGGGTCTATGCGGTTTGCACTCAGCTGCCCATCATTTTACCAAAAGCAAAAGCGCATTTTGTGATGGAATCTGCAAACGGGGGGTTTCAGCGCAGATGTGAAACCACCATGAATAGGTTGTGTCAAGATAACTCCTGTATATATGATTTATTTGGGTACATGCACATCTTGGGTATGGTTCCCAGTGTACAACTAACTCTTGTTCTGGTGGACTTGAGCTGTCTTTCTATCACAAGGGTAGCCATTCAACTTAAGTACCACCATGTAATAACACATTTCCCCTGTAGAGAAATGCCTGGCTAGTCACAGTTTCCACTGGCAAGTTCAACTACTTGATGCAGCAAGGATGTTTCTGGGCCCTCTCAGGCACCAGGGCCCAAGTATGACTGCTACCTCTGCACTCCCTATAGTTACAGCCCTGACTATGGTAGATGTGCTCAACCACAAACAGCGGCCATATTGTTATCACACGCCATCTTTCACAGGCATTACTTTTGAGGTCACAATATCTTCATATTGTAGGACTGTGCCTATATACAGTATCTGTTGAGTGCTAATACAATAACTATAACTGCTTATGATGCAGTCTGACGCTAGACATAATGGTGCTGTATACAGCTACTAATGACCCCAAGAAATGAATATATTTACCAGACACGTTTAGATGGATTGCTGCTCATGGCAAGGTAACCTGATGAGTGGTGAATGATAAATCACACAGCACATTGAGCCAGGAGTGGACATACAGTACCATAAGTGAAACTTGAACAGCTGCACATGGGTCTTGAAGGCAAAGGAGCAGCAAAGAATAATAGTGCCTCCTTCTGTCTATTAGATGATATGTAGGGGGCTACACAACTTTGTGTCTATAGACAGATTACAATTAAAGGTGAATTGGTAAAGGTTTTTTTGATGATGCGTGAAAGAGGTGGCCCACGGCTAGCATCTTGCTGTCATCATATTAGCATATGGAAATGAAGGAGTCCATGTGTTCATGCATAGGGACTCTGTTGCAGGTGACTGCACCTAGGTAAGCTACTGAGATATCACATGTCCAAGTCTGGTAGGCAGCTAATATTACTAGGTAAGCTATTGTGACATGATGACACAGGTGCTTACATCAAGTAAGTTACAGTGACATCACAACTGTGTTTCCACCAGGTAAGCTGCTCTGACATCATACATGGGTTTTAGCCAGGTAAGCTCCTATGACATTAGCAGTGGGTTTCCATCAGATAAGCTGCTGTGACATGACAGATGTCTTTCTTACCAGGTAGCCTGATATAACAACTGTTTTAGTCAAGCAAAATACTATGATATCATAGGAGTGTTTCAATCAGACAAGCAGCTGTTACATCACAACTCTCTAGGTGACAGGTAAACGTTTGTGATGTTACAAGCAAGTTTCAGTAACATCACAACTAGCTTCAGTCAGGTCAGCTCAGGGGTGGATATACCATATACACCTTCACATTAGGAGATAGGGACTTTTCACACAGGATAGGAACAGGCCGCACAATGCACAACAAGTACTCATTTGCTGCTGCTTGCACCCTATTTCACTCTGCAAGTTTAGATTTTTTTAGGAGGTCATCCCCATTTTTTTTGCTGCCGTGCTGTATGCAATCCACTTTCATGCACTGCGCATGTAGCAAGCCTAATGTTCTGCCCATAGTCCTGCACTTGCCCTTATTTCCCATGCAATCTGTGGTCCAATCAGCAGGGGGGAGTATCTGCATGCCCACCCCTGAGCTCTCATAGGACAATTCAGGTATTCTGGCCAAATGGTGAGTAAACAAAGTGTAATGTGTATACATGCGCACACCCTAGGAGAGGCAGAGATTGTGGTGAACATTATCACAGTGTCTGCAGATTTGTAAGCCTGCAGCCTCTGATTACATAGGAGTACTCCTGTGAAGAAAGCTCCTCACCCCATTGGAAAGGAAATGTCTTTGTTTCCTTGTTACTACAAAAGCTCCGTACCCAATGATTTAAAGTGGATTGCATAGTGGCAAACATAATTTACAGTGGTAAAGCAACACATTTTTCATGTAAGCATATTAAGGAAATAATGACACTATCATCTGAAACATCAGCATGTCATGTTTGTGCTCCTGGGACATGTAGTTCTATGTGCTCCAGGAGCACAATGCTGCAGCTGTGGTTAATTTGGCTGGCTGATGGTGTGGAGTTCTCCAGCCAGCCAATCACCATTAGTCTGTATAAATAAACACCAACCCCTCTTGCTAGAGGGTGCTGGTCATAATCGTGTTTGGAGGTCATGCATGCTGTAAGGCTAGTTTGAGTCATTCTCCCACCCACTCCCTGAAAATGGTTTGGACATCTATCCCCTTGTTTGCATCTTCTGCAGGCCTTTACTCCCTTACCCATCTGTCAGGTGTGGTTCCAGACATTGGATGTCCTTTATGCTGTCAGATATTGGATGTCTGACACTTTATCCCTTTTCCATCAGATGGATGGTGTCTGATGCTCTGCCCCTTACATGTGTGTTATGTCCTCGTCTGGTGTTTCTGCCTATTCCTATCTACTTTGAGACAGGAGGTCCCTAGTTTCCAGCATGGGGACGTCCTTATTGGGATGATCATCCCATTTGTAGGCAGAGTTCCCTTTCCTGGATTTAGTTATCTTGTGGGTGCAGGGACTTACAACACAACAAGGACCCTTGACGTGGGCTTGTGAGCTTATGTGCCTTGGCCAAAAAACTAACGAATACCTCATACTTATTTGTATTCCATATATCCTTGTTGCATTAGTACATTGGTAAGTATTTGGTATGGTGTAGGGTACGATGTCCCTGTTTTCCCTTTGTTGCCTGCACTTTTGGTTTATATTTAGTGTGAACGGTGTCCATTCTTGTGTGTATATCCCTAATCCTTTGGTTTACGCTAAACATGTATTACTTCTGTGCAGGCAAGGAGAATAAGACCTGCATGTGAAAGTTACAGAGTGCCTCTTTAAAACAAAACATTCAGGTTGCAACCCACAAACTTCAAACAGTATTAAAGCATTTCAGTCAGCAGTTGTGCTCCAAAAATCTGACTTTAACATAAAAACAGACTTCTTTCTGCTAAAAAATAGACATCCAAAGTCTTTTTTAACCATTTTCCTAGTACCATGTGACTATATACCTCACAGTGGAACACTACACGCAGGCTGCAAAATCCAAATGGAGTAAAGTTTTTGTTAAAAGTCAATTGTAAATATGTTTTTTTATCGCATTATATGGCTAGTGCAAGAAACATGTCCTTACCCTAAAGGCTAAAATCTACTCGGTTCTTTAAGGGATATATGCAAAACTATATATCTTGGTTGAAGAGGCTTTATCTTTTTCTTTATCTTTTTGTCCTTATATTTCTGGATAAGCATTTTTGGATTTTCTATCATTTTCATGTCCTTTAGTAATATACATAATATAAAAAACTTAATTAAAATATAGTAGTTATAAATTAAACTAGAATAGTAGTAGTCAAGTTTACACAGTAGTATTCCATCACACAAATGTATACAGACACAAATTCCTTGTGCACACAGCCTGGAGTCAGGGGCAGAGCTATGAATGATCGCAACCCGTTGCCATAGGCATAGGACTACAATATTTCCTTTGTATGTGCTGCACAAGTGCCCATCAATCACAATGAAAGTGACAACAGGCAGCAACATTTCGATCTCCACAGGCAGCCACAGGTGGTCAGATGGTGAGGAGTTTTCTTCAGTATAAACTTTGTTTGGCATTATCTAATATGCACACACATAACAGAATACAGTAAATGCATTTGGTTGCAAATTTTGAGTTTTTACAATATTATTTTAATACAGTAGTTTTTTTCTTACATTTCCTCTTAGAAAACCATGCCCTGTCCATTTGATTTTATTACTACTTTTTAAGGAAGTTAGTAACTTAAAGATGCTTTCACGCGGGTGAAATTATTCTGCAAGAACATTGCAGTATTTGCGTTCTTGCGGAATATTCAGTACCAAAATCCGCACTGCTAACATGTGGGTTTTCATGCTGAGTGAAAATCGCTTAATTCTGACGGCCAGACAGCATCAGAAATCTCACTGAGATGTACGGATTTTAATGCGGAATTCCAAAACTCCGAATTCCATAACATTGTTGTAGAATAACTCCGCCTATGTGGAAGCACCTGTTACGTTCATGTGGGCAAGTGAGCACCGGGCCCACATGAACGGGACTAAGGATTGATAGGGAACATCAGGTGAGCTACCACAGATGAACACCTCTCCCTATTTTCTACTAGAATAAGTGACAGACCTACTTGAGTGGGAACATCGCCCCAATAAAGAGCAGCCCAGTCGTCTTCGGATCTGGGCCCTAGCTGCTCCTAAGAACCCACACACCCTGAATAACACACATACACATGTCACCACCTACAGGGACAACTGGACAGAATAAGAAGACACACAGAGCCAGAATCACACTATACAGCAGCCATTACTTAAACACTAGTAGCAGATGTAAATGCTATAAATGCCAGGTATTAGTTGACATTTTGATCAAAATATGGAAGCTAGCAGGTCACGGCTCCTGGCTATACCGCTAGTCCCTACACTAACCAGGAGTCCAGCGACATAACCAAACAAACACAAAACACAAACCTTTCTTGCAGCCACCACGCATAGAAACTGCTCACACCACACAGAGAGAGGGAATGAGAACAGAGAAAGCTGAACACACCCACACTTGGGAAAACAGCTTATATGTGTACTGACCGACAGTGATTGGCTGACTGGAGACACACACATACCTAGCCAGCACAATCCCCAACACCTGAGCAGGAGAACTCCGGAGCACCTGTAGAATCACAGGTCTCAGGAGACAGACATGACAGCACTCTTATGGCTCCTTTACATGAGCACATGCTTATTTGCGCACGCATGAGTGCAATGTTTTTTCAGAATGAGCTATGCTTTTTTGGTCACACATCAGCGTATTTCATTGCACTTTAGAGCCCGCAAGGCCTGGCAAACAAAGACGCACCAATTGAAATGGCAAATTAGTCTTAATGACTTCCAGATGGGTTCTTTTTCCAGCAGAATTACACAGTGTTTCACACATATTGCATGTGCATCTGCGCAACCCCCATTGACATCTGTGGGGACCTTTCATGCACAAGTACACAGAAAAAAGAACATATTGTTTTTTTTAGTGACCAAAATGTGCGCACAAAATAAGTAAATGTGAAAAAAACGCATCAAAATCAATGGGTTCTATTCTTTGCACTTTGCAAATACGCCCATGTGAAGGTGGCCTTAGAGTTCTTTCACACGCTCTTTTCTTCCTGCCTTTTAAAATGCACGTAAGGACTCATTCATATCAGCAATCTGGGGTTCCATTTGACTGCTACGCTAGGGGAGCAGAAAAATAGCACCCTGTGGTCAAATGGATCCATCTTAGGATGGAACTGAACAATGACGAATGGATCCCATTGAATATAATGACGTCTGTTCAGCTTGTGCCTGTGTTTCTGGCTCATTCATAGGAAGAAATAACACAGCATGCTGTGCTACTTTGTCCTGTTTTCAAGCATAATTTAATAAGTGAGGTTTTGATTGAACCGTCGATGCTGATGTGAACAAGCTGTAAAAACAATGAAAAAAAAATAGCGTTTTCATCTTTCTTATTTGCATAAATTTCCCAGAGAGACGTTGCCTTATAAAGTCTCCTGACTCATCTTTTAGGTGTCCCCACACCCTGGGTGCTCTCCTTGGGGAGAGACTATACCATCCCCTGACCCAATCACCCCCTAGGTGCCTCCACACACTTTTTGGGTACTCTCCTTAAAGAGACACAAAGCCATTTCTGACAAGCATTTTTGAAAAATACATATTTAAAAAGGTGCTTTTGTTTTTGTCTTTTTAAAATTTCGTAGGCAATTTTTCAAGCTTTTTTGAATTCCTACAGAGAATTCAAATTCCACACTAAAGGCCAATTTACATGCAATGATTATCGCTCAAAATTCATCCAAACAGACGAAAATGAGCAATAATCGTTACATGTAAACGCGGGAATCGTGCAATTTTAATTTGAATGATGGATTTTGGTTCACTTAAAATCCATCGTTCAGCCACTGAAAGACTGAGCAAATACATTCCATTTGAATGTATTTTGCTCATCTTACAATAGACTGCAGGATGTTCTCCCCGCAGCATGTTTATATTAACCAGGGAAGCCTTGGAATGTGTGGGCAGCTGTTTACACAGATGGGAGTGTGTTTAAACACACACTGGGCTCAGCAAACAACTCATAGAGGTCCTTTTACATGCAAATGAAGATGATAAAGTGTTAATGGCCATTAATACTTTATTCAAATAGATCGCTAAATCTTTCCATCTTTCAGTTGTTTTAAAGATTATCTTTGTGTGCAAAGGGGGCTTTAGACTATTAATCGCAAAACAGAAAAAAAAACTTTACAATATATCATTGTATACATTAAACTAGTAGCTGCAAACAAAAAAACTTGCAAAAAAGGATGTGAAAAACTCCTCCAAAATCCCTTTGAAACACTATGTGAAAGGAGCCTTAGACATCAGGGAAACAGCAGAGCCTTGTGCGCATGGCCTGTTATAGAAGTACACATAGTACCTGAGGCTCTCTCCATATCATAGAGTCACAGAGTAGCTCCACTGTACTTCCATACAGCTTCTAGTGTAGAATACGTCTATTATTCAGCATCTAGAACAGCATGCCACAATTTTGACTCTTTTTTAGTTCCCATTTATTTCTATAGCTGCTGTATTGCTGTTTTGTAACGCAGCCAATACAGTTGTATGATCCATTATAGTAACATGAGCTAAAAGAAGCATAAAATAGAAAATTATGCAGTAGATAACAAAATCTCCTGGTACCTGTGTTCTCCATGTGATGTCACATGATATTACTCTGTGACTCTGCTTTAATCTGCACAGATACTGTACTATAACCCATTCGGTCAGGCTTATGCCTAGACACTGGAACTTATGATACTTGTGGAGGAGGAGAAAGGAAGGGTGTGGAGCAACCCCCCAAGCTGTCAGAGGCTTGAGTCAAAGGTGTATGACCAGAATTTAGTCTTGAGGAGGGTTACAGAAAGTAGGCAGTGGAGGTGCTGCCAGCCAGGTAGACCCATCACTGGTGGGTAAATTAGATGTGCAGAAAAAAAAATGGTATCTTGGCACAACTTCCAATGAAAGTCGTGGGACAATAGGATAAAATATCCAACTTCTCTTTTATTTAGTGATTTAAAAGCCAGCAAAAGATATGCATTTCGGGGTGAACCCCTTCATCAGAAAACAGCACACATGGGACTGCAGAGCTATGCACCCAAAAGTGCTGGTGACAACAACGAGCGGAGAGGCCCAGAACTGTGACACCAGTGGGCGCACTTCTGCTTCTCCTGGTGTCACAGCCATGTTCCTCTCCGCTACCTGTGTCATCAGCAATTGTAGGTCCATACCTCTGCAGTCCGAAGAGTGATATTTTTTTCAGCTTGACTGATGGAGGGGTTCACCACAAAATATGCATCGTTTGCTGGATTTTAACTCATTATATAAAAGAGAAGTTGGATATTTCTTCCTATTGTCCCATTACTTCCAGTGGAGATACCAGATTTTTTCCACTTATGATACTTGTGGCATTACACATAATGAGACTGTAGGTCTCCGTTGTTTACATTGGAATCGGGGTTATTTTAGTATCGGGAATCAGCTGTTGCTGGAAAGTTATCAATAAGTTAAACAATCATTTTTGTTTTTAGCATTAATGTTAATTATCATATATGTTTGTTTTTGTATTTTTTTGCATTTTGATTACATACAGTTTGATTACTATAGGTGCCCTATCATTATTAGTGTATTTTAACACCATCTCCATAGCTTGTGTCATATTCGCATTCTAACGCTTGGAGGAAATGCTTGTAAACACAGGAAGAACATAGAAACTCCATGCAGATGTTGCATACCATTTCAGTTCATTCAAGTACCACAGGAAATATAGTGAATTCATTCACTTGGGCTTCCTAAATTTATTAGATTACACTCTTATATTCATTAAATAGCTTGTACTTGTATCTAATTAGTAAATGTGAAGCCATCTGCCGGTTCTTTATTAAGTCGGAGGTAAGGTTAATCATTTGTAAACTGGGGATATCAGATTAATCATTTATAGTGCTATACCATATACGAGAATACCTGAATTTTATTTTGGGTCAACTACAACTGAAAACTATCCTATTAGCAAGATATTTTTAAAAAGTTGCATGATATTTCATACAGATCCAGCAGCTGGTCTTTAACTAGTGTTTGTGTTGTACGTCTAGACAATTATATATTTTTTTTCAATTAATTCAAATGTTGCAGCTACTTTGTCTGACCCCATTAAAAAAGGAAATTGCCTGAAATTCCTGTAAATATTTATATGCTATTTGGGTGTTCACTAGAGATGAGCGAGCCCCCAAATACTTGGGTCCACGTTATTCGAGTCGAGCTTTTCATAAAATTCGAGAGCTCTATTTGAGCAATGAACCCCATTGACTACAATAGGAGACTCGAGCATTTTTGTATGTGGGACACCGGGTGCCGAGCTTCTTTTTTTCTAGGTTCGTCTCTCTCTCTCTTTCTCCCCTGCCTGCCAGACAAAAAAATTGCCATTGACACGCGCTGCGTCATGGCGGGGAGGGCCCAAAACAGACACGTCACAGCAGGGAGGAGCCAAAAACTAGGGCAGGGTCGAACACGGCTTGACGCTCCATTGAGTACGCTAAAACTCAAACGAGCATCAAGCTCGGCAGAGTATGTTCTCTCAACTCTAGTGTTCACATGTTCTAAAGAGTTGGTATATCACTGGGATATGCCATCACTCTATAATTGAGATGAGTCTGATCTCTGCCCCCACCCCTCCACCACCACCATTCATCAGAATGAAGGCAATGTTTCCTACCAGGGTTTACTGGAAGCCAGCGGTTTGTCAAAACTGGTCAACGGTTCCTCAGAACACAGCACCAGCAATATGCGCCAGTTTTACTGATGAGGTAAGTAACAGATTTCATCCTTTTCAAAGATTCTCGGCAACATAACATTTTTGCCAGAATATAACACCAATACAACTATCAATATGGCTCAGCAAAAATAACCCAAGTAGCATAGACCTAAAAATTGGTATTAACAACATCATTGCTACACAAAAAATAATTCTGTACTGTACCGATTCATGAAACTGTAAAATTAGGAAAGGCAACATATGATACTCGTAAAAAAATGGAAGCCAGCTGGGGTATAACATTTTAGAATACGGTGGCAATGATTGTCATAACTGTGTAATTAGCAATGATTGTATAAATCCATATTATCATCCATTACATAGGGGATTAGCTGTTATGTAAAGGTGAAAATATAAATGTCTAAAAATCATAACACAACCACTCCAAATGATTAAAGAACATTGCATAAAATAAATAGCATAAAAGTGGGTAAAGTACTGACGAAGATGGCATCTGCAAACTATCTCCTTTGTCCAAAAAATATTGTCTTCCTTTCCATATACGTCTATGCACTGCATGTAACCTGATCCCTCAGTGAGTTAGCTCCTTTTTCAAGACAAATTTTGCAGTAAATTCAGAGTGAATGATAAATGCAGAAGTGGCGAGAAGAAGTGGCTGATATGTGGAGAAAGAAGCATTTTTCTGTCAAAATGTTGAACATACAGTGTCTATTTAAAGATAGATACTGAGAAGCAGATGGGGAGTTTGGATTGTCAATTTGGATGTTAAGTCACCTAATTATTATATTTCATTATAATGAAAGTCTGTGTTTCACAAAATAGAAAATAAGTAATCTGGAAAGCAAAGTGATCAATAAACTGCTAGGGTAGGTCTGGGGATGGTAGACAGCTGCTATTCAGAAGGATAGTGAGCAAACGTGTGTGAGGGTGTGGAACTGAAATTAGGGGAACATGAGTGAAGGGTGATGGAGGAATGACCTGGATTTCAAAGCTAGGAAAGACTACTGGCTAGGTATGACTACTTCTCTACCCTGCCTGTTCTTAGGTCTGGGCTATGTGGAAAGTGCAAACCAATATAAATTAGAGCAGCTGGGGAACTAGTATAACAAAAGGTGAACAGAAAGTTTATTAAATTTTGACAAATTATATGTTAAACTTTTAGAGGATATGCATTGCACAACAAAACTATTTTACTCATAGGCTACATAGCATAGGACTGAACTAGCAGTTTATGGGCGACATATATCACTTGAAGATATATACCTGTGACTGAACTACAGTATGCTACCAGCTACACATGGGCTAGATACTATCTAATTCTTTAAGCCATGCTTAGAGACTTAAAACATCTCAGACATCCCTCTACTAAAAAAAATGTATTAAATAATTTCCAATAGTACCTGCTATGAGTTCCAGTACACACAGTCAGGGCTGCTTTAACCATAGGACAAACGGTGCACCTATATCGGGCCCTCTTGAAGCAAATCCACTTTCAACTGTATCCGTGTCCTCAGGACATGGATATAATTGAACACTATGTCTGTCGGACCAGCAAAAACATATTTTTCAGTCATTCAGCACTTTGTCAGCCCAATACAAAGCGCATAACTCGCCAAGCTGCTGCTATAACCAAAGAGAAAGTACCTTCCTGCGGTGCAGTGGAAGTAAATGGGACCGACACTTTCTGCTTCGCTCTGTTCCTGACGACAGTTAATTCATGTAGAGAGGACTTAGTATTAGGCAGGTATGGAAAAAGTAAGAATAGTTTCAAAAATAGAAGTGCTAATAGTTTATTTTTGTCAAATAATAACATGTAGAGTGAATGAATAAAAGAGAAATCTACTGTAAATCAAATCAATATTTGGTGAAACCACTCTTGTGCCTTCAAAACAACATCATGTCATCTAGGTACACTTGCACAAAGTCAGGGATTTTGTAGGATTATCGTCAGGTGTATGATTAAGCAATTATACCAAACAGGTAATAATGATCATCATTTCCATATATAGGTTGTAATACAGTCATTAACAGCTATGTAGGACGCTTAAAACTGGAAGAGGAATAACCAAACTCTGCTACAAAGGTGAGGTTGTGGAAGACAGTCACAAGTGACAGATTCCTGTCACAAGTCATACATCATGGCAAGACTGAGCACAGAAATAAGACACAAGGTAATTATACTGCATCAGCAAGGTCTCTCCCAGGCAAACATTTCAAGACAGGATGGGGTTAAAAATGTGCTGTTCAAGTTCTTTTGAAGAGGCACAAAGAAACAGCCAATGTGGAGGACTTAAAATGCAGTGGTCGGCCAAGGAAACTTATTGCAGCAAATGAAAGACCTATCATGCTTACTTCCATTCAAAATCAGAAGATGTTCAGCAGTGCCATCAGCTCCTAACTATCAGAAACCAGTGTGACCCGGTACACCATCTACTATTCAAAGAAGTCTGACTAGATGTGGTCTTCATGGAAAAAATTGTGTCCAAAAAGCTTTAGTTTCAGTGTAGAGTCACATTTTCATGTTGCACGCAATCTTTAGCAGGTGACAGCATAAAATCAGGAGAGCAGGTGAGTATAAAAAACACCTCACCCATCTCCCCGTCACCCCCCCCCCCCCAACAGCACAGTAACTTAGTTTATGGTGTCGTTGGGAGGTGACAGGTTCCCATTAATGTGTCGAAAAAATTGTCTCTAAATGTAGTTGTTATGTTTTTGTTTGACTGTCTAGATATTGTAAGACAATAGTCTTATGATAGTTGGATGTTTAATTATACATCATAAGATATACAAGGGTGGGGGCCCACTCCTGAAACTTTACACTGAGCCTACCAATGTGTTAAAACGATCCTGCATGCGGTACATACTTGAGCCTCTTCATGAGTACCTGGACTGCACTACCTTCTGTGATTTGGTTAAATTGGTATTATCCATCTGGACTTCATTAGGCTAAAAAGCCTTTTAAATCAGGGCCCATTTTTATCCCGTGTCCATATGAACATACCTGCATGTACAAAAAAATTACAGCAATATGTGTAAACATGGGCAAAAGTGCCTCATACATAGCGCAAATGGGTTGCGCTGAAGTGTGTGCAATTGCTTGTGGGAACCATCCCTGAATATGCCTGATACATGCGCAATGGAGCAGCTTCAGATGAGCATGTGCTCAAATACACACGTTTCAGCACAACATATTTGCGCAGTGAATGATTTGTGCGTATATGGGTGGAGTGTTCTGTACTTTTTTGCGCACGCAGAGCCTGTTCATTGGAGCGCACAACACATCCCTGCCCTGATTTAAATGGCTACTTAGTTTAATGAGGTCCAGATGTGTTCTTGTTTTCCATGGAATTGTGCAGCATATTACGCATCCCGTTGCCTATTGCGCATTCATTTGCGCACCTCTTATAGACTTCTATGGGAACCATTGGTGCCTACATATGCAGGAAAATAGAGCAGGTTCTGTTTTTTTGCATGCACAAAAAAAAGCAAATAAGAAGGTGCCTACTGAAATCAATGGCCTCTATTCTCTGGGTATTGTGCATGCAATATTTGCGCATGCAAATACGTCTGTCTGAAGCCGCCCTTCATTGTGTATTTATGTAAAAAAGCAGGAGAAATTCCTCGGCTATGTTTGTTGGGGTTTTTTCACACGTGTAATACCGTGCACAAAAAAACACAACAAGGATCAAGATACGCAGTAAATACGAGCAGCTTTGGTCCGTGAACACAGCACGTATTTCACCGACCGTAACTGCTCACGCCTGTGTGAGCCCAAACTATTCTAAATGAAATCAATTCATAGGTCTACAGAGATGCGGCATGTGCCCAACACAAATATTTCCTTTAAACTTTTGACAGACAACAGCTGCTGATCCGCGGAGCAGCTGCGACAGGAAAAAGTACTCGTGGCAATGAAAATCCTAGAAGGTTATTTATCAAAGTCAAAACAGCAGCAGATTTCAGATGAGGATTTGTACAGATCGTTGTGGGCGGAGTTAAAGAATAACAGAACTTTACTTGGGTGTTATGAAGAATTGATGAAGAGATGGGCATACAAGGGCAAAAGTTTATAAAGTAGGCGATAAGACATCTAAGGCACTTTTATAAAGATGGGCGATATACTGTAAGTTTAGTACATGCGTGCTTTGAGCCATTGGAAAGGCATTCAGTACAGCATTATTGCGCTCCAATAGTTTAGCATACAGCACCCCTTACTATATCTCTGACTAGTAATTGGGATCTCAGACACTTATTTGCTCAGTCCCTTCCAAGCACTCTAACTGCTTTTAAAGGGGTTGCACAACAATTACAAGTTATCTGCTATCCACAGGATGGGGGATAACTTGCTGACAAAGTAGGGGCTCACCACTAAGACCTCCACTGATCCCATATCTCCCCTCCTCCTCACTGTGCGCTTACTGCAGCCCCGCAGAGAGGAGGAAACCAGATGAAGCGATGGTCACGCAAGCATGCTGCCGCTCCAATAATTTGAGATAGCTAAGCGGCAAGTGCTTGGTAATTTCCGTCAGCCCCATTGACATGAATGGAGCGTGGACCACGCACACTCACCAAGCACACGATTCAGTGTGAGGTCACTGTGGGTGAGAGTGGCATCCCTACATTGGCATCCCTACATCCAAGCCTGCAAGGAGCAAAGGTCCCTTTGTCCTATATGAGGAGACCAGTACTATAAATGACACATCATATTTAGGGGTCCCATTGCAGATTCTGCATAGAGTCCAGGGTTTTCAAGTTATCTTTCTGGATTTCCAGATTCCCACAACCATATTTGCCCATTAAAATTTTGTGAGCACAATAAGCACAGACTAGGAGTCATTGATTTCAATGGGTTTATTCCTACACATGTACTTTACATGCGCCATTCCATGGTGTCAAAAAATATACGCAGACGGGGCGTATAAGACGACCCCCCAACTGTCACCTTATACGTCGGTAATACAGTGGAGCAAAGAATAAAAATCATTACTTACTTCTTCAGACGATCTGCGGCGCTCCTGCAGGCTCTTGCTCCCTCCTGGTCCACGGCAGAGTATTGCTTTCTGGACGCAGGGCTTGAAATCCCCGCCTCCAGAAACACAGCCAATCACAGCCATTCAATGACATCATTGTCATTGGCTGTGATTGGCTGAAGGCACGTGTGTTTCTGGAGGCGGGGATTTAAAGCCTTTCGTAGAGAAAGCAATAGTCTGCCGGGAACCAGGAAGGAGCAAGAGCCTGCAAACACCAGGAGGGAGTGACAGCCTGCAGGAGCGCCGCAGATCGTCTGAAGAAGTGAGTAATGATTTTTATTCTTTGCTCCACTGTATTACCGGCGTATAAGGTGACAGTTGGGGGGTCGTCTTATACGCCCCGTCGCCTTATACGCCGGTATATATTTTTATTGTAACACATTTCTGGATGAATTGCAGGGAAGGGGTTATATATTTAACCCCTTCCCGACCATTCATCCTGCGATCGCCGGCAGCCCATTGCATTCAGTGGAACCTGCTGTATTGCCGGTTCCATTGAATTCAATGGGCAAACATCGTTCTTCTCTGTCACAGCTGTTACAGCTGTGGCAGAGAAGAAGGATTTGTCTTCTATATGTTCTCAATGGGGTCAGCGCTGCTGCCGCCGGCCCCATTGAGCGCATATAAAGAAGATTTATGGCCTTTAGAAGGACCGTTGGGGTTCTTGAAACCTAAAATCACTCCTAACACTCTCCCTATAGCAGCTCCAACACGATAGCACTTTCCCTCCTCTATGTCAGAATGCATCCGTAGCGAGCCGCGGGAGGGGCAGATTTCAATACTCGGGTGACACCTAATCTCGCCAGCCACTCACTGCAGGGGGGTGGTATAGGGCTTGAACGTTGCAGGGGGAAGTTGTAATGCATTCCCTGTCTTTCTATTGGCCAGAAAAGCGCGCAAATTTCTCAGAGATGATAGTGAAAGTAACCCGAACATCACGTGGTGCTCGTTAAGAGTAACGAGCATCCCGAACACCCTAATATTCGCCCGAGCATCAAGCTCGGATGAGTACGTTCGCTCATCTCTACTGATAAGCTTAAGGGCTTTGTCCTCTCAGTGAATAAGGCCCAGTCGCAGGATCCACAGTTCACTGCTTGACGATTCATAGCATCACACCGGAATACCTTCCAATTTCAGTTTTTATTAACTGAAACAATACGCAGGCTTTCAAAATTCCAGTGCTGAATCGCTGCAGCCAGGGATGCAGGGTGTCTTTCAGTTTCATGCAACGGAGGCCTGCTTGAGCTAACTGAGCCGCTACTGCTGCGTCAAATTCCTTTTCACCCCGAGGCTCCAATTCCTCCCAATGATCACCACCAAGCAATTTGTCACCCTGATTCATGTGTAGGCCTTTTTTCCTGGAGACCTTACATCTGGGTACAATAGACCTGCTCTCCAATGATCAGTTCATTTAGGTTCAAGGGGTGTTCAGGCTTCCACGTAGCCCCTAATATATAAAGATGTCATTCTAATGTTTAAAGTCTCTGATGAACCCCCGAAACCTCTCAAGACATCACATTTTACCACTCTTCCCATACGCTGGAAAGGCCTCAGCTCACCCACCAATGCATGCATTAGATGGTTTTGCATAGCTTTCTCAGCCACCTTCCAGTCCCTCCTATAGTCTCTAGCTGCCCGTTGGCAACTTCATCAACAATATAGGGACCCGTAGGACACTCTTTGGGTAATTGGAGCTAATTGTAATGGAATATCAGTCCCCAGATAACATTGGGGCGTTGGTGCTCCCCAAAGACTTGCAAAGTTCTTTTAGTAAGTGACAGGCAGATGGCAGGTCTTCTCCCTCCCCCTGGCTTATCTTGCCAACTATGTCATGCTTAATACCAACAGGGTAGCAGGAAGAGGGCATTGGGGGTCAGGCATAGGCGTAGTGGGATTGACCTCAGGACAGCCATACCTCTGGTAGGCCAAAGAGCTCTGTCCTCTCCCGGTGAAGAAGGCCCAATCACAAGATGCACGGTACACAGTTCAACAGTGCATAACACCACATGAGAATAACTTCCAGCTTTGGTCTTTATTAACCAGAACAATGTGCAGGAATTCTAACTCCCAGTGCTAGATTGATGAAGCCGGAGATTCAGGGTCATTTGGTTTCATGCAACGAAGGCCTGATAACTCAGCGAGATTCACTCAATGAAACCAACAGGCTCTTGGAAATTAGCTGCACTAGAATCCATGAGAGCCGCCTCAAAACTCCCATGGTCCACTGTCTCGGTCACGGCCCTTCAGTTTCTGTGCAAGACAATGCTTGAAGAATGCATGTCCTCCTCACTTAGCAGTCTCTCTGTACTGCTACACCCAGAAGCAGTCTAACCTCCCTTTTATAGTCTTTTCCTCATGTGCGAATTGACTCTGTATATTGCACCTTTGAATCAAGCAACCTGGGGGAACAATATCTTGTAATTAAAGGAACAGTTGCACTAAACAATAAAATAAATGCTGCACCTTTATCCCAGAAGGGGTTTACATTACTTCCTGTACCCCAATAAAAGCAAGGGGCCTGGTAACCCCTTCACAGTGACACACAAAATTCCTAGAGCTTTGTCATATAAAATTCTATGAAATCCATGTACCACAATATTGGCTCTGCTGTGTTTTATGAGGCCTAATGATATATACAGTATATAATCATTATTACACATTTGCTGCTCACAGCTTTTTGTAGCCAAACTTAAGGTTCTATCCATAAAGAAAAAGTATACTTGGCGTTATTGGGGATGATGGTGGCGGCAGTGGCTCCGTTGCCCTCCTCAAACATGACAGCTACTGACAGCTGTAAAATAAATGTCTACTTTGGCGGTTTGGTGCTACTCATCAGTCAGATAGGACACAGTAGTATAAATATTGTCAGTTTCGTGATGCTAGCTGATATACAGGCCGAAACCTATTCCGGACAAATCAATAGGTTAGAAGAAAAAAATAAAATGGGGAATGTAGTCTTTTTCCCTGGAGGATGGTGTGTTACCTCAGTGCTGATGTTGCAGTGGTCAGAAGGGAACTCAATGAGCCAGGATGAACAGTAAAACATAGGACAATTTATTTGGTAGAGAGATCTTCCTTAAGTAATTTAAAGTATTGGACATATCATTATGGATACAGACAAAGCATCTGTAACTATTTTCTTTCTGAGGTAGATTAGTATAAATAAGTACAGGGACCACTTCGGTACGCTATCCTTTGCCCTTCTGTACTCGTCTTTATCTTCCTCTCTCTATCTTTCTTTCTACATAAGCTGTCTTCCTCTCTTGAAACACAATCCTCTTTTTGTACTCACACCTCTTCCTTCTCACTGCACTGTCTATCTCCTACTCTAGTCTTTGCTTCTTCTCACCTTAACCACTGAACTCCTTTTCTTTCAACTGCCAACTCACTTCTCCTTCCACTGCTAACTCTATTTTGTCTGGATTTTTTTTTAGCCAACCCATGTGGAGAGCTGCTCCACCAATCACAGGCTCCCTGTTTCCCTCACTGCCCTCACAGCCAATCACTGAGCTGTTGCTGGGTGTTACTCATCCCAATCGGAATAAAGGAATGGACAGCCAATCAGAAATACTGCAGGTTGTCAGGCAGACTATGTAGGGAGTAACAAACATGCAATGAACATTTAAAAGACATATTCAAACATTTAAATAAAAATAAATATATTGCTTATGTAGTGTCCAAATCTGGGACACTACAATAGAGCTCCTAATGAGGTACATTTTGCCTCTATTACACTGTAAGTGGGATTATTTTGTAAGATTCTGTACTAATCTGTTCTGCTCCTTTACATACCATATATATGGAGATATTCTACCCTATAAGTGTTATTAGTAGAGAAAAATATCTCCATAGATATGAAGCCTGACAGACTTGTATGACAAAACACAGAGGCTGCGCCCCTCTGTCATGTGCATGGGGGCCTTAGGGTGGCTTCAGATGACCGTATGTGCAATTGCCTACACTTCAGCACAACATATTTGCTAAGTGAATAAGGTTTGATTAGGTAGATTTTCGCGCATAATGGGGCATAGTATTGTACTTATTGCGCAGACAGAGCCAGTTCATATGCGTGTGCGACAAACCCCTTCCATGATTTAAAAGGCTATTTAGCCTAATGAGGTTCACTGGTCTACTGCAGAATTTCCTACATTTGTACAAAAATTATCATCCAAATGGCACTTTTTATAAATGTGACCCAACCTGATTTATTAATGATGGCCTATTGGGGACCAATGACATTGGAGAGGGTAATTGGCAAGAATCGCAGCTAATTTATTAAGAAGTACACATCTCATTTTAGTACATCTGGAATTGTCTGATTTCTCTTAGGCTGCATGCCCACGAATGTATATCGGCTCGGTTTTCACGCCGAGGCGATATACGTCGTCCTCATCTGCCTCCTCTCTGCCCCTCTGCACTATTTGCAATGAAAGGAGGTGGGCCAGGGGCGGGGCTAAGTTCTGAGAATTAGCTCTGCCCCCATTCTGCCTCTCCCCATTGCAAATAGTGCAGAGGGGCGGAGAGGAGGCAGAGAGGGGGCGGGGGCTCAGTTCCTGCTCCTGGCTCTTCCATCCTCCCCCCCACCATGCACATGAGGACGACGTATATCGGCTCGGCGTGAAAACCGAGCCGATATACGTTTGTGGGAATGCAGCCCTACTCTGTATATTTGCGTCAATAATTTGCACATTTCTAACCTTTGATAAAAGAGTCTAAAAGTACATTTCACTATTTTTACATCTTGACAATGCAAAGGCAAATAACTCAAATTTTAGATACAACTTTTTAATCTGTGCAATTTCTACCATAATTGAATGTAAACTGAATAATAAATGTGGGGTTTAGTGTCTGGAATGAAATCTCATCAAAATTGTGACACACAAAGACAAGTAATGCACTGATATTTATGTACTTCACGATTCAATGATTGTTATTTAACATTTCAACTAAGTTAGAGTATGAGATGGTACATGCTGTAGTGTACATTCAGTATACTGAATACTTATAAGTGAATTACAAGACCCTGGTAATAGTCAAGGTCGAGGAGACCTGACAATGTAATTATTGAAGACTTGGTAATATGGAGACATATGCATTAATTATCACAGTAGAATCAACTGAGAGTAGAAAGATACATAAATCTGTTTTCATTACATTTACCAGTTGATTAGTATATTTTAGCAGTCGTACGGTCTTGAATTAATGTTATCATGCAAGTTTTTCTGAGTTCACCAAAATATGATTAGCTTTACTACCCTAAGGACAGAATTCTACTTCTAAAGTAGATCAACAGGTGCAGTCTGCAGATTAATCTCCTGAGTGTTTAGCTGGCAAGAAATCACTCTTCAAAAAGCTAAACCACAGCTGCAAGTGGTCATGAATATGAAATAATTGTCACCAATACCAGTGGATACAGTCATGTAGACTGAGGTGGAAATGGTATCACTGATCATAAACAGTAAAACTTTGTTCAGTTATATTTAAACATTTCCATGATCCTCATTCATTCCCAAAGGGGATGACCCCACACATGTTGCCTCTGCATTGAAAATATAGGCTAGTACAGGTCATCACCCACTGAATCCAATTCACTAGTCTAACTTTGATAACTTCTGATATGTTAAAACTTATCTTTGGACAAACTTCTTAAATTACATACTTTAATTAATTAGTAATTTTTAAAGGCAGATACACTACACCTCATTAATATTAATACACCATGAAAAGGAAATAAACATGTTTTGTACTAAAACACAAAATTGCTTAAAAAAACATTTTTGAAAAATAGATCATTTGGGTGGTGCAGGGGAGTAACTGGGGGTAGAGGGTGTAGGGGCATCTGCCCCGGGTGCAATGGGGGCACCAGACCAGCCTACAAACAAAGGAGCAAATCAGCTGCTTGCTGCAGGAAAGCGGTGGAAGAGATACTTTTAGGGCAAAAGGACCTTTAATGTAATGATAAGGTGACATGCATAAGGTTGCTGGAGAATCTGATGGACGTTTGATGATATTGTGAGTAGAGATGAGTGAGCACCAAAATGCTAAAACTTTTCGTAATGCTCAAGAGCTCGTTTCGAGTAATGAACCCTATTGAAGTCAATGGGAGACTTGAGCATTTTTTAAGCTGAACATGAGAAAGTCATGGAAACACCACAGAAACAGATAGGGAATGGCAGGGGCAGCATGCATGGATGCATCTGTGGCTTCCAGGTCCCACTATTAAGCCAAATTGGGGGCAAGAGCCTGGCGGTCACCCCCCCCCCCTAACATTTTACTTGGGACATACCATAAACAGCAAGGCACACGCGCTGGCACATTTTAGCTAAGCACCACACTAAGTGCAACCAAGGACAATAACCGCCTGCGGGTGACACCGCTGCCTCCTCTCCTGGGTTATATGCTGGCATTGCTGTCCAACCCCTTCCACGAGCCTGCGTCCACAGCGCACACAAAAATTTCCCTGTGCAGCGTTCAGCTGCCCTCATGCCACATGCTCGCTTGATAGCCACACTACCCTCATGTCTATTTATAAGTGCATCTATGATGAGGAGGAACCGGAGACTCACACAGCAGAGGGTTGGCAGGGCCTGGCAGTGATCCTCCTTGAAAGTGTGGGCGATAGCCCACAATGCTGATGAGAATTGATGATAAATCGACGTGCGATCATAATTCCAATCCCGTGCCATCTCCGTCACAAAATTGTCAGGAGCCGCAAACGTGAGCATAAAAGGGACTCAGATGCCAGTACTTCTACACATCTCCACAATGCAGCAGCGCATACTAACACTAAAGATTGGTTTGAAGCAGGAGGTGTCGTAAAAGTAGCCACCCCAGGTATACAGTGACCCTGTGAAAGTCTCATGAAATCCGTTTCGCTTCCTGTGAACTCTCCAATCCAGTATCATGGATAACTGTGGTAATTTGTAGCACGAGAGATAATACATGTCACCTAGCGCTGATCCCCAGACCCCAAGCAGGAGGAGGAGGTGGCATAATAAGCACGAGAAACCGTGACTGAGGTAGGACCTGCAATACTCTGTGTGGGAAGCTAGTACAGCTGAGAACGTCTCATTAAATCAGTACGGTTGCTCTCATAGCTCCAAAGATTGGATAGAAACCCCAAAGAAGTTCCACAGGCCAAACCTGGCGCAGTTGTATCCCCCCAGGACCTTGGCCTCTGCCCACACCCTCAGTAATCGTGGGCAGACTCGGATGCTAGTACAGTCTCATTAATTCAGTTACGCTTCTTTTGATTGGTCCAAACCAGTGTCTCAGATAACTGTGGTAACACGAGAGAAAATACATGTTGACCAGAGCAGATCCCCATACCCCAAGCAGCAGAAGGAGGTGGCATAATAGGCCTGAGAAACCGTGACTGAGGTAGGACCCACAATACTCTGTGTGAAAAAGCACGTGAGCGGGCCCTGGGTCAGACTTGGTCCCAGCCTCTACCTTGTGTGACCCAAGTTACATAGCAATGAGTTACATAGCAATGGGAAATCCATATGTCCCCACATAATTCATTCTGTGTAGGTGTCAGATAGCTGAACAATGCAATGGGAAAGCTGTTTGCACCCTACCCAAGTCATTCAGTGTATTTGTACCAGACAGCTGGACACCACGCTGGGAATCCTTTGTGCACCCACAGCATAGGCGAGCCCATGAAACCCAAGGAAAGTATTAAGCATGAAGCAATTACAGTGCCCAAACATGGCAGAGTTTCACCCTGCCAAGGACCTTGGCCTCTGCCCACACCCTCAGCAATCGTGGGCCTAAAGCGGACTCGGATGCTAGTACTGCTGTGAATGTCTCATTAATTCAGTAACGCTTCTTTTGATTGGTCCAAACCAGTGTCTTAGATAACTGTGGTAACACGAGAGCAAATACATGTCCTACCAGCACAGATCCCCAGACCCCAAGCAAGAGGAGGAGGTGGCATAATAAGCCCAAGAAACCATGACCGGGGTATGACCCGCAATACTCTGTGTGGGAAGCACGTGAGCGTGCCCAGGGTCAGACTCGGTCCCAGCCTCCACCTGGTTGACCCAATGTGCCGTGAGTTACATAGCTATGGGAAATCCATGTGTCCCCACACAATTCATTCAGTGTATGTGTCAGATAGCTGAACAACGCGGTGGGAAAGCCATCTGCACTCTGCGCCCTACCCGAGTCATTCATTGTATTTGTACCACGTAGCTGAACACTGTGCTGGGAAACCTTTGTGCACCCACAGCATAGGTGTGCCCATGAAACCCAAAGACAGTATTACACATAAAGAAATGAGAGTGCCCAAACATGGCAGAGTTTCACCCTGCCCGCTATGGGAAACCTTTCTGCACCCACAGTATAGGTGGACCCCTGAAACATTTATGTAGCAAGAGTATAGGCAAACCCTTTAAACCTTTCAGTAGCAAGAGTATGGGCGGACCCCTCAAACCTTTCAGTAGCAAGTGTATAGACGGACTCCTGAAACTTTTCTGTAGCAAGTGTATAGGCGAACCCCTGAAACTTTTCTGTAGCAAGAGTATAGGCGAACCCCTCAAACCTTTCAGTAGCAAGACGATGGGGGGACCGTGGAAACATTTCTGTAGCAAGAGTATAGGCGAACCCCTCAAACCTTTCAGTAGCAAGAGTATGGGCAGACACCGGAAACATTTCTGTAGCAAGAGTATAGGCGAACCCCTCAAACCTTTCAGTAGCAAGAGTATGGGCGGACCCCCGATATATTTCTGTAGCAAGAGTATAGGCGAACCCCTCAAATCTTTCAGTAGCAAGAGTATGGGCGGACCCCGGAAACATTGGTGTACCAAGAGTATAGGACTAACAGAAATGCTGTTCTGCAGTGACCCAGGAAATATTTGCATACTATTTAGCGATGAAACCTCTGCCTAATGCACTGCACACATGGAAAGGAATAACGGAAATGCTGTTCTGCAGTGGCCCAGGAAATATTTGCATACTATTTAGCGATGAGACCTCTGCCTAATGCACTGCACACATGGAACGGTATAACAGAAATGCTGTTCTGCATTGGCCCAGGAAATATTAGACTACTGTTTAGCATTAAGACCTCTGCCTAATGCACTGTGCACACAGAACAGTATAGCTGAAATGGCCTGCACAGGCTCAGATGCTTAAAAAAAAATATTGGTGCACTACTGCTCCCAGCCAGCCACAACGGTAATGCATACAATGAGGAGTAGCCCTAAGAAGGACCGTTGGGGTTCTTGATGAGAGGATTCTACTCTAACACTTTCCCTATATCAGCATCAGCACTATCCCTAACCTCTGCCAGCATGCGTCTGAGGCGAGCCGCCCGACGGGACCAGTTTAAGTATTCGCCGGTCACCTGATCTCACCAGCCACTCACTGCTATTGGCGGCCAGAGGGCTGGCACGTCACAGCAGGAAGTGGTAACGCCTTCCCTGCATGCTTATTCGCAAGAAAATGGCGCTAAACATGCGGGGAAGGGAAATGAAATAGACTCGAGTACCGCGTGGTGTTCGACTCGAGTAACGAGCATCTCGGGTACCCTAATACTCGAACGAGTATCAAGCTTGGACAAGTGTGCTCCCTCATCTCTAATTGTGAGCAATGATCAATCTCATATGTTGGAGGAGTCAGACTCCAGGCTGTACACATTTTTCTGCAGTACAAGAAATGAAGATTTTTATTAGCAGGTGAAAGAGATCTAATAATGTGGAGGGATTATTGTCACTGTGAGGGGCACAAAGACTGTTTATTACTGCGGGGGGGAAGGAGGTTAATGATGTCACGAGTATGTAATCAGTCACATATGTGGAAGCGTCAGACTCCAGGTTGTGCAGGTTTAACTGCAATGCAGGAAATGAAGATCCTCATGAGCAGGTGAATGATGAGACCTAATAGTGTGGCGTGGTCACTGTCACTATGGGGGGCACAAAGGGGGATTATTATTGCATGGCAGAAGTAGGAGGAACATAATTCTTGGTGACTGTGCCCTTGATTTCTTAAGATCCTAGTAAAACCCCTGCATGTTAGTGCGGCACTGATAGGTCAGTTGGGACCATGTTCACATTTTTCCTTGTAGATTTAAAAATCCACATCTGAAGTCTCTCAATAGTTTTAAGGATCTGCACTGTAATGTATACAGTGTGGATTTTGTTCTGCATATGAAGTTGAAATCCATGTGCGGGGAAAAAAAAGCGCACACAGATTTTTCCCATTGGCTGTGCTAAATCTGCATGTGGATCTGTGGCTCTAACAAATGAAAATTCATGTCAGAAATCTGCAGCGACCATGCGGATTTCTTATCAGGATTTTTATTTAGATTTACCCCATGTGAACCACCTAAGAGAGCCAGCGATGCAACGGAGAGTTGTAGGTTGAATGTTGCCACAGCTATGAAAAGAAGTTGTGCAGAGAGGTCTAAACAGAATTTTTACACCAGAGTCTATGAGCTTTTTGCAACACCCCCTGGAATGTGCGGTATGGCCACAGTACAGCCAAGAACTGTGCCAAGATACTATTTACCGTGGATTCAAATTGATTGCTAAATGGCTGCTCAATTTTGCAGGTAACCAGTGGCTTGACCTGCAAAACCGCACAGCCAAAAGCAATCAATTTACAAACATCATGGCTGCCCAGAAGCCATACTGTAGGATGTTACCCTCAGATATGCAGATTATTTATTGGTACAATTAGTACAAAATACATTGTAAAATCCAGAATTGTTTTTTCCCATTCCTCCATCTAAATGCTGTCATTAAAAACTACAACCCATCCTACAAAGAACAAGCACTCATGTGGCTACATAGACAAAAAAAGATAATGGTTATTGTTATTGGAAGGCGAGGATGAACAAAGCCCACATCTTTAGGGGTTAAATAGATTTTATTAGAGATGAGCGAGCACCAAAATGCTCGGGTGCTCGTTGCTCGAGTCGAACTTTCCGCGATGCTCGAGGGTTTGTTTCGAGTAACGAACCCCATTGAAGTCAATGGGCGACTCGAGCATTTTTGTATATCGCCGATGCTCGCTAAGGTTTTCATTGGTGAAAATCTGGAAAACCCAAGAAAGTGATGGAAACGACACAGAAACGGATAGGGCAGGCGAGGGGCAACATGCAGGGCTGCATCTCAGGCTCCCAGGTCTCACTATTAAGACACAATAGCGACAAACCCTCATTAGCAAGGCACACCTTAGCTAAGCACCACACTACCTCCAACAAAGCACAATCACTGCCTGCGGGACACACCGCTGCCTCTTCTACTGGGTTACATGCTGCCCAACCGCCCGGACGACCCTGCGTCCACAGCGCACACAAAAGTGTCCCTGTGCAGCCTGCAGCTGCCCTCATGCCACATGCTGGCTGCATAGCCACACCACCCTCATGTCTATTTATAAGTGTGTCTGCGATCAGGAGGAACCAGAGGCACACACTGCAGAGGGTTGGCACGGCCAGGTAGCAACCCTCTTTAAAATGGGCGGGGCGATAGCCCACAATGCTGTACAGAAGCAATGAGACATCCAATCCTGTGCCACATCCGTCAGGAGCTGCAAACGTGGGCATAGCAATGGGGAATCCATGTGCCACACAGTATTCATTTTGTCAAGGTGTCGCATAGCTCAATCCACACTGCAAGGGGAAAGCCATCTGCACTCTGCCCCCTACCCAAGTCAGTCAGTGTCTTTGTGCCAGACAGGTCAAACACCGCGATGGGAACTAAATTTGCACCAACAGCATAGGTGGGTCCCAGGAAACCCGAGACATAAACAAAAAATAGATCTGAGCGGCCAAACATGGCAGACTTGCACAGCTCCCACGACATAGGCCTCAGTCCACAGCTTCAGCAATGCTAGGCAGGAAGCGGACTTTCACTGCACCCAGGACATAGGCCTCTGCACAAACCCTCAGCAATCGCGGGCCTACAGCGGACTCCAATGCTAGCGTAGCTGTGCACGTCTCATTAGCGCTGTATTGCTCCTGTAGTTTGTCCCAATGCAGTGCCCCGGATAGTAGAGCTAACGTCAGATGAAATACAGGTGGGCTTCGGCCCACACTGCATGCCCCAGTCAGACCGGGGTTTTTTATAAATAGTCACAGGCAGGTACAACTCCGCAATGGGAATTCCGTGTGCACCCACAGCAGGGGTGGCTCCATGGAACCCACCGGCGGTACATAAATACATCCCATTGCAGTGCCCTGGACAGCAGAGCTAACGTCAGATTAAATATAGGTCGGCTTCGGCCCACACTGCATGCCCCAGTCTGACTGGTGTTTTTTATAAGTCGACACAGGCAGGTACCACTCCCTAATGTGAAGTCCGTGTGGACCGACAGCATGGGTGGCTCCCTGGAACCCACCGGCGGTACATAAATATATCCCATTGCAGTGCCCTGGACAGCAGAGCTAACGTCAGATTAAATGCAGGGGGCTTCGGCCCACACTGCATGTCCCAGTCAGACTGGGGTTCTTTATAAGTCGACACAGGCAGGTACAAATCCCCTATGTGAAGTCCCTGTGGACCCACAGCATGGGTGGCTCCCTGGAACCACCCTGTGGTTGCTGTGCACTATGCAGTTTGGATGGACGTGAAGTCCCACAGGCCACGCAGGCAAATGCACTGAGTCACCAGTAGCCGTAAAAAGGATTTTTTAAAATTTCCTTTTTTTCTATGCAATGCAGGCTGAGGCTATACAGTGTGTATTGCACTTTCAATCTATGGGTGTCTGACACACCGTACACTTCTGAGGCAGCTGGCGTGTAACACAGAGCGGTGTAAAAAATTTGTGGTTTCTTGCCGTACACTTGGAGGCAGACAGCGCAGACGTTACACTAACTGCAGACAGAAAAATATTTAAATGAAGGCTGCACGCAGGCTCTGCTGTGCAATACTGAGGTACTACAACTCCCAGCAACCACGGAGTTAAATGCACACGGTCACAGGTAGCCCTAAGAAGGACCGTTGGGGTTCTTGTAGACAGGATTCTACACTACCACTGTCCCTGCCTGACCAATACTGCCCCTATACTCAAGTACAGACTGCAGCCTGAGAACGCTATAGCCTGCACGCCCGATATACATTAAAAAAAAAAGTGCAAAACTGCTCACAGCAGCAACAACAGTAATGCGCTAGGTGAGCTATGGCCCTTAGAAGGACCGTTGTGGTTCTTGAAGATGCTAACACTCTCCCTATAGCAGCAGCAGCACTTTCCCTGATCTCTCTTAGCATGTGTCTGTGGCGACCCGCGGGCGGCCCCACTTTATATACTCGGCGGTCACTTGATCTCGCCAGCCACTCACTGCAGGGGGGTGGGATAGGGCTGGAATGTCACAGGAGGAAGTTGTAATGCCTTCCCTGTGTTTCTATTGGCCAGAAAATGGCGCAGATTTCTCAGGGAAGGAAATGGAATTGACTCGAGTGCCGCGTGGTGCTCGTCTCGAGTAACGAGCGTCTCAAGTACCCTAATACTCGAAAGAGCATCAAGCTCGGACGAGTACGCTCGCTCATCTCTAGATTTTATGTAAAGTCTGTTTTATTTTATGTGATAAAGTAGAGATAAGCTTTAATTGCTCTACTAAATTTTCTCCACCTCATTGTTAATTACTGTATCTCTGGACACAAATCTGCTTAGTTAGGCATTTTCATGGCAGATATCTCATTTGATAGGCAAGAAAAATTATTCATCCAAGGAACATTGCTGTTGAAAACAGAATTAGATACATATCATATTTGTTTCAGAAGTTCTAAGGAAAACATCTCCTCCGTTGTATAGTCCTGTATCTAATGTCAATGATCATGTATTCATCATAAGAGTAATGTACTTGGAAGGCTATAATTACGAAAATAATGTGAAATGAATTTACTTTACACCATTTTTATAGTGGTGTACTAGCTGATATACCTGGCTTCGCCCGGGTTACTTTAGTACAGGTATTCACCGGTTGTTCGCACAGAACATTTTCTGAAGTCGTGGTTACTTCAGAGGAACAGAGGAATAAAATATGTATACACATAGAGGAGTGTTAGATTCTCCTCAGACTGCATGTACCAATGTCCCTCTGCAAAATGTGCCACCCCTCCCACTCTTCTCACTTTTTACCCTTAAAGGTAACGCCCATTTTTGTTTAAATTTACTGCTAGACTAAAGGTTGTAGCCCCTTCTTAGCCTTAAAGGCATGTTTCATCCCTGCAGTCCATGGCTGCTTCCCTATGTACTTTACAGCCTTTCAGTATATTCTTCTCAGTATATACACATAGAGGAGCGTTAGATTCTCCTCAGTATATACACAATGAGGTGAGGTAGATTCTCCTCAGTATACAAATCATTTCTCTCGGCTTTATGGTTTTCCATAAAGAATTGTCATGGGAAACGTCACGTTTGTGCGCTACAGATGTGTGTTATTAGTTAAATTACATAGGGGGTCACTTACTGCTTTGAATTGAATTATCAAGTTGTGATAATTCTTAACTTTTCCTATTTACCACCTAAAGAATGGGTTTGCCAAATTTCAAGTTCGTACGACACCGAGAAGTTACAGAATTAGATCAGGTACATAACATAGGGCATCACTTACTTTTTCACTTAGCATTCAATAATCAAGTTGTGACCCCTTTGCATTTCCTGATTAGGACATAAGGAATGCTTGTGCCAAATTTCACATTTGTAAGACACCAGGAAGTTAGAGAATTAGTGGCGAGTCAGTCAGTCAGTGAGGGCTTTTGCCTATATATATATATATATATATATATATATGTATATATATATATATATATACACACACACACACACACATATAGCTGCTAGGCTGGCCGTAGTTCTAGAGATCATCACCAAATTGCATTAGGCCAGACTCACACAAGCGTGTCAGATTCCATGTGCGGATATACGTAGTGGAAGACCTATGAATGATCGCAGAAACAAATTGCATATGGTCGCATATGCGTGCGGTTTTCCAAATAAATATATACGCGTTTGGACAGCTTATCGTATGCACGGAAGAAAGATTGCATGCAGGGAATGCCATCAGAAACTTGCCCAACCCCCTGGAAATCCCCTTCTATCGCCCAGGTGACATTCTCTTGTGGTGTCATGGTGGGAGCTGTTCTAAGAGCCTTCTGAACGGGATACTGCTCCCAGGGATTGGCTGGTTTTATACTACTTTTTTGGGAAGTAGTTGGCACCAATTTAACAAAAAAAACACTTATTCTTGTAGAGGAAGAACCCAGAAGAATAAGCGGAGCTTGCCATCTGGATGGGGGGTGTTGCTCCCAAAACTCTGTCCTGCATTGTCTGCCCACAAATTCCTACTTTCTTTTTTCCATTTGTATTTGGTCTCCCAGCAACTTGCGTACAAATTCGCATCCATATGCAATGTAATTGCGCATGTACTGCGGATCGAATGCATCCATAGCGATCAATGGAGCTCACACATGCAGAATCTACTGTAAAATAGAGTATGTTGCAATTTTTCTTCCGTCTGCGAAATTCACAATTCCTCCCCATAAATGTGAGCAAACAGGTGAAAGTCCATGCATTTTAATGCCCACGTATTACCGAGTATCATACGTGCAGACGGTGATAGCGGAATCCGCAATTCAAATCCGCTCCTGTGAAATCCCCCTTAGACCCAATGTCCATGGGCGGATTTGATTTGCGGAATCCGCACGTGGCACCCGCGTGAGATCCGCAAATTAAGCTGCCCATAGGGAATAATAAATCACAGCATGCTCCATTTAACCACGGATCACGCGCAGATTTGACTCCATTCATCTCCATGGGAGCTTACGATCTGCAGTGCATCTGCAAATACATTTGCGGATTCACTGCTGATTTGAAGGTTAAAACCAATTAGAGTGGTGGGGGAAAGGCTGGGAGGTGTGGTAGCAGATTTTTTCAGAGCGGATGATCTGCAGTGCATCTGCGTACAACCATGTGGAAAAACGCATTCTGCGATCTGCCACAAGCAATAAAAAAATCAATTTAATGTTGACTCATGGTGCATTCGCTGTGGAAATCCACATGAAAAATCTGTGCGTGCCGTGGACATGAGGCCTTAGAAGGAAATGTTACCACTTGACATGGTCTGTTATTTGAGTGATATTTAAACTGACATTGCACTTTCAACAAACTTTGCATAAGCCAATAGTGTTAGGAACATTACAATATACAGTGTCTTATCAGAGCAAAATGCATCTTATTCCTTTCTCCTTACCAAATTGTTTACTCATTGTGAAAAAGTATTAAAATTTGTCTTGGCAGTCAAGATGAACTAACAGCTAATTGACAGATTAAATTACGAGCAGCCCAAAGTCTATGAAGAGGAGAGGGGAAGGAGGAAAGAGAAATATAGTGAGAGAGAAGCAAAGAGATACACACAGTGGTGCTGCAGTAGCTAAATGTAGTGTTTTACTGTTACATTGCTACTGAAATCACATCTATACTGCTCAGTACTCTCAGTATATGAGAGACAGTGATAGGTGAGCAGGATCTCCTCTTCTCTATATGTGCAGGGTATAGGAGACATTATGGCAGCTAGTTTCCACGCACTAGCTCAGGAAAAACTAGAATTAGAAATGAAACATGCAGAGGTGTAAACTAGCAGGATACAAGTTAAGTAATGGCTATAAGAAGTGTTATGCACATGTATACACATGGCTACTTATACTGAAAAGTTAACTGAAAGTGTATGCACACTTTAAAGTGACCCTCTGGTTTCAGGACAAATATCTGTCTCAGGTCTGAAGAGGACGGGGAGCATATTATTAGCAGCTGTTCTACTTTGTCATCCATCCAATCTTCTGGTTCTATGTCCTGTTTTTTGGCCATCTAAGATGACTGACACATCTTCAGACTACCTAATTCTCACAATACATTGTTAGTGTTAGACTACCTGATCTCTGATTGGCCAGAGCTGCTCATTTGATCAGCACTAGCCAATCACAGAGCATTGCACAGTGTGCATTAGGTAGATATAAAATTGTTGCCGGCATCTTGGACAGCTAAAAACTGGGCCCAAAACCAGTGGATCGGAGCGGTAAAGGAGAAGAAAAGCTGTGGGTAATATATTCCCCTGCTCTTCCTGCCCCGGGACAGAAACCAGAGGGTCATTTTGAATATTTCAAGAAAACTTCATTAATATATCTAATAAAGTAATCCTTATAAGCAATCCTTAGAAGGTACCTACAATTATACAGACTATGCTTCTTCCATATCATTAAAGTCCCCAGTAAACTGTACAATCTAATGTGCCAAAGTTAGACAAGCCAGACAAGTTAGAGTGGACATAATAAAGGAGATTTACTAAGATCTAAAAGACATAGTAAATGTGTTGTAAGGGATGTAGGCCAGTTTTTTTTTTAGCAAAAATGAACCAGAATTCTTGAGCACTTAACTTTGTAAATTGCCCCCATTACTAACAATTCGGCTAAAATTGAGTGAATTTCTTAAAGACAGGGGCTTCATGCGCCACTCTTTTTCTTAATTGTGCTGGTGTGCCCCTGAGGCTGGCTTCACACAGACATATCTTGTATTTCTATGTGCTTCAGTGCTGTGTATTTGCTGAATAAATTATGCTATTTTTGTGCACGCATTGGCGTATTTTACTGTACTTTTTGCCTCTGCACGACATGTTCATTTATGCGTGGGAAACAAAAAACGCACTGATTGCAATGGCTAATTAGTCTTAATGAGTTCCAGATGTGTTCTTTTTAAAGCTGATTTACGCAGTTTTTCACGCATTTCCTTGGACATTTGCACATGCCTATTAACTTCTACAAGGACCTTTTGTGCACAAATACACATAAAAATAAGAACAATTGCAGGTAATATACCCCCATGGTCCTGGGAGAAAGTTTTGTACTGATATAGGTGGCTTAATATAGGGGGTATGGATATTTAGCCCTGCCCTTTTATATAAGCCACACCCCTTAAAAAAGGCCCCCTCCCATTTTGCCATAACCAGCTGATCAAGTATCACCCTGTGAAAGGTTCCCCCAGGATAACATCACAGCATATCTAAAAATTAAGTACAATGAAATTAAAAAATCTCCTACTGTTTTGAGTGTTCAGATCCTATGCAAACCGTTCTCCAAGGCTACAAAGTGCAAACCAACTCTATATAGTATTTACGTAATTCTATATTCTTGCTACTTCTGCCAGCCAGGATGGCAGGGGACACATAACCCCCTGCATTTAGAGCCTACCGACAACTGCTAACAGTCACCTTATAGCGAGTGTCCATTATATTACATCAGTGATCTGTGTAAAGGAAGACACAGAGCGTGTCTTCACGGCATCCAAACCTTCCCTACAGGAAACCTCTGATGTATTTAATGATGTCATTGGTTACCATAGAAACAATACGAATGGGGAAGCAGTTATTTCCTTACACGGGAACAAAGCCGTCAGATTGACCGTTGTGCTTAGATTATTTTGGCTCCTTGTCATACTGTAAAAATCTAGATAAAAGCAATCCATTCCCTGGTGAAAATTGACAACTTAAGCTGCAAATATAAACATATAAGTTGATGTAGTAAAGTCCCCTAGCCTGCTGATAGGAAGGGGTTAAAATGCACCTGTCTATTGTTATATCATACAGCGCTTGCAGTGCCTACGACATAAAGTATCGCTGGTAATCAAAAAGTCCTAAAGATTAACATTTGCCTTATTCAAAAAGTTCTAAAGTGCAAACAAGGCAACAATAATATGTTCATGTATTTTAGAGGGTTGAGCTCACTGTTTCAAAGTGTGGATCTCAGCCATTCTGTCAAAACACATCTGTCTGTGACGGGATCAGGATGGATGTGTGACAAATCCTTCAAGGTGATAGGGGTAATATCTTAAGAAGATGCAGTAAGAAACATGAGTCATATGTTTCCTGACTTTGTTTTTAATGCAAAAATAAAATAGCAGATTCAATATACAGAAGTATCACAAAAATATGGATTTAAATGTACAGCATGACAGCTATAAATACACTCCTTGTAAAAAAAGAAATCAAGCACCTAGAAGGATGCTTTGCTGCAAAACGCAGGCAGATATGTAAATGATGAGAGTTGTCGTGTGATTAGATGAGCAGTTGTCACCTGAGACCCTAAAAGTGGTCCCCCCCCTTGGCCTATAGGAGGCCCTCAGAGGGTCCTTGTGTGTAGTGACCTCTTCTTCCTCTTGTGTGGAGCTTGTTGGCCACTAGACGCCTCTACGACTAAGAGAAGAGATGTCACCCCGTTACCAGAGTCGGAGAGGGGCGCATTATTGGGATGTGAGAAGCTGGATGGCCATATTGATGAATTGTACCTCACCGGGCCGTTCTGACCAGACTGTTAGGAGGTGTTGAGACCAGTGGATGTGTGAGGGCACACAAGGGACAGACAGTTTCCATTGACTGCAAAGGAAGCCGTCCATGCGAGGCTCGCACTAGAATAGGACATGCTGCGATTTTCCGCCGTGAGCGGAAAATTTCAGGTGATTTCCACTAGTGGGCATGGAAAAGCATTTTGCAAAGCATGTCTATGGGCAGTATTTGCTGCGGGATCTAGAGGTGAATGCTCGCTCCGGATTCCGAAGTGCAAATACGCTCATGTGCATTGGGCCTTTGTCTCCCAATGCGATCAACCTGCACAGACCTTTCCTGTGATCTGGGCATGCGCCTGCCAGCAAAATGTCGGCCACATGCGCAGAAGCCGAGCAGGGCTCAAGAAATGTAAAATGTCCTTGTTTCCGGCTACCAAAGGAAGCTGAGCCTGGAGCAGTGACCAGTGGCCTCTCTGAGTGGCCCCTGGTCACGTGATTGCCATTATCCAATGGTATAAAAAGTTTTGATCTACGTTAGGCTGGTTTCACACAACCGCATTGGAATTACGGAGTTTGCAAGCGTTTGATCCGCGGTGATAAGCGGATCAATCAAATTTATTTCATTAAGCAATTCTGCTCACATTAGCGGATCGGAATTGTGTTATTCACTCCCAGAAAACAGAACGCAGCATATTCTATTTTACCGCAGATATAAGCAACATAGAGCCCCTTGTATTCTATGGTCACTGATATACCTTCAGCTCATAGGCAATTACATTGCGAATAGGCTGCGGGTATGTGCGTCATTGCTAAGTGACGGCGCAGGAAATATAAAAAAGCAAAAAAGGATGTTCTCCGCATGACCGCCTGTGTGAGTATGCAGTTATGCGTAGTACATTATGCAACCATACGCAACACTACAGCCGGGCTCGCAGCTGGAATCTGCTGCGGGCCTCCGCAAGAGGGTTCGACATGCAGCCGTGTGAGCCCGGCATTATTCAGATCGCTTTTTACACCCCATCCCTGCCACTGAGGTCAATAAATACCCCCCAAAAAGTGTTGGGTTTCCAGCAAGCATCGGAGGGGGGAAACCTGATTTTATTGCCTCATGTGCCCATCCCAGCCAGGCCTCTGTAATTACCCCTGTTTTGAGACATACAACACAGTTTTACATTATTACTTTTACCTAAGATTTAGGGAATGCCAAAAACAAAGGGGCGGATTCTTTTTAGGGAGTCCATTTTTTTTCTGCACAAGAGTGCAATGGGGCCTGGAATTTATCCAGTTGTGCCCTGAAATCCAATGGGTGTTCTCTTCATTGTGTCCTGTAAGTAGATTGGGGTTACAATGGGTATGTTTCTGAACACGGGACAAACAGGGCTATCCATTGAAAGTCTTCATTCATATGCGTGCTGTACAAAAAAACTGTTTTTAAAATGACACAATTGCCAATGAAATGAAAATCGCAATTTTTTTCCTTCTGCTTTGCTTAGATTCATTCAAAAACTGTGGCGTCAAAATACGTAGTACACCCCTAGATGAATTTGTTAAGGGGTCTAGTTTTCAAAATGGGGTCATTTGTGGGGATTCTCTGTTGCTTTAGCTGCTCAAGAGCTCTACAAGCTCTGATACCACACTGACAGGCAAGCACCTCTAAAGCATATTATGCAACCTCTGGCCCTTAGTCCAGCTTAGACACCCAGAAGTCAACGGGCCCAATGCCATGTCTGATTAAATCCACGCGGGGGCAGACACATTCCTGGACTATCATGGATAAGTGCTGCCTGTGACTGTGAGTCCTGCCCTGTGCTTTTTCTGCAAGCTGCAACAGGCTGGAAAAACCATGTCACATCTCTCTCAGACTTTCCCTGCCACTGGTGGTGCTGCTATAGCGGCTTCCTGCTTTTTTGTCGTGAGCCGCAGGGCTGCGAAGCATTGCAGATGTATCCCCGCAGCCATGGGGAAATGTTGTACACAAGCTGCTTAACGGTTTGCCATGATAGCACCACATTTTGAGGTCCTTCTCCACTACCAGAATTAAATTTGCCATATTAGCCTTGTAGCAGGGATCAAAGAGGGTGGCCACCCAGTAACGATCTGATGCTTTGATCTGGGGTATGCAATGGTCCTTCTGTAAGAACTGCAGCATAAAAGCAATTACAGTATATGCCTCAAAGTCCCTAAGGGTAATGGCCAACATTCCTCAGGGTGTGGCCCAAGAGTCCCCTCCGGTTGGGCACGCCATCCACATAGAATAGCTGCAGTTAGTCATGCATGGAAGGAACGTTGCATCCTTCCCTGCCTCTGGTCCTATATCATCCCTCCATTATCCCTCTCCTCTTCTTCGTCATCTATACTTCTCCCATGAGCGGAGAAACATGTTGCAGTAGATGCCCTTCTTTCTTGCCCATCCTATCTGCAGTGTTCAGTAACAGCACACTGGGGAGATTGGTATTCTTTTCTCCTCCTCCTCCTAAGACAATACTTCATTGTCCCTGAGGCCCTGTAGCATCTGCAGGGATGGTTATACTGGTCAGCATCATCACTGCTAACTGTTTTGGTCACATCCACAAAGCAGGCTAAAACAGGACACACATCTTTGATCTGCAGTCACCCCACAGGCGTCAAGTGACCGACCTCCATACATTGCCTGCTAACGGCATACACCTCTGCTACTCTGCTGCTGGCTTAGCCTCTGCAACATATGCAATGTGGAATTCCACCATATATACACGTCACGGATCAAGTGTTCGGGTGGTAGCCCGAACTGTTGCTGCACCTCCACAAGCTGAGAGATGGCTGGGTGTGAATCCCGAACATTTCCTGGCCTTTTCCAGCATTGGATGTAAACCTGGGTATTTGTTTAGACAAATCACAGAAATAGGACATATCAATTCAAGAAAATTACTGTCAGTGGCCATACTTACTGATATACTAATCAATTGATACAAAATACAAGGGCAGGTATAGAACCACATCCCTCAGCATGTAGACAACTAAACTGAAATATGGAGGAGCATTGCAGGTACAAGATACTGATGAGCAATCACTTACATATCTACCACATATTGAGGGGAGTGGTTGCTTAGTATTATACTTGCCCACAGATAAGGCGTACCAAGGGTGCCTGACCAACTGATACATATGGTGCACTATGCAGGCACCCTATAAATGACACCACATACAATTCAGCCTGCACTACCAGGTTCATCACTTGGGGCAGGCAAGATACATGTGTGAGATTGCCACAGCGGAGAGCTGCCAGCAGATTGGCCCTATTGTCACACATGACCTTGCTTGTTTTTTAGATTGTGTGGTGTCAGCCACGTGTCAGCCTTGGCATGCAGAGCTGTCAACAGCTCTTCTGTTATGTGGCTGCACCCTCCTAGACAGGTGTGTTTTAGGATAGCATTTTGGTGTTTATCACATGCACCCCTCCATGTATGTGCAATGCTTGTGTTAAGGCTCTGTGCTCATGGATGGTTGGGGTGGTATATTTTTTTCGTTCTTGTAGCTCTGGGATGAAGGGTTTGCTGTTGACCTGGGGCATGCTGGAATATGGGGTAGGTGTTAATGTCGGTGAAGGTGGTGGTGATGGTGGCGGCTCAACTTCTGCTCTCCGTTTCCCACTCCGGGCTCTGAGGTCTGCAGTCTAATCCTCAATTGCAGAAGAGAGGTCTGATTTGCTACTGCCCCTACACAAACCTGCCTCTCTGTGCTCCGAGGCTACTGCATGAGCAGGGAGGACAATGGAGGAAGAGTTGGCTACAGCAGCGGAAGAGAGAGCAGGATGAGGCTGACTCTTTGCTCCCTAACCCAGATGTGCTCTCTGAGACAGCAGAGGGTAGGAGTTTATGTGGCTGTTCGTACACATTGTGTTGAGGTTGTTTGCATGCTTTAAGCATTTTAAATGCTTACCGCAGATCTTACAGATGACCACTCTTCTTTGATGATGTGCAGTTTTAAAGAATGCCCAGGCTGCAAAAGTCCTGTGAGCAGACTTAGCTGAATGCCTAATGTTGCTGTTGCTATGATAGTAGGAGCTGAAGGTAGTGGCACTGCCCTTTTGTTTCTCTGTGACACCCTACACACTACCCTGGCAGGGTGCTGCCCTGCAACTTACACCTTTTCCTCATCCACCACGGGCTGTTATGATGACATTCCCTGCCTCTTCATGTTAGATTGAGTACTTCATCTTCTTCTACCTCTACTTCTCCGTCATTCTTTTCTTCCTGCGTGGACTCTATGTTACAGTGAGCACTAGGAGCGGGCACCTCTTTTTCCATATCCCCCTAAGTACACATTGCCTGTGCAGTGCTGACTGCAATCACTGCTCCACCCTCATCTTCCTCTTCAGAGGAAAAAAAATGGATGGCCATTACTGTATTCAATGTCTCAGTCTTTTCCTGTTTTTGCTGGGACTGCCCAGTTGACATCCATGATACTGAACGATCAAACAATTCCTCAGACAGATCCATGTGGCCTGCTTCAGAGTGTGTGGGGTTTTGGCACTGGGTGAAGTAGAGGGGCGATGCTCATGGCTGCCTGGTGTAGACTGACTGCTATGTGCCTGTGATGTTGTGGCCCAGAGTTGGGGTGTCTTTTAGGGTACATGTATGTCTGTCTCGCATGAACTGTTTTGTGTATGTATGTCTTATATGTGTGCTAATAAACTATCTTGTGTCTTGTCGTCCCCTTATTCCCTTCCTTAACCAAGGAGTTGTAGTTAGTCTCACGAGGGGGAAGGAGTTAGTAGGAGATGGAGTTAGAGAGAGAGTGCCGAGATGTAGTCGGTAGAAAAGGATGTGTCAGCGTGAGGTTGAAGCTGACTTATGCTTCAGCCCCCGCAGAACCATGGGCTTGTCTCACACTCCATGAGACATACTAAAAAACGGAACTAAAACTTAAAGCAATAGCTTGTGATAGTGTCAGCTGGGAAGTGTAGCTGAACACCAAGGGAAAGAGACAGGAGTGGTGAAGAATACGCCGCCTCAGGGGAGTACCCCCTGGGGATCATCTAATCAGATAACTTGGACTGAAGACACCTAGGAACAGGAAAGAAAGTGCCTCCTAAAAGGACTAGTGAGAGTTTGTGTAACAGAGATAAACTTGAAGGAAGCTTGCTAGAAGTGTTGTGTCTGAACTGTCATATTGCTGTGTTCTTGAAAAATCAAGGTTGGATTCCATGAACAAAGGAAATTGTGTACCTCCAGTTTTGAAAATTAACTTTGATTGTAGACTCTGTTATTTGCTGAAGAGAAACTATCTATGGGAAAACAGGTACTGGCGTCACGTCACAACACTGTTTAGATTTATTACCACCATCTACATTTTGCCTGTTCTGTTTTTGCACCTGCGTGCAACCGGGCTAGTCCTCTGCCACCATTGCCATGGGGAGATCACAGATGGTGACAACCATCTGGAGAACATCCCCAGGGTCTCATCACAACAGCGCGCCCCAGGCTCAGACATCATAGTGACGGGAGGAAGAGGAGGTGGAAGTACTTGAGGCATGCTGTCTCATCCACACTACAGTGTGTTCTGCATACTGCTGATGTAATGTATAGGCAGAACCAATTCTAAGGAATGGCAGTGGGCTGGCCTCAGCTCCTGCAGAAAGTAGAGCTGTTGCTTCAGTGGGAGCTTCTTGAAGTGCCAACTTGGCCCGTCCTCTACCACCTCCGCCAACGACTCATTCCCTACCACTTGCTTTGTTCATGTTTCCTTTTTATTTATTCTTATTTAGCCTGCAGATAATTCATAGTAGTTGGGCTGGCAACTTCGAACAATGTCTGAGGCCACAAACAGAGAATTGCAATATTTCCTACATCGGAGTGTATTTTGTCTGTCTGCTTTGATTCTATATAGATTTACAACAGCAGAAATATATCCTCTCCCAATGTGTAGACCACTTTCGTATAGGTATATAATCATGTCGCAGCATCTTTCTCTGTCCCTCCAGTAGAACGTTATTTAATTTTTTTTGCTGATATACAAGCTTTCACATCCTGCAGAAATATATCCTCTGCAAAATATCTGTTCCTATTAGCAACAGAGCATATAAACAGGATGCAGCTTCTATATCCTGTACTTAACTGTAAAATGGCTGCTGGTTACACTGTATCTAAGTCATATATGGTTAGGTCATCTGATGCAGGCGTCCAATGAAACTGCTGCCCGTATGCAAGATGGAGAACCTATTTGGTGACATCAGGAAGACGCCCTGGCTGCTGACTGACTGCACACTGACCTCTGCAACAGGCATTATGGGAAATTTGATTCTTTTGTGATTTTCGCAAAAAATCGGTTCGGGCTAACCCAATACGATTTTGTGAAAACTGGGATGACTTTATTTCCTAGCTAAAATGAGCAACACTAATGACAAACAGTAAACTGTTTGGAGGCACAACATCTGCAAACAAGAGTGATTACACACCTAATGGCAAACAGTGCAATACATCACATAACATTACTCTGCATGGCCTGTCCCAGTTACTTCACTAGAACAATTGCAGTTCATTATATGGTAATTATGTTCAGTTCAGACATATACTTCATAAGGGGGTGCTGGTCACTGTTGTAGGAGGTTCAGTTCAACTTACAGGATCTTGGTTTCACTGTAGCATACAAAACAGATACAATTAGACATATTGGTCCAGCTGACTACCATTCGAAGAAATTAAAGATATGTGCGATCAACAGTAGTTCTGTTTTCATACAAATGTTGTAGATTTGTTAAGTGCCGGTCCCATTCATCTAAGGAACTGACTAAAGGCTTTTTGATGCAAATAACGTCCTGCAATATATTTCTGTTTTTTTAAAGAACTACAAATGTTTAACTGCAACATTTTAGACATTATTTCCTTCTTTGAGCTCCAAGGCAGTAAAGAAAAGTACAAAATAAGACATCATCCAATAAAACACAAGTGTATGATACAAATAAAAGTTAACAGAGCGTGCGGAAATACATCCCCATCCTACTTTCCACGTCTACAATCCAAAATAAAATAGTCTCAGCTTCGACAAACCTCAGATTGCTTTTTTATGGCTTACTTGGGTGGTAAAATATTTATTTACTTGGGATAAAATGGATATTTTTTTACCTCCGTTATTTTGTCTGGCGCAGCAGTCAGATTCTCTTGTGCATCAAAAAGAAAGGGGACTTCCACACGCAGGACAGAATATTCTGCAACAGCGCTGTGGAATAGACCCCCCTGCATAATATTTAGCACCAAAATCTATGCTGCTAGCATGCAGAATTTGGTGTAGAATTAAAATCTGCAGTCAGCAGTTTTTGTTTTCTTTTTTATTTTCATTTTTTCCTTCCCACTTTTATTTTTCATGTGATATAGTTACATAGGGCTTGTTTTTTTTGCAGGATGAGTTGTATTTTTCAGTGGTACCATTAAATATATTGGAAGACATTTAAAACTTTTAAAACTAACTAAGTGGGGTGAAATGAAAAAAAAATGCAATTGTACCAATTTTGGGGGGTTTGTTTTTACAGTTGTAGCAAAAATGACATCTATTTTTTGGGTCAGTACAATTATGGCGATACCAAATTTATATAGTTTTTTCTGTAGTACATGTTACAAAATACTTTCATGCTTTCTGTAGGCATATTTGACCCTCATAACATTTACATTTCCTGTAAATGGAGTTGTGTGAGGACTAGTTTTTTTAGGGGTGACCTGTAGTTGTTATTGGTACCATTTTGGGGTCCATAGTACTTTTTGATCTCTTTTCATTCAGTTTGTTCTTGTACAAGGTGTGACCAAGTTTGACAGTGTCCATAATGCAGAATTAATAATGTGATATTTGAATAAATTGGACTCATTTTAAATTGTGCTTTTGATGTTTTGACCTGGAAAAGGGATTTTTACTCTTAAATATTTGAAAAAACAAACAAACAAACTTATCTTGCTTATGTTTCCTTTTTTAAGTTTCCATGGGGGACTTCAATTTGCGATTGTTTGATCGCTCATACTGTATAATTAGAGATGAGAGAGCATACTCGCTAAGGCAAACTACTCGAGCGAGTAGTGCCTTATTCGAGTACCTGCCCGCTCGTCTCTAAAGATGTGGGTGCCGGCGGGGGAGAGCGGTGAGTTGCTGGAGTAAGCAGGGGGGAGCGGGGGGGGGGAAGTGAGAGAGAGATCTCCCCACCGTTCCTCCCCGCTCTTAACCCGCCCCCCCCCTCCCCCCCGCCGGCACCCGAATCTTTAGAGACGAGCGGACAGGTACTCGCATAAGTCACTACTCGCTCAAGTAGTTTGCCTTAGCGAGTATGCTCGTTCATCTCTATGTATAGTGCATTACAATAGTATACTAAAGTATTGCGTTATACTGTATTCTGACAGGTATCCTATTAAGATATGCCACAGGTATGTCTCAATAGGTAATCATTCATGGCAGCCCTGGGGCCTGCAGAAGGCCCATGGCTGCCATGACACCAGGATGACACAGTGAAAAAATAGTATCCAGCATCCAAAGATTAGATAATGTATTGATTAATATTGATTAATAAAAGCTCGAGTCCATGTGCACACAGGTACCTCAAAATTGCTGACAAATATATGGCGATTGCCTGAGAATATTTTCTTATATGATGCCGGAGTACTCACTTCTTCTCGAAATGTAAAGCTCCTATAAGGGAGATAGAGCCGGAAGAGTAGATGTGGTGTTTGACAACTAATAGCAGCTTTGCAGGAGAAGTTTCCAACGTTGTACAGTTGCCTCGGCCCATCATTGTTAGAGATATGCTTATGTCCATCTAAAATTACCATAATAGAGAAATAGTTTATGAATGAAACTCCACTCAAAAAGCACATTACACAAACCCATCTGTTCATGGTCACCTGTCATCGGTTATATAATATAGATCCTGTAGTTACTGCATCTAATGTGCATGTATGCCTAGAAATATGATGTCACTTTTCCACATTATACATAATTAATTCTATACAAGAACATGCAAATATTTCCAACTACGACTTGGGGCTTGGAATCTGAGTTATGAGCTTTTTGATCATAAAAGAATTACATTCAAACAGAAACCGAGAGGATGCAAATACTCAGCTGTCTCCATTGTTAGTACAGATGGTGTCACAGTGAGTCTCTGGTGTTACCCAATCGTCATGGTCATGTTACAGTGTCACTGTGGCTAGTGTTGCACGGGAGATTAGAGCTTAGGATATCATGCCATTCCTCTCCAATTGAATCTATTATTTTATTGCAAATACAGTTTATTTCCGTCATAAGAGATTCTTGTTCAGAAGAAACATGGCAAATTATATAGTTAGAAATCTTTTTTCAAAATATATGTTGCAAAGGGAATAAAGTCAAGGAAACATAAAACATCTACGCCCTAGAGCTTCTAGATAATGAGAAATTAAAGGATTTTTCCGGGTTCTTACTTTTCAATAGTTTTGAACTCGCCAAAACTATATTAAAGTAATATACTCACCTTGGCACCGGACTGCCTTTTTAGTGGTCTACCACCATCTGAAAGGCTGGGGGATGTCCCATAGACCTGTCACGTGCACCGTTGGTGTGGCATATACTGGGATGGCACTTCTATTTTTTCTGTTGTTTGGCTACTAGCATGAAACCTAAGAATGGAAGGTGATAGAACTGGTGTGAACCAAACATTACACTGCATTGCCTATAGCTTGGCCACTGATTGCAGTATTGAAACAGAATTCCTAAAATTCTATATCAAAACAGTAAACTTATTAAAAACAATAGAGATATCTATGTACAAAACATTAAATTTGGCTTCAGTGCATTTTCTTTCAAAGATGGGTTCTGGTATCCCTAAGGTCTTTGGGCCCCTTAAAAGGGTTGTTCCAGGATCATAAGTTATCCTCTATTCACAGGGGATAACTTACTGATTGGTGGGGTCTCACTGCTGAGTCCCGACTAATTCCATGAATGGGGGTCCCATGTGCCCTATCCTCCTCACTATGGGATTACTACAACCCCCCACAGTGAGCAGGAGTCTCAATGGAGTGCTGGTCTTGCAAGCGCACTGTCACTCCATTCACTTTCAATGGCACTACTAGAGATAGCCGAGAAACAAGTGTTCAGGTATATCTGTCAATCCCATTGGAATGAATAATGCAATGGCCACGCATGGTCGTCCAATGCTCCATTCATTCTAATATCACTGTGTGGGGAGAGGCGGCCCCACAGTGACAGGCAGAGGGGGATGCGGAGCGGCTGTTCCCGAGATCGGCAGGGGTCTCAACAGTGAGACACCCCCCCCACGGATCAGCAAGTTAGAGAATTACTTCTGATTCTGGTACAACTACCCCTTTGGGAGTTGTTTTTTGTAAGTCTGCACTTACACACCATAAAGTGCTAGAGTATCCATTCAGCTAATCAAAGTTGACGTCACAGAAGGGGCCCTAATGTTCACTAGCCTTGTTTAATTTTCATATACAGTGGATTGTAATATATATATATATATATATATATATATATATATATATATATATATATATATATATATATATATATATATATATATATATATATATATATATATAACTGTACTTGCTAAACAAGCTCAATTTTCCATTTAAAGGGTCAATTTCTGGTTAAAAACTCACAAGAGAAGGTCTACCAAGCTAAGGAAGACATATAACTTCCTTATGACATATTACACAGTTCTTTGGTTTATAATAACAATTAGGTAGTATATGATTTTTAAAAAAGTTTGTTATATCATAAAGAAAATCTTGATCTATGATAAAAAAATCTTGTTATTTGTACAGCGCCAACTTATTCTGCAGCGCCTTGAGGTAATCTTTTATTTATTTCCTCCCACCAAGTAGGATACTGTAGGTGTCCTACAGAGAGAGTCAAGACCTTCATTCTCATGATTGATGGGGGTTCTCAGCTGTTGGCCCCCCACTGTTTAGGCACTTGTCACTTATCCCATGGAGAGATGATAAGTTTCTTGGTGGCACAATCCCTTTAGGGGAGTTTGGAGAATATAAATGAGTGTAAAGAAAAGTGTATAATACTATAAAATTATATACTGTGCCATATATTCATCTTCCTGGATTCGGATCCACTATCAACTGCTGCGAAGAGCAAGGTTTTTCCAGGGAAGCATATGTATATGTATACAGTCATCTGGAAGTCGTTTGTGTGAATATGTCTATTTTTATCATACTGATATATAGCTCTTATCTAACACAAATTCTAAAAGTGTCTGCGTTGACAGGAACGAGGACAGTGTGACTTCTTATCAAAATAACTTTGGGACTAGAGGTATACTGTACGCTGTGATCTAGAAGTCACATTCATTATTACTGGATTCTTTGATCCCATTGTAAAGTATTAGCTCTATTACCGTGAGGGGGAATTACCCCTTTTTGCTGGCAGGGATTTGTAGACATTTTGTACCTATTGTAGCCAAAAACAATTTTCTTATTTTTGCATATGAGAGCAACAGAGCCGGCCTTAGTTATGTGCGATCACACGGTGCACCAGCCGCCAGCTTGCAAGGCGGACGACAGTGTTCCAACAGTGAGCAGTGCGCCATTTATGCTCTGCAGCAGTGTGGCCTCTTAGGCCCTCTGTCCATGGCCGTGAAGGAATATCACTAGTGATATTCCACCGCGGGGAGCAGGCGGGAGCAGCTCTCCACACTGAGCCTATTTAACAGATAGGCTTACTGCAGATAATGGCAGCAAATCGTGGCATGCCGCGATTTGCATCCCGCAAGCGGAGAATCGCTATGATTCTTCGCTCATGGACGTCGGGACTGTGCTTTCCATAGCAGCGCTATAGAAAGCATTCACTGCGTTACCCACAGCCGGATTATCGCCGCCGCTAACGCAATGAACTATTGCCCGTGGATAGGAGCCCTTATGTACCCCACTCAGAGCAGTCTATTAGGAGGTTCCTCCTTCTCTCTGCTATTAAATGCATCCCATGAGAAGGAGGAAGGGAAGAAAGCGCTGAAGAGCCCCGCAGCACAGACCGGAGCATGGAAAATCTGCATTCGCTCAATCACTAATCATTCACTTTAAACACCGATCGTTTAGTCATTCGCATTCACTGGTACAGCAAACTGGACGATACTGTAAAAAAACTAAAAACAACTTTCTATCTTTGAGTTTAAACTCACCGTCCGAGTGAACGAGCAAATTGTGACATTGTTTGCTCATTCACTTGGGCGAACGATTATTACTACGTGTAAAAGTACCCTTATTTGGATAAATACCAGTATTACTACAACTCCCAGCATGCTCTGGGTCTGCAACTTTCAGAGTTTGCATGGAATTTGTCCTCCATCAGTTAAGATTGTGCTAGAACTACAATTCCCAGTAAGTCCTGATAGTTGGAGATCTTTAGACTCTGCTTAGAGCTATAGTTTTGCCAAAATATTGTGATACCATTAACCCTTTCCCTCTGAGGACCTTTTTACATTTTTGCTGTTGTTTTTCTGTCCCCACGTTCCAAGCGTTATAACTTTGTTTGTTTTTCCACTTCCGAAGCTGCATGAAGGATTGCTCTTTACTGAAGGCGTTGTATTCATGGGGCCATTGAGAGAAATACTGATGATCCTAGAATAGCATTTTATAAAGGCTTTAGAGATTATATCATTATCATCTGGACGGACCAGAGAGAGATTTAATGTCATTTATTGACAACTTTAACCCCTTCCCGCTCCAGGAAGTACATTTATGTCCTGGAGCGTCGTGGTATGTATGCAGAGAGGTCGCAAGGCGACCTCTCTTCATACAGCGTCGGCGTCAGCTGTTTACTACTGCTGACACCCGCGAGCAATATCCGCGATCGGCCGATCACGGCTATTAACCCTTTAAGTGCCGCTGTCATTTCTGACAGCAGCATTTAAAGCCCCTGAATGCTGTTCGGGGGTCCCGTATGGCCCCCCTGCGGTGAGATCGGGGGAGCCGTGCAGGTGTCATGGCTGCCGGGGGCCTTCTGAAAGGCCCCATGGCTGCCTTGAGAGACTGCCTATTAAGCCATCCCTGTGGGGTGGCTTGATAGGCTGCCTGTCAGAATGCAGTATGACGTAATGCTATAGTATTATATCATACTGCAGAAGCGATCAAAGTATCGCATATTGTCAGGGGGGACAATATGTTCAGGGGGACTTAAAAGTAAAGTGAAAAAAAGAGCAATAAACTTTTTTCAATTGTAAAAAAAATGTTATAAAAGTTTAAATCACCCCTCTTTTGCCATATCTATAATTAATAAGTCAAAATAATAAAATAAAAATACATATTTGGCATCGCTGCATCCGTAAAAGTCCGATCTATCAAAGTAGCGCATTATTTACCCCGCACAGTGAGCGTCGTCCGAAAAAAAAATAAAGAACGCCAGAAATGCACTTTTTCAGTCACCCTGTCTCCCAAAAAAAACGCAATAAAAAGCGATCAAAAAGTCGTGCACATTCTGAATTAGAACTAACGGAAACAACAGGACTTTCCACAAAAAATGAGCCATTGTTGAACTACGTCGACGGAAAAATAAAAAAGTTATTGCGCGCACAAGATGACCACAGAAAATAATTGAAAAAAAATTAAATGTCTTTGAAAAAAAAAAGGTAGTATAGTAAAAAAAAAAAGCTATACAAGTTTGGTATCCTAATAATTAGAGATGAGCGAACGTGTTCTTCCGAGCTTGATATTCGTGCGAATATTAGGGTGTTCGGTATGTTCGTTATCCGTAACGAACACCATGCGGTGTCCGGGTTACTTAAACTTTCTTCCCTGAGACGTTAGCGCTTTTTTTTGGCCAATATAAAGACAGGGAAGGCATTACAACTTCCCCCTGCAACGTTTAAGCCCTATACCACCCCCCTGCTGTGAGTGGCTGGGGAGATAAGGTGTCCGCCTGATATGAAAGTCTGCCCCTCCCGCGGTTCGCTATGGATGCATTCTATATGCGCTCAATGGGGCCAGCGGCAGCAGCGCTGACCCCATTGAGAACATATAGAAGACAAATCCTTCTTCTCTGGCACAGCTGTAACAGAGAAGAACGATGTTTGCCCATTGAATTCAATGGAGCGGCAATACAGCATGTTCCACTGAATGCAATGGGCTGCCGGCGATCGCAGGATGAATGGTCGGAAAGGGGTTAAATATATAACCCCTTTCCTGCAATTCATCCAGAAATGTGTTACACTAAAAATATATACCGGCGTATAAGACGACCCCCCAACTGTCACCTTATACGCCGGTAATACAGTGGAGCAAAGAATAAAAATCATTACTTACGTTTTTAGATGATCTGCGGCGCTCCTGCAGGCTGTCACTCCCTCCTGGTCCACGGCAGAGTATTGCTTTCTCCACGAAAGACTTTAAATCCCTGCCTCCAGAAGCACACGTGCCTTCAGCCAATCACAGCCAATGACAATGATGTCATTGAATGGCTGTGATTGGCTGTGTTTCTGGAGGCGGGGATTTCAAGGCTTGAAATCCCCGCCTCCAGAAACACAGCCAATCACAGCCATTCAATGACATCATTGTCATTGGCTGTGATTGGCTGAAGGCACGTGTCTTTCTGGAGGCAGGGATTTAAAGCCTTTCATAGAGAAAGCTTGTCTGCCGTGGATTAGGAGGGAGTGACAGCCTGCAGGAGCGCCGCAGATCATCTAAAAACGTAAGTAATGCTTTTTATTCTTTGCTCCACTGTATTGCCGGCGTATAAGGTGACAGTTGGGGGGTCGTCTTATACGCCCGGTCGCCTTATACGCCGGTATATATTTTTAGTGTAACACATTTCTGGATGAATTGCAGGAAAAGGGTTATATATTTAACCCCTTTCCGACCATTCATCCTGCGATCGCCGGCAGCCCATTGCATTCAGTGGAACATGCTGTATTGCCGCTCCATTGAATTCAATGGGCAAACATCGTTCTTCTCTGCTACAGCTGTTACAGCTGTGCCAGAGGAGGACGATCTTTATGCTGACAGTGGGGGTGGGGGGGCACTCTTGCCGCTATTGTGGCTTAATAGTGGGACCTGTGAACTTGAGATGCAGCCCACCATGTAGCCCCTCGCCTGCCCTATCCGTCACTGTGTCATTCCCATCACTTTCCTGAATTGCCCAGATTTTCACACATGAAAACCTTAGCGAGCATCGGCGAAATACAAAAATGCTCTGGTCGCCCATTGACTTCAATGGGGTTTGTTGTTCGAAACGAACCCTCGAGCATCGCGGGAAGTTCGTTCCGAATAACGAACACCCGAACATTTTGGTGTTCGCTCATCTCTAGTAATAATCATACTGACCTATAGAATAAAGTTATCATGTTGTTTGTGCGCTGTAGAAACAAGACGCACTGAAAGATGGCGGAATGTGTTTTGTTTTTTTTCATTTTACTCCACTTAGAATTTTTTTAAAGCTTTTCCGTACATTATATGGTACATTAAAAAACAAGAACTCATACAGTGACGTCGATGGATAAATAAAGGAGTTATAATTTTTTTAAGGAGGGGAGGAAAAATCGAAAATGGAAAAAAAAGGTCGCGTCATGAAGGGGTTAAAGGGGTTTTTCGCGACTTTTTAGATTTTTTCTACTGAAGACCTGTCCTATTGAATTCTACGGGAGCTGCGACCCGGGCCAACTGATCCATAGTTTCAACTTTTCAATATAAGTACTGTAAGATAGGAGGTGTGTGCTGCTTGCAACTCTTGGAATTTTTTGGCCCTTGTATGTTGGAGCACGCATTGATGTTATCTTTTGTGTTTTCCAACAGCAATATTTGGGAAGTGGGGGTGCCTTCCAGTTTTGGAGCGCGCACTACTTCTGGTCAGTGGAATGCATACCATTTCTGGTTGGTGGACTGAAAGTACTCAGAAGCTCTGATTGGTAACACACTTGTGCATGTACCTATGCTAGATTGGTCTGGTATGTATATATTTCTGTATTCCATATAAATATTTATATATCCATGTTATGTATGGATATTTGTAATTCCTCAACTGTATTTATTGTGTTTGATAAAGGGGATGTTCCATAGCCCCTAAAACACATTATCTTGGATTTCTTTTTGTTTAGATTAAATATTATATGTTAGCTGCTCCATTGCTTTTTGGAAAATTGCTTTTCCACTATCCCCTGCTTCAGGGACTTCAGAGATAGCTTGGAGCCTTCCTGGACGGAAGTAGATGGATGTTGTCACTATTTCCTGTCCCAAGTAAGTTTGTGCAATCTTTACATACAGAAATGAAGTATCAATTAAGGACAGTTTTCTAAGCACTTGTTCTTTTCTTCATTGCTATTTTATGATGTATCTACCAAGACTTCCTAGGGTCCTTGGGACTCTGTCTGGTGCCTCCATGCATGGATGTTCTTGTCTGAACAGAGACTTTACATATGTGCCTAAAATTCACATACAAGCTGGTTTTTACACACAGGAACAATGGAAAATGGAAAAATAAGGGTGGTTTCACATCTGCGTTGGAATGTCCGGTCAGAGGTTCGGGCTCAGATATGGCGCAAAACACTGGAAGAAAAAGCATTGCATGCAGCGCTTTTTATTCCGGCTATAAGCCGAGCAGCTGAGCAGAAAGCAAATGGACCCCATTATAGTCAATAGGCTGCATACGGTGCCTTTCAATTCCATCCTGAGACGCAACTATTCGACTCTGGGAATTCCCTTTCCTACTCCCCGAACAGAACAGAAAAGCGGAAGTCCCAACGCAGGTGTGAAACCACCCTAATATCTCAAGGTGGGCAAAGTTAATGCATACAACAAGCTGCTACATGGATAAGAGCTTGTGCTCTCAAAAATGCTAAAAGAGGACATGCAGTACGTGGTCTTCAAAATATATAGAGCACACCCAAAATAGCTGCTATGTTATCAAAATCTACATTTGAGAAAGCACAGCATACTGTTTATTAAAATACAACTTAATCATTTATACTTAAAACCAGATTCACCTACATAAACTAAATGTGCTCTGCAATAAACTGTAAATTGGAATGAGTTTATACATACTATATAGAGATGAGCGAGCACCAAAATGCTCGGGTGCTCGTTATTCGGGACGACTTTTCGCGATGCTCGAGGGTTTGTTTTTCGAGTAACGAACCCCATTGAAGTCAATGGGCGACCCGAGCATTTTTGTATTTCGCCGATGCTCGCTAAGGTTTCCTTGTGTGAAAATCTGGGCAATTCAAGAAAGTGATGGGAACAACACAGCAACGGATAGGGCAGGCGAGGGGCTACATGTTGGGCTGCATCTCAAGTTCACAGGTCCCACTATTAAGCCACAATAGCGGCAAGAGTGGGGCCCCCCCCCCTCCCAAAAACTTTTACTTCTGAAAAGCCCTCATTAGCATGGCATACCTTTGCTAAGCACCACACTACCTCCAACAAAGCACAATCACTGCCTGCATGACACTCCACTGCCACTTCTCCTGGCTTACATGCTGCCCAACCGCCCCCCCTCCCCCCCACAGCGCACACCAAAGTGTCCCTGCGCAGCCTTCAGCTGCCCTAATGCCTCACCACCCTCATGTCTATTTAGAAGTGCGTCTGCCATGAGGAGGAACCGCAGGCACACACTGCAGAGGTTGGCACGGCTAGGCAGCGACCCTCTTTAAAAGTGGCGGGGCAATAGCCCACAATGCTGTACAGAAGCAATGAGAAATAGAATCCTGTGCCACCGCCATCAGGAGCTGCACACGTGGGCATAGCAATGGGGAACCTATGTGTCACACACTATTCATTCTGTCAAGGTGTCTCTGCATGCCCCAGTCAGACTGGTAATATGTACCTTAACAGTAACCGCGTTGGTGGTAATGTGGTGGTGACTGCGGACCTAGTAGCGCGGTTTTATTTTGTTGGTTTTCGGAATGTGGCCAGGATTAAGTGGGCCGTGGCGGGGGGATGGTGGGGGGTCTCTCTTGTAGTGTCGGTAAAGGTGAAATTCTTGGACTGCCACCAGACGAACCAATGCAAAGGCATTTGCCAAGAATGTTTGTTTTCCCTGTTGGAGGAGGAGGGGGATGTTTTTGAGGCACTACGTGTCCTCTACACGTGTCCGTGGTTATATGCACCTTTACAGTAACCGCGTTGGTGGGAAATGGCCTCGCCGCCATCATGTCTTTGGGAAGCCTCTGTTTCCACACCCCAGAGACATACCATTAGCAGCGGTATAGGCAGAGCCCAGAATTCGTAACATTTCAGCCGTAGCATTAGGACAGGCCCCACTAACATATCACTAGCAGCATTATAGCGGGAGCGCAGTCTTCGTTCCATGTCAGCAATAGTAGAACTCAAGACAGGCCCCACTAACATATCACTAGCAGCATTATAGCGGGAGCGCAGTCTTCATTCCATGTCAGCAATAGTAGCACTCAAGACAGGCCCCACTAACATATCACTAGCAGCATTATAGCGGGAGCGCAGTCTTCGTTCCATGTCAGCAATAGTAGCACTCAAGACAGGCCCCACTAACATATCACTAGCAGCATTATAGCGGGAGCGCAGTCTTCATTCCATGTCAGCAATAGTAGCACTCAAGACAGGCCCCAGTAACAATTCCGAAGCAGCAGTATAGTGGGAGCGCAGTCTTCGTTCCATTTCAGCAATAGTAGCACTCAAGACAGGCCCCAGTAACAATTCCGAAGCAGCAGTATAGTGGGAGCGCAGTTTTCGTTCCATTTCAGTAGCTGCAGTATAGCCAAGGCCCAAGTTACATTTATGTAGCTAAAGTGTAGGCCAACCCCACACACACTTCTGTACCATGAGTGCAGGTGAAGAACATACAAATTGCTATGATTACACTGTAGGTGAGGGCCCCAAAAAATTGGTGTACCAACAGTACTAATGTACCTCAGTAAAAATTGGCCATGCCCAACCAAGATGGCAGGTGAAACCCATTAATCGCTTTGGTTAATGTGGCTTAAGTGGTAACTAGGCCTGGAGGCAGCCCAGTTTAACGAAAAATTGGTTCAAGTTAAAGTTTCAACGCTTTTAAGAGCATTGAAACTTATACAAATTGTTTCGAAAAATTAGATGAGTGAGCCTTGTGGCCCTAAGAAAAATTGCCCGTTCAGCGTGATTACCTGAGGTTTCAGGAGGAGGAGCAGGAGGAGGAGGAGGAATATTAGACACAGATTGATGAAGCAGAAATGTCCCCGTTTTGGATGGTGAGAGAGAACGTAGCTTCCATCCGCGGGTGCATAATACGTATTGCTTACGTATCGCTGCTGTCCGCTGGTGGAGAAGAGAAGTCTGGGGAAATCCAGGCTTTGTTCATCTTGATGAGTGTTAGCCTGTCGGCACTGTCGGTTGACAGGCGGGTACGCTTATCTGTGATGATTCCCCCAGCCGCACTAAACACCCTCTCCGACAAGACGCTAGCCGCAGGACAAGCAAGCACCTCCAGGGCATACAGCGCTAGTTCAGGCCACGTGTCCAGCTTCGACACCCAGTAGTTGTAGGGGGCAGAGGCGTCACCGAGGATGGTCGTGCGATCGGCTACGTACTCCCTCACCATCCTTTTACAGTGCTCCCGCCGACTCAGCCTTGACTGGGGAGCGGTGACACAGTCTTGCTGGGGAGCCATAAAGTTGGCCAGGCCCTTAAAGACTGTTGCACTGTCTGGGCTGTACATGCTGCTCGATCTACGCACCTCCCCTGCTACATGGCCCTCGGAACTGCGCCTTCTGCCACTAGCGCTGTCGGATGGGAATTTTACCATCAGCTTGTCCGCCAGGGTCCTGTGGTATAGCAACACTCTCGAACCCCTTTCCTCTTCGGGAATGAGACTGGGAAGGTTCTCCTTATAGCGTGGGTCGAGCAGTGTGTACACCCAGTAATCCGTAGTGGCCAGAATGCGTTGAATGCGAGGGTCACGAGAAAGGCATCCTAACATGAAGTCAGCCATGTGTGCCAGGGTACCTGTACGCAACACATGGCTGTCCGCACTAGGAAGATCACTTTCAGGATCCTCCTCCTCCTCCTCCTCCTCCTCAGGCCATACACGCTGAAATGATGACAGGCAACCAGCATGGGTACCGTCAGCAGTGGGCCAAGCTGTCTCTTCCCCCTCCTCCTCATCCTCCTCATCCTCCTCCTCCTCCTCCTGAACGCGCTGAGATATAGACAGGAGGGTGCTCTGACTATCCAGCGACATACTGTCTTCCCCCGGCTCTGTTTCCGAGCGCAAAGCGGCTGCCTTTATGGTTTGCAGGGAACTTCTCAAGATGCATAGCAGAGGAATGGTGACGCTAATGATTGCAGCATCGCCGCTCACCACCTGGGTAGACTGATCAAAGTTTCGAAGGACCTGGCAGATGTCTGCCAACCAGGCCCACTCTTCTGAAAAGAATTGAGGAGGCTGACTCCCACTGCGCCGCCCATGTTGGAGTTGGTATTCCACTATAGCTCTACGCTGCTCATAGAGCCTAGCCAACATGTGGAGCGTAGAGTTCCACCGTGTGGGCACGTCGCACAGCAGTCGGTGCACTGGCAGATTAAAGCGATGTTGCAGGGTGCGCAGGGTGGCAGCGTCCGTGTGGGACTTGCGGAAATGTGCGCAGAGCCGGCGCACCTTTACGAGCAGGTCTGACAAGCGTGGGTAGCTTTTCAGAAAGCGCTGAACCACCAAATTAAAGACGTGGGCCAGGCATGGCACGTGCGTGAGGCTGCCGAGCTGCAGAGCCGCCACCAGGTTACGGCCGTTGTCACACACGACCATGCCCGGTTGGAGGCTCAGCGGCGCAAGCCAACGGTCCGTCTGCTCTGTCAGACCCTGCAGCAGTTCGTGGGCCGTGTGCCTCCTATCTCCTAAGCTGAGTAGTTTCAGCACGGCCTGCTGACGCTTGCCCACCGCTGTGCTGCCACGCCGCGCGACACCGACTGCTGGCGACGTCCTGCTTCTGCTGACACATCTAGATTGCGAGACAGAGGTTGAGGAGGAGGAGGAGGGTGCTTTAGTGGAAGAAGCATACACCGCCGCAGATACCACCACCGAGCTGGGGCCCGCAATTCTGGGGGTGGGTAGGACGTGAGCGGTCCCAGGCTCTGACTCTGTCCCAGCCTCCACTAAATTCACCCAATGTGCCGTCAGGGAGATGTAGTGGCCCTGCCCGCCTGTGCTTGTCCACGTGTCCGTAGTTAAGTGGACCTTGCCACTAACCGCATTGGTGAGGGCGCGTACAATGTTGCGGGAGACGTGGTCGTGCAGGGCTGGGACGGCACATCAGGAAAAGTAGTGGCGACTGGGAACTGAGTAGCGCGGGGCCGCCGCCGCCATCATAGCTTTGAAGGACTCCGTTTCCACAACCCTATACGGCAGCATCTCAAGGCTGATAAATTTGGCTATGTGGACGGTTAACGATTGAGCGTGCGGGTGCGTGGTGGCGTACTTGCGCTTGCGCTCCAACACTTGCGCTAGCGACGGCTGGACTGTGCGGTGCGAGACATTGGTGGATGGGGCTGAGGACAGCGGAGGTGAGGGTGTGGGTGCAGGCCATGAGACGGTTGTGCCTGTGTCCTGAGAGGGAGGTTGGATCTCAGTGGCAGGTTGGGGCACAGGGGGAGAGGCAGCGGTGCAAACCGGAGGCGGTGAACGGCCTTCGTCCCACCTTGTGGGGTGCTTGGCCATCATATGTCTGCGCATGCTGGTGGTGGTGAGGCTGTTGGTGGTGGCTCCCCGGCTGATCTTGGCGCGACAAAGGTTGCACACCACTGTTCGTCGGTCGTCAGGCGTCTCTGTGAAAAACTGCCAGACCTTAGAGCACCTCGGCCTCTGCAGGGTGGCATGGCGCGAGGGTGTGCTTTGGGAAACACTTGGTGGATTATTCGGTCTGGCCCTGCCTCTACCCCTGGCCACCGCACTGCCTCTTGCAACCTGCCCTGCTGATGCCCTTGCCTCCCCCTCTGAAGACCTGTCCTGAGTAGGCGTTGCACACCAGGTGGGGTCAGTCACCTCATCGTCCTGCTGCTCTTCCTCCGAATCCTCTGTGCGCTGCTCCCTTGGACTTACTGCCCTTACTACTACCTCACTGCAAGACAACTGTGTCTCATCGTCATCGTCCTCCTCACCCACAGAAAGTTCTTGAGACAGTTGGCGGAAGTCCCCAGCCTCTTCCCCCGGACCCCGGGAACTTTCGAATGGTTGGGCATCAGTGACGATAAACTCCTCTGGTGGGAGAGGAACCGCTGCTGCCCAATCTAAGCAGGGGCCCGAGAACAGTTCCTGGGAGTGTTCCCGCTCCTGAGCAGGTGTCATTGTAGTGGAGTGAGGAGGCTGGGAGGAAGGAGGAGCAGCAGACAGAGGATTCGGATTTGCAGCACTGGACGGCGCAGAACTGTGGCTGGACGATAGGTTGCTCAAAGCACTTTCTGCCATCCAGGACAGGACCTGCTCACACTGCTCATTTTCTAATAAAGGTCTCCCGCGTGGACCCATTAATTGGGCGATGAATGTGGGGACGCCAGAAACGTGCCTCTCTCCTAATCGCGCAGCAGTCGGCTGCGACACACCTGGATCAGGAGCTCGGCCTGTGCCCACACCCTCACTTGGGCCTACGCGTCCTCGGCCACGTCCACGTCCTCTAGGCTTACCCCTACCCCTCAGCATGCTGTATTACCAGTGATTTGATTTCCCAGGCAGGAAATAAATTGGCGCAAGCCTGCAGGCCAAATATAATGCTTTCGCTTTTTTGCAAGGGGAAGACCCCACTGCGTGTATTCAATGAAAAACAAGAAGTTTAATATCTGTGGTGTGGCCCTCAAAAAGTGTCACACAAGTATAGTGTAGCAGAGTTATTAACTCTAGCAGAGCAGGTATTTGCCAGTCAGGAAAGACAATGGCGCTAGGCTGCAGTAAAGCGTAGCTGGTTGTGTCTGATTTTTGTACGTTGTACACGCAGCACACACGTACACGCAGACCTTAGGACTGACACAGGCTGGCCAAATATAATTTCTTTTCCTTTTTAGCTTAGGGAAGCACCCACTGCGTATATTCAATGAACAAGAAGTTTAATATCTGTGGTGTGGCCCTCAAAAAGTGTCACACAAGTATAGTGTAGCAGAGTTATTAACTCTAGCAGAGCAGGTATTTGCCAGTCAGGAAAGACAATGGCGCTAGGCTGCAGTAAAGCGTAACTGGTTGCGTCTGATTTTTGTACGTTGTACACGCAGCACACACGTACACGGAGACCTTAGGACTGACACAGGCTGGCCAAATATAATTTTTTTCCTTTTTAGCAAAGGGAAGACCCCACTGCGTGTATTCAATGAATAATGTATGTCTTCTGGCCCTGCCTACACAATTCTATCCCTGTAGTATTAATGCCGGGTGCAATGCTCTGCACAGCCGGTTTTGAGAAAAAAAAAAAATATGCAACACTGCTAACAGCAGCCTGGACAGTACTGCACACGGATAGAAGTGGCCCTAGAAAGGACCGTTGGGGTTCTTGAAGCCTACACTAACTCCTAACACTCTCCCTGCCTAACCCCCACTTCTGTCCCTATTGCTGGGCGCAATGCTCTGCAGATCCAATTTTGGACAAAAAAAAAAAATACTGTGCTAACACAGTACTGCACACTAGTAGATGTGGCCCTGAGAAGGGCCGTTGGGGTTCTTGAAGCCTACACTGACTCCTAACGCTCTCCCTACAGCAGCACCAGCAGCAGCACTTTCCCTCAGCTAAGTCACAAGGCATGTGTGGCGAGCCGCGGGAGGGGCCGATTTTTATACTCGGGTGACATCTGATCGCCCCAGCCACTCACAGCAGGGGGGTGGTATAGGGCTTGAACGTCACAGGGGGAAGTTGTAATGCCTTGCCTGTCTTTCAATTGGCCAGAAAAGCGCGCTAACGTCTCAGAGAGGAAACTGAAAGTAACCAGAACATCGCGTGGTACTCGTTACGAGTAACGAGCATCCCGAACACCCTAATATTCGCACGAATATCAAGCTCGGACGAGTACGTTCGCTCATCTCTAATACTATACATGTGTACAGCAGTCCAATGCACTCATGCCCTGAGCTGATTTCTACAGGAAGCAGACAGCTCTTTTCCCAGTGTAGTGACAAGACTTGGTATTGCAGACCAACTTCCCATTCACTTCAATGTCTGTAATACCAAGCCTGGCCACTGGCAGAGGGAACTGAGCTATCTGCTTCCTGCAGAAATCAGGTCAATTCATGAGTGCACCAGCCCAGAAAATAGCTGATTATCATGTGTCCTTAGGGACAGAACCCCATTGATTTACTACGGATCATTCCACCAACTGCTATTTTTGCATGGTAGACCCCTCCAAACGTCAAAGTGGAAAAAATGCAGTTGCTGTGATGTATCCAAACATTCCTTTATCTATGGCTCCGGTACCACATTGCTCTGAGCTCCCCATTCCGACGCCACCACAGAGCATGCATAGCATGCCGACGTGTTCAGAAAACATTAGCTCAAACAGTGAAGATGCAACTGATCTTGTCCATGGTGGTGAAGATGACAGAAGACCATACTACCCAAACCAGAAGGATGTTTATGATTTGGTAAGAGATGTTAGTCTTACAAAAGCTAAGTTCTGCTCCACAATGGAAATCAACTTCCATCCCTTCCAGTGGCTCACTCTGCACATCTCAAGGAGGAGTACAGTAGTGTCAAATTCCTGTTGCAGGTTCGGAAGTATGATCAGTATGGTTGAGAGGTAATTGGAGACTTCAAGATGGTTGTTTTCCTAATGGGTCTTTAAGGTGGTTTCACAAGGTTTCCTTGCTATCTTTGTCTTTGGGATAGCAGAGCCAAAACTGAACACTGCCATCTACGAGACTGGCCTGAACACATTGACTTCACTGTTGGATGAAGCAATGTCAAGTGGGAACCCCTAGTAGATCCTAAGATGATTCTGATGCAACCTCTTCACATAAAACTCGGGCTTATGAAACAGTTTGTCACTGCTCTAGATAAAGAATCTACAGCGTTGAAACATCTACTAAACTTCTTCCTGAAGCTGACTGAGGCAAAGGTAAAAAGCTGGCAACTTTAAGGGACCACAAATAAAGAGGATCATAGAATGTCTGATATTTCCTAACATGCCCACCGAAGTACAGAAAGCAGCTTGGAACAGTTTTGTTGCCGTGGTTCATGAGTTCTTGGGAAATCACAAAACAGACAACTATGTGGAGTTGGAGGAAACGATGGTGAAGAAATACCACGCTATGGGCTGCAGGATGTCGCTCAAGGTTCATATCCTGGATTCGTATCTACACAAATTTAATCAGAACATGGGAGCATACTTTGAGGAACAAGGAGGAAGCTTCACCAAGATATGCCGCAGTTTAAGCATCGCTGTCAAGGACAATACAACAAGAATATGATGGGCGACTACATCTGGGGGCTGGTACATGAAAGTGACCAAGTAGAAAATCGTCAATCGAAAAGAACCAGACATTTTCATTAATTTTGAACTGTATGGACATACTCTGCATTGTATGATGACTTCGTCTCATGATTGCAAGTAATTTCTTTTCTCACTGTGTATGTCCTTGAAACTTTCGAAATATAAAATCATATATTTTTTAATTATCGATGATCTGACATAAAAGCAAACTATTTTCATAATGAAAGTTATTTTCCATTAGATTTTATAATAAGCTAACAGGAACAAATAAACTTTTCTTAGACACAAAAATTGCGTGTAATCTATCCTGAGGATAGGCCATCAATAGCTTACAGCTTATGGAAAGTTACCTATTCTAAGGCATAACTTTAAAGGGGTTGTCCCGCGGCAGCAAGTGGGTCTATACACTTCTGTATGGCCATATTAATGCACTTTGTAATGTACATTGTGCATTAATTATGAGCCATACAGAAGTTATCAGAAGTTTTTCACTTACCTGCTCCGTTGCTAGCGTCCTCGTTTCCATGGAGCCGTCTAATTTTCAGCGTCTAATGGCCAAATTAGACGCGCTTGCGCAGTCCGGGTCTTCTTCTTTTCTCAATGGGGCTCCGTGTAGCTCCGTGTAGCTCCGCCCCGTCACGTGCCGATTCCAGCCAATCAGGAGGCTGGAATCGGCAATGGACCGCACAGAAGTCCTGCGGTCCACCGAGGGAGAAGATCCCGGCGGCCATCTTCAGCAGGTAAGTAAGAAGTCACCGGAGCGCGGGGGGGTTGAAAAAAAAAAACCCCGTTTCGGCGCGGGACAACCCCTTTAAGCCCTTGGGCACCAATGCAAAATTTGTTTCTAATACTAATACTGGTTATCTCTTTATGTGACAGAGGGACCATTGTTCTAGAGGTACAGGAGTTCAGGCAGGAAGGCTTATAGATATGCCTTTGCGTCACGTTCAGATGACTTATCTTCACAGTGTATGACCCATGGAATAAAGATAATTAGGACCTGCTACCAACAACTGATAGTTCTGAAGGAACAACCTTGTCAGTGCCTGTTTTCCTTGAAGAAACAAAAAGCAGAGGTTTAGGACAGTGCTCCAAAAATATGTTTTATATTACTGAAAGGTGCAGCAGAAAATATATATATTGGACTCACCAGTGTGGACTGCCCATCTTACGACAGGCGGTGACACCACTGGTCCAAGTTTGCCTTCAATATGGTACTGATCTGCTCTACCACCTGAAGAGCCAAGTGTGCAGGGAAAGCATCAGAGGACGAGTCCAGAGCATGCCGGTACCTCGGTCGCAGATACGGGAAAAGATAATGTTATAAAAGAATCTTGCACTCTTGGTGTATAGTAGGTAAAATTACTATAAGGGTGACTACCCACTACAGTTTTTTTTCACTGCGAAATTTGCAGCGTTTTTTGGTTTTTTTGCAGGCATCTATGGGACTTGTAATGTTAAAATTATCACGATTTTAACATTACAAGTCCCATAGACGCCTGAAGAAAAAAAACGCTGCGAATTTCGCAGTGAAAAAAAAAACTGTAGTGGGTAGGCACCCTTAGAAAAGAGAAATTTTCATTTACTTCTGTGAGGAGTCCTCAAGGGGCAGCGAATTTCCTCAATTATCCAAGTTTGCTTTTAAAGTGTCACACATGGGTCACAATTAGAGATGAGCGAGCACCAAAATGCTCGGGTGCTCGTTACTCGAGTCGAACTTTCAGTGATGCTCGAGAGTTCGTTTCGAGTAACGAACCCCATTGAAGTCAATGGGCATTTTTGTATATGACTGGTGCTCCGCTAAGGTTTTCATTTGTGAAAATCTTAGCAAACCACCAAAGTCATGTAAAAAACACAGAAATGGATAGGGCAGGCGAGGAGCAACATGCAGGGCTGCATTTCGGGCCCTCCCCCCCCCCCCCCCCCCCCCCCACAGCTGTGGCAGAGAATGAATTCAATGAATTCAATGGAGCCGGCAATACAGCCGGCAATACTTAAAAATATAAGCCCTTCCCTGAAATTCATCCAGAAATGTGTAAAAACAAAAAATATATATATATACTCACCCGGTCCCAGCAGACGGAGTTCAGCCGTGGCCGGCGGCAGTTTTCCTGAACTGCTCTGAGTAGTATTCAGCAGCCGGGGATTTAAAATCCCCGCCTGCTGAATGAGCTGCCTCTGATTGGTCACAGCCTGACCAATCAGAGGCAGCTCTCACTCACACCCATTCATGAATTCATGAATGGGTGAGTGAGTGCTGCCTCTGATTGGCTCAGCGCAGGGACCAATAAGGGGCAGCTCTCAGCTGTCATTCAGCTGCGCTGAGCCAATCAGAGGCAGCATTCACTCACCCATTCATGAATTCATGAATAGGTGTGAGTGAGAGCTGCCTCTGATTGGTCAGGCTGTGACCAATCAGAGGCAGCTCATTCAGCAGGCGGGAATTTTAAATCCCCGGCTGCTGAATGCTACTCAGAGCAGTTCAGGAGAACTGCTGCCGGCTGCGGCTGAACTCCGTCTGCCGGGAGCGGGTGAGTATATATTTTTTTGTTTGTTTTTACACATTTCTGGATGAATTTCAGGGAAGGGCTTATATTTTTAAGCCCTTCCCGAAAATTCATCCCGCGCTTGCCGGCAGCCCATTGCTTTCAATGGAGCCGGCTGTATTGCCGGCTCCATTGAATTCAATGGTCAGTGCTCGTTTAATCGAGACGAGTACTGCGTGGTGCTCGCCTCTAGTAACGAGCATCTCGAGCACCCTAATACTCGAACGACCATCAAGCTTGGACGAGTATGCTCGCTCATCTCTAGTCACAATTCTTTGGCGAGTGAGAACAACTCCAGGTTTTTTACTCCATATACAAGACAGTCTAGACTCCACAGAAATGCAATGCGTTTGAGAGGACTTACAACCAAAAAGCCTCCTTTATCAAGCATTTAACATAGTGGGCCATCTTCTTCCAGTAGCGTGCACTTTTGTGTGCACAAACTAGCGTGAGTGCATCTTACTGCTGGTGAGAACGCATGCACGTATTTCTGGTCTCTTCACTTTAAGTATGCTCCTAAAAAGTCTACTATGTTACATGTTTGATAAAGGTGGCTAATTTTGGTACGGCAGACTTCCGAAAGGCCCCAGGGCTGCCATTGCAAACTGCCTATGAAGCCATGCCTCTGGTGTGGCTTGCTAGATTGCCTCTCAGATCCTGGTATAATATTATGGTATGACATCATACTGCAGGAGCAATCAAAGCTTTGCAAGTTCATGTCCCCTATGGGGGCTAAAAAAAATGTAAAAATCCTTTTTAAAAAGTTTTTTTAAAACTATTAAGTCTTTATTCACACGAGTGTATATTGGCCGCCGTTTTCACAGCTGGTCGATATACGCTACCATGCGATGCATTGGATTTTCTGCAAGCCAAAATAGTGCAATTCGGCCGGGCGCTTTTACGTCAGCCTGGAAAGATAGTTCAGGAACCATATTCCTGCCCAGAATATGTTGGCCGCTGCATAGACTCCTATGGGAGCCAATGGTAGTTACCGGAGAAGAGAGGTGCGAGGGAGTTCAGCAGCATGTCTGCTAAACTCCCTCCCCCTTCTCTCCTCTTCTTCACCCCTTGCCGGCTATTTGAAATGGAAGGGGGCGGGACGAGGCGGAAGCCTCATCACACAAAAAACAAGCCTCAAACAGCTATGTTGATGGATAAATAAAAACATTTTAATTTTTTAAAAGTGGTGAGAAAAAACCGAAAATGAAAAAAAAAAGTCATATCCTTAAGGGGTTAAACTCTAAACTGCTGTAACATATGTACACAAACCAGAGTATGTAACATACACTGATGAACAAACATCATAGAGCATGGCCAGAGTAGGAAAAAAAAGTTGCTATGAAATTGAGGCTACTTACAAATAGCTTTTGTTGAGATAAAATGTCTTTTCTGACGGAACAATCTGGAACAGCTGCTAAGAAAAGTGACACTACAGTATGTGGCTATTTCTAAGGATTACATTTATGTTTAGTGAAGGATGTTCTTATTAAATGAGCTGACAGATGCTGCTGAACCACACAAATTATCACTGCTGCCTATAAAGTTGAGAGGCCATGACTGTTATAGAGTCCACTTAAATAGAACTCGTGGGCTTTTCGCATTGGTCTTAATGACAGGATGGCCAGAAACAGGTGGAATGAGCCAGGCGCTTAGAAGGTGTTTCCTTTGTAGTACAAATTCATGCAGGGTTCATACTTCAAGGTCACTAATAATTGTGGAAACTTCACTCAGCAGTATGGTTCTACACGTTCTCCATAATGAGAGGCTTTCTCGAGCTTTTTCCTGTAAATGATCTAATGCCTATGTAAAAATAACCACAACCATTAATGCAACGGGATATAAATGAGCCGCACACTGCGGCTTATCTTTTACGACCTTATCATCTACAGTAAACTTCATTCTTAAAACCTTTTCCCTCTTGTTGTAGTATGAAAGAGAAACACTATTGTGACGGCATTACAATTTAAAAGCCCCTCTTCACACCAACGTATTTGCGGATGCAGGGGCATTGCATTTTTTTGAACAAACATCGGCGTATTTTGCTGTACTTTTTGCGCCCACAAGGCATGTTCATTTGTTGGGCCCATTAGTGCTTGACAACCTTTGCAGCGGCTGTCGCTGCTGTGCTTACACACAGGCACAATAGTCATTCTGTGACTGCAGGAGGAGCGGGCTGGGGATTATTTCTGCCCTCCCACATCCATTTACAGTAGATAGGCAGTCATTGAAAGATTGAGTAACTCCTGTTTACACAAGCCGACAGTCGCCTGGTTTTTAGGTTGGCTAAAAATTAAGTGACTCCGACAAATGAGGAATTAGTGTCTCAGTGCCCTGTTCGTGGCAACTTGTACGCAAATTTGCTGTTTCCATCTATAAATCAGGCAATAATTGCCCCATGTAAAGGTACTGGAGATGAGTGAGCGTACTCGCTATAGCAAACTACTCGAGCGAGTAGTGCCTTATGCGAGTACCTGCCCGCTCATCTCAAAAGATTTTGGTGCTGGCTAGGGGCGAGAGAGCGGGGAGGAACGGGGGGGGAGATCTCTCTCTCACTCTCTCCCCCCCGCCCACCCCTGCTTACTTCCGCAACTCACGGCTCTCCCCCGCCGGCACCCGAATCTTTTGAGATGAGCGGGCAGGTACTCGCATAAGGCACTACTCGCTCGAGTAGTTTGCCTTAGCAAGTATGCACGCTCATCTCTAAAAGGTACCTTTAGCCAAATAAATCTATGTGTTGGTAAATACTTTTGTGGAAAAACAGACATAGGAGTAATAAAAACCATTATTGGCTAACCATAACAACTATATTCACAACCTTTCACAAAAATCCCCTTCATCGGGCCAGATAGCAAATGTATGACTAAGAGAAAAAGCACAACATTTAAGTAATATTACATCAAGACTACAGATGAGCGAGCACCAAAATGCTCGGGTGCTCGTTACTCGGGATGAAATTTCCGCGATGCTCGAGGGTTCGTTTCGAGTAACGAACCCCATTGAAGTCAATGGGCGACCCGAGCATTTTTGTATTTCGCCGATGCTCGCTAAGGTTTTCGTTTTTGAAAATCTGGGCAATTCAAGAAAGTGATGGGAACGACACAGCAACGGATAGGGCAGGCGAGGGGCTACATGTTGGGCTGCATCTCAAGTTCACAGGTCCCACTATTAAGCCACAATAGCGGCAAGAGTAGCCCCCCCCCCCCCCCGCACTGTCAGCACAAAGATCGTTCTCCTCTGCCATAGCTGTAACAGCTGTGGCAGAGAAGAACGATGTTTGCCCATTGAATTCAATGGAGCCAGCAATACAGCAGGTTCCACTGAAAGCAATGGGCTGCCGGCGATCGCAGGATGAATTGTCGGGAAGGGCTTAAATATATAAGCCCTTCCCTGCAATTCATCCAGAAATGTGTTACAATAAAAATATATTCCGGCGTATAAGGCGACGGGGCGTATAAGACGACACCCCAACTGTCACCTTATACGCCGGCAATACAGTGGAGCAAAGAATAAAAATCATTACTCACTTCTTCTGACGTTCTGCGGTGCTCCTGCAGGCTGTCGCTCCCTCCTGGTCCACGGCAGAGCATTGCTTTCTGGACGCAAGGCTTGAAATCCTTGCCTCCAGAAACACAGCCAATCACAGCCATTCAATGACATCATTGTCATTGGCTGTGATTGGCTGAAGGCACGTGTGTTCTGGAGGCGGGGATTTAAAGCCCTTCGTAGAGAAAGCAATGCTCTGCCGGGACCAGGAGGGAGCGACAGCCTGCAGGAGCACCGCAGAACATCAGAAGAAGTGAGTAATGATTTTTATTCTTTGCTCCACTGTATTGCTGGCGTATAAGGTGACAGTTGGGGGGTCGTCTTATACGCCCCGTCGCCTTATACGCCGGTATATATTTTTATTGTAACACATTTCTGGATGAATTGCAGGGAAGGGCTTATATATTTAAGCCCTTCCCGACAATTCATCCCCGCGCACGCCGGCAGCCCATTGCTTTCAGTGGAACCTGCTGTATTGCTGGCTCCATTGAATTCAATGGGCAAACATCGTTCTTCTCTGCCACAGCTGTTACAGCTGTGGCAGAGAAGAGTGATTTGTCTTCTATATGTTCTCAATGGGGTCGGCGCTGCTGCCGCCGGCCCCATTGAGCGCATATAGAGAAGAGAACAGAAATCGTAGATCGCACATAGGTGCGATCTGCGATTTCTATGGCCTTAAGAAGGACCGTTGGGGTTCTTGAAACCTAAAATACTCCTAACACTCTCCCTATAGCAGCTCCACCAAGATACCACTTTCCCTGAACTAATGTCAGAATGCATCTGTGGCGAGCCACGGGACGGGCAGATTTTAATACTCGGGTGACACCTAATCTCGCCAGCCACTCACTGCAGGGGGGTGGTATAGGGCTTGAACGTCGCAGGGGGAAGTTGTAATGCCTTCCCTGTCTTTCTATTGGCCAGAAAAGCGCGCAAATTTCTCAGGGAAGAAATGAAAGTAACCCGAACATCGCGTGGTACTCGTTACGAGTAACGAGCATCTCGAACACCCTAATACTCGAACGAGTATCAAGCTCGGACGAGTATGCTCGCTCATCTCTAATCAAGACATTTGTACATGGGTGACACATCATCAATGTATGCCAGAGCAATAAAACTGAAGTTTTTGTTACAGATGTAGGGGAAATAGAGGTGATTGATACTGGTGTTCAAAGTGCAGTCAGTCTGATGGGAGCGTGAAGTGCGTCAGAGAAGTAGGTCAAACATCCAGGTGTTAAATTGAGTCATTGTGTCAATGACTGGAATGTTTTTATCAGCTTGAATTCCCATATTCTCTCTATTTTTCATTCTTAAAATGACATTTCAGTAGGAACTGTACTTATATCCTATGAACCAAGGGCTCGTATACACTGCCGTTGGGCCCAAGTAACCATTTTCATTTCTCTGTTTCATTTATGGTGCAGAAAAATGGAAATAAAAATTGAGTTAAATGTTTCAATTTTATTCCCCTTGATTTCAATGTTTGTTTGTTTTTTAACAGAAATATTTATATTTATTTTTTTATTTCATTCCGTTTCATTTCCATTTTTGAAACAGAACAAATAGCACAGCTGATTGCGCTATTTATTCTGTTTGAGAAAACAAAAATGAAACGCAACGGAAATGAACTTAAATATTTCCTTTTTTTTAAACCCAAAGAAAGCAGTGGGGAATAAAATGAAACTGTTTAATTTTTTATTTCCAAATGAAACAGAGAAATTTAAATGGTTAATTGAGACTAACTGAAATGTAAACAAGCCCTGCCACGGTCCACACATCCAACATACAACATGGCTACAAAATCTTTTACGCTTTCTCATTTACAGCCTCCAATGTGGTGTACATGATATGGCCCAGTGAGTAGAGACTAAGCAGAAACTGCAGTCCAGGATGAACCTACACAGACACACCATAAAGAAGAAGCTGCATACAACATTAGGAAAATACTTCTCTGGACCAGATCACAGTGTGGTTTAAAAGATTTAAAAGTCTTAACACTGAATAGGCATTTCAGGAATGACTAGTGGAGGAAAATATGAGAATATAAGCTAATAAGAAATTTCCAGTCTTTGACACAAGGACTCAGTCTAATACCTGGCTGTATGACTCAATACAAGGACACACTTCACACCCCATCACACTGACTCCAGTGATCAAGAATGAATATCAGTCCACTTGATCATTCCTCCATGTGAAGGTGCTGATGATTAGCTGACAAATGAGCAAATGTCCATCTGTTGAGTTGTCACATCATTTGTGTAGCACCAAAAATCATAGTTATGTCATGTTACAGTCAGCACATGGTCTAGACTTTGTCAGCACTAGAGATGAGCGAGCACCAAAATGCTCGGGTGCTCGTTACTCGGGACGAAATTATCGCGATACTCGAGGGTTCGTTTCGAGTAACGAACCCCATTGAAGTCAATGGGCGACCCGAGCATTTTTGTATATCTCCGATGCTCGCTAAGGTTTCCATTTGTGAAAATCGGGGCAATTTAAGAAAGTGATGGGAACGACACAGCAACGGATAGGGCAGGCGAGGGGCTATATGTTGGGCTGCATCTCAAGTTCACAGGTCCCACTATTAAGCCACAATACCGGCAAGAGTGCCCCCCCCCCCCCTCCCAACAACTTTTACTTCTGAAAAGCCCTCATTAGCAATGCATACCTTAGCTAAGCACCACACTACCTCCAACAAAGCACAATCACTGCCTGCATGACACTCCGCTGCCACTTCTCCTGGGTTACATGCTGCCCAACCCCCCCTTGCACGACCCAGTGTCCACAGCGCACACCAAACTGTCCCTGCGCAGCCTTCAGCTGCCCTCATGCCACGCCACACTCATGTCTATTTATAAGTGCGTCTGCCATGAGGAGGAACCGCAGGCACACACTGCAGAGGGTTGGCACGGCTAGGCAGTGACCCTCTTTAAAAGGGGCGGGGCGATAGCCCACAATGCTGTACAGAAGCAATGAGAAATATAATCCTGTGCCACCGCCATCAGGAGCTGCACACGTGGGCATAGCAATGGGGAACCTATGTGCCACACACTATTCATTCTGTCAAGGTGTCTGCATGCCCCAGTCAGACTGCGGCTTTTTATAAATAGTCACAGGCAGGTACAACTCCGCAATGGGAATTCCGTGTGCACCAACAGCATGGGTGGCTCCCTGGAACCCACCGGCTGCACATTAATGTATCCCATTGCAGTGCCCATCACAGCTGAGGTAATGTCATGTTTAATGCAAGTGGGCTTTGGCCCACACTGCATGCCCCAGTCAGACTGGGGTTCTTTAGAAGTGGACACATGCAGTTACAACTCCGTGTGGACCCACGGCATGGGTGGCTCCCTGGAACCCACCGGCGGTACATAAATATATCCCATTGCAGTGCCCAACACAGCTGATGTAACGTAAGCTGTAATGCAGGTGGGCTAAAAATTAATTGGGGGCCCCCAAAAATTGGTGTACTAACAGTACTAATGTACCTGAGAAAAATTGCCCATGCCCAACCAAGAGGGCAGGTGAAACCCATTAATCGCTTTGGTTAATGTGGCTTAATTGGTAACTAGGCCTGGAGGCAGCCCAGTTAAAGGGGTTGTCCCGCGCCGAAACAGGTTTTTTTTTTCAACCCCCCCCCCCCGTTCGGCACGAGACAACCCCGATGCAGGGGTTAAAAAAGAACACCGCACAGCGCTTACCTGAATCCCCGCGCTCCGGTGACTTCTTACTTACCGGTTGAAGATGGCCGCCGGGATCTTCTCCCTCCGTGGACCGCAGCTCTTCTGTGCGGTCCATTGCCGATTCCAGCCTCCTGATTGGCTGGAATCGACACGTGACGGGGCGGAGCTACACGGAGCTACACGGAGCCCCATTGAGAAGATAAGAAGACCCGGACTGCGCAAGCGCGTCTAATTTGGCCATTAGACGGCGAAAATTAGACGGCAACCATGGAGACGAGGACGCCAGCAACGGAGCAGGTAAGTGAATAACTTTTGATAACTTCTGTATGGCTCATAATTAATGCACAATGTACATTACAAAGTGCATTAATATGGCCATACAGAAGTGTATAGACCCACTTGCTTTCGCGGGACAACCCCTTTAAATAAAAATTGGTTCAGGTGAAAGTTTCAACGCTTTAATGAGCATTGAAACGTATAAAAATTGTTTACAAAAATTATATGACTGAGCCTTGTGGGCCTAAGAAAAATTGCCCGTTCGGCGTGATTATGTGAGGTTTCAGGAGGAGGAGGAGGAATATTATACACAGATTGATGAAGCAAAAATGTCCCCGTATTTGATGGTGATAGAGAACGATGCTTCCATCCGCGGGTGCAGCCTACGTATTGCTTAGGTATCGCTGCTGTCCGCTGGTGAAGAAGAGAAGTCTGGGGAAATCCAGGCTTTGTTCATCTTGATGAGTGTAAGCCTGTCGGCACTGTCGGTTGACAGGCGGGTACGCTTATCCGTGATGATTCCCCCAGCCGCACTAAACACCCTCCCTGACAAGATGCTAGCCGCAGGACAAGCAAGCACCTCCAGGGCATACAGCGCGAGTTCAGGCCACGTGTCCAGCTTCGACACCCAGTAGTTGTAGGGGCAGGGGCGTCAGCGAGGACGGTCTTGCGATCGGCTATTTACTCCCTCACCATCCTTTTACAGTGCTCCCGCCAACTCAGCCTTGACTGGGGACCAGTGACACAGTCTTGCTGGGGAGCCATAAAGCTGGCAAAGGCCTTAGAGAGTGTTCCCCTGCCTGCGCTGTACATGCTGCCTGATCTCTGCGCCTCCCCTGCTACCTGGCCCTCGGAACTGCGCCTTCTGCCACTAGCGCTGTCGGATGGGAAGTTTACCATCAGTTTGTCCACCAGCGCCCTGTGGTATAGCATCATTCTGGAACCCCTTTCCTCTTCAAGAATGGAAAGGTTCTCCTTATACCGTGGGTCGAGCAGTGTGTACACCCAGTAATCCGTAGTGGCCAGAATGCGTGTAATGCGAGGGTAACGAGAAAGGCATCCTAACATGAAGTCAGCCATGTGTGCCAGGGTACCTGTACGCAACACATGGGTGTCCTCACTAGGAGGATCACTTTCAGGATCCTCCTCCTCCTCCTCCTCTGGCCATACACGCTGAAAGGATGACAGGCAAGCAGCATGTGTACCCTCAGCAGTGGGCCAAGCTGTCTCTTCCCCCTCCTCCTCATGCTCCTCCCCCTCCTCCTCCTCAATGCGCTGAGATATAGACATGAGGGTGCTCTGACTATCCAGCGACATACTGTCTTCCCACGCCTCCGTTTCCGAGTGCAAGGCGTCTGCCTTTATGCTTTGCAGGGAACTTCTCAAGAGGCATAGCAGAGGAATGGTGATGCTAATGATTGCAGCATCCCCGCTCACCATCTGGGTAGACTCCTCAAAGTTTCCAAGGACCTGGCAGATGTCTGCCAACCAGGTCCACTCCTCTGTAAAGAATTGAGGAGGCTGACTCCCACTACGCCGCCCATGTTGGAGTTGGTATTCCACAATAGCTCTACGCTGCTCATAGAGCCTGGCCAACATGTGGAGCGTAGAGTTCCACCGTGTGGGCACGTCGCACAGCAGTCGGTGCACTGGCAGATTAAACCGATGTTGCAGGGTCCGCAGGGTGGCAGCGTCCGTCTTGGAGTTGCGGAAATGTGTGGAGCTTTTCAGAAAGCGCTGAACCACCAAATTAAAGACATGGGCCAGGCATGGCACGTGCGTGAGGCTGCCGAGCTGCAGAGCCGCACCAGGTTACGGCCGTTGTCACACACGACCATGCCCAGTTGGAGGCTCAGCGGCGCAAGCCAGCGGTCGGTCTGCTCTGTCAGACCCTGCAGCAGTTCGTGGGCCGTGTGCCTCTTCTCTCCTAAGCTGAGTAGTTTCAGCACGGCCTGCTGACGCTTGCCCACCGCTGTGCTGCCGTGCTGTGCGACACCGACTGCTGGCGACGTGCTGCTGCTGACACATCTTGATTGCGAGACAGAGGTTGCGTTGGAGGAGGAGGAGGGTGGTTTAGTGGAGGAAGCATACACCGCTGCAGATCCCAGCACCAAGCTGGGGCCCGCAATTCTGGGGGTGGGTAGGACGTGAGCGGTCCCAGGCTCTGACTCTGTCCCAGCATCCACTAAATTCACCCAATGTGCCGTCAGGGAGATATAGTGGCCCTGCCCGCCTGTGCTTGTCCACGTGTCTGTTGTTAAGTGGACCTTGGCAGTAACCGCGTTGGTGAGGGCGCGTACAATGTTGCGGGAGACGTGGTCGTGCAGGGCTGGGAGGGCACATCGGGAAAAGTAGTGGCAACTGGGAACCAAGTAGCGCGGGGCTGCCGCCGCCATCATGCTTTTGAAAGCCTCCGTTTCCACAAGCCTATACGGCAGCATCTCCAGGCTGATCAATTTGGCAATGTGCACGTTTAACGCTTGAGCGTGCGGGTGCGTGGCGGCGTACTTGCGCTTGCGCTGAAACAGTGGTGCTAGCGACGTCTGGATGCTGCGCTGACAGACATTGCTGGATGGGGCTGAGGACAGCGGAGGTGAGGGTGTGGGTGCAGGCTAGGAGATGGCAGTGCCTGTGTCCTCAGAGGGGGGTTGGATCTCAGTGGCAGGTTGGGGCACAGGGGGAGAGGCAGTGGTGCAAGCCGGAGGCGGTGAACGGCCTTCGTCCCACCTTGTGGGGTGCTTGGCCATCATATGCCTGCGCATGCTAGTGGTGGTGGCTCCCCAGCTGATCTTGGCGCGACAAAGGTTGCACACCACTGTTCGTCGGTCGTCAGGCGTCTCTGTGAAAAACTGCCACACCGTAGAGCACCTTGACCTCTGCAGGGTGGCATGGCGCAAGGGGGCGCTTTGGGAAACAGTTGGTGGATTATTCGGTCTGGCCCTGCCTCTACCCCTGGCCACCGCACTGGCTCGGCCTGTGCCCACACCCTGACTTTGGCCTCCGCGTCCTCGCCCGCGTCCACGTCCTCTAGGCCTACCCGTACCCCTCAGCATGGTGTATTACCAGTAGTGCAGAAACAGAACGCTGTAATTAAATGTGCCGCTTATTGGCCTGTGGTTGGAGGCTGACTTCGCTTACGGAACGCCAGGAAATTATTTGGCGCAAGCCTGCTGTAACACTTAGCTGGCTGCGTATGAATTAGGAGGACAACTACCCCCATCAGAGACCCAGTATACTGAGGACAGTCACAGGCAGCCCAAATAGATTTTTTTCCCCAAATGTTTTTGGAAAGGCCCACTGCCTATATACAGTGTATATGTCTTCTGTCCCTGCGTCACCACTTCTGGCCCTGGAGTATGTAAAATAACTGCACACTGTTGCACTGTGGACTGGAATACAGCGATGATTTAACAGCCAACACAGAGCCAGGAAATAATTTTGCGCAAGCCTGCTGTAACACTTAGCTGGCTGCGTATGAATTAGGAGGACAAATACACCCAGCAGAGACCCAGTACACTGAGGACAGTCACAGGCAGCCCAAATAGATTTTTTTTCCCAAATGTTTTTGGAAAGGCCCACTGCCTATATTCAATAAATATATGTCTTCTGTCCCTGCCTCACAATATATGTCTTCTGTCCCTGCCTCACAATATATGTCTTCTGTCCCTGCCTCACTACCACTACTGGCCCTGGACTATGTATAATTACTGCAGGGCGCAATGCTCTGCACGGCCGATATACAAAAAAACAAAAATGTGCAACACTGCAAAAAGCAGCCTCCACAGTACTGCACACGGTTAGATGTGGCCCTAAGAAGGACCGTTGGGGCTCTTGAAGCCAAAAATACTCCTAACACTCTCCCTATAGCAGCTCCGGCACCAACAGCACTTTCCCTCCTCTATGTCAGAACAAATCTGTGGCGAGCCGCGGGAGGGGCCGATCTTTAAACTCGGGTGACACCTGATCTCGCCAGCCACTCACTGCAGGGGGGTGGTATAGGGCTTGAACGTCGCAGGGGGAAGTTGTAATGCCTTCCCTGTCTTTCTATTGGCCAGAAAAGCGCGCTAACGTCTCAGAGATGAAAGTGAAAGTAACTCGAACATCGCGTGGTACTCGTCACGAGTAACGAGCATCTCGAACACGCTAATACTCGAACGAATATCAAGCTCGGACGAGTACATTCGCTCATCTCTAGTCAGCACACCTTTGTTTCTGTGGGTTCTATCCTGACTAGATAGGGTTAGCATCTCCTGTGCTTACTAGCTCTGGTTAATTATTCCTGCAGCTGATAGCGAGGTGTGGCTAGTGTTTGACAGTTCTGTCAACCAGTCAGCTTCTCCCTCTTCCCTATATAATCCAGCTCCTCCTGGCTTGAAGTTGCTGGTTATTTTCAGTGTTCCCTGAGCAGTCACCCTGCTCAGTGCTCCTGTGTGTCTGGCTCCTGTGTTTGGGTTTGTTCTCTGTTTGTCTGGTATTCTGTTGGTCTTGCCTTTTAGTTATTGTCAGTCTCTATTTGTTCCTTAGTTGTCAGTACTCTTGTTCCCCTCAGACCCCCGATCTATCCTATTGAAAGAAGTGGGGTCATTCCTTTTGGGATGGGTGCTTGGCTGCAAAGTGAGTTAAGTCTGAGGGGTTCAGAGAGCCTTGCTCTGTTCATTCCCTCTCATTTCTGTTCACTCTACATCTAGCCACCAGTATAGTAAACTTACACATCCGTTCCGGCTGCCCTTGTACCAAGGGACCTCAGGTTTCTGTTGACAATCCAGGACGAACGTAACAAGTTGTTGGCAGCACATCTTTGTGCAAAATGGAAATGTGTTGCCAACAGTGATGAAAGTGTATGGGCAATGAATGATCATATTGAGAATCATTTATCACCCATACAGCCTGCACTGTCTTGTGTGAAGGTAAACAAGTTTGGGCACATGCTATTTTTTGGCTCACAATTTTTTTTCATTTGATGATGAATTTGATCATCAGATTAAAGGTATAGCCAGAAGGATTACCTGTGCACTTACATATACTAACCTTTTTTTAGGAGGTGATCAATATTTTACGTAGATATGCAGTAATACTGATTTGAGACTGGCATGGTTTGGTTAAACCATGCATATGAGTGATGGAATAATGCCTCAACAGAGCCATCTATTGGGAGGTATATACCCTATGAGTCAATAGCTGAGCTTTTAACAGGCCTTATAACACGATTAGGGATGTAAACCAAACCAGAATACCCATTTACATACAGCTGTTTCAGGGTTCTTGCTGCTTATCAGTGCACAGAAGTGTTCAGATTGGCTAGGTGAGAGGTCATCAACGTCAGACTCTTGGTTAAACCAGCCATGATTTAACACAATTTCTGAAGAGTCACATACTTATACATATAGTAATAGTGTGATAAAAAGGACAACTGATTTGAAGATGAACCTTTAGTATAAGTAGGGAGTACATGGTGCAATTATAATAGTTGGAGCAGTTCATTCATACATAAGGAGTGTGGGAGTTAAAGTGTATTAAAAGGTCATTCTAATTTTCGGAGCCACAGAAGTCTAAGAGTATAAGCTCATGACGGCCTTTGACACACCCAGAACTGGAATGAATGTGCCACATTGAATTATGCCATTCGACACATACATGTGATTTTTCTGGTTAGCCAATAAAGGTATCACTCATATAATACTTTTTACTTTTTTTACACAAATGTTTTTAACATCACATATTTTTTGCTAACTAACAGGTACTATACTATTTTGCTATAAATAATGTACATCAAAATAGCAAAAAGGGGACCTCCAGGCAAGGAATAAAATCGAATAAACATTATTCAATCTCTGATAAAATCCAGCATATACGGCATACAGACCTCAGGTCGAGTGTTCTTGATCCATGCTTTTCATACATTGCAGTTCTCTGTACATCACCTAAGGATTCTGTATTGCCTCTAGCATGGATACAAGACGTGATACGGGCGGGCATGGAGGTTCTAGTACCCTGTTGTATTGCCTCTAGCTTGCATAAAAGATGTGATACAGGCAAACATGGAGACTCTAGTACCCTGTTGGGCTGCGTCTAGCTTGGATGCAAGCTGTGATATGAGTGGACATGGAGGCTCTAGTACCCTGTTGGTCCACCTCTAGCTGGGATGTGATATGGGCGGGCATAGAGGCTCTAGTACCCTGCTGGGTCACCTCTAGCTTATATAGTAGATGTGATACAGGTGGGCAGATATGGAGACTCTAATACCCTATTGGTCCACATCTAGCTTGGCTGCAAGATGTGCTACGAGTGGACATGGAGGCTCTAGTACCCTGTTGGGCCACCTCTAGCTTGGATACAAGATGTGATACGGGTGGGGATGGCGGCTCTAGTACCCTGTTCGGCCGCCTCTAGCTTGAATGCAAGATGTGATACAAGCAATCAAGGAGGCATATAGGTTCCATATGGTATTGTGCAGCATATCAATCCAGATTTGCTGTAACTGAGCCTTAAAACTATAAAAACTCGTAGATTGTTGAAGTTGGCATCCCAGATGGTCCTATACATGTTCTATTGGCAATAAATTTAGTGACTGGGCAGGCCACAAAAGTGTGGCAATATTGAGGAGGCATTCCTGTGACACCCTTTCTATGTACGGCTAAGCATTATCCTGCTGGAAAATGCCTTTTGGAAGCCCTGCCATGAGAGATAACACATGTGACTGCAGGATGTCCAGAACATATCGCTGAGCTGTCATCGTCCCTCGTACCACTACTGTCGTATGCGATAGTCCACGTGAGCAGCACTAGCCAATCAAAGCAGCATGTAGTGTCTTAGACTAATGGTGCATATTAATGCAAAGTGTGCATCATATAGTCAAAGTATTGGTGTGGCCATCCTTGTTTGTTCAGGGTTAGAGAACCTGTAAGCATCTTCCTGGCACTGGGTAGGAGCCACGTGTGTAGTAGCTGTGCAAGCCTGGAGAGGTTATCAGGGATGAGACTGGAGTCAGCAATGGGTGGTCTTGATATGCAGTACAGATGGATGAGGCAGGTACATAGTCAGATGGGAAGCCAGAAGTCGGTAATGGGTGGTCTCAGTGTGCAGTACAGAAGGATGAGGTGGATACATAGTTGGATGAATAGCCAGGAGTCAGCAACTGGTTCTTTGGTATGCAGTACAGAAGGATGAGGCAGGTACATAGTCAGATGGGAAGCCAGAAGTCGATATCAGGAGGTCTTGTTATAATGACAGAGGAGCAGATAGAATTGGTGCTGATCAAATGCTGAGAAACAGAATAATCATGCACTGAGGAAGTGGCAGGGCCAAGCTTTTAAAGAAAGCCTAATCAAGAACAGAGTCAGGGTTAGAACAGGGACTAGGTTGCAGGACCTGGGAACAAGGTTAAGGTATGCAGGGAAACTTTTCAAGCAAGCTGGATAGCTCACTGTGGAAAACTACTGACTGGAGCACAGGGGGTTGTGGGTTTAAACTGTTACGTGTGCTGCTGGGATCTGTAGTATGGGATCCTCATACCAGGGGCGATAGACAGTCAGCCGCAGAGCTGACATAGGGGACTGCGTCAGGGATCCACCAACTGACACACTAGAAGCAGAGAGACACAGCAAACCTACTTGCAAACACAGATCAGAGTGGGAACAAGCTGAACATGACTGCTCACCCTAGGATCCAGCCAGAGACTGAGCAGGAGCTGGGTTTATATGTGAGCCCAGACCCAGAAGATTGGTTAGCAGGAAGTACCACACAGAGGCAGCTCAGTTAACCCTTAACCACATGTAGCTGTGCTGCTAGGAAGCTTAGAACTACAGTTCCCAGCAGCACACATAACATAAACCCTGACAGGGTCAATTTAATATTCTATCTTTTATTTTACTTTATTTATTCTTTAAATTCAAAGGAGCTTTTTAAATTCTGCTTTATTTAATTTATTATTGAGCTTTTGGGAGAGGAATGGAGTAAGGCATTCACTCTTATAAATAAATCCTTTATATCCTGTAAATTACAGAAGAATTATAAGATCCGTACCAGATGGTACAGGAAATTTACCTTGCCATATGATCTCTACCTGGATTGCTCTGACCTTGGCTGGCATTGTGGAACGACCCGTGTTACCCATGCTCACATTTGGTGGGAATGTCAGAAAATTTCTCTATTTTATGGAGCTGTTAATTCATTCTATAATAAGGTTTGTTAAAATTACCTTCAATGATCTCCAGAGATGGCTTTACTTTGCATTATTCCCTCATCCCTATCATCTCTGAAGAAGGGTCTCTTACGTTTCTTCCTTCAAGCAGCTTGCCTGGTTATCCCACATCATTGGAAATCCTCTCAAGTTCATAATTTACGGAAGTGGCATGACAAATTTCCTGAGATCCATAGATTAGAGAAGATTATGGCTGAAGATTAAGACTGATGCAACAAATTCCTTCAGCTTTCATCTCCTTGGATACTGTTTCAGGATACCCGGGAACTTATTACCTGGCTGGAAAGTCTGTGATTCATGCAAAGGTGTAAAGGTATAATTTCTCCGCCACCTTCCAGCTCCCCTTCCATCCAGTCCTCTTTCCCTTCAACCCTAATTTTTTTTCTTTCATAGTAAATATGATGTTTACTTTGATTGACTTTCCTTTAGTCAAAGTGTAATCTTCTACAACTTATCACTAATGACTTGTTACCGTTGCGTGTTTAAGCGCAACTTAATATTGTGTTTACTTTTGTACTCTATGCTTTATTGTCGGTTCTTAATAAAAGTAATTGAAGCATAATTTATTATTGAAGGCTTTAACAACAAAAAATATGGTCAAAACGCTCTGTGGTTATTCAGTGGACCTTTGACTACTGGCCCATAAAATGTATGGGCCCAATCCCATCCCAGTGATTGCTTCCCTTTGTACGGTATGTTCAGCATTGATTGCAGAATATACAGGGATCTTTCATACGGGATGGAATATCTACCACAGGAAGCAGCCAAATCTGCAGGTGCAGAATTCCTACCCTAAATTCCTCATGTCCATCTGTGGATTTTGATGCAGAGTTGCAGGCAGGTGGCTTGCGGTGCATCGTGTGACCTATTCCGTTCCATGTGAAAGTGACAGGGGAACCTGGGAACTCCTTTACTCCAGGCGACGTCTCTCCCTAGTGAACTATTCAGCATGCTGGACAGCTCCCCTACCTAACCTTGCCCAGTATCTTGTTCCTGCAGCCCAAGCTCCTAATTAGCTCCACTCTGAACTGATTAGACACTCTATATAAACCTGGCTCTGTCCCTCCCTCAGTACATGATTATGTACTCCCAGCCAGTAGTCAATCTCTCTCTCACCTGCTGCTCCTCCATACAGCTACCTGACATATCTACCCATGTACTGACTCCTGGCTTCCCTGACTACACTACCCGCATGCTCCTCTGTACCGCGAAGTGATACCTACCTGTGTACTGGCTTTCCCAGACCACGCTACTGATCTGCACCAGTTACAAAAGAGACTCCAACCCTGAACCGGTTCACAACAGAAAGGTTCCAAAGGTATAACTGGTAGATATGAGAGGTGCGTCTGATCTGTACTGTTAGAAAGGGGCTGTAGGATTGTAGGTACCTCAACGTCCAGGCACAGTGGAAATAGTCACATGACTAGCATGCTCATCATAATGTGTCTACAGTCTGTAGCTTGTCATGTATCAGTTAAAAATAGTAACCGTGACGATGCATGAGTTTTTTCTCCCATGGTTGTACTTTATGGACAAAGTACTCCAGAATTTGTCTACTTAAGCAAGTTTGTGATAATTTTATCATGAATGCTTGTTTGTAGATTTATGTTTCATAAATGACTGTTTAACTTCAACAATTTAACAATTTAGTTGACCTTTAAACCCATATGTGATAATGACTTGTTCCTATAAAACAATCCCATTCATTATGTGAATAGCAGCATCTTATTAGTCATCTCCTGGCATAATTCTAAAGCTGGTTTGTGCAAATCCACTACAAAGTAGCTACTGGACAATTCATTTGAAATAATCAGTATTTAGCCTGCGCAGCGTTACTCATTCATTGTAAGTGGCACCAGCAAATCTCAGCAATAAAAAAAGACTGACCCCATAAAGCCAAGGAAATTTGCTTTGCTAATTAAATAATGAAGAGTCTACTTTACTGACCTTGAACAGAAAATTCTAATTAGATTTATCCTCTTTCCACTTAAGTAATCATTCCTCTGATACCGTTCCAAAATCCAGGAAAAAAACTTTTAATGACATTAATCTTATTATGTGGAAGAAAATTAATTTTAGGGTGAATGGGTTCTGGATTGTGGAGCCAAGCTTGTTTGCTTTTTTGTGCATGGCAGACATAGAAAGTACATTAGAAGTCCGGTAGAAACGAAAGCGATCCATTAGAAAATGAGTACTTAGTGCATTGTCAGGTCAGTGTCATGCACCTCCGAGACAGCTGTACAAATAGCTATAAAAGGCTCACTTCACTTTCCACAGCAGATTATTCTTTATTAGCCCTGATAATTCGCAACTACAAATCAAGAAAAGTGTCATTTCAAATACTCGAATGCTTAAAACAGCATTGGCACAAAAAATTGAAAATCATTTCTATTATAAACTGGCATGTGCACAGGAAAAGTATCCCATGTCTACTTGTATATTATATTAGTGGAGCAGATGTGTGGTGCACATGTACAAGTAAGCCATAATGTATGCAAAAGTATATAAACTCACAATACAAGTATAATAAATACAATAAAAGAAGGTGAAGTGCACCAATGATAATCCAGCCATATTTGTCACTACTTTTGACCAATTGGAAAATGATACCCTTCATTAGTCTATACCGCAAAGTAAATTAAAGGTTTTTTTTAAGGTAGCATCGTACTTGGGATACATGGGGGTTGGAATGGAAGTTGCTGCTCCGATCACTGTGTGGTGGCCGGTGCTCGTAATTGCAAGCTGGGGTCCCATTGATTTCAATGAGAGCTGAGTCTGCAATTACAAGCACTGGCCACTACACAGTGGCTTCCGCTCTGACTCCCGACACTGACAGCTGGAGCTGCCTGGAAAACCTCTTTAACCCGTAGACCACAGGGTATACTAACCCTGGCACCAGCTGGTTAATAAATGCTTTTGACATCCTACATCAGCAGTGAAATCTATTTATCAATGTATTTAATTTTCTTCTATGTATCTGAGGCCTCTTTCCCGCAAGCGTATATAGGCCCGCCATTTTTACAGTCGGAAGATATACGCTGTGATCTGATGCTTTGGATTCCAATGCATTAGATCACATGGCCGTATTCCCGTGACGTAAAAGTGCCCGGCCGGCCAATATAGCACCAGGCGTTTTTACGTCGGGCCCAAAAGATAGTCCTGGAACTATCTCTTGGGATGGAATACATCGGCCGTTGTATGGGCTCCTATGGGAGCCAATGACAGCGGCCGGAGAAGGGAGGTGGGAGGGAGTTTAGCAGCATGACTGCTAAACTCCCTCCTTCTTCTCTCCTCCTTTATGGCAGATTGCAGTGGGAGGGGGCAGGCGGTGGCAGAGCTAAGTGCCGCCCCGTCCCGCCTCCTCCCATTGCTGGCTAGAGACAAGGGGCAGGGTGGCGCTTAGCTCCGCCTCCACCTGCTCCCTCCCATTGCAATCTGCTGGCGAGAGGAGGTGAGCCGGCAAGGGGGAGGGAAAGGGAAAGGGCGACGGCATGGCAGCCTTGGCATATATGCGCCGGGGCCCATCCCGTCTGAACGGGAGCACAAATGTTTGATTTGTGCGCCCGTTCACCAGTTTTAACTCTTACATCATAGCGTATATCTGGCTGTGAAAACGGTGGCCGATATATGCTCATGGGAAAGAGGCCTGAGGTCTATGAGTGTGAAAAGTCTATGACATGTTTGGAATCACATTGCCTCTTTATGGGAGACAGCACTGACGGTATCCTCAGAAATACTTTGACCATGCCTTATTTCACTTTATTATACCTTTTGGTAGGTTAATGGAAAAACCTGCAATTAGGCCGCCGTCACATGTTTATGCGCACAATACGCAGAGAATAGAACTCATTGATTTCAACGGTTCATTCAAGTGCGCATATTTTCTTGTGCATTTTGGTTGCGCAAGAAAAACACGCAGCATGCTCTACTTTTTTGCACATTTGCGCATCAAATTCCCATAGAAGTCAGTGGAAGGTACGCGAATGTGCGTGCAATACACTAGAAGATGCACGATATGCTGCATAATTCCATTGTAAAAAGAACACATCTGGAATTTGTTAAACAAATAAGCCATTTTAATCGGTGCATCTTTGTGTGCAATGCGCAAATGAACATGCTTTGCGGCCGCAAAAAGTGCAGTAAAATATGCTGATGCACATGCAAAAAGGTATAGTTCATTCCGCGAAAATGCACACGCAAATACACATACGCTTGTGTGAAGGGGCCCTTAGGCTGCAGTCTTTTTTTCTAAAGCGCCAGGTTTTTGTTAGTTGTACAGGTATGTTTTGTGGTTGTTGTTTTTTTTTTAACACTTTGTCCAGATTTTGACTGCAGGTGAATTATAAAAAATGAAAAGCCCTACAAACATCGCAACTTTTTTGGTGGTGTTTTACTTCAATTTTGCTATGACCCTATATCTGAAGGACACTTAATTGAGCTGGTATGCCGCTCTGGATGTTTTGTGCAGAGTTTCATGTGGAACATCTGCAGCATTTAGGGTGTGTTCACCCAAAGCATTTTTTGAAGAGAAAAACATCACTGCAGTTTTTTACAATTTCTTTAGTAATCGACTGTGTTGGAATGGGGCTTAGAGTGGCTTCACATACACAACTTGCGTGAAAGCCACCCTTACAACACCATCAAATTGGCTGAGATTTAGGCTAAGGCTACACTGCGACGGGTTGCATACTATCAAGTCTTAGACAAGTCAAGTAGCCTAAAAATATATGTTATTGGTCTGCGACTTGGTGTTGCATGACCATTTTAGAGCTGCAATCTTGCTGTTTAAAAATCCACAAAATCACACGCATGTTGCATGCGAGTCGCAGTTGCATGCAATTTACATTGTTGTCTATGGTAGACTTGTGACCTGAAGATATGAACCCAACAGGTTTGGGTTTCTTGAATTTTCTGCTGCTTGATCCATTTGCTATGACTGTATCCTAGGGTTAAATCACACTTGGAGGATTTGTTGTCATATTGCGAGAGGCTTGCACAAATCTATGTGCTTACTACCAAAACAACCCTATTCCAATGAATGGGCCTGAATTTTGGTCATTCTAAAACAAATCTGTCATGTGTGAATTTACCCTAATGTCCTTATCCCCTTGCCTGAACACAGCTCGGGATAATCAGTAGGGGGCAAATCTATGAGGTTTACAGTTTTACCCAAAAATTAAACTTAATAAAAAGCTCAGTGCAATTTGTAAATGTATCATAGTTAAGCTTATTTAGTAAACTAGAATCCCTTAAATGTGGTATTTGATAATCCAGAAAATGTGATAATATAATCCAATGCTTGTTTCTAGCACAAACTGTTAATGCAATTTAATATGGAATTTTACAAAACTGGATGCAGAAGACTAAACAATGAGAATATGTGATAAAAATGTATTTTGGGCTTTCATCCTGAAGGTTCTCTATGAGCGAGTTAAAGGTAACCTGTCACCACCATCTTACCATCAAATCTAACTTTACTATCCTGCAGGGCACAAAAAATTAACCACTTCTAATGCCCTCTCTTTTCTTAATGACTCCATGTACTATCACAAATATCCAAAGTTATTCCGCACCGTATGGAAATGAGGAGAGATGGGTCATCTGGCCAAGAAGAGTCTCATTGATTAATGATCTTCTGAGCTAAATAAACCCCCATTCTCTAGATAGGCTGTTTATCATATGTAACAGGGGATGCAATGTGCTGTGAATGAAGAGAAAGGGGGCATGCCTAGCTTGGCAGTACTTGAATCAGTGGGACTCTTCTCAGCCAGGTGACTCTTCTCTGCTGATTTGCATATGGTTCAGGATACCATTGAAACCTACTTGTGAAGGTGCATGGACTTATTAGAAAACTAGAGGGCATTAGAAGTAATTGATTTTTCATCCCCTGCCAGCCAGTGAAGTTAATTTTAGCGGTGAGATAGTGGTGACAGGTTCCCTAAAAATACTTTTTTTTAAGAATATTTGCTATTCTGGCACCTATTAGGTCCCATAAGGTGTCAGATGAGCACATTTCACTGTAAATAAATAAACCTCACCACCATCTGTTCATTATTAATTGGATATTTCCTTGAATCTGATACATAGCCCTCTATCTTTTTCCAGCAAATAAGCTGGAGATATTTGGAATGGAAACTTGGACTATAAACGAATTTAGCAGGTAGCCAAGTCTGTATTTAGTTCTCTGTCTGTATTTCAGATTTACCCTTTAGACATCCGCCTCTCAAAATTTTAGCTTTGTTACAGGAGCGGACAAACTCTTTGTTTAAAATGTGCGGCTGCACGAGGACCCAGGATTAAAAAGGGCCAACTGTCACCTTACAACAGCTTCCTACTGTTACATTGTTTGGCAGTGGCCACCAACCCACCTCCCCTGGCAGCCACAACATGCAGTCCCTTCCTCCTCTTCTTAAACACCTGTGCCATGCAGCTCTGAATGCTGGACCCAAGGGCAGGCACGCTCCACCTCTCTCCTAAAGGCTTCCTCTGTCTATCAGTTTCTACCCCAGGCAATATCAGGCATCCTCCCCCTATGGGATGTGCCTGAATATTGAGGTCATTCTAGTCTTCCCAAAGTGCTACTGCAAGTTGTTCTGATTCTCGACTTCTGGCTATTCATTGACTACATTTCTGTTTCCTCTCCTGCCCCCGGGTTGTGACTCTAACAATGCGTCTCTCTGCTGCCTGCTCTGACTTTTTGCTTAAATTACCATACTGAATCTATTCTCTATGAACCAACCTTTGGCTTTGTTCTTCATATTGATGTGTGCAACTTACCCCAATCAGACTGTTTGATGACACTCCTGTTCACACGCTCAGGCTTAGGCCTTGAGTAGTGTCAACTGCCACAGTACTGGGACCACTTCTTGAGTAATTGCCTCCAAAGCCTACATCCGGATTAATGAGGTTCAAGGATTAAGACCGGGGTACCTCTGGTATCACGTCACAGGATTTGGCCCGAAGCCAAACCAGTCTGTGACTTGGTGGATTACTGTGATTAGCTTTTGGAGTTCAAGAGGTCCATATACTGTTCTTACACAGGGGCCCTTTGCTGTCTGTATCCGCTCTTTAAAAATAGAAATAGATTGGAATTAAAAATCTTATAAAAATATGGAAGATTTTTAGCAGACAGATTTCATGCAGGAAATATTGTATAATGTAGGGTATCTCCACCCATTTTATGGGATATTTAGTTACTTTCACCTCCACACTTTAACCCATGTTCCATGATTAAAAAATTTGATTAATCCAGTTTGCAATCTATAAATTTTCATTGCAGATGTAAAAAAAATCTGAATAGTTCCCCTTACTGTTGCTTTGTGCATGTCTTGGTCACATCTTATTGCTTCAACCAAGGATTCAATTATTAAAAGCACTTAGAAAAGGTGGACAACACTCTCTTGTTTCATTAGTATTAGAACATTACTAAATATGAAGCTTGCACTATAAGGGCTCAGTCAGACGACCATTTTCTTTTGCATGCGCCTATGTGCGCAAAAAGATGCGTTCCACAGATCTGCCAAATGTGTGTGACTGTGGCTCTATGCAGTGGCAGGGAACAGCGATGTTCTCCTATTGCTTTCAATGGGGCCAGCGCTGCTGCTGCCCCATTGAAAGCAATGGGTACAGGCAACCCCCACGGAAATCTTTGGGAAAGGGCTTTAAATAAAAAGCCCTTCCCTGAAAATAAGCCCTAGCTGCTCTAAAAAATAAAAAATTATATAAACATCATCTAGCTGCACTGTCGGAGCTCCAGCGCGTCTTCTTCTTGGCTCCCCAGCACTCTTCTGTAGCATTTCTTCTGGCCGGGATTTGAAAAAAAAAACACTCCCTTAAAGCGCTGCCTCTGATTGGCTGAGCACTATGACCAATCAGAGGCAGCGCTTAGCTGTCATTCATTGAATGGCTGAGCGCTACCTCTGATTGGTCACAGCACTCAGCCATTGAATTCAATGAATAGCAACATTTGCTCGTCTTACCTCGGCCTAAAGTGCTGCCAGTGGGACTATTATTTGTTGTTAAAGGGGTTGTCCCGCGAAACAAAGTGGGGGTATACACTTCTGTATGGCCATATTAATGCACTTTGTAATGTACATTGTGCATTAATTATGAGCCATACAGAAGTTATTCACGTACCTGTTCCGTTGTTAGCGTCCTCGTCTCCATGGTGCCGTCTAATTTTCAGCGTCTAATCACCGGATTAGACGCGCTTGCGCAGTCCGGTCTTCTTCTTTTCTGAATGGGGCCGCTCGTGCCGGAGAGCGGCTCCTCGTAGCTCCGCCGCGTCACGTGCCGATTCCAGCCAATCAGGAGGCTGGAATCGGCAATGGACCACACAGAAGACCTGCGGTCCACCGAGGGTGAAGATCCCGGCGGCCATCTTCACAAGGTAAGTAAGAAGTCACCGGAGCGCGGGGATTCAGGTAAGCACTATCCGGTTTTCTTTTTTAACCCCTGCATCAGGTTTGTCTCGCGCCGAACGGGGGGGCTATTGAAAAAAAATAAACCCGTTTCGGCGCGGGACAACCCCTTTAAGATGTTTTCTATTTAAAAAAATGCTATTAAAGTTGTTTACAGAAGGAATTTTAGTAGAGGAAATGATAGAAGTAGAGAAGGGATTTAGTTTTTCTCCATCATATTTTGAGTTAGTCAATACGTCGGTTGATCTTTTTGAATTAGGGATTTTTTTTACTGTCTTTTTGAATATTATTTTTCATTTTGGCATAAGACCACAGGGACTCTGTGTCACAATGTAGCTCTCTGTACCTCCCCAACTCAACAGATTTAAGTATAACTTATGCCCTGCGTCATAACCCAACAATTCACAAACCACATCATTTCTCAACAAATTTGTGACTTTTTGATGCCATAATTTTGGCACAAGTAAGTTCATAAATTTTCCTCACTGATTTTTTTTTTAAATGAATCACAGCAACAACAAAATGTACAGCACAGTGCCTGCTAAACAATGATGAGGATGCAGTGCTCACCCATACACCACCGCCTTTTCAATTAGCTGTTTGGTGGGGGTGCTGGGAGTTTAACAAATTTGATTTTGTTGTCCAATCTAAAGATAGTTCTGGAAAACTGTGAAGGACCTCCTACATGTATACATGTATGGACATCATGCATCTGCCATGGATATCTATGTTGGCCAGATCAACATGGGACATGCAAGTTTATTGTTGCAGCCGTTCTGAGGTTTCCACCTTGCTTTCAGGCCAGACCAGGGTTTAGCAGCATTCCTACCTCTCCTGGAGCTGAGAGGTGTGGTGGTTGCAAGATTAATGTCAGTCAGCACCTGGTGCTAAGTAGCTCTGCTCCTATTTAAGCAGTGCTAACTGTTACTCCTGTGCTGGTCAATTCACTTCAGTCCTATGTTGTACAGCGTCAGAGCAACACAGAGTGGTGGAAGCTCTTCATTTGAAGCTAAGTTCTTTACTGTTTGGTTTGGTTTTGTTTCTCCTTTTGTTTTGTGCTAGGGCCCCCAGTGAGGGACTGGTCAGTGGCCCAGGTTCGAGTGCAGGCTCGCACTTATCAGCGTGGTCAGTCTGCCGAGTAGGCAGGGCCCCCTTCCGGGTTAGGGGACGATAGGGAGAGCATTCCCCTTTAGTTTTTGTTTCCTTTTGCACAGTTGTGCCTTTGATTTATGTTATTGAGGTTGCACGTCCAGAGGACGCAACAGATTGACCAGCCCTTACCTACTCAGGGAGATTCTGTGCTGTTACTATGAATCTCCTTGAGGTTTTGTCGCACCAGCTTGGCACGCTGGCTGCTGAGCTCGCTGAGATAAAACAGCGACAAACTGCGCTGTAGGTTCCAAGCAAGGAACCAAAAATTGAGCTACCCAACCGTTTTTCTGGTGATAGGCAGAAATTCGGATCCTTTCGGGATGCCTGTAAGCTCTACTTTAGACTGCGTCCAGTGTCTTCAGGGGACGACGCCCAGAAGGTGGGCATTGTCATGTCCAGACTGCAGGGGGCGCCGCAGGCATGGGCTGTTTCATTACCCCCAACGTCTGAGGCCTTGGACTCGGTGGATGACTTTTTTGCTGCATTGGGTCTAATCTATGACGACCCAGACAAGATATCGGTGGCTGAAGGGAATATCAGACGTTTACAACAGGGAGACTCCTCTGTCAAAGATTATTGTGCTGGGTTTCGACGTTGGGCAGCAGAGACCCAGTGGAATGACCCTGCTTTAACCCCTTGAGTGGCCCGCCCGGAAATTTTCCGGGACGAGCTCCACTGCTCATAGCGACATAGCCCGGAAGATTTCCGGGCTATGTATCACTATGGGAGCTGCAGAGCACAATGCCACAAGCTGTGACAGTGTGCTCTGTCTGCACAGACCCACAGAGAACAAAGCAAGGGCTTTGAAAAACCAGCAGAAGATATTGCCGATATGTCGGCAATCTCCTGCTTTGTTTACAGGTTACTATAGAGACCATCGGTTTGTCAGAAGCAAGCCGATGGTCTCTGTGGCAGGGAGAGCTTGGTGCTTGGCTGTGAGAGGACAGCTAGGTACCAGCTCTTACAGCAGAGATGAGAGAAAACCTCCGATCTCTGCTGTGTTAACCCTTTACATGCTGCAGTCTATGTGACTGTAGCATGTAAAGGGCTGTCACTGCAGCATGTAAAGGGCTGTCACCATCGGACCCCCGGAATGTGATCAGGGGGTCCTGATGGGTCCCTGTGGAAGTCCCCTAAAGGGACAAAAAAAATTTAAAAGCAAAAAAAAAAAAAGGAAAAAAATGATTACAAAAATAATAAAAACACTTGTCTCCCTTTACTTTGTAAAAAATCAAAAATACAATCACACGTGGTATCCATGCGTCGTAATGACCCAGAGAAGGAAGTTAATACATTATTTAACCCCTTAATGACATGGCCCCTTTTTTTCTTTTTTCCCCATTTCTTTTTTTCCTCCCCCCTGTTTAAAAAAATCACAACTTGTCCCGCAAAAAACAAGCCCTTATATGGCCGTGTCAATGGAAAAATGAAAAAGTTATGGCTCTTGAGACGCAACTGCAAAATTAGTTGAAATTCAATGATTAGACCATTTTAAAAAACCTGCCCTGGTGGGCACAACAGGGTGGTAGGAAACCTGCCACTCAAGGGGTTAAAGAGCCAGTTCCATTGGGGTCTATCCAATAAAATCAAGAATGTACTGGTAGGTTATCCTGTACCCCACAGTCTTGATGAGGCCATGTCTCTGGCTATCAAAGCTGGGAGACGGATCAGGGAGAGACATCAGGAACTCTCCATAGATTCAGGCTTCTTATCAGCAGATGTGGAGGAGCCCATGCAGTTGGGGTCTCTGGCTGCCAGGGCTAGGAATGGGAACAAAATACAGTGTAGAGGTCGATGCTTTTCCTGTAACCGCATTGGTCGCATGGCTCAGTGTTGTCCCCGTCATAATTGCCAGTCAGGACTTGATGACCGGGAGATTACTGAGGGGGTACCTCTAGGCCATCAAATTGCCTGGATATCACCCTCCAGACTGGTGCTTCCTGCTGAGATCCTGTCTGATAGTGTGGGCAGCCCCATAAGAGTCCTTCTGGATTGTGGAGCTAGTATTAATTTAATACATCGTGAGACGGTCAGACGTTTAGGCTTAGAGATGAAGGCTCTGGAGTTTCCCATTCCCGTATCCGCCATTGATGCTGCTCCACTATCGCAGAGAAGTCTGAAGTTTTGTGTGCCTAACGTCTGTTTAAAAATTGGGCTGTTCCACAGGGAGATTATAACATTATATGTCATAGAATCCCTCCCTTCGCAAGTAGTCTTGGGGCTGCCTTGGCTACGTCTACACAACCTGGTAGTAGACTGGGAGAAGGGGGGCATTGTTGAATGGAGCCCTGGTTGTCTGTCTGGTTGCGTTTCTGTTGATATAGCTTCTACTCAGACAGAAGAGCTGCCGGAGGTCATCGCCGACCTCTCTGAGGGGCTTCCCCCAGTGGGGGCAGACAAATTACCACCGCACAGAGAGGGAGATTGTGCTATTAAACTTCTCCCTAACTACGAGGTCCCCAGGAGCCACATACCCCCTACTGAGAGACTGACGCTCAAAGCTTATACCCAAGAGGGTTTTAAGATGGATCCTGAGAGGGTTCAGAAATTGAAGAAGTGTGTTGCTACGGCTCCGGAACTGGGGCAGCCGGATTCTTCTGGGCCTATTATGGCCGAGGTCCAGAGAGAGTTACGGCGAGCAGTTCAGCGGAGAAAGTGAGTTGCTAACAGTCACCGCCCAGAGGGGGCGTAATTCAGTGTTGGAGACTTGGTTTGGTTGTCTACCAGAAATATAAAACTCAAACAACCATCCGCTAAACTGGGCCCGCGATTTATCGGTCCGTTTAAAATAATTGAGAAGATTAACGCAGTGGCCTTTCGGTTAGAAATTTCCAGGGCGATGAAAATTAACAATTTTTTCCACAAATCTCTGCTCAAAAGATTCATCGATCCTGGGAATGACCCTCCACCCCCGGCTCCTGTGCTAGCGGATGGGGAGGAGCAGTTGGTAATAAGTCACATTTTGGACTCCCGTCGAGTCAAAAAATTTCACAGATCAAACCCTGGTCGTCCTGATCTTAAGGGTCCTGGGGCCCTTCCTAGAAGGGGAGGTACTGTTGCAGCCGTTCTGAGGTTTCCACCTTGCTTTCAGGCCAGACCAGGGTTTAGCAGCATTCCTACCTCTCCTGGAGCTGAGAGGTGTGGTGGTTGCAAGATTAATGTCAGTCAGCACCTGGTGCTAAGTAGCTCTGCTCCTATTTAAGCAGTGCTAACTGTTACTCCTGTGCTGGTCAATTCATTTCAGTCCTATGTTGGACAGCGTTGGAGCAACACAGAGTGGTGGAAGCTCTTCATTTGAAGCTAAGTTCTTTACTGTTTGGTTTGGTTTTGTTTCTCCTTTTGTTTTGTGCTAGGGCCCCCAGTGAGGGACTGGTCAGTGGCCCAGGTTCGAGTGCAGGCTCGCACTTATCAGCGTGGTCGGTCTGCCGAGTAGGCAGGGCCCCCTTCTGGGTTAGGGGACGATAGGGAGAGCATTCCCCTTTAGTTTTTGTTTCCTTTTGCACAGTTGTGCCTTTGATTTTTGTTATTGAGGTTGCACGTCCAGAGGACGCAACATTTATATATTTTTATTCTTTATTTATGACTTCATTAGAACTGTTTACTTCACATGAACTTGCATTCTGATTATCATGGTCATATAAGGTGCATATTTGATGTATTGTAAGGTGTATATAGACCTGATAAATTGTGGGTTGTGTAGGGAAATGCTTTGGAGGATAGAAGGAGGAAGTATAAGGCTGAAATAAGGATATTTGAGTAATGGAAAAACCTGAACTATGAGTGTATTATTTTTGGTCTTCATCTAAATAAATGGGATATTTACATTATAAATCTGAGTCCTATTGTGTACTGCTACTTCTGTATACTCTGGCTCACCTTCTTTTGACTTAAACATCTATATGGGCATTCAAGGGGGATCCAGTGCATGATCTTTGTCCCACTTCCAAAAAAAGGCGATACGCAAGAATGCTGTAATTATTGGACCAGCGCACCCATATTGCATGCAAGCAAAATCCTGCTTAAAGGAGATGTCCCGAGGCAGCAAGTGGGTCTATACACTTCTGCATGGCCATAATAATGCACTTTGTAATGTACATTGTGCATTAATTATGAGCCATACAGAAGTTATAAAAAGTTTTATACTTACCTGCTCCGTTGCTAGCGTCCTCGTCTCCATGGTGCCGACTAATTTTCGGCCTCCGATGGCCAAATTAGCCGCGCTTGCGCAGTCCGGGTCTTCTCCTCTTCTCTATGGGGCTCCGTGTAGCTCCGTGTAGCTCCGCCCCGTCACGTGCCGATTCCAGCCAATCAGGAGGCTGGAATCGGCAATGGACCGCAGAGAAGCCCTGCGGTCCATGAAGACAGAGGATCCCGGCGGCCATCTTCAGCAGGTGAGTATGAAGACGCCGGACCGCCGGGATTCAGGTAAGCGCTGTGCGGGTGGGTTTTTTAACCCCTGCATCGGGGTTGTCTCGCGCCGAACGGGGGGGGGGGTTTAAAAAAAAAAAAACCCGTTTCGGCGCGGGACATCTCCTTTAAGAGTATTCAAAAATGCATGAACTCATTTGTTAAGAAGGAACTCTCTGATTTCTATGCCAGATTTCGCACAGGACATGGAACGAGATATCAAATTGCAAACCTGCAGTGGGCCATGGAGAAGACATAGAAATAACAGAAAGTCATGAACATGTGCTTCATAGACTACAGCAAAACATTCGACTGTATTAAATACAACTGCATGAAGCAAGTTCGCATCCCAGAGCATCTGGAAGAATTGATACGATCACTTTATGAGAATCAAGAAGCCACAGTATGGACTGCTTTTGGTAACACTGGCTTGTTCATGATTGAGAAAAGCATCTGACAAGGCTGCATTCTATCCCCGGCCCTGTTCAATCTGCATGCCGAAACAATAATGACACAATGCAACCTGGATGAATCAACAATTAAAGTGAAAATCCGTAGGAGAAACATCAACAACCTTCGATATGCCGATTATATAACATTGCTCGCAGAAGGGGAAAAGGGCCTGGAATATCTGATCCAAAGAATAATAAAAAAAAAGTGAGTGCACAACATAAAGAAAACAACGGTAATGATGACAGCAAGTAACGGTATAGTCTATGTCAAAATGAACAATCAGGAAATTAAAACAGTTAAAGATTACCTCTTCATCGGATCCAAAATTGACAGACATGGAGACTCAGAACCAGAAATCAAATGAAGAATTGCACTTGGCTACAAGACAATGCAAGGAATGGCAAGGATATGGAAGAGTAAAGATATTGGAATTGCTACAAAAACCCGAATGATAAATGCAATCGTGTTATCGATCTCTATATACGCATGTGAAAGTTGGACACTCAGGAAGGCAGATAGAAGGAAAATTGATGCGTTTGAACGCTGGTGCTGGAGAAGAATGCTGTGTATACCATGGTCAGCAATGGTCACCAACAAGATGGTCCTAGAGTGTATCAAACCAAAAAATGCTGCTAGAGTGCAAAATCACTAAACTGCGGCTCTCATACTTTGGACATATTAGGTGAACCATTTCTCTGAGCCATTGCTCGGCACAGTTAGTGGGTCAGGAAGATAAGGACACCAAAGAACACGCTGGCTGGATGTAATCAAGGTGGATGTAAATACACACACACATGGAAGAATGATGATCTATAAAGTGACTGAAAGTTGGCCTCAACTGAATGGATAATCATTAGAGATGAGCGAGCACCAAAATGCTCAGGTGCTCGTTACTCGAGTCGAACTTCCGCGATGCTCCAGGGTTCGTTTCGAGTAACAAACCCCATTGAAGTCAATGGGCGACTCGAGCATTTTTGTATATCGCCGATGCTCGCTAAGATTTTCATTTGTGAAAATCTGGGAAATTCAAGAAAGTGATGGGAACGACACAAACGGATAGGGCAGGCAAGGGGCTACATGTTGGGCTGCATCTCAAGTTCCCAGGTCCCACTATTAAGCCACAATAGCGGCAAGAGTGGGCCCCCCCCAACAATTTTTACTTCTGAAAAACCCTCATTAGCAAGGCATACCTTAGCTAAGCACCACACTACCTCCAACAAAGCACAATCACTGCCTGCATGATACTCCGCTGCCACTTCTCCTGGGTTACATGCTGCCCAACCCCCCCGCACGACCCAGTGTCCACAGCGCACACCAAAGTGTCCCTGCGCAGCCTTCAGCTGCCCTCATGCCACACGCTGGCCTCATAGCCACACCACCCTCATGTTTATTTATAAGTGCGTCTGCCATGAGGAGGAATCGGAGGCACACACTGCAGAGGGTTGGCAGGGCCAGGCAGCGACCCTCTTTAAAATGGGCGGGGCTATAGGCCACAATGCTGTACAGAAGCAATGAGAAATCCAATCCTGTGCCACCTCCATCAGGAGCTGCACACGTAGGCATAGCAATCGGGAACCCATGTGCCACACACTATTCATTCTGTCAAGGTGTCGCATAGCTCAATCGACACTGGAAGGGGAAAGCCGTCTGCGCTCTGCCCCCTACCCAAGTCAGTCAGTGTCTTTGTGCCAGACAGGTCAAACACCGCAATGGGAGCTAAGTTTGCACCAACAGCATAGGTGGGTCCTAGGAAACCCAAGACATGAACCAAAAATTGATCTGACTGGCCAAACATGGCAGACTTGCACCGCGCCCACGACATAGGCCTCGGCCCACAGCTTCAGCAATCCTAGGCAGGAAGCGGACTTTCACTGCACCCAGGACATAGGCCTCGGCACAAACCCTCAGTAATCGTGTGCCTACAGCGGACTCCAATGCTAGCGTAGCTGTGCACGTCTCATTAGCACTGAATTGATCCTGTAGTTTGTCCCAATGCAGTGCCCCGGATAGTAGAGCTAACGTCAGATTAAATACAGGTGGGCTTCGGCCCACACTGCATGCCCCAGTCAGACTGGGGTTCTTTATAAGTAGACATGCAGTTACAACTCCGTGTGGACTGACAGCATAGGTGGGTCCCAGGAAGCCACCGGCGGTACATAAATAAATCCCATTGCATTGCCCAGCACAGCTAAGGTAACGTCAGATTAAATGCAGGTGGGCTTCGGCCCACACTGCATGCCCCAGTCTGACCGGGGTTTTTAATACATAGACACAGGCAGGTACAAATCCCTAATGTGAAGTCCGTGTGGACCCAAAGCATGGGTGGCTCCATGGAACCCACCGGCGGTACATAAACAAATCCCATTGCATTGCCCAGCACAGCTGAGGTAACGTCAGATTAAATGCAGGTGGGCTTCGGCCCACATTGAATGCCCCAGTCTGACCGGGGTTTTTAATACATAGACACAGGCAGGTACAAATCCCTAATGTGAAGTCCGTGTGGACCGACAGCATGGGTGGCTCCCTGCAACCCACCGGCGGTACATAAACAAATCCCATTGCAGTGCCCTGCTCAGCAGAGCTAACGTCAGATTAAATGCAGGTGGGCTTCGGCCCACACTGCATGCCCCAGTCTGACCGGGGTTTTTAATACATAGACACAGGCAGGTACAAATCCCTAATGTGAAGTCCGTGTGGACCCAAAGCATGGGTGGCTCCCTGGAACCCACCGGCGGTACAGAAATGTATCCCATTGCAGTGCCCTGCTCAGCAGAGCTAACGTCAGATTAAATGCAGGTGGGCTTCGGCCCACACTGCATGCCACAGTCAGACTGGGGTTCTTTATAAGTAGACACATGCAGTTACAACTTTGTGTGGACCGACAGCATAGGTGGGTCCCAGGAAGCCACCGGCGGTACATAAATAAATCCCATTGCATTGCCCAGCATAGCTGAGGTAACGTCAGATTAAATACAGGTGAACTTCGGTCCACACTGCATGCCCCAGTCTGACCGGGGTTTTTAATACATAGACACAGGCAGGTACAAATCCCTAATGTGAAGTCCGTGTGGACCCAAAGCATGGGTGGCTCCCTGGAACCCACCGGCGGTACATAAACAAATCCCATTGCAGTGCCCTGCTCAGCAGAGCTAACGTCAGATTAAATGCAGGTGGGCTTCGGCCCACACTGCATGCCACAGTCAGATTGGGGTTCTTTATAAGTAGACACATGCAGTTACAACTTTGTGTGGACCGACAGCATAGGTGGGTCCCAGGAAGCCACCGGCGGTACATAAATAAATCCCATTGCATTGCCCAGCACAGCTGAGATAACGTCAGATTAAATGCAGGTGGGCTTCGGTCCACACTGCATGCCCCAGTCTGACCGGGGTTTTTAATACATAGACACAGGCAGGTACAAATCCCTAATGTGAAGTCCGTGCGGACACAAAGCATGGGTGGCTCCCTGGAACCCACCAGCGGTACATAAACAAATCCCATTGCAGTGCCCTGCTCAGCAGAGCTAACGTCAGATTAAATACAGGTGGGCTTCGGCCCACACTGCATGCCCCAGTCAGACTGGGGTTCTTTATAAGTAGACACAGGCAGGTACAACTCCGTGTGGACCGACAGCATGGGTGGGTTCCAGGAAGCCACCGGGGTTACCTAAATAAATCCCATTGCATTGCCCAGCACAGCTGAGGTAACGTCAGATTCAATGCAGGTGGGCTTCGGCCCACACTGCATGCCCCAGTCTGACCGGGGTTTTTAATACATAGACACAGGCAGGTACAAATCCCTAATGTGAAGTCCGTGTTGACCCAAAGCATGGGTGGCTCCATGGAACCCACCGGCGGTACATAAACAAATCCCATTGCATTGCCCAGCACAGCTGAGGTAACGTCAGATTAAATGCAGGTGGGCTTCGGCCCACATTGAATGCTCCAGTCTGACCGGGGTTTTTAATACATAGACACAGGCAGGTACAAATCCCTAATGTGAAGTCCGTGTGGACCGACAGCATGGGTGGCTCCCTGGAACCCACCGGCGGTACAGAAATGTATCCCATTGCAGTGCCCTGCTCAGCAGAGCTAACGACAGATTAAATACAGGTGGGCTTCGGCCCACACTGCATGCCCCAGTCAGACTGGGGTTCTTTATAAGTAGACACAGGCAGGTACAACTCCGTGTGGACCGACAGCATGGGTGGGTCCCAGGAAGCCACCGGGGTTACCTAAATAAATCCCATTGCATTGCCCAGCACAGCTGAGGTAACGTCAGATTAAATGCAGGTGGGCTTCGGCCCACACTGCATGCCCCAGTCTGACCGGGGTTTTTAATACATAAACACTGGCAGGTACAAATCCTTAATGTGAAGTCCCTGTGGACCCACAGCATGGGTGGCTCCCTGGAATCCATCAGCGGTACAGAAATGTATCCCATTGCAGTGCCCTGCTCAGCAGAGCTAACGTCAGATACAATACAGGTGGGCTTTGGCCCACAGTGCATGGCCCAGTCAGACTGGTAATATGTACTTTAACAGTAACCACGTTGGTAGGAATGTGGTGGCGACTGCGAACCTAGTAGCGCGGTTTTATTTAGTTGGTTTTCGGAATGTGGCCAGGATGAAGTGGGCCGTGGCGGGGGATGGTGGGGGGGCTCTCTTGTTGTGTCGTTAAAGGTGAAATTCTTGGACTGCCACCAGACGGACCGAGGCAAAGGTATTTGCCAAGAATGTTTTCATTGCTGGAGGAGGAGGGGGATGTTTTTGAGGCACTACGTGTCCTCTCCACGTGTCCGTGGTTATATGCACCTTCACAGTAACAGCGTTGGTGGGAAATGGCCTCGCCGCCATCATGTCTTTGGGAAGCCTCCGTTTCCACACCCCAGTGACATAGCATTAGCAGCGGTATAGGCAGAGCCCAGAATTAGTAACATTTCAGCATTAGGGGCAGGCCCCAGTAACATATCACTAGCAGCATTATAGGGGGAGCACAGTATTAGTTCCATTTCTGTAGTAGTAGCACTCAAGACACGCCCCAGTAACAATTCCGAAGCAGCAGTATAGGGGGAGCACAGTCTGAGTTCCATTTCAGTAGTAGTAGCAGTCAAGACAGGCCACAGTAACATTCCCGTTGCAGCAGTTTAGGGAGATAACAGTCTCTTGCACATTTCAGTAGTTGCAGTATAGACAAGGCCCGAGTTGCATTTATGTAGCAAAAGTGTAGGCCAAGCCCACACAGCTTGCTGTACCATGACTGCAGGCGAAGACCTTAAAAATTACTAGGATTACACTGTAGGCGATGCCCCAAAAAAATTGGTGTACCAACAGTACTAATGTACCTCAGAAAAATTGCCCATGCCCAACCAAGAGGGCAGGTGAAAACCATTAATCGCTTTGGTTACTGTGGCTTAATTTGTAAGTAGGCCTGGAGGCAGCCCAGTTAAAATAAAAATTGGTTCAGGTGCAAGTTTCAACACTTTAATGAGAATTGTAATGTATAAACATTATTTACAAAAATTATATGAGTGAGCCTTGTGGGCCTAAGAAAAATTGCCAGTTCGGCGTGATTACGTCAGGTTTCAGGAGGAGGAGCAGGAGGAGGAGGATGAATATAATGCACAGATTGATGAAGCTAAAAGGTCCCTGTTTTTTAGGGTGATAGAGCACGATGCTTCCATCCGCGGGTGCAGCCTACGCATTGTTTAGGTACCGCTGCTGTCCGCTGGTGGAGAAGAGAACTCTGGGGAAATCCAGGCTTTGTTCATCTTTATGAGTGTAAGCCTGTCGGCACTGTCAGTTGACAGGCGGGTACGCTTATCCGTGATGATTCCCCCAGCCGCACTAAACACCCTCTCTGACAAGACACTAGCCGCAGGACAAGCAAGCACCTCCAGGGCATACAGCGCGAGTTCAGGCCACGTGTCCAGCTTCAACACCCAGTTAATGTAGGGAGCAGAGGTGTCACGGAGGATGGTCGTGCGATCGGCTACGTACTCCCTCACCATCCTTTTACAGTGCTCCCGCCGACTCAGCCTTGACTGGGGAGCGGTGACACAGTCTTGCTGGGGAGCCATAAAGCAGTCAAAGGCCTTGGAGAGTGTTCCCCTGCCTGCGCTGTACATGCTGCCTGATCTCCGCACCTCCCCTGCTACCTGGCCCTCGGAACTGCGCCTTCTGCCACTAGCGCTGTCGGATGGGAATTTTACCATCAGTTTGTCCGCCAGGGTCCTGTGGTATGGCATCACTCTCAAACCCCTTTCCTCTTCAGGTATGAGAGTGGAAAGGTTCTCCTTATACCGTGGGTCGAGCAGTGTGTACACCGAGTAATCCGTAGTGGCCAGAATGCGTGTAACGCAAGGGTCACGAGAAAGGCATCCTAACATGAAGTCAGCCATGTGTGCCAGGGTACCTGTACGCAACACATGGCTGTCCTCACTAGGAAGATCACTTTCAGGATCCTCCTCCTCCTCCTCAGGCCATACACGCTGAAAGGATGACAGGCAAGCAGCATGCGTACCCTCAGCAGTCGGCCAAGCTGTCTCTTCCCCCTCCTCCTCATGCTCCTTCCCCTCCTCTTCCTCCTCCTCAACGCGCTGAGATATAGACATGAGGGTGCTCTGACTATCCAGCGACATACTAATGGCTAATATACAAAATGAGGCCGATCAGACTGGGCGAAAACATGTATAATTGGGTAAAAAATTGGCTCAATGATAGAAAGCAGAGGGTGGTAATAAATGGTTCGTACTCTGATTGGACCAGTCGCTAGCGGGGTGCCTCAGGGTTCAGTATTAGGCCCCACTCTATTCAACATATTTATCAATGACCTGATAGAGGGGGTGCACAGCAAAATATCAATATTTCCAGATTACACAAAATTATTAGAGATGAGCGAACACCAAAATGTTCGGGTGTTCGTTATTCGAAACGAACTTCCCGCGATGTTCGAGGGTTCGTTTCGAATAACGAACCCCATTGAAGTCAATGGGCGACCAGAACATTTTTGTATTTCGCCGATGCTCGCTAAGGTTTTCATGTGTGAAAATCTGGGCAATTCAAGAAAGTGATGGGAACGACACAGCAACGGATAGGGCAAGCGAGGGGCTACATGTTGGGCTGCATCTCAAGTTCACAGGTCCCACTATTAAGCCAGAATACCGGCAAGAGTGGGCCCCCCCCCCCCTCCCAACAACTTTTACTTCTGAAAAGCCATCATTAGCATGGCATACCTTTGCTAAGCACCACACTACCTCCAACAAAGCACAATCACCGCCTGCATGACACTCCACTGCCACTTCTACTGGGTTACATGCTGCCCAACCGCCCCCCCTCCCCCCCCACAGCGCACACCAAAGTGTCCCTGCGCAGCCTTCAGCTGCCCTCATGCCACACCACCCTCATGTCTATTTAGAAGTGCGTCTGCCATGACGAGGGACCGCAGGCACACACTGCACAGGGTTGGCACGGCTAGGCAGCGACCCTCTTTAAAAGGGGCGGGGCGATAGCCCACAATGCTGTACAGAAGCAATGAGAAATAGAATCCTGTGCCACCGCCATCATGAGCTGCACACGTGGGCATAGCAATGGGGAACCTATGTGCCACACACTATTCATTCTGTCAAGGTGTCTGCATGCCCCAGTTAGACCGGGCTTTTTAATTCATAGACACAGGCAGGTACAACTCCCTATTGTGAAGTCTCTGTCGACCGACAGCATGGGTGGCTCCCTGGAACCCACCGGCGGTACACAAAAATATCCCATTGCATTGCCCAACACAGCTGAGGTAGTAATGTCGTGCGTAATACAGGTGGGCTTCGGCCAACACTGCATGCCCCAGTCTGACTGGGGTTCTTTAGAAGTGGACACATGTAGGTTACACTCCCTGTGGACCCACAGCATGGGTGGGTGCCAGGAAGCCACCGGCGGTACATAGAAATATCCCATTGCATTGCCCAACACAGCTGAGGTAGTAATGTCGTGCGTAATACAGGTGGGCTTCGGCCCACACTGCATGCCCCAGTCAGACTGGGGTTCTTTACAAGTGGACACATGTAGGTTACACTCCGTGTGCACCTACAGCATGGGTGGCTCCCTGGAACCCACCGGCGGTACACAAAAATATCCCATTGCATTGCCCAACACAGCTGAGGTAGTAATGTCGTGCGTAATACAGGTGGGCTTCGGCCCACACTGCATGCCCCAGTCTGACTGGGGTTCTTTAGAAGTGGACACATGTAGGTTACACTCCCTGTGGACCCACAGCATGGGTGGGTGCCAGGAAGCCACCGGCGGTACATAGAAATATCCCATTGCATTGCCCAACACAGCTGAGGTAGTAATGTCGTGCGTAATACAGGTGGGCTTCGGCCCACACTGCATGCCCCAGTCTGACTGGGGTTCTTTACAAGTGGACACATGTAGGTTACACTCCGTGTGCACCTACAGCATGGGTGGCTCCCTGGAACCCACCGGCGGTACACAAAAATATCCCATTGCATTGCCCAACACAGCTGAGGTAGTAATGTCGTGCGTAATACAGGTGGGCTTCGGCCCACACTGCATGCCCCAGTCAGACTGGGGTTCTTTACAAGTGGAAACAGATGCATTTATAATTCCCTGTGGACCCACAGCATGGGTGGGTGCCAGGAAGCCACCGGCGGTACATAGAAATATCCCATTGCATTGCCCAACACAGCTGAGGTAGTAATGTCGTGCTTAATGCAGGTGGGCTAAAAATTTATTTGATTACACTGTAGGCGAGGGCCCACAAAAATTGCTGTATCAACAGTACTAATGTACATCCCAAAAATTGGCCATGGCCAGCCAAGAGGGCAGGTGAAACCCATTAATCGCTTTGGTTAATGTGGCTTAAGTGATAACTAGGCCTGGAGGCAGCCCAGTGTAACGAAAAATTGGTTCAAGTTACAGTTCCAACGCTTTTAAGCGCATTGAAACTTTTAAAAATTGTTTAGAAAAATTATTTGAGTGAGCCTTGTGGCCCTAAGAAAAATTGCCCGTTCAGCGTGATTACGTGAGGTTTCAGGAGGAGTAGCAGGAGGAGGAGGAATATTAGACACAGATTGATGAAGCAGAAATGTCCCCGTTTCGGATGGTGAGAGAGAACGTAGCTTCCATCCGCGGGTGCAGCCTACGTATTGCTTACGTATCGCTGATGTCCGCTGGTGGAGAAGAGAAGTCTGGGGAAATCCAGGCTTTGTTCATCTTGATGAGTGTTAGCCTGTCGGCACTGTCGGTTGACAGGCGGGTACGCTTATCTGTGATGATTCCCCCAGCCGCACTAAACACCCTCTCCGACAAGACGCTAGCTGCAGGACAAGCAAGCACCTCCAGGGCATACAGCGCTAGTTCAGGCCATGTGTCCAGCTTCGACACCCAGTAGTTGTAGGTGGCAGAGGCGTCACGGAGGACGGTCGTGCGATCGGCTACGTACTCCCTCACCATCCTTTTACAGTGCTCCCGCCGACTCAGCCTTGACTGGGGAGCGGTGACACAGTCTTGGTGGGGAGCCATAAAGCTGTCCAGGCCCTTAAAGACTGTTGCACTGCCTGGGATGTACATGCTGCTCGATCTCCGCACCTCCCCTGCTACCTTGCCCTCGGTACTGCGCCTTCTGCCACTAGCGCTGTCGGCTGGGAATTTTACCATCAGCTTGTCCGCAAGGGTCCTGTGGTATAGCAACACTCTCGAACCCCTTTCCTCTTCGGGAATGAGAGCGGGCAGGTTCTCCTTATAGCGTGGGTCGAGCAGTGTGTACACCCAGTAATCCGTTGTGGCCAGAATGCGTGCAACGCGAGGGTCACGAGAAAGGCATCCTAACATGAAGTCAGCCATGTGTGCCAGGGTACCAGTACGCAACACATGGCTGTCTTCACTAGGAAGATCACTTTCAGGATCCTCCTCCTCCTCCTCCTCAGGCCATACACGCTGAAAGGATGACAGGCAATCAGCCGGTGTACCGTCAGCAGCGGGCCAAGCTGTCTCTTCCCCCTCCTCCTCCTCATCCTCCTCATGCTCCTCCTCCTCCTTCTGTACGCGCTGAGAAATAGACAGGAGGGTGCCCTGACTATCCAGCGGCATACTGTCTTCCACCGCCCCCGTTTCCGAGCGCAAAGCAGCTGCCTTTATGGTTTGCAGGGAATTTCTCAAGATGCATAGCAGAGGAATGGTGACGCTAATGATTGTAGCATCGCCGCTCACCACCTGGGTAGACTCCTCAAAATTACCAAGGACATGGCAGATGTCTGCCAACCAGGCCCACTCTTCTGAAAGGAATTGAGGAGGCTGACTCCCACTGCGCCACCCATGTTGGAGTTGGTATTCGACTATAGCTCTACGCTGTTCATAGAGCCTGGCCAACATGTGGAGCGTAGAGTTCCACCGTGTGGGCACGTCGCACAGCAGTCGGTGCACTGGCAGCTTAAAGTGATGTTGCAGGGTGCGCAGGGTGGCAGCGTCCGTGTGGGACTTGCGGAAATGTGCGCAGAGCCGGCGCGCCTTTACGAGCAGGTCTGACAAGCGTGGGTAGCTTTTCAGAAAGCGCTGAACCACCAAATTAAAGACGTGGGCCAGGCATGGCACGTGCGTGAGGCTGCCGAGCTGCAGAGCCGCCACCAGGTTACGGCCGTTGTCACACACGACCATGCCCGGTTGGAGGCTCAGCGGCGCAATCCAGCGGTCGGTCTGCTGTGTCAGACCCTGCAGCAGTTCGTGGGCCGTGTGCCTCTTATCGCCTAAGCTGAGTAGTTTCAGCACGGCCTGCTGACGCTTGCCCACCGCTGTGCTGCCACACCGCGCGACACCGACTGCTGGCGACATGCTGCTGCTAACACATCTTGATTGCAAGACAGAGGAGGAGGAGGAGGAGGAGGGTGCTTTAGTGGAGGAAGCATACACCTCCGCAGATACCAGCACCGAGCTGGGGCCCGCAATTCTGGGGGTGGGTAGGACGTGAGCGGTCCCAGGCTCTGACTCTGTCCCAGCCTCCACTAAATTCACCCAATGTGCCGTCAGGGAGATGTAGTGGCCCTGCCCGCCTGTGCTTGTCCACGTGTCCGTTGTTAAGTGGACCGTGGCAGTAACCGCGTTGGTGAGGGCGCGTACAATGTTGCGGGAGACGTGGTCGTGCAGGGCTGGGACGGCACATCGGGAAAAGTAGTGGCGACTGGGAACTGAGTAGCGCGGGGCCGCCGCCTCCATGATACTTTTGAAGGACTCAGTTTCCACAACCCTATACGGCAGCATCTCAAGGCTGATGAATTTTGCTATGCGGACGGTTAACGTTTGAGCGTGCTGGTGCGTGGCGGCGTACTTGCGCTTGCGCTCGAACACTTGCGCAAGCGACGGCTGGACGGTGCGCTGAACTACACTGCTGGATGGGGCCGAGGACAGCGGAGATGAGGGTGTGGGTGCAGGCCATGAGGCGGTAGTGCCTGTGTCCTGAGAGGGGGGTTGCATCTCAGTGGCAGGTTGGGGCACAGGGGGAGAGGCAGGGGTGCAAACCGGAGGCGCTGAACGGCCTTCGTCCCACCTTGTGGGGTGCTTGGCCATCATATGTCTGCGCATGGTGGTGGTGGTGAGGCTGTTGGTGTTGGCTCCCCGGCTGAGCTTTGCGCGACAAAGGTTGCACACCACTGTTCGTCGGTCGTCAGGCGTCTCTGTGAAAAACTGCCAGACCTTAGAGCACCTCGGCCTCTGCAGGGTGGCATGGCGCGAGGGGGCGCTTTGGGAAACACTTGGTGGATTATTCGGTCTGGCCCTGCCTCTACCCCTGGCCACCGCACTGCCTCTTGCAACCTGCCCTGCTGATGCCCTTGACTCCCCCTCTGAAGACCTGTCCTCCTGAGTAAGCGTTGCACACCAGGTGGGGTCAGTCACCTCATCGTCCTGCTGCTCTTCCTCCGAATCCTCTGTGCGCTGCTCCCTCGGACTTACTGCCCTTACTACTACCTCACTGCAAGACAACTGTGTCTGATCGTCATTGTCCTCCTCACCCACAGAAAGTTGTTGAGACAGTTGGCGGAAGTCCCCAGCCTATTCCCCCGTACCCCGGGAACTTTCGAATGGTTGGGCATCAGTGACGATAAACTCCTCTGGTGGGAGAGGAACCGCTGCTGCCCAATCTAAGCAGGGGCCCGAGAACAGTTCCTGGGAGTGTTCCCGCTCCTGAGCAGGTGTCATTGTAGTGGAGTGAGGAGGCTGGGAGGAAGGAGGAGCAGCAGACAGAGGATTCGGATTTGCAGCAGTGGACGGCGCAGAACTGCGTGTTGACGATAGGTTGCTCGAAGCACTTTCTGCCATCCAGGACAGGACCTGCTCACACTGCTCATTTTCTAATAACCGTCTCCCGCGTGGACCCATTAATTGGGCGATGAATGTGGGGACGCCAGAAACGTGCCTCTCTCCTAATCGCGCAGCAGTCGGCTGCGACACACCTGGATCAGGAGCTCGGCCTGTGCCCACACCCTGACTTGGCCCTCCGCGTCCTCGGCCGCGTCCACGTCCTCTAGGCCTACCCCTACCCCTCAGCATGCTGTATTACCAGTGATTTGATTTCACAGGCAGGAAATAAATTGGCGCAAGACTGCAGGCCAAATATAATTTTTTCCCTTTTTTGAAAACGAAAGGCCCCACTGCCTCTAGTGAATGAATAATCTAAGTTTAATAACTGTGCTGTGGCCCTGCTAATGTGTCACAGAACGTGAGGGTAGCAGAGTTATTATAACTCTGGCAGAGCAGGTATTTTTTTTCCAAATTAAGGAAAGCAAATGGCGAAGCCAGCAGTAAAACGTAGCTGGGTGCGTCTGATTTTTAAACGTTGCACACGCAGCCGACACGTACACACAGCCCTTAGGACGGACAGAGGCAGGACAAATAGTTTTTTTTTCAGTTTTTTTCCACCAAAAGGCAGCACTGCGTATATTCAATGAACATGAGAAGTTTAATAACTGTGCTGTGGCCCTGCTAATGTGTCACAGAACGTGAGGGTAGCAGAGTTATTATAACTCTGGCAGAGCAGGTATTTTTTACCCAATTAAGGAAAGCAAATGGCGAAGCCAGCAGTAAAACGTAGCTGGGTGCGTCTGATTTTTAAACGTTGCACACGCAGCCGACACGTACACACAGCCCTTAGGACGGACAGAGGCAGGACAAATAGTTTTTTTTTCAGTTTTTTGCCACCAAAAGGTAGCACTGCGTATATTCAATGAACATGAGAAGTTTAATAACTGTGCTGTGGCCCTGCTAATGTGTCACAGAACGTGAGGGTAGCAGAGTTATTATAACTCTGGCAGAGCAGGTATTTTTTTTCCAAATTAAGGAAAGCAAATGGCGAAGCCAGCAGTAAAACGTAGCTGGGTGCGTCTGATTTTTAAACGTTGCACACGCAGCCGACACGTGTCCACCGCCCTTAGGACGGACAGAGGCAGGACAAATAGAAAATTTTTCAGTTTTTTTCCACCAAAAGGCAGCACTGCGTATATTCAATGAACATGAGAAGTTTAATAACTGTGCTGTGGCCCTGCTAATGTGGCACAGAACTTGAGGGTAGCAGAGTTATTATAACTCTGGCAGAGCAGGTATTTTTTTTCCAAATTAAGGAAAGCAAATGGCGAAGCCAGGAGTAAAACGTAGCTGGGTGCGTCTGATTTTTAAACGTTGCACACGCAGCCGACACGTGTCCACCGCCCTTAGGACGGACAGAGGCAGGACAAATAGAAAATTTTTCCGTTTTTTTCCACCAAAAGGCAGCACTGCGTATATTCAATGAACATGAGAAGTTTAATAACTGTGCTGTGGCCCTGCTAATGTGGCACAGAACTTGAGGGTAGCAGAGTTATTATAACTCTGGCAGAGCAGGTATTTTTTTTCCAAATTAAGGAAAGCAAATGGCGAAGCCAGCAGTAAAACGTAGCTGGGTGCGTCTGATTTTTAAACGTTGCACACGCAGCCGACACGTGTCCGCAGCCCTTAGGACGGACAGAGCCAGGTCAAATAGAATTTTTTTCACTTGTTTTACAAGCAAAAGGCCGCACTGCGTATATTCAATGAATAATAACTGTGTTGTGGCCCTGCCTACACAATTCTTTCCCTGCAGTATCAATGGAGGGTGCAATGCTCTGCAGAGGCGATTTTGAGAAGAAAAAAAATATGCAGCACAGCTAACAGCAGCCAGCACAGTACTGCACACGGTTAAATATGGCCCTAGAAAGGACCGTTGAGGTTCTTGAAGGCTACACTCACTCCTAACACTCTCCCTGCCTATGCAACACTTCTGTCCCTAATGCCGGGTGCAACGCTCTGCAGAGGCGATTTTGAGAAAAAAAAATTTTGCCACTGCTAACAGCAGCCAACACACAGCTATCAGTGGCCCTAATAAGGACCTTTGGGGGTCTTGAAGCCTACACTAACTACCAATTCTTTCCCTACAGCAGCTCCGGTACAAACAGCACTGTCCCTCATCTAACTCACAAGGCATCTGAGGCGAGCCGCGGGAGGGGCCGACTTTTATATTAGGCGGACACCTGATCTCGCCAGCCACTCACAGCAGGGGGGTGGTATAGGGCTTAAACGTTGCAGGGGGAAGTTGTAATGCCTTCCCTGTCTTTCAATTGGCCAGAAAAGCGCGCAAACGTCTCAGGGAAGGAAGTGAAAGTAACCCGAACACCGCATGGTGTTCGTTACGAATAACGAACATCCCGAACACCCTAATATCCGCACGGATATCAAGTTCGGACGAACACGTTCGCTCATCTCTAAAAATTATACAATATAATTAATGCAACGGAGGACAATGTGCGGCTACAAACGGACCTAGATAAGCTGGGGGCTTGGGCAGAAAAATGGCAAATGAAGTTCAATGTTGATAAATGTAAGGTTATGCTCATGGGCAGGAGAAACGGATGTCACCAATATTCACTTAATGGGGTACCACTAGGTAAAAGTGATATGGAAAAGGATCTGGGGGTATTAGTGGATAATAGACTAAACTGGAGTAACCAATGCCAGTCAGCTGCTGCAAAGGCAAATAAAGTCTTGGGGTGCATTAAAAGAGGTATAGGGGCAAAGGATGAGAACATTATCCTTCCATTATATAAGGCACTTGTCAGGCCTCACATGGAATACTGCGTACAATTCTGGTCACCGGTGCTCAGGAAAGATGTCACAGTGCTTGAGGGGATTCAAAGAAGGGCAACTAAACTAATACATGGAATGACGGGACTGGAATACCCAGAGAGGCTATCCAAATTGGGACTATTTACTCTAGAAAAAAGAAGGTTAAGAGGCGACCAAATAACTATGTATAAGTACATGAGGGGACAATACAAGGATCTCTCCCAGGATCTGTTTACACCCAGGACCACGAAGTAACAAGAGGACATCCGCTACGATTAGAGGAAAGTAGGTTTCATCACCAACATAGAAGGGGATTCTTTACTGTAAGAGCAGTTAGACTGTGGAACTCTCTGCCTGAGGAAGTGGTGATGGCAAAATCCATAGAGGAGTTTAAAAGGGGACTTGATGTCTTTCTAGAGAAGGACATTATAGGATATAAATCTTAGGTTAATTGTCAATCCGGGTATACAGGCAGGTAGGAACTATTAGGGGTTGATCCAGGGAACAGTCTGATTGCCATTAGGGAGTCGGGAAGGAATTTTTTCCCCAAAAGGGCTAATTGGCTTCTGGCCTTGGGGTTTTTTGCCTTCCTCTGGATAAACACAGGAGGATAGACAGGCTGGACTAGATGGACATTGTCTTCATTCAGCCTTACATACTATGTTACTGTCTTCCCCCGCCTCCATTTCCGAGCGCAAAGCGTCTGCCTTGATGCTTTGCAGGGAACTTCTCAAGAGGCATAGCAGAGGAATGGTGATGCTAATGATTGCAGCATCGCCGCTCACCATCTGGGTAGACTCCTCAAAGTTTCCAAGGACCTGGCTAGAGATGAGTGAGCACCAAAATGCTCGGGTGCTCGTTACTCGGGACGAAATTTTCGCAATGCTCGAGGGTTCGTTTCGAGTAACAAACCCCATTGAAGTCAATGGGCGACCCGAGCATTTTTGTATTTCGCCGATGCTCGCTAAGGTTTTCATGTGTGAAAATCTGGGCAATTCTACAAAGTGATGGGAACGACACAGCAACGGATAGGACAGGCGAGGGGCTACATGGTGGGCTGCATCTCAAGTTCCCAGGTCCCACTATTAAGCCACAATAGCGGCAAGAGTGCCCCCCCCCCCGCACTGTTTGCGTAAAGATCGTTCTCCTCTGCCATAGCTGTAACAGCTGTGGCAGAGAAGAACGATGTTAGCCCATTGAATTCAATGGAGCCAGCAATACAGCAGGTTCCACTGAAAGCAATGGGCTGCCGGCGATCGCAGGATGAATTGTCAGGAAGGGGTTAAATATATAACCCCTTCCCTGCAATTCATCCAGAAATGTGTTACAATAAAAATATATACCGGCGTATAAGGCGACGGGGTGTATAAGACGACCCCCAACTGTCACCTTAAAGGGGTTGTCCCGCGCCGAAACAGGTTTTTTTTTTTTTTTTTAACCCCCCCCCCCGTTCGGCGCGAGAAAACCCCGATGCAGGGGTTAAAAAAACAAACCGCTCAGCGCTTACCTGAATCCCGGCGGTCCGGCGTCTTCATACTTACCTGCTGAAGATGGCCGCCGGGGTCTGCTTCCTCCGTGGACCGCAGCTCTTCTGTGCGGTCCATTGCCGATTCCAGCCTCCTGATTGGCTGGAATCGGCACGTGACGGGGCGGAGCTACACGGAGCCGGCATTCTGCACGAGCGGCTCCATTGAAGAGAGCAGAAGACCCGGACTGCGCAAGCGCGGCTAATTTGGCCATCGGAGGGCGAAAATTAGTCGGCTCCATGGGAACGAGGACGCTAGCAACGGAGCAGGTAAGTAAAAAACTTTTTATAACTTCTGTATGGCTCATAATTAATGCACAATGTACATTACAAAGTGCATTAATATGGCCATACAGAAGTGTATAGACCCACTTGCTGCCGCGGGACAACCCCTTTAAACGCCGGCAATACAGTGGAGCAAAGAATAAAAATCATTACTTACTTCTTCTGACGTTCTGCGGCGCTCCTGCAGGCTGTCGCTCCCTCCTGGTTCCCGGCAGCCCATTGCTTTCAGTGGAACCTGCTGTATTGCTGGTTCCATTGAGTTCAATGGGCAAACATCGTTCTTCTCTGCCACAGCTGTTACAGCTGTGGCAGAGAAGAAGGATTTGTCTTCTATATGTTCTCAATGGGGTCGGCGCTGCTGCCGCCGGCCCCATTGAGCGCATATAGAGAAGATTTATGGCCTTAAGAAGGACCGTTGGGGTTCTTGAAACCTAAAATACTCCTAACACTCTCCCTATAGCAGCTCCAACACGATAGCACTTTCCCTGAACTAATGTCAGAACGCATCTGTGGCGAGCCGCGGGAGGGGCAGATTTCAATACTCGGGTGACACCTAATCTCGCCAGCCACTCACTGCAGGGGGGTGGTATAGGGCTTGAACGTTGCAGGGGGAAGTTGTAATGCCTTCCCTGTCTTTCAATTGGCCAGAAAAGCGCGCTAACGTCTCAGAGATGAAAGTGAAAGTAACCCGAACATCGCGTGGTACTCATTATGAGTAACGAGCATCCCGAACACCCTAATATTCGCCCGAGCATCAAGCTCGGACGAGTACGTTCGCTCATCTCTAGACCTGGCAGATGTCTGCCAACCAGGTCCACTCTTCTGTAAAGAATTGAGGAGGCTGACTCTCACTACGCCGCCCATGTTGGAGTTGGTATTCCACTATAGCTCTACGCTGCTCATAGAGCCTGGCCAACATGTGGAGCGTAGAGTTCCACCGTGTGGGCACGTCGCACAGCAGTCGGTGCACTGGCAGATTAAACCGATGTTGCAGGGTCCGCAGGGTGGCAGCGTCCGTGTTGGACTTGCGGAAATCTGTGCTGACCCGGCGCACCTTTTCGAACAGGTCTGACAAGCGTGGGTAGCTTTACAGAAATCGCTGAACCACCAAATTAAAGACGTGGGCCAGGCATGGCACGTGCGTGAGGCTGCCGAGCTGCAGAGCCGCCACCAGGTTACGGCCGTTGTCACACACGACCATGCCGGGTTGGAGGCTCAGCGGCGAAAGCCAGCAGTCGGTCTGCTCTGTCAGACCCTGCAGCAGTTCGTGGGCCGTGTGCCTCTTCTCTCCTAAGCTGAGTAGTTTCAGCACGGCCTGCTGACGCTTGCCCACCGCTGTGCTGCCGTGCCGCGCGACACCGACTGCTGGCGACGTGCTGCTGCTGACACATCTTGATTGCGAGACAGAGGTTGCGTAGGAGGAGGAGGAGGGTGGTTTAGTGGAGGAAGCATACACTGCCGCAGATACCAGCACCGAGCTGGGGCCCGCAATTCTGGGGGTGGGTAGGACGTGAGAGGTCCCAGGCTCTGACTCGGTCCCAGCCTCCACTAAATTTACCCAATGTGCCGTCAGGGAGATATAGTGGCCCTGCCCGCCTGTGCTTGTCCACGTGTCTGTTGTTAAGTGGACCTTGGCAGTAACCGCGTTGGTGAGGGTGCATACAATGTTGCGGGAGACGTGGTCGTGCAGGGCTGGGACGGCACATCTGGAAAAGTAGTGGTGACTGGGAACCGAGTAGCGTGGGGCCGCCGCCGTCATCTTGTTTTTGAAAGCCTCCGTTTCCACAAGCCTATACGGCAGCATCTCCAGGCTGATCAATTTGGCTATGTGCACGTTTAACGCTTGAGCGTGCGGGTGCGTGGCGGCGTACTTGCGCTAGTGCTCAAACAGTTGCGCTAGCGACGGCTGGACACTGCGCTGAGAGACATTGCTGGATGGGGCCGAGGACAGCGGAGGTGAACGTGTGGGTGCAGGCCGGGAGACGGTCGTGCCTGTGTCCTGAGAGGGGGGTTGGATCTCAGTGGCAGGTTGGGGCACAGGGGGAGAGGCAGTGGTGCAAACCGGAGGCGGTGAATGGCCTTCGTCCCACCTTGTGGGGTGCTTGGCCATCATATGCCTGCGCATGCTGCTGGTGGTGAGGCTGGTGGCTCCCCGGCTGATCTTGGCGTGACAAACCTTGCACACCACAGTTCGTCGGTCGTCTGCACTCTCAGTGAAAAACTGCCACACCTTTGAGCACCTCGGCCTCTGCAGGGTGGCATGGCGCGAGGGGGCGCTTTGGGAAACAGTTGGTAGATTATTCGGTCTGGCCCTGCCTCTACCCCTGGCCACCGCACTGCCTCTCCCAACCTGCCCTGCTGCTGCACTTGCCTCCCCCTCTGAAGACCTGTCCTCAGTAGGCTTAGCAAACCAGGTGGGGTCAGTCACCTCTCTGTCCAGCTGCTCTTCCCCGAATCCTCTGGGCGCTCCTCCCTCGGACTTACTGCCCTTACCACTACCTCACTGATAGACAACTGTGTCTCATCGTCATCGTCCTCCTCACCCACTGAAAGCTCTTGAGACAGTTGCCGGAAGTCCCCAGCCTCATCCCCCGGACCCCGGGAACTTTCCAAAGGTTGGGCATCGGTCACGACAAACTCCTCAGGTGGGAGGCAAACCATTTTTTCCCAATCAGGGCAGGGGCCCGAGAACAGTTCCTGGGAGTCTGCCTGCTCCTCAGAATGTGTCATTTTCATGGAGTGAGGAGGCTGGGAGGAAGGAGGAGCAGCAGCCAGAGGATTCAGAGTTGCAGCTGTGGACGGCGTAGAAGACTGGGTGGTCGATAGAATGCTGGATGCACTTTCTGCCATCCACGACAGGACCTGCTCACACTGCTCATTTTCTAATAAAGGTCTACCGCGTGGACCCATTAATTGTGAGATGAATCTGGGGACCCCAGAAACTTGCCTCTCTCCTAATCCCGCAGCAGTCGGCTGCGATACACCTGGACCAGGAGCTCGGCCTGTGCCCACACCCTGACTTGGGCCTCCGCGTCCTCGCCTCCGTCCACGTCCTCTAGGCCTATCCCTACCCCTCAGCATGGTGTATTACGAATAGAGCAGAAACAAAACGCTGTAATTAAATGTGCCGCTTATTGGCCTGTGGTTTGAGGCTGACTTCGCTTACGGAATGCATAGCAGAGCCAGGAAACAATTATGTGCAAGCCTGTAGTGAGACGTAGGTGCGTAGGACTGAGCTACTGGAATTCACAGCGCAGAACCAGTCAAGTGGCCAAAGGCCAGTGGTAGGCCTTAAGTATTTTGCTTCTATTTTTTTAAATGGTGAGGTGAAACACCAGACAGACACTGTATGCAGCGTATATTATGTATACTGTTTCCCTCTGGCGGGATGACGGCGGTCATGTAACGGGCACAGCAGAGCCAGGAAACAATTATGCACAAGCCTGTAGTGAGACGTAGGTGCGTAGGACTGAGCTACTGGAATTCACAGCGCAGAACCAGTCAAGTGGCCAAAGCCCAGTGGTACGCCTTAAGTATTTTGCTTCTATTTTTTTAAATGGTGAGGTGAAACACCAGACAGACACTGTATGCAGCGTATATTATGTATACTGTTTCCCTCTGGCGGGATGACGGCGGTCATGTAACGGGCACAGCAGAGCCAGGAAACAATTATGCTCAATCCTGCTGTAATGCTTAGCTGAGTATTAATTAGCGACTACTACCCCCAGCAGACACACAGTACACTGAAGACAATCACAGGCAGCCCAAATATAGTATTTTTCCCCAATTTTTTTGAAAAACCCCACTGCCTATATAGCCAGTAATCCTCTTTCCCTGCCTCACCAGTACTGCCCCTATACTCTGTAAAATGACTGCAGACTGAGGACGCTATGGTCTGCACGCTCGATATACAAAAAAAAAAATTGTGCAACACTGCTAAAAGCAGCCTCAACAGTACTGCACACGGTCAGATGTGGCCCTAAGAAGGACCGTTGGGGTTCTTGAAGACTAAAATAACACCTAACACTCTCCCTATAGCAGCAGCAGCATCAGCAGCACTGTCCCTGATCTCTGTCAGCATGCATCTGTGGCGAGCCGCGGGCGGGGCAGATTTTAATACTCCGGTGTCATCTGATCTCCCCAGCCACTCACTGCAGGGGGGTGGGATAGGGCTGGAATGTCACAGGAGGAAGTTGTAATGCCATCCCTGTGTTTCTATTGGCCAGAAAAGCGTGCACATTTCTCAGGGAAAGAAATGTAATGGAGTCGAGCAACGCGTGGTGCTCGTCTCGAGTAACGAGCATCTCGAACACCCTAATACTCGAACGAGCATCAAGCTCAGACGAGTACGCTCGCTCATCTCTAATAATCATCATCATAACCTCTTGTTTTTTCTCAAATAGGATTTCATCAGGACATTTAAGGAGGATCCAGTGCCCAATTGCCTTTCCAAAGCCATTAGTCCTGCTTGATAGGTAGGTTCCTTAATAGGCCAAGCAGGACCTAACGAGCAAACTGAATGATAATAAACAAGAGCCAACAACTGAGTGATCAACAAGAATTGTTCGCTTTTTGTTCATTGTTCATTTTATGCAGTCATAAATTTATGGCACTAGGTCATGGACTTTAACCCCAGATGATGGTAAAAGTACAGCATGAGATTAATGCTCCTGCAATGTAACAGGAACAGGTCAGGTTCATAGCTTTCAGACACAGCCAAGGACCTGGAAGAGAAGGCAGAAGTAGTTAAAAACGTCTGTGTCTTGTAATCCTAGACTACGCTAAATATATATCAAACCGTCTGAAACAAAATGAGGAATGCTTTCCAATACTTTATATTAGCATAAATATTCTAATTTTCAAAATAAACAACTATAAATTAAAAAAATATTTTTTTAGCTTTTCACCCCTTATAAAACTGAAAAAACTAAAAATATTCAGTGAAAAAAATGTATTAAAAAAGTATTTAAAAAATAGCTCTATATATCACGGGAAAAGCTGCAAAAATTATTTTGGTATCTAAAGAAAAAAAATTGGGTTGAAAAAGTACCACATGTGGTAAAATTCCTAAAAAGTGTCTGATCCTTTAGGACCAAAACACCCTGGTCCTTAAGGGGTTAAGGGATAACAATTTGTCCAATTAAGGAACATTCACTCGGGGCAGTTTGAATGCAATAAAAAAGACATGAAAATCTGCACTGGAAAAACCTGATGTGTTTTGCCATATTTACAGGCAAGACTTTCATCACAATATTTGACTAGGAAGATAATAAAATCAAGCTCAGCGCTCAACATTACCGAGTAAATCATACTTATGTCACTTTCATCTTTCAAGATTTTATTTTTATGTTAATATTGTTTTAGTGCTCACAAAATCTAGGCCAACGTCTTTCAAGACGTCCATTACAAAAAAGACAAACATGTTCATAGGAGCTTATGAACAACAAAAATGTTATTTTTTATTGCCTGCTAATGTGGAAAATAAAGTTTTAGCCAGATTGCACAAGCGGACATTGTGTCTTAGGGGAAAACGGTGCCAGAATTTTCAAAATAAGTGATCAATTCAAAACTTTCTAAAACGTTTTCTAGATATACATATAATACTTTACTAAGAAAGAGTTTACCAATGTCAAACTGTATATTTCTTCTGATTAAAAACTAATTTTACTATTATTTTTATTTTACTTTTTAATTAGGTTTTCTTTTGTTACATTTTTAAAATTGTATTCTGAAGCAAAATATAAATTATTCAGGGGCTTTAACTAAGTTTATCCATATGCATAAGATAACCAATTCGTCCCACAGCCGTCTCTCCCGACACCAACATACACATGCAAATTAAACTTGGCTGAGCATATGTGCCCTAAATGCAGAGAGGGGAGAAAGCCACTGCCAGAGCAGCTTATCTCCCTCGGAGTAAAAGCATTGAGCAATAAATACTAGAGATGAGCGAACGTGCTCATTTAGAGCAATTACTCGATCGAGCATCGCTTTTTTTCGAGTAACTGCATAATCGGGCGAAAAGATTCGGGGGGCGCCGGGGGTGAGCGGGGGGTTGCGGTAGGGAGTGGGTGGGAAGAGAGAGAGAGAGAGAGCTCCCCCCTGTTCCTCCCTGCTCCACCCCGGCACCCCCCAAATCTTTTCGCCCGAGTAGGCAGTTACTCAAAAAAGCGATGCTCGATTGAGTTATTGTCCTAAACGAGCACGCTCGCTCATCTCTAATAAATACCCAACTGTCCAATTTTTATCTCCCCCGACATCTGTCATTGAGGGAGACTCGGGAGGCTCCCATCCACTTTAGATGATTGCTGGATAATCCACATTCAGCCAGTCTACATCTACTGTGCATAACCAGCCTAACTCCCAGTTGACTAGCATCAGTAACATTCTGACAAATGTTTTATCATTGTTGTATGTTGAACTGAATGGGAAAAAGACAAAATATTTAAAAAAAACTATGGCAGAACAAGCTTTTTTATGTCATTCTGCCAATATAAAATATTCATATTTATACACTAATTTAAATGTACCTTAAAATGATGCCTACAAAATTCAACAGTACTTCGAAAAGTTATTCCTGTATATTATTTATTTCACTTTTTTGTTTGATTTTTTTTTTGTAACTTTTTAAAAATTGTATTCTCAAAGAAAACATAAATTATCCAGGGGCCTAAACTAACTTTGGGCAGACAACCAGCAAATAAACATCCTGTTAGACAATGAAGATTCTCACCCTCAGCAATAGTACTTCACTTGTCATTGTAATTTTACGCTAGGTTGTACATGCCAGCTAGTATTACATCAGTGGGATAAGGGATCTAGCATTGTTGACATGCAAAGAAGGCAAAATAATGTCCTCAATTAAACAAAATTAATTCCTTTATAGTAATTTAACATTAAGTGACACCTCTTAAAGAAGGTTCAAGAGGTTCTAAAATATGCCTTCAGAGAGAGCAACTGGTTTAGCATTAGGATTTCTATACATTCAAAGAGAATGCATCACCTATATAAAATAAGATATTGATGCAAAGTCTTTTTTTCTAATCTTTTTCTATTTTCTCATTGCAGATTTTTAATTTCATTTTCTTTGCCTGTACATGATTATGGCGACAGTCATCCTGTTTGAGTTGCTGCGCTGAAAACTACTGGTAGCAGTTCAGAGATTTGCTTATGGCTTAAATTTCTCGTGCCGTTGATTGTAGAAGTTTTTGGAACCAAGGTAAACCAATCATTCGTTTCTTGTAGGCTCACTTTGAGGGTGAAGCCACACGAACGTATATTGGCTCGGTTTTCACGCCGAGCCGCTATACGTTGTCCTCGTGTGCAGGGGGGAGGATGGAAGAGCCAAGTGCAGGAACTGAGCTCCCGTCCCCCTCTCTGCCTCCTCTCTGCCCCTCTGCACCATTTGCAATGGGGAGAGGTGGGACGGGGGCGGGGCTAATTCACGGAACTTAGCCCCGCCCCGCCTCTTCCCATTACAAATAGTGCAGAGGGGCGGAGAGGAGGCAGAGAGGGGGCCGGGAGCTCAGTTCCTGCTCCTGGCTCTTCCATCCTCCCCCCCTGCACACGAGGACAACGTATATCTGCTCGGCGTGAAAACCGAGCCGATATACGTTCGTGTGACTTCACCCTTAGGGCTCGTTCAGACGAGCGTGTTTTGGTGCGTGCATACGCACGCACAAAAACACGCTTGTATTTACAACACTGCATTCCCTATGGTGTGTGCACATGTCCGTACTTTGCAGGTGCGTGCCTGCAAAGATAGGACATGCGTGCACCATAGGGAATGCACGCATTGTTTTCCATGGAGCCGCGCCTTTTCAGGGAAGGACTTTACATATAAGACCGTCCCTGAAAAAGAAAGATTTTAGTGTAAAAAAAAAATAAAAATGCAGCCATTCTCTTCAATGGAGCTGCTTCTGCTGCCGGCGGCTCCATTGAAGACAATGGTCTGTGGCACACCTAAATTGTTTTTCAGGGAAGGGCTTTACATATAAGCCCTTCCCTTGAAATCAATTAAAAGTGATTTAAAAAAAAAAAAAAAAGATACTCACCTCCCTTCAGCTGCCGGGGCACAGCCGTGTCTTCTCCTACTGTCCCCTGCACTGTGGTGCTGAACTGCTGATCTGAGGTGCTCAGCCAATCAGAGGCAGCTCTCCCCGAATGAATGACAGGTGAGAGCTGCCTGTGATTGGCTGAGCACCTCAGCCAATTACATTCAGCTCTTTCAGCAGGCGGGGATTTTAAATCCCCGGCTGCTGATAGATCAGCTGTTCAGCAACACAGTGCAGGGGACAGCAGGAGAAGACGTGGCTGTGCCCCGGCAGCTGAAGGGAGGTGAGTACCTATTTTTTTTCTTTTTTTTACTATTTTAAAAGGCTTTTCAGGGAAGGGCTTATGAATCCCTTCCCTGCAAAGCCACTAACAGCTGCCGGGGCTCAGCGGGGACTTCTGCCGCTGTCCCCGGCTCTGTAGCACTGCTGAGCTATTAGCAGCTGGGGATTTAAAATCCCCTCCTGCTGGTAGCTCTGATTGTGATTGGCTGAGGCAATTCAGCCAACCACAATCAGAGCTACCAGCAGGCGGGGATTTTAAATCCCCGGCTGCTGATAGCTCAGAACTACAGAGCCGGGGACAGCGCTAAAAGTCGCGGCTGAGCCCCAGCAGCTGAAGGGAGGTGAGAATTGTTGGTTTTTTTTGCACTATTTTAAATGGCTTTTCAGGGAAGGGCTTATAAAGCCCTTCCCTGAAAAGCCATTGACAGGATGCCGGCAGCAGGATTCTCTACCGCAGCTGTCATGTGTGACAGCTGCGGTTGAGAATTGAAGAATTCCTTTTGCTGCATCTGCCACAGATGTGGCAGATGTAGCAGCAGGAAATTCTTTTAACTAGCGGGGGTGAAGAATACATCTGCCGCATGCGGCAGATGTGTTCTTCATGCCCACGGGGGTCACAGCAGTGGCGGAGAGGTAAGTTTTTTTTAATTCTTTTTTTGTTTTGCACTAAAATGTTTCTTTTTCAGGGGAGGGCTTATATATAAAGCCCTTCCCTGGAAAAGAATGCAGGGGACCGGCAGAGCATTGTTTTCAATGGAGCCGCCGGCAGCAGCCGCGGCTCCATTGACAACAAGCAAGCAGCTGTGTTCACGCATGCTTTTGCTCGTACCTAGGTGCGGACGTATGTACGCACCCAAGTACGCGCCAAAACACGCTCGTCTGAACGAGCCCTTAGACTGAACAATTACACTGTGCAACAGAATTTTTGTAACAGATAAGAAGATAGGCAGCTTTAGTGCACTGAATTCAAATATGATATCCATTTTTTTCTGCCACGTAAGGTTTTCCAATTATGGGAAATAATGTAACCCGATTACAGTTGTATTGTATTTTTTGGCAATATGCCTATATAATTAGTCCATTAGGCTTGCCATTAACCTTGCCTAATAAAAAGAATAACAAAAGTGATTGCGCAACTATTTTGCAATCACTGTTACAAACCGCGTGCTGACTGAACACTATAAGGTTAGGTTTATGTAACATATAGGGTATGTTTCCACGTGGTGTTTTTACAGGTCTTTGGTTGGACTAAACAAAAAGACATGTTTAGTATCACTGTGTCCGTAAAAGTCCGATCTATCAAAGTAATGCATTATTTACCCTGCACTGTGAACATTGTCTGAAAAAAAATTACGAACATCAGAAATGTGTTTTTTTGGTCATTCTGTCTCCAAGAAAAAATGCAATAAAAAGTGATCAAAAAGTCCAAAATGGTAGTAACGCAAACTAAAGGATGTCCTACAAGAAATAAGCCCTTGCACAACTACGTGAACAGAAAAATAAAAAGTTAGTGCATGCAGAAGATGGCAGCAGAAAATAATTTTTAAAAAGTTAAATAATAGAGATGAGCGAACGTACTCGTCCGAGCTTGATACTCGTTCGAGTATTAGCATGTTCGAGATGCTCGTTACTAGAGGCGAGCACCACGCGATGTTCGAGTTACTTTCACTTTCATCTCTGAGACGTTAGCGCGCTTTTCTGGCCAATAGAAAGACAGGGAAGGCATTAGAACTTCCCCCTGCGACGTTCAAGCCCTATACCCCCCCCCCTGCAGTGAGTGGCTGGCGAGATCAGGTGTCACCCGAGTATATAAATCGGCCCGTCCCGCGGCTCGCCACAGATGCATTCTGACAGAGATCAGGGAAAGTGCTACTGATGCCGGAGCTGCTATAGGGAGAGTGTTAGGAGTTATTTTAGGCTTCAAGAACCCCAACGGTCCTTCTTAGGGCCACATCTGACCGTGTGCAGTACTGTTGAGGCTGCTTTTTGCAGTGTTGCACTTTTTTTTTTTTTTGTATATCGGCGGTGCAGAGCATTGCGTCCAGAGCATTGCGTCCTGCAGTAACTTTACATAGTCCAGGGCCAGTAGTGGTGGTGAGGCAGGGAAAGTGAAAGACATATCCAGTCTATATAGGCAGTGGGCTTTTCCCAAAAAATTTGGGGAAAAAAATCTATTTGGGCTGCCTGTGACCGTCCTGACTGTACTGCGTCACTGCTGGGGGTAGTTGTCCTTTTTCATACGCAGCCAGCTAAGCGTTACAGCAGGCTTGCGCAAAATTCTTTCCTGGCTCTGCGTTGCCTCTTACATCATCGCTGTCATCCTGTCCAGAGTGAAACAGTCTGCAGTAATTTTACCTAGTCGAGGGTCAGTAGTGGTGGTGAGGCAAGGACAGTGAAAGACATATCCAGTCTATATAGGCAGTGGGCTTTTCCAAAAAAATTTGGGAAAAAAAATCTATTTGGGCTGCCTGTGACCGTCCTGACTGTACTGCGTCTCTGCTGGGGGTAGTTGTCCTAATTCATACGCAGCCAGCTAAGTGTTACAGCAGGCTTGCGCAAAATTCTTTCCTGGCTCTGCGTTGCCTCTTACATCACCGCTGTCATCCTGTCCAGAGTGAAACAGTCTGCAGTAATTTTACATAGTCCAGGGCCAGTAGTGGTGGAGAGGCAGGGACAGTGAAAGACATATCCAGTCTATATAGGCAGTGGGCTTTTCCAAAAAAATTTGGGAAAAAAAAATCTATTTGGGCTGCCTGTGACAGTCCTGACTGTACTGCGTCTCTGCTGGGGGTAGTTGTCCTAATTAATACGCAGCCAGCTAAGTGTTACAGCAGGCTTGCGCAAAATTCTTTCCTGCCTCTGCTGTGCGTTCCGTAAGCGAAGTCAGCCTCCAACCACAGGCCAATAAGCGGCACATTTAATTACAGCGTTCTGTTTCTGCACTACTGGTAATACAGCATGCTGAGGGGTAGGGGTAGGCCTAGAGGACGTGGACGCGGGCGAGGACGCGGAGGCCCAAGTCAGGGTGTGGGCACAGGCCGAGCTCCTGATCCAGGTGTATCGCAGCCGACTGCTGCGGGACTAGGAGAGAGGCACGTTTCTGGCATCCCCACATTCATCTCACAATTAATGGGTCCACGCGGTACACCTTTATTAGAAAATGAGCAGTGTGAGCAGGTCCTGTCGTTGATGGCAGAAAGTGCATCCAGCAATCTATCGACCACCCAGAATTCTGCGCTGTCCACTGCTGCAACTCTGAATCCTCTGGCTGCTGCTCCTCCTTCCTCCCAGCCTCCTCATTCCATTACAATGACACATTCTGAGGAGCAGGCAGACTCCCAGGAACTGTTCTCAGGCCCCTGTCCAGAATGGGCAGCAATGGTTCCGAATCCTCTCCCACTGGAGGAGTTTGTCGTGACCGATGCCCAACCTTTGGAAAGTTCCCGGGGTCCGGGGGATGAGGCTGGGGACTTCCGGCAACTGTCTCAAGAGCTTTCAGTGGGTGAGGAGGATGATGACGATGAGACACATCTGTCTATCACTCAGATAGTAGTAATTGGAGTAAGTCCGAGGGAGGAGCGCACAGAGGATTCAGAGGAAGAGCAGCAGGACGATGAGGTGACTGACCCCACCTGGTTTGCTACGCCTACTGAGGACAGGTCTTCAGAGGGGGAGGCAAGTGCAGCAGCAGGGCAGGTTGGAAGAGGCAGTGCGGTGGCCAGGGGTAGAGGCAGGGCCAGACCGAATAATCCACCAACTGTTTCCCAAAGCGCCCCCTCGCGCCATGCCACCCTGCAGAGGCCGAGGTGCTCAAAGGTCTGGCAGTTTTTTACTGAGAGTGCAGACGACCAACGAACAGTGGTGTGCAACCTTTGTCGCGCCAAGATCAGCCGGGGAGCAGCCACCACCAGCCTCACCACCACCAGCATGCGCAGACATATGATGGCCAAGTACCCCACAAGGTGGGACGAAGGCCGTTCACCGCCTCCGGTTTGCACCGCTGCCTCTCCCCCTGTGCCCCAACCTGCCACTGAGATCCAACCCCCCTCTCAGGACACAGGCACTACCGTCTCCTGGCCTGCACCCACACCCTCAACTCCGCTGTCCTCGGCCCATCCACCAATGTCTCTCAGCGCACCGTCCAGCCGTCACTAGCGCAAGTGTTGGAGCGCAAGCACAAGTACACCGCCACGCACCCGCACGCTCAAGCGTTAAACGTGCACATAGCCAAATTGATCAGCCTGGAGATGCTGCCGTATAGGGTTGTGGAAACAGAGGCTTTCAAAGGTATGATGGCGGCGGCCTCGCGCTACACAGTTCCCAGTCGCCACTACTTTTCCCGATGTGTCGTCCCAGCCCTGCACGACCACGTCTCCCGCAACATTGTACGCGCCCTTACCAACGCGGTTACTGCCAAGGTCCACTTAACAACGGACACGTGGACAAGCACAGGCGGGCAGGGCCACTATATCTCCCTGACGGCACATTGGGTGAATTTAGTGGAGGCTGGGACAGAGTCAGAGCCTGGGACCGCTCTCGTCCTACCCACCCCCAGAATTGCGGACCACAGCTCGGTGGTGGTATCTGCGGCGGTGTATGTTTCCTCCACTAAACCACCCTCTTCCTCCTCCTCCTCCTCCTACGCAACCTCTGTCTCGCAATCAAGATGTGTCAGCAGCAGCACATCGCCAGCAGTCGGTGTCGCGCGGCACGGCAGCACAGCGGTGGGCAAGCGTCAGCAGGCCGTGCTGAAACTACTCAGCTTAGGAGAGAAGAGGCACACGGCCCACGAACTGCTGCAGGGTCTGACAGAGCAGACCGACCGCTGGCTTGCGCCACTGAGCCTCCAACTGGGCATGGTCGTGTGTGACAACGGCCGTAACCTGGTGGCGGCTCTGCAGCTCGGCGACCTCACGCACGTGCCATGCCTGGCCCACGTCTTTAATTTGGTGGTTCAGCGCTTTCTGAAAAGCTACCCACGCTTGTCAGACCTGCTCGGAAAGGTGCGCCGGCTCTGCGCACATTTCCGCAAGTCCCACACGGACGCTGCCACCCTGCGCACCCTGCAACATCGGTTTTATCTGCCAGAGCACCGACTGCTGTGCGACGTGCACAAAGGGTGGAACTCTACGCTCCACATGTTGGCCAGGCTCTATGAGCAGCGTAGAGCTATAGTGGAATACCAACTCCAACATGGGCGGCGCAGTGGGAGTCAGCCTCCTCAATTCTTTACAGAAGAGTGGGCCTGGTTGGCAGACATCTGCCAGGTCCTTGGAAACTTTGAGGAGTCTACCCAGATGGTGAGCGGCGATGCTGCAATCATTAGCGTCACCATTCCTCTGCTATGCCTCTTGAGAAGTTCCCTGCAAAGCATAAAGGCAGATGCTTTGCGCTCGGAAACAGAGGCGGGGGAAGACAGTATGTCGCTGGATAGTCAGAGCACCCTCCTGTCTATATCTCAGCGCGTTGAGGAGGAGGAAGAGGAGCATGAGGAGGATGAGGAGGAGGGGGAAGAGACAGCTTGGCCCACTGCTAAGGGTACCCATGCTGCTTGCCTGTCATCCTTTCAGCGTGTATGGCCTGAGGAGGAGGAGGAGGATCCTGAAAGTGATCTTCCTAGTGAGGACAGCCATGTGTTGCGTACAGGTACCCTGCCACACATGGCTGACTTCATGTTAGGATGCCTTTCTCGTGACCCTCGCGTTACACGCATTCTGGCCACTACGGATTACTGGGTGTACACACTGCTCGACCCACGGTATAAGGAGAACCTTTCCACTCTCATACCCGAAGAGGAAAGGGGTTCGAGAGTGATGCTATACCACAGGACCCTGGCGGACAAACTGATGGTAAAATTCCCATCCGACAGCGCTAGTGGCCGAAGGCGCAGTTCCGAGGGCCAGGTAGCAGGGGAGGCGCAGAGATCAGGCAGCATGTACAGCACAGGCAGGGGAACACTCTCTAAGGCATTTGACAGCTTTCTGGCTCCCCAGCAAGACTGTGTCACCGCTCCCCAGTCAAGGCTGAGTCGGCGGGAGCACTGTAAAAGGATGGTGAGGGAGTACGTAGCCGATCGCACGACCGTCCTCCGTGACGCCTCTGCCCCCTACAACTACTGGGTGTCGAAGCTAGACACGTGGCCTGAACTCGCGCTGTATGCCCTGGAGGTGCTTGCTTGTCCTGCGGCTAGCGTCTTGTCAGAGAGGGTGTTTAGTGCGGCTGGGGGAATCATCACAGATAAGCGTACCCGCCTGTCAACCGACAGTGCCGACAGGCTTACACTCATCAAGATGAACAAAGCCTGGATTTCCCCAGACTTCTCTTCTCCATCAGCGGACAGCAGCGATACCTAAACAATATGTAGGCTGCACCCGCGGATGGAAGCATTGTTCTCTATCACCATCAAAAACGTGGACCTTTTAGCTTCATCAATCTGTGTATAACATTCATCCTCCTCCTCCTCCTGCTCCTCCTCCTGAAACCTGACGTAATCACGCCGAACGGGCAATTTTTCTTAGGCCCACAAGGCTCAGTCATATAATTTTTGTAAACAATTTTTATACGTTTCAATGCTCATTAAAGCATTGAAACTTGCACCTGAACCAATTTTTATTTTAACTGGGCTGCCTCCAGGCCTAGTTACAAATTAAGCCACATTAACCAAAGCGATTAATGGGTTTCACCTGCCCTCTTGGTTGGGCATGGGCAATTTTTCTGACGTACATTAGTACTGTTGGTACACCAATTTTTTGGGGCCCTCGCCTACAGTGTAATCCATTTAATTTTTTGCCCACCTGCATTAAAGCTGACGTTACATCAGCTGTGCTGGGCACTGCAATGGGATATATTTATGTACCGCCGGTGGCTTCCTGGCACCCACCCATGTTGTCGGTCCACACGGTGTGGTAACTGCATGTGTCCACTTCTAAAGAACCCCAGTCTGACTGGGGCATGCAGTGTGGGCCGAAGCCCACCTGCATTAAACATGACATTACCTCAGCTGTGATGGGCAATGCAATGGGATATATTTATGTACCGTCGGTGGGTTCCAGGGAGCCACCCATGCTGTCGGTCCACACGGAGTTGTAACTGCATGTGTCCACTTCTAAAGAACCCCAGTATGACTGGGGCATGTAGTGTGGGCCGAAGCCCACCTGCATTAAACATGACATTACCTCAGCTGTGATGGGCAATGCAATGGGATATATTTATGTACCGCCGGTAGGTTCCAGGGAGCCACCCATGCTGTCGGTCCACATGGAGTTGTAACTGCATGTGTCCACTTCTAAAGAACCCCAGTCTGACTGGGGCATGCAGTGTGGGCCGAAGCCCACCTGCATTAAATATGACATTACCTCAGCTGTGATGGGCAATGCAATGGGATATATTTATGTACCGCCGGTGGGTTCCAGGGAGCCACCCATGCTGTCGGTCCACACAGAGTTGTAACTGCATGTGTCTACTTCTAAAGAACCCCAGTCTGACTGGGGCATACAGTGTGGGCCGAAGCCCACCTGCATTAAACATGACATTACCTCAGCTGTGATGGGCAATGCAGTGGGATATATTTATGTACCGCCGGTGGCTTCCTGGCACCCACCCATGCTGTCGGTCCACAGGGACTTCACAATAGGGAATTGTACCTGCCTGTGTCTATGAATTAAAAACCCCGGTCAGGTTGGGGCATGCAGTGTGGGCCGAAGCCCACCTGCATTTAATCTGACGTTAGCTCTGCTGTCCAGGGCACTGCAATGGGATACATTTATGTACAGCCGGTGGGTTCCAGGGAGCCACCCATGCTGTGGGTGCACACGGAATTCCCATTGCGGAGTTGTACCTGCCTGTGACTATTTATAAAAAACCGCGGTCTGACTGGGGCATGCAGACACCTTGACAGAATGAATAGTGTGTGGCACATAGGTTCCCCATTGCTCTGCCCACGTGTGCAGCTCCTGAGGGCGGTGGCACAGGATTATATTTCTCATTGCTTCTGTACAGCATTGTGGGCTATCGCCCCGCCCCTTTTAAAGAGGGTCGCTGCCTAGCCGTGCCAACCCTCTGCAGTTTGTGCCTGCGGTTCCTCCTCATGGCAGACGCACTTATAAATAGACATGAGGGTGGTGTGGCATGAGGGCAGCTGAAGGCTGCGCAGGGACACTTTGGTGTGCGCTGTGGACACTGGGTCGTGCGGGGGGCGGGGTTGGGCAGCATGTAACCCAGGAGAAGTGGCAGCGGAGTGTCATGCAGGCAGTGATTGTGCTTTGTTGGAGGTAGTGTGGTGCTTAGCTAAAGGTATGCATTGCTAATGAGGGCTTTTCAGAAGTAAAAATTGTTGGGAGGGGGGTCGCACTCTTGCCGCTATTGTGGCTTAATAGTGGGACCTGGGAACTTGAGATGCAGCCCAACAGGTAGCCCCTCGCCTGCCTTATCCGTTGCTGTGTCGTTCCCATCACTTTCTTGAATTGCCCAGATTTTCACAAATGGAAACCTTAGCGAGCATCGGCGATATACAAAAATGCTCGGGTCGCCCATTGACTACAATGGGGTTTGTTACTCGAAACGAACCCTCGAGCATCGCGAAAATTTCGTCCCGAGTAACGAGCACCCGAGCATTTTGGTGCTCGCTCATCTCTATTAAATAACTTTCAAAAAAATTAAAGTAGCCCACAAAAAAAAACTACATATGTTTGGTATCGTAGTAATCATACTGAGCCATAGAATAAAGTTATGTCATTTTTGTTGCAGTTTGTGCGCCATAGAAACAAGACGCACTGAAAGATGGCGGAATTTTGTGTTTTTTTTTCATTTTATTCCATTTAGAACTTTTTAAAAGTTTTTCAGTACGTTATATGGTACATTAAATAGCACCATTGAAAAATACAACTCGGCCCATAAAAAAAACAAGCCGTCATGCAGCCATGTTGCTGAATAAATAAAGGAGTTACGATTTTTTAAAACAAAAATGAAAAAAAAAATCTTTGGTCACTAAGGGGTTAAATAACTTGAACATGAGATGTGCTGCTATTATTCCGTTTTACTAGTGTAATTAGCAGGTTGTCATTTGGGCTGCTAAAAGATGAGTGATGACGATCATTGCTCATAGTGCAGTTTAAACAGCCGCCATTCCATAGCGAACGGCGCCTGTGTTATGTGAATGGAGAGGGGCGGGGGAGCGAGAGGAGAGAAATCTCCTGCACTGACCCGCCCCCCTGCTGGCCGCTCCGCATGCAAGCCAACTTTGCTAGCTCCCGTGCAGGAGCATGGGAGTGCGGGGATACAGGGACGAGTGTCCGGCATTGCTCGATACTCGTCTAATGTAAATGGGCCTATATCAATTACTTTTAATTTTTTTTAAAATTTGTTGCAGTGTTATTGTTCACTTTTGCTTGTTTGAACAATGTTTTGAATAACAATCATTCTGCCTAAACACAGCATAATACAGATGTAACGCATTTTACCTGGATTGTGATATCATGGCACAGAAAGTTATCTTAACACATTAGAAATTTTTTGTTCTCTCAATGCAACAAAACCCCTCGTAAAATAACTCAAAGTGCCAATAAACTGGCAAAACTGACACGTCACAGCGGGGAGGGGCCAAAACTGGGGCGGGGTCGAACACGACATGATGCTCGCTCGAGTAGCGAGCACCATCGAGTATGCTAATACTCAAACGAGCATCAAGCTCGGCAGAGTACGTTCGCTCAACTCTAGTCTCAACTTTTGTAGATTACTTTCAAACCCTCTGATTCCTTATAAACAGTGTTGGAACAGACTGCGTAACAGCTCCCCCTGGGGCAGGATTTGGATACTTTTCTTCTTCAGGACAGAGCACATTGCTATCATAATAACAAGAAAAAGGCAATTAACTAAAGAAGACAGACAAACAATTATAACCCTTAGAAGTGTAGGTCTGTTCTACAGTGAAATTACCAAGAAAGCCAAAGTGGCAGTCACTATAGGTTCCTGCACCATCAACAGCACTTGGAAACTCTGACAGCAAGAGGTCTGGCAGACTAAAGGCCACTACAAAATCAGATGACATGTTTTTGCAAGTTTGCGTGATCAGCGTCTCATGGCACAAAATCTTCAAACACAGCTTAATGCAGCAAAAACAAAAAAAAAGTTTCATTCAAGCTGTGAAGAGAAAACTTCTATCTGCAGGCTTGACAGGTAGAGTATCAGTAGGAAATTCACTGCTAAGATTGCAAAATAAGGAAAAGGCTTGCCTGGGCAAGCAGCAGCGGCAGTGGACTACTGAAAAGTGGAAGAAGGTCTTATGCACAGATTAATCCAAATGTGATATCTTTGGCACATCACACAGGGTTTTGTATGCCATCAAGCAAGTGAAAGGATGATTCCTGAGTGTGTTACAGAACTATGAAACATGGAGAAGGAAGCATGATGGTCGGCGGCTCTTTTGCTGGATCCAAAGTTGGCAAATTGCACAGGGAGACTGGCACACTGGACAAAAAGGGCTACCACGGCATTTTGATATACCATGCAATACCCTCTGGTGTACGCCTAGTTGGTCAGTCAATGATCCAAAACACACTTCAAGGTTATTTCCAAACTACTTAGGAAGACAAGAAGTGGGTAGGCTTCAAAGAATTGATTGGCTTGCAGAGTCTCCAGACTTAAACCCCATTGAGCTTGTTTGGGATTAAATGGACACAAGGGTAAAAGCAAAGCAGCCTACAAATGCAGCACATTTGTGGGAACTTCTGCAACAAAGCTTGGAAGACATTTCTGAACAATATCTGAATGCAGTTGTAGAAAGAATGCCTCAATAGTGTAAAGCTGTTATATCAGCTAGAGGGGCTACTTTCAACAGTCAAAATTCTAGATTCAATTTGGTGAAATAAAGTTAATCCATTAATTGCATTCATCTTAACCTGTTTATTTGTTCTATGCTTTCATTTCAGAATACATTTGAGACATCAAACTGGGTAAATGACAATAAAAATGGGAAAAATTGAGGTGTTCTAAAATGTTTAACTGGTAGTGTAGTTTTCATAGTGGTTGTTCTGAATGAATGGGACAAAGCTGCAGTACTCAGAACAGCAGCTATGAAAAATACAGTGTGTGAAAAATACAGATGCGCTAGAATTGAAAGGAGTTTAAGGCCTCCTTCACACAGCTGTATTCATTTTTACGTTCGCCTGTATGCACTGTATAATTGCATGAAGGAAAACTGAATGCGTACGAGTCCCGATTTTTATTTGTGTATTTCAAGCCATTCACACGGGGCACTCCTGCATGAATTGGAAAAAAAAAGCTAAAGCAATGAAAACCAACGATCGGCAGAAATCCTCGGAATGACCAATACTGTCTAATTAGGGACAGCTGTCTTCTTTTCCCAGCTTTGTACACAGGGTAACTCCTACCCCCTCTGGTTTTGCAGGCTGCCATAGACGTCTATGGGAGCTTGCTGCGTATCACATCGAAAGATAGGTCATGAAGACCTATCTTTTCACGTGGCGTGAAAAACCGGCGACCAAAGACAGTTGCGTAGGTGCTATTTTTCTCGATTATTTTACATGACAAAATTTGTTTGTCTGAATGAATCCATTGAAATCCAAAGCTTCACATGGTTGTGTTTTATGGGTGATTTTTTTTTTAACATGGCGTAAATATGGTTGTGTGAATAAGCCCTAAAAGAAGTGTTGCCTGTCATTATAATCCTGTCTGTGATAATCATAAGAGGTGATCTCTACAGAGCAGGAAGTGTCATCCTTTTATGAGACTCAGTGGCCCTTTGAATATAGATAGTGACATGAAAAATATTACTAAAAATGATAAAATATGTTTAACATAAGCACTTGATTAAAACAAATTGTCCTCTTAATCACCCATATTATTTAAGGACCATTATAAAAGTCCAGTTCATAAAACTTTGTTGCTTTTTTTTTACATCCACGTAATTTCATTCATTTTTTATCTCTTTGTGAAAGAAGTTAAAAGGTCAAATAACCAGACACATTGTCCAAAAGCTACAACTGGAAGCTGAATGCATTAGATCAGGTAGAATTCCTTTCAAGATTAGATTTCAAATAAAGTCAAACATTTCTGAGATGGTTTATGTGTTATTATTAGGTTGCATGGAATTGCATATTTGTCAAGGTATTCCAAATATTCCAGGAATACAGCCGTACATTTACTTATCAAGCAAATAAAAAGTAAAATAAATAGTCATTTAATCTCTATGTTTTGGGCCTTATTTGTTAACATTCTTCTTTTAGCAGATACATTTGTCTAATTTGCAATTTTCAACACTTTCTTTTTCGAAAGCATTTTCCACCTGGACTTAAACATTAATATATCTGAGAAGCTGCCATGATGGTATTTCAGTAGAATGAATATCTATGCAATAAATCTTTGGCCATAGGGTATAGTATATTCATATTTGAGTTATTTGAATATTTAAAATATTTTAGCCCCTTAAAGGGGTTGTCTCGTGAAAGCAAGTGGGGTTATACACTTCTGTATGGCCATATTAATGCACTTTGTAATATACATCGTGCATTAAATATGAGCCATACAGAAGTTATTCACTTACCTGCTCCGTTGCTAGCGTCCCCGTCGCCATGGTTCCGTCTAACTTCGGTGTCTTCTTGCTTTTTTAGACGCGCTTGCGCAGATGGATCTTCTCCCTTCGGCTGGTCTTGGAAGCATCGGCGTTTTGGCTCCGCCCCCTTGTACGCGTCATCACGTAGCTCCGCCCCCGTCATGTGCCGATTCCAGCCAATCAGGAGGCTGGAACCGGCACACGTCATGGGGCGGAGCTACGCGATGACGCGTACAAGGGGGCGGAGCCAAAACGCCGATGCTTCCAAGACCAGCCGAAGGGAGAAGATCCATCTGCGCAAGCGCGTCTAAAAAAGCAAGAAGACACCGAAGTTAGACGGAACCATGGCGACGGGGACGCTAGCAACGGAACAGGTAAGTGAATAACTTCTGTATGGCTCATATTTAATGCACGATGTATATTACAAAGTGCATTAATATGGCCATACAGAAGTGTATAACCCCACTTGCTTTCACGAGACAACCCCTTTAAGGATGCGGCCATTTTTTTTCCATTTTCGCTCTTCCTCCCCACTTTCAAAAAATCATAACTCTAATTTATCCATTAACGTAGCTGTCTGAGGGCCTGTTTTCTGAGTGTTACATACTTAGGGCAGCTTCACATGAGCACTGAGGCTTGGAGAGGTATATAACCAAGGCTTTGCGTGCGTGTTTGTGCATATTACTGTAATTTTTGCGCGCAGACATTAGTATAGTAGAAAAGCGGCATATGGTCATCAACTATCATATTTCCAACCTTCCCACTGTCTAGGCTACCAATAATATCTTCATTAGAGATGAGCGAGCGCGCTCGTTTAAGGCTGCTGCTCAAGTGAGTGGCAGTCTTTTCAAATAACTGTGTATTAGCTGGAGCAGCATGCGGGGGTGTGTGCGGGGGGGGGAAGTGGCAGGAGGGAGCAGCAGGAGGGAGCGGGGGGGGGGGAGAGTGAGAGAGATCTCTCTCTTCCTCCTGCTGGTCTCTGCCGGTTCCCGCTGCCCCCCTCCCCCGCATGCTGCTTTAGCGAGTACACAGTTACTTAAAAAGACTGCCACTAGCTTGAGCAGCAGCCTTAAACGAGCGCGCTCGCTCATCTCTAATCTTCATACAATCAAAAATTAGTTTGACATTTTTGGTCTTTCATGTAACATAGCAGAAAGTACTTTTTAGTTGTAATTCTCCTTTGGAGGGATTATTTAGAAATGTATAACATAAATATTGTAACAATCATATACTGTATAATAAAGATATAACAAGTATGTTATTAATAGATATAAAATAATATTATCACAGTTCCAAAAATAATGTAACTGCAGTCAACTGTTTACAAAATGAGAATCTAAATACTAAATAGAAAACTCTTTTGTGAAAAACATTTTCTCTGTGAGCTTTGCTCCAACAATTTGTGCTGCCAGAGCTATTACCGCTATTCTGTAACACCCCGTTCAGTGCGTCCCCTCAAGGACGTAAAATAGTTATCTTTGTAAAGCGAGAGTACAGAAGCTGATATTATTCTTCCACGAAGATAGTGCCGGAGGTCCCCGAGCTCCCATCACTGCAGGCTCATTGTGGAGCTCACATCACTGCAGGCTCATTGTGGAGCTCCCATCACTGCAGGCTCATTGTGGAACTCCGATCACTGCAGGCTCATTGTGGAGCTCCTATCACTGCAGGCTCATTGTGGAGCTCCTATCACTGCAGGCTCATTGTGGAGCTCCCATCACTGCAGGCTCATTGTGGAGCTCCCATCACTGCAGGCTCATTGTGGAGCTCCTATCACTGCAGGCTCATTGTGGAGCTCCTATCACTGCAGGCTCATTGTGGAGCTCCCATCACTGCAGGCTCATTGTGGAGCTCCTATCACTGCAGGCTCATTGTGGAGCTCCTATCACTGCAGGCTCATTGTGGAGCTCGTATCACTGCGGGCTCAATGCTCTTCAGAGGGATTTTTTTCCCATAAGATAAGAATAATATTACATAAAGGTCGCGGCATCGTGGACATTGCAGTAATGCTTATGTTGTGAAATAGTATTTGCAGCATCATTCAAAGGCTACGCATTACTGTTATAACATTGCATATAAGGGCTCATTCACACGAGGGAATTTGCGCAGCTAACTTACACGCACAAAAAACTGCCGCTATTAGAACCCATGGTTTCCTATGGAAATGCTCAAATAAGGGAATTTTAGCTGCACAAAAAAAAAATGGCACCTAAAAAGATAGCAACTGAAATTCCCTGCTGTGCAAAAATATAGGTCTTGATCTATCTTTGGCGCGCAAAACGCAGGAGTGTCCATAGTCTCCTATGAGAGCTGGAAAAAAAGGGAAAGGGAGTGATTTCTGCCATGCCTCTAAACCCAGAAGCACTGTGTCCCTACGGGGATGAAGGGAAGCCTTGCGGTGGGGAACTTCCTTCATCCCTGCAGGCAGGGCTTCCCTTCATCTCCCCGGAGCTTCCCTTCACTGGAGAGAGAGAGAGAGATGAAAAGAAGATCCGGGGGACCACCTTCATCTTCGATGGGGGACCCCTTCATCGCGGGGATGAGGGGACTCCCAGAGGCTTCCTTTCATCTCCCTGCAGGTTCTCTTCATATCAGGGTTGAGGGGACATGAAGAAAAGCCCCGGGGAGTCTCCTCATTCCCGCGATCAAGGGAACCACCTGGGAGATAAAAGGAAACCCCGGCAGGGATGAAGGGAGTCACCAGCAGAGGTTCCCTTCATCACTGCCAGGGACTAACAGGAGCTTACAGCAGGACATTTAAAAAGTGAAAACCTGGAGGCGGAGCTTGCGGATGTCGGGCTAGGTTGCAAGCGGCTGAGCTCCCGCTACACCTACTACGGATAACCTGCAATTCAGCACGCAGAGGGCACCAGCTAATCCCCAGAGGCTTGATGGGGAGGAAGACAGGTGCAGTGAAGAGCCGGGAGACAGCGGAGGATGAACCGCCATCTATACAGTGGTACTTTGAAGCCTGCGGTCAGAGCGTCCCTGCACCCGAAATGGCGCCGGAACACGTGCGCCCGGAGCTCACAGCAGCCAGCGGCAGTGGAGGAGAGAGCCAAGTAGAGGGAAACTCGGGAGCAGCGGCGAGCAGTGCATCAGATAAGTACCCCAGAGTCCTCAGGGGCCCCACCACCCCACACAAAATGATCAGCAGCCACACACCAGAGGACACACTGCGGACCCAGAAGGCAGATATATATTTCTAAAACTGGATCTGGGGCATCAGGTATTAACAGTGGCTAACATTTACTCTCCCAATACAGACAAGCCTCGTTTGGATATCGTATGCTGGGAAAATTGGTGCAGTTTGCAGCGGGTTCCAGCATTGTGCTTGGAGGGGACCTCAACCTTGGCCTGGACCTAAGCCTTGACACCTCTTCGGGTAAGCCCAGCCCCTCCCTGGCAGCCTTGCATAGATTGCGGAGACAACTAACAGAGCTGAGACTCGTTGACCTCTGGAGGATACTTCACCCGGGGGTCAGGGACTTCAGCCATCACTCTTCAGCCCATAATAGCTATGGGAGATTAGATTACATTTTCATTTCACACGGTTTATTAGACTTGTCTCCAAGATGCTCGATGGGGAACTTCATCTGGTCAGACCTCGCACTGGTGTGTGGGGCCATATTGGGTCAGGATACAAGGGGGGAGGGAGGGGGGGTTGAACTGTTGTGGGATGCTTGCTGTTTCAAGGACATTGTACAGTCCATAGAGGCCTTTAATGAGGTTCACAAAACAGACATGATGTCCCCAATCACACAGTGGGAGGCCCTGAAGTGTATGTTGAGGGGCATATTTATTTCCCATGGATGGAGACTAAAGAAGGACAGAGTGGGCAAACTGCCATACTTGATAGGTCAGTTAGACAAAGCAGAACAAGCAAACAAGGCGATTGCGTCTCCGTCCTTAAATGCAGAGATTTCGAGTTTAAGCCAACAGATCCTGGGGATCCTGGATAGGGCCCACTGACGCACAAAAGATAGAAGAAAGGGAGGGTTTTACAAATATGGGAACAAATGTAGTCCTTGGCTAGCGAGAGTATTGAACCTAAGGGAAAGCCAGTCTTACATATTTGCACTGAACTCAGCCGATAAAGGAAAGGTTCATGCGACTAATGATATTCTTGAGAGTTTCCGGAAGTATTACAGCGAGCTATACAATATTAAGAGAGCCCCGGAATCACTCACAGGGAATAATTCAACAGACACTGACCAATACCTAAACAACTTTGCCCCGACACCTATAACACTGGAAAGCGCTGAGCTACTAGAGCAAGATTTTACGGATCGGGAGATATTGGAGGAAATTCAGAATCTGAAAATAGGAAAGAGCCCTGGGCCAGATGGCTTTAGCCCCAGGTTTTACAAAGCTTGTGGGGATCTTATCGCTCCTATAATGAGTAAGCCCTTTAATGCGGTCTCGGGGAGTTGCCATTTCTCGCGCCAGGCTTTACAAGCCACCATCACGGTCCTACCAAAACCACGGAGGGACCCCATGTCTTGCGGGAACTATCGCCCAATTTCCCTGCTAAGTGTAGATACAAAAATATATGCAAGGACACTGGCCACACGTTTGAGACCCCTTGTCCCTACACTTATCTATAGAGACCAGGTGGGCTTTGTCCCGGGCCGGGAGGCTGGGGACAATACTATTAGGACGCTCTCTCTAATAGGGAAAGGACAGAAGGTGAAAAGTCCCTTGTGTCTCCTCTCGGTCAACGCCGAAAAGGCGTTTGATCGGGTTAGTTGGGCATTCCTTGAGGCAACACTGACAAAAATAGGATTAGGCAGCAGATTCATTAATTGGATATTGGCCCTATATGATAACCCCACATCCCAGGTTCGGGTCAATGGGAAACTCTCTGGACCAATTAATATAAAAAAATGGCACGAGACAGGGATGACCCCTATCCCCGACCCTATGCATCTTAGTCATGGAGTCACTAGCCAACGCCAAACAAGGATATTCAGGGTTACAGAGCAGCTCAAACTGAACATAAAGTGGCCTCGATTGCCAACGATCTCATGGTTTATATTACTAATCCCAGTCAGGCCCTGCCTGCTATATTACAGAAATTCAACATTTATAGTCGGCTCAGCACTTTCAAAATCAACTTGCATAAATCAGAAATCCTAAACATCATGCTACCAGCACAGGAAATTCAGCTGCTCAAACCACTGGTTCCCTTAAATTGGCGAGACGATCATATTAGATATCTAGGTGTTAACCTCTCCCCAGACCCAGGGAAATGGTTCGATTTGAACTATGAACCCATATACTCCTCCATTGTTAAGGATTTCGAGAGGTGGTGACCATTGACCCTCTCGTGGTTCAGCGAAATTAATACGGTCAAAATGAACTCCCTCCCTAAACTTCTCTATCTTTTTCAAACACTACCCATACAGATCCGAAGAAACTTTTTTCTTAAATTGAGAAAGGCATTGACATGTTTTGTGTGGGGGGATTCAAGGTGCACCTTAGCTACAAACTGCTGACCCAGCGAAAAGAGGGGAAGGGGCGGGTCTTCCTGATCTACTAATTTATTATAGGTCCGCGATATGCAAGGCCATTCTGGATACAGTACACAAAGGGCCCTCCAAATTATGGGTAGAGATGGAGCAAGATTCTGCTCCGGGTCGGGCTCAGGAACTCTTCTGGCTCAAGGTGGGTTTGGGTCGCAGGGGCATCAAGGTTTCCCCCATCTTGAACTCGCTCTTAAAGATGTGGGATAGCTTTGTATTGTGGGGCGACTTGGTGACTATTCCAGGACCGCTGACTGCTTTGGTATGAAATCCAGATTTTCCTCAGGGACTACCGTTGTTGGATAGGTTGGGTCCTCAGCTACCGAGAGTGCATGATCTGACAGCGGAGGAGGGACTATCCTCGTTGAGCTCAATTCTGGGAGAGGGGAGACCTATACCTGGTGCGTGGTACCAATAGTTACAGATAGGCCGCTTTGTTCAGGCACTTGGACCCTTGTCAGACCTAACTAAACCTCTCACCCTTTAGAGGAGCTATGTGTTAGTTTGCATCGTTCAGGGAGCGAGATCTCTGCGGCCTATTCTATTTTGGTGGCCGGGGGGTGTGACTTGGGAGGTGGGATTCAGAGAACTTGGGAAAGGGAACTGGGACGTTCCTTGTCAGATGATGAGTGGGCTAGGTCCTTGCTTCTGACTCACAAAATGTTGGCTTCAGGTTCCCACCAAGAGCTGAATTACAAATTGCTCACAAGGTGGTATCGCACCCCAGCACGACTATCAAGGTTCCATCAGGGCACATCTGACCTGTGCTGGAGATGCCTAAAAGGGAGAGGTACATTTACTCATATTTGGTGATCATGTCCACTAGTCTGTGGACTTTGGAAGGAGATTGAGGATCTATACAATACCCTGAACCAGGGTTCGTTATCATTTTCTCCCGAAATTGTTATTTTGTCAATCCTACCGGGGTCCATTGCCACTAATAAAAGGAACATTCTAGGTTCTTTATTCTAGCCATGAAAATAGTGATCCCTCGGCTCAGGAGATCACAGTCTCCCCTGTCACATTTAAGTTGGGTTTTGGCGTTGGATGAAATTGGCCACATGGAAGAGATGCGAGCTCGAGATGACGACAAATATTTGGCCTATTGGGCCACCCAGGTTCAGGGGACAGGTTAACACCTGGAATTCCGCAAGTCAGCTGGGTTTGAACAGTGGCTGGTAAATTGGTTCGGTCTACTCTTAAGTAAGGCCGAGATGATCTGCCAAAACTGATACGGATTTGAGGCTTTTCTCTTTCTCTCTTTCTTTTTCTTGCTCACTCTTTTCTTTTCGACATTCTTTCTTACCTTCTCACTCCTCCCTTCCCACTCCCCTTATCTAACTACACCCTTTTCTTTTCACCCGTTCATTTCTCTTTGCTTCTCTCCCACTTTACCCTCAGGGACCAACTTGTATTTTATTTTGTTCTCCCCTTTTTTTTTTTACTTATTATTATATATATTTTTTCTTTTATTAATAATATTATTATTATTATTAAGTTTCTTTTATTTCTTTTATTTATTTTTTATTTTTTCGGAGGTGCTCTAACCTTCACATGTTCATGAGACTAGTTTATTTAGAGTTCATGGATGTTCAGTTTGGAAGAGTTAAAAGAAATATGCTGGTTAGGAATATAATAACAAGCTTAGTCTTTGAGAATATATCATTCTGTTTTATTATGTTAAACAGTACATGATGCCATTGTACAAGAATACAGTGATTAGACATATATGTCATATAGATATTGACTGTACAATAACAATGCAAATTTGGGAAATGAAGTCAATTATTCCATCTGTACTGTAAAAGTTGCAATAAAAACATTTTGACATAAAAAGTGAAAACTTGCCATTCAGAGGGATTTCAGGGCTGCTGCTGCGATCTCTCTCTCTCGTCCCCGAACTCCCAAACAGCAGCGCATTTTTTTCTGTCGCTCATCAGCACTTACTGCAACGCTAATACAGCTTGGGACTTCGGCGCGGAAAAGTCATCCATTCATGCAATTTTTGTGCGAGTTAGTCGTTAGTTTTTTGCTTGGCTATCTTCTGTGCGATCTTAACACCCATGTGAATGAGCATTGCATCTACAAGAAAAAATGAGGCAACTTAGCCTTGATTAGGGACCTTCCACATGTGTGGAATATTTCTACAAGACGCACCTAATGGGCTCCTTCAGACAGCCATGTTTGCGCTTGCAAAATTTGCGCACGCTGAACACGGAGAATAGAACCCATTGATTTCAGTGGGGTTGTTCTCATAAGCATGTTTTGTATGTGCATTTCGTGCGTGCGCAAAAAAATAGAACTTTTACTTTGGTTTGCACAGTGAAATTGCCATAGAAGTCTATGGCAGCTGTGCAAATATGCAAGGGGATGCATGAAACACTGAGCAAAACACAGGAAAAGAACACATCAGGACCACATTAGGCTTTAATAACCAATCAATTCTATGGAAAGGGAGTGTCACGCACACCTGTGAACTGGCCCTGCATGCTCAAATATTACAATGATTTGCGCGGACATTCGCACAATAGGCTGATTACGTAGTTCTTCAAACATAGTTCATGCTGCGGTGAGTGTATTTGCGCAAACGCTCTTCTAGTCCAAAGTAGAAAATTCTGCACCAAAATTTGTATGTGTACACTGAGGGCTATGAAGAAGAAATCTGCAACAGCAGATTAGGCTGCATCTTTAGGTATGTCTTAGGCCCCCTTCACACAAGCGTATTTGCGCGTGCCTAAGTGTGGCGTATGGGCGGAATGAACAATGCTTTTTTGCGCACATCAGCATATTTTACTGTACTTTTGCACCCACAAGCCATGTTCATTTGCATGCGACATGTGTGTACTATGATACAATAGGTCGCGCTCAGTGTACAGCCATAAAGAAATGCACAAGTCACACACTAAGATACCATATAAAGAATAAGCTTCCTAAAGCTGATACAATAGGGAACACTGTGGAAATGATATCTGGCTTTAGAGGCCAGAGCTACAGTGACAGCTAATCAATAAGTGCTGCACGAGGAGGTGCAGTTTTTTGGCTCCAAAAAAGCGGCATTTTCTGTAGTATCTGTATCAGAAATTACATCTAACTAATAATGTATGAAGTGTATTAACCCTTTGCAATCCAATTTTGGATTTAGGGTTTTCTTGGGGCTTTTCTCTTTCTGCCATTTTACAATGGTGCAACCTGCTGGCTAGAGCCAGTACTGCGGTATGGGACATGCTGGAGAGGCCCCCCACAACAGAGTGGCCAGGAATAAACAGTAAGAATACCCTGCCGGACGTCTTTCGACATGGAGCTGTACAGTCTTCAATCAGAATGTCTTTAGACGTCAGACAGTGGATTGGAAAGGCTTAAATGTAGAGATGAGCGAACATACTCGGTAAGGGCGATTTCGCAATCGGGCACCGCGATTTTCGAGTACTTCACTACTCAGGTGAAAAGTACTCGGGTGCACCGGGGGTGAGCGGGGGGTTGCAGAGGGGAGTGGGGGGGAGAGGGAGAGAGAGAGGGCTCCCCCCTGTTCCCCGCTGCTACCCCCCGCTCCGCTGCCCCCCCCCCCCGACGCACCCGAGTACTTTTCACTTGAGACTTGAGTAGTGAAGTACTCGAAAATCGCGGTGCTCGATTGCAAAATCGCCCTTACCGAGTACGTTCGCTCATCTCTACTTAAATGATGTCCAACTTTAAATGGTGCCGCTTCTAACCTTGACTGGTGGTTGTGTGGGGCCCAGAGCAAAATGTCAGATTCTGGTATGCTGTATCCAAAGGTGCTTTTTACTTCTTAGTCTACCACTATTGGTCCAAATTGGAGCTGATATCTTTATTTTGCAGGTCTCATGCATGGAAAATGGGAAGAAGCAGGAAAAATACAAATTCTTAATTTTTTTTTACAAGGCAGTTGGTTCAATCAAAAGCTTTATCCTAAAAATGTTTCAGATGCCGGCTGCTTTCCAGACTACTAAATACAAGATATAGATATGTCAGTTTGCTGTCACAGTACAGGGTTAGGCTATATACACATGGCGAGTGCAAGTGCGTTTTCACACCAATGCGAGGCGTTTTTCAGGCAAAACCGCCTCCCATCACTTCTGTGAAGTAGCGATCCTCTGGCCTGGCTTTCAGGTGCGATATAAGATAAGCAAGCGTTTCCCATTGTTTTCAATCAGAAACCTCACATCGCACTCGCGGGCACACCGCACGCCATGCAATGGCTTTTACTGTACCATTGAAAACAACTGGTGATGCTTTACGAGGAATGCAAAAAGATAAGACATGCAGCGATTTTTTTCCCTGTACCGCATCACTCACGTATACAACTCTAATAAACAAATTACTTGAAAGCGCTGCAGAATACGTTGGCGATATACAAATAACAAGTCCCCCCCCCCCCCCTTAGGCTAATTTCACATAACGTGTGCAATATTGGGCCATGAGGCTATCGCACACGCCAACATGCGAAGTCCCCATGGAGTGTTTCCCATTGACTTCAATGGGTGGACCTCACATCACACTTGCATGCACCTTGCACGTGATGCGATGCTGTGCTGGCTCAATTTAAATAATGGGCGATGCGTTTTGAGGAAATGATCAAGGATAGGACGTGCCATGATTTTTTTCCTGCACTGCGATAAGGGGGAAAAAAATCACTCACGTGTATGACCCCATTCAAAAGAATGGGGTTCATATTTGTGCGTCTCACAATACACAAATTTTGCATGATTTCCTTGGTTATGTGAAAACGGCTTTGACTGAGGTTTTTAATTGTGATTGTAAACCACAACAAAAAACACCACATGTGAACCGAGCCTGGTCACGCGGGAATAAGCGTATTTACACAAGCATTTACGCAAGCATTTGCACATTGGACCATTGCTTTTTTGCATGTGCAAGTGCATGATTTACTGTGCTTTCCGTGCTCACAAATCATGTACATTAGCATGCACAAAAAACACACATGCATGCTCCCATTCATTGAAGTGCTCTATTTGTGTGCAAATGCACAGGAAAATGCAACATACTGCATATTTTTTGCACATATGTAATAAGTGTGCAAAATATGCACGTGTGAACAAACCCATTTAAATCAATGGATTCTATTTACTGCGTGTTGTGTACGCAAAACGCTGCGCAAATACATTCATGTGACACAGGCCTTAGACTGGGTCAACACAGGGCGTATTTGCCATGGAAATTCCATCCAGAATTTCGCAATGGCAAATCCGCCTGCGGCCGCTAATCCCGATATCAGCCAGCCATGAGATTTGTCAAAAATGTCGTCCACACGGGACGGCAAAACCGGCATTAGCCAGAGCTGCGACACAGATTCCCCGGCCTAAGCATGTCTATTTTTTTTTCCGTTGTGGCCGCGCTGCTCTCTATGGGAGCGCCGGCCACAATGGAAAAGTATGCGGCCAAGCCGCTCCAAAACCCGCAGCGAAGTGCCACGGGTTTTGAAGCTGCGCTTTCCCGGAGGAAATCTTGTGGTTTTTTGCTGTCGCAAAACCGCAAAATTTCCAACGGGATTCCGCCTTCTGAGAACCCAGCCTTGATGTAGAGAGACTGCACTGCAAACAAATGGGCACTTTGTCAAATGTATGTGTTTTTAACAAAACATTTAAAAACTAACTCAAAACTGCATGTTCAAAAACACATATACGCAAAAAATAATCCGGCTCTGTAAAGGAAGGCTAAAGCATAATTACAAACCCTCATAGACTAACAACAACAGTAATCCTGATGAATTCTTCATAAAGTCCAACTGGAAATACAGAAGACAATATATTACAATGAGACTTGATAAATCATCCATAAAGATCATCACAGGGCAGAAGTGATTGTACTAATAATGGAATATGTATGACCCTTATATAATTCAAAATGGACTTCCTATTCACTGGAGGCTAGTAAAGATAGCTTTCTGACCCTGTAACTTTATTTCTCCCTCAGTTGGTTTCTGCCTTTTTACTTCTTTCCAGCACGGATATTTAAATATGATATACCTCATTCCCACCTGTGGGCTTTAATGTTTATACTGAAATTCTACATAAAGATGAAATGTCTCAGTATTAAAGGTAGTTTTCAGACAAAAATATTGGTGACCTATCTTTAGGATAGGTCACCACAAGTTAATCGCTGGGGACCTGCTGAACGAGATCCTCAGCAATCACTTGATCACGCAGCCCGCTGTTAGTGCAGTGGGCCAGAGATGCATCATAGGGGACGGGAGTGGAAATGTCCTAGCTGGCTTCAATGCCATTTAAATCAAAGGGAGCTGAAGCAGCTATTACACTTCTGGCACTTCCACCTCCAACATCGGGGACGAATACAGAAGTGTAATAGCCTCTTCAGCTCCCATTGATTTCAATAGCATTGAAGCCAGCTAGGCAAGTTCCACTCCCATATCCTATAGCAGTGGGCCTGGCCATTAGGTGATCACCAGAGATTCCACCAGGGAAGTCACCGATGATGAACTAGGGATCTATCCTAAGGACATAGGTCATCAATAGTTTTTGCCCAGAACCCCCCATTAGTGGCAGACTTATTTCGTAATTGACTTCTTCTGGTGTGATCCCGTCATTGGGAGCGACTTGCATAGTGCAGTCCTCTAGAAGAAAACAAGTAATGCTTTCATTCAGCAACTATAAGCAGAACTCCTCAAAACCACAAGGAATTCATTCACAAAGCATATTGAACAAAATTGTATAATTTTTCATCATATAATGAACACGTTTTACTTGCTCATACTGGAAAACGGCCGTAATAACGGTCACGACAGTGATTTATAAACGCATATAGACTGAAATGAAATTACAGCCAAGAGAATTCGAAATTTAAAACACCAGTTTTTCCCAAGACTCAACCTTTAAGATCTGCCACCCTGACATTTTAAAATAGGTATTCACAATGTTGTGATTCTACATCGCAGTGCTTCTGTACAGAATAATGATGAAATTTAGCCTCATGTTCTTATTTTTTACTTGCTTTAGTAAAAAAAACAAATTTATTTAAAAAATAGAGAGTCTAAAAGTGATTGATGAGACTTTATATTAAGGTCAGATGTGTCGGATGGGTCTCAGATATCCACCTCAGTCTTGAAATGAAGATTCGCAATACAGCAAGCAAAGATCATTACTGATATACTATCTTCGACCCCTAGAGTATGAATAAACATTGACCGGAATGTTAAGTGGTTTCTGTATTTTCCTGCACAAACCATTGAAAACTGGAAATATGATGACATTTTGAACTGAAACCGTATTCTCTGATATAGTTAACTCTTCCATTAAAGCTGCCTGCTGCAATGCCGGGCCTTGGCTCAACAGGGAATAGATAGAGAAAGTGATCAGAATTATACTAGAGGTGTTCAGAAAGCTTCAGTGAAAAAACTATAGAGCAGAACCCAATAAAAGTTGGTGCATAAACTTAGTAGTGAATTATGAGGTTTAAATTTCTTGAAAAAAAAATACCACTAAATGCTACCACCAGGGTAAAATTTGGCGTTGATAAAGTTGAAGATATTGTATGTCACAATTCATTGCTAAGAACCATTCGTTGTGGTTTTGGTTAGGATAATGTTTACTGTACAATAGCTGAGTGATTTAACATAGTAGCGTAGTATGTCCATCCAGTTTAGCATATTACCCCCCAATGTTGATCTAGAAGAAGGCAAAAAACTCCAATGTGGTAGAAGACAATTTTCCCCATTTAAGGGGAAAAATTCCTTCCAGACTCCAATCAGAATAATCCCTGGATCACCGACCCTTCTGAAGTTATTAGTGACTATAACATGTAATATTGTAATGCTCAAGAAAGACATTCACGCCCCTCTTAAACTCTTTTATCGAATTTGTCATTACCACGTCCTCAGGCAGAGAGTTCCATAGTCTCACTGCTCTTACTGTAAAGAACCCCCTTCTATGTAGAAACCTTCTTCCCTCTAGATCCAGAGGGCACTGCCTTGTTACAGTCACAGTCCTGGGTACAAATAGATGATGAAAGAGATCTCTGTAATTGACCCTTAATATATTTTTCATTTGTCATATTGGAAGAATCTATAGATATGGCTCTATATGCGTTCCTTGCACATGTGTTTGATGAATTTGTTAACAACTGCCTGATAATGCAGTTTAGGCAGCAAGACACATCCAAGCAATGTAAGAATCCCAATACTGCAGCCGTACTGTACCGATCTAAATAACACATTGACAAAATGCTTGAATCAGCTGCACTATACACACCATACCATTCGCGTGCAGTGCTAAATATTCCACTGGTGGCAATATTTGCTACTTTTTTTTCTTTCTTCAAGAAATCTAAACCCCACCACTTGTCCAAAGTGAGGAATGTTTAACCAAAATTGGCAATTTATACTAAAAATGCTAAGTTTAAGTCGAAAAAGCAAAAAAATCGAATGTGATTGCTTTTTCAGCAGACAGGAGTAATCTGCCATTGCAAATGATAGAGTTTTAAAATCATGATTAGCTGAAATAACAGAAATTTACCATCTGACCCGACTTTCAATGCATGCGTTTGGGGGTCTCCGTGTACATGAATCTAAGACTGCTATATTTTTTCATGGAATGCACCATGATGAAATGATATTGACATCATGATTAGTCTTGGATATCATTAGACTAGAAAAATGGCCAATCATCTCGACTCCCCTGAACATAATATACTGCATTACTACATTGTAAAGTGTAACACTAGATGGCTTGTAAGCAAAAGGCAGAAAAATGGAGGCAATGAAGCATGGCACTTCAAGCCTTGGAAAATCTGTAGAAGTAATGACATTGTAGCTAATACCCCCAATGATCTTTTAAACCTGATAGAAATCCTATCTTAAAACATTGCAGATATCTTAGAAATCTCCTGCTGCCAAAGACAGAAATCTGGATATGAACAGTGAACCCCGGGCTTAGTAAATGCAAGAGGCTGGAAAATAGAGCTTTACCTGTTGCAGAGAAGACAGAGCCACAAAGGGGCTATTGTTTTTAAATGTGTTGGAAATACAAAGGTTATAAACAAACTAACTTCCTATTTGGATATTACAAATGATGGATAATTACAGTTGGCTGTGTTCACACCGGTGTTGGATTTTCAGTGTCTTGTTTCACCATGTGAACAGGAAACAGAATGAAAGATTTGCCTTAGGATGGAAATAAACTGCGCCAGACAGAGCCCATTGATTCCGTCCTGCAATCTGGCATTTTCCTGGACATGGTAGCACAGCATGCTGCTATTTTGTCTGGTAGTTTTTGCTGGATCTGCAGCAGAGTGTCTTTTTTTTTAATTGAAAGTATTTTTTATTTAACTTTTCATCTTTTACATATCTGTATAACATTTTTATATATATAACTGTTTCCCCTATTCCCCCCCCCTCCCCACCCCCACCCCCACCCCCTTGAGGTCTCTCTCTCAACAATCAGTCCTTTAAGTGACAGGTCTCTGTATGTCTTCAGTCCTCTGTCATGAACGGTAGTAACAGTTTCTGGAATCAACGTTTATTCTTCAATCTTCATGTTGTTTGTCTTTCTTTGTTTTCCTTTCTTGCCGTCTTATTAGCGCATGGGTGGTGGTTCTTGCTGCTTACAAGGGGCAGCTATATACCTTTGCCTGTTGTCTGATCTCTCTCTCTCCCCTCCATCCTAGCTTATCCTGCCCTCTCAATCCTTTCTGGTTTATTTCTCAACGTACCAATCTTGTAAGTGGCTCTTTTATTTAATAAACTTTATTTATGACAAATACTTGCTTTACTGTGTCTTATTTACTTCTACTCCTCTCCCGGATCGGGTCCCCAACCCGTTGGTACCAACCCATGAGGCCCCCCACCCCCTATGTATTGGTTCCGCCATTCCTTGTCTGGCTCTGGGCGTGTATCCATCTCAGCCATATGTCATTATATTTTTGGCTGGTCTTGCGTTTAGTATATATACTTTTTTCCCCATGGTAAAATTTGGTTGACCTTGTTTTTGAATTCCCCTAGTGTGGGCGGTTCTTCATCTAGCCAGTGTTGAGCTATTGTCTTTCTAGCTATATACAATAGTCTGGATACCGCCAGTTTTTCATTATCATCTAATGCAAGATCATGCGTATATCCTAGTATGCATACGTATGGTGTAAAGTCCATACTTATGCCAAATGCTGCGTTTATTGTATCTCGTATTTCCGCCCAGTATCTGTGCAGTTTCGGGCATCTCCATAGCATGTGGATTAGGTCCGCCGTGTGGGTTTTGCACCTTACACATATCGGAGAGGTTCTTATGCCTATGTTATGCAGGAAAGCCGGAGTACGGTACACTCTGTGTATTAGGAATATTTGTGATATTCTGTGCGCTTCGCTTAGAGATAGTTTGGGTGTCATTTGTAGGATCTCCTCCCAGTGCGACTCCTCAATAGGACCTATGTCTGCTTCCCATTTTGCTTTTGTTGGTATCGGATTGTGTGCATTGATCGTGTCTTGTATATAAGAATATAATATAGATATTTTCCCGGTTGTGGTGGTAGCATTCCCTATTATATCCGCCACTGTGTTTGTTGATACTGTTATCTCTGCCGTGTTTTTTTCTGCTTGTATAGCATGCCTAAGCTGTAGGTATTTGTAAAAGTCACTGTTAGGAATGTCGTAGTTCTGTCTTAATTGTTCAAGGGTTTTCAGCTCTCCCCCCTCCAGTATCTGACCCATCCTTCTTACTCCCCTGATTTTCCATCCCTGGAAGCCTTGTAGCTTGCTAATCTCTGGTAAATGCGGGTTATTCCATATGGGGGTGTGCTGTGTGCAGCCTGTTATGCCGAGCATATTTCTGGTCCTCGACCATACTCTATGTATTAGTAGTAGTGTGGGGGTGTTCTGGCCATCCCTTTTAAATAGAGATGAGCGAGCACCAAAATGCTCGGGTGCTCGTTACTCGAGACGAACTTTTCGGGATGCTCGAGGGTTCATTTCGAATAACGAACCCCATTGAAGTCAATGGGCGACCCGAGCATTTTTGTATATCCCCGATGCTCGCTAAGGTTTTCGTTTGTGAAAATCTGGGCAATTCAAGAAAGTGATGGGAACGACACAGCAGCGGATAGGGCAGGCGAGGGGCTACATGTTGGGCTGCATCTCAAGTTCACAGGTCCCACTATTAAGCCACAGTAGCAGCAAGAGTGGGCCCCCCCCCCCAACAACTTTTACTTCTGAAAAGCCCTCATTAGCAATGCATACCTTAGCTAAGCACCACACTACCTCCAACAAAGCACAATCACTGCCTGCATGACACTCCGCTGCCAGTTCTCCTGGGTTACATGCTGCCCAAACCCCCCCCCCCCCCACGACCCAGTGTCCACAGCGCACACCAAACTGTCCCTGCCCAGCCTTCAGCTTCCCTCATGCCACACCACCCTCATGTCTATTTCTAAGTGCGTCTGCCAGAGGAAAAGCAGGCACACACTGCAGAGGGTTGGCACGGCTAGGCAGCGACCCTCTTTAAAAGGGGCGGGGCGATAGTCCACAATGCTGTACAGAAGCAATGAGAAATCCAATCCTGTGCCACCTCCATCTGGAGCTGCACACGTGGGCATAGCAATGGGGAACCTATGTGCTACACACTATTCATTCTGTCAAGGTGTCTGCATGCCCCAGTCAGACCGCGTTTTTTTATAAATAGTCACAGGCAGGTACAACTCCGCAATGGGAATTCCGTGTGCACCCACAGCATGGGTGGCTCCCTGGAACCCACCGGCGGTACATAAATATATCCCATTGCATTGCCCATCACAGCTGAGGTAATAATGTCATGTTTAATGCAGGTGGGCTTCGGCCCACACTGCATGCCCCAGTCAGACTGGGGTTCTTTAGAAGTGGACACATGTAGTTACAACTCCGTGTTGACCCACAGCATGGGTGGGTGCCAGGAAGCCAACGGCGGTACACAAATATATCCCATTGCATTGCCCATCACAGCTGAGGTAATAATGTCATGTTTAATGCAGGTGGGCTTCGGCCCACACTGCATGCCCCAGTCATACTGGGGTTCTTTAGAAGTGGACACATGTAGTTACAACTCCGTGTGGACCCACAGCATGGGTGGGTGCCAGGAAGCCACCGGCGGTACACAAATATATCCCATTGCATTGCCCATCACAGCTAAGGTAATAATGTCATGTTTAATGCAGGTGGGCTTCGGCCCACACTGCATGCCCCAGTCAGACTGGGGTTCTTTAGAAGTGGACACATGTAGTTACAACTCCCTGTGGACCCACAGCATGGGTGGCTCCCTGGAACCACCGGCGGTACATAAATATATCCCATTGCATTGCCCATCACAGCTGAGGTAATAATGTCATGTTTAATGCAGGTGGGCTTCGGCCCACACTGCATGCCCCAGTCAGACTGGGGTTCTTTAGAAGTGGACACATGTAGTTACAACTCCGTGTGGACCCACAGCATGGGTGGGTGCCAGGAAGCCACTGGCGGTACATAAATACATCCCATTGCAGTGCCCAACACAGCTGATGTAACGTCAGCTGTAATGCAGGTGGGCTAAAAATTCATTTGATTACACTGTAGGCGAGGGCCCACAAAAATTGCTGTATCAACAGTACTAATGTACATCCGAAAAATTGGCCATGGCCAACCAAGAGGGCAGGTGAAACCCATTAATCGCTTTGGTTAATGTGGCTTAAGTGGTAACTAGGCCTGGAGGCAGCCCAGTTTAACGAAAAATTGGTTCAAGTTAAAGTTTCAACACTTTTAAGAGCATTGAAACGTATAAAAATTGTTTAGAAAAATTATATGACTGAGCCTTGTGGGCCTAAGAAAAATTGCCCGTTCGGCGTGATTATGTGAGGTTTCAGGAGGAGGAGCAGGAGGAGGAGGAGGAATATTATACACAGATTGATGAAGCAAAAAGGTCCCCGTTTTTGATGGGGATAGAGAACGATGCTTCCACCCGTGGGTGCAGCCTACGGATTGCTTAGGTATCGCTGCTGTCCGCTGGTGGAGAAGAGAAGTCTGGGGAAATCCAGGCTTTGTTCATCTTGATGAGTGTAAGCCTGTCGGCACTGTCGGTTGACAGGCGGGTACGCTTATCTGTGATGATTCCCCCAGCCGCACTAAACACCCTCTCTGACAAGACGCTAGCCGCAGGACAAGCAAGCACCTCCAGGGCATACAGCGCGAGTTCAGGCCACGTGTCCAGCTTCGACACCCAGTAGTTGTAGGGGGCAGAGGCGTCACGGAGGACGGTCGTGCGATCGGCTACGTACTCCCTCACTATCCTTTTACAGTGCTCCCGCCGACTCAGCCGTGACTGGGGAGCGGTGACACAGTCTTGCTGGGGAGCCATAAAGCTGTCAAGGGCCTTAAAGAGTGTTGCCCTGCCTGTGCTGTACATGCTGCCTGATCTCCATGCCTCCCCTGCTACCTGGCCCTCGGAACTGCGCCTTCGGCCACTAGCGCTGTCGTATGGGAATTTTACCATCAGTTTGTCCGCCAGGGTCCTGTGGTATAGCAACACTCTCGAACCCCTTTCCTCTTCGGGTATGAGAGTGGAAAGGTTCTCCTTATACCATGGGTCAAGCAGTGTGTACACCCAGTAATCCGTAGTGGCCAGAATGCGTGTAACGCGAGGGTCACGAGAAAGGCATCCTAACATGAAGTCAGCCATGTGTGCCAGGGTACCTGTACGCAACACATGGCTGTCCTCACTAGGAAGATCACTTTCAGGATCCTCTTCCTCCTCCTCCTCCTCCTCCTCCGGCCATACACGCTGAAAGGATGACAGGCAAGCAGCATGTGTACCGTCAGCAGTGGGCCAAGATGTCTCTTCCCCCTCCTCCTCATCTTCCTCCTCCTCCTCACCGCGCTGAGATATAGACAGGAGGGTGCTCTGACTATCCAGCGACATACTGTCTTCCCCCGGCTCTGTTTCCGAGCGCAAAGCGTCTGCCTTTATGCCTTGCAGGGAACTTCTCAAGAGGCATAGCAGAGGAATGGTGACGCTAATGATTGCAGCATCGCCGCTCACCACCTGGGTAGACTCCTCAAACTTTCCAAGGGCCTGGCAGATGTCTGCCAACCAGGCCCACTCTTCTGTAAAGAATTGAGGAGGCTGACTCCCACTGCGCTGCCCATGTTGGAGTTGGTATTCCACTATAGCTCTACGCTGCTCATAGAGCCTGGCCAACATGTGGAGCGTAGAGTTCCACCGTGTGGGCACGTCGCACAGCAGTCGGTGCACTGGCAGATTAAACCGATGTTGCAGGGTGCGCAGGGTGGCAGCGTCCGTGTGGGACTTGCGGAAATGTGCGCAGAGCCGGCGCACCTTTCCGAGCAGGTCTGACAAGCGTGGGTAGCTTTTCAGAAAGCGCTGAACCACCAAATTAAAGACGTGGGCCAGGCATGGCACGTGCGGGAGGCTGCCGAGCTGCAGAGCCGCCACCATGTTACGGCCGTTGTCACACACGACCATGCCCGGTTGGAGGCTCAGTGGCGCAAGCCAGCGGTCGGTCTGCTCTGTCAGACCCTGCAGCAGTTCGTGGGCCGTGTGCCTCTTATCTCCTAAGCTGAGTAGTTTCAGCACGGCCTGCTGCCGCTTGCCCACCGCTGTGCTGCCACGCCGCGCGACACCGACTGCTGGCGACGTGCTGCTGCTGCTGACACATCTTGATTGCGAGACAGAGGTTGCGTTGGAGGAGGAGGAGGAGGGTGCTTTAGTGGAGGAAGCATACACCGCCGCAGATACCACCACCGAGCTGGGGCCCGCAATTCTGGGGGTGGGTAGGACGTGAGCGGTCCCAGGCTCTGACTCTGTCCCAGCCTCCACTAAATTCACCCAATGTGCCGTCAGGGAGATATAGTGGCCCTGCCCGCCTGTGCTTGTCCACGTGTCCGTTGTTAAGTGGACCTTGGCAGTAACCGCGTTGGTGAGGGCGCGTACAATGTTGCGGGAGACGTGGTCGTGCAGGGCTGGGACGGCACATCGGGAAAAGTAGTGGCGACTGGGAACTGAGTAGCGTGGGGCCGCCGCCGCCATCATACTTTTGAAGGACTCCGTTTCCACAACCCTATACGGCAGCATCTCCAGGCTGATAAATTTGGCTACGTGCACGTTTAACGCTTGAGCGTGCGGGTGCGTGGCGGCGTACTTGCGCTTGCGCTCAAACACTTGCGCTAGCGACGGCTGGACGCTGCGCTGACAGACATTGCTGGATGGGGCCGAGGACAGCGGAGGTGAGGGTGTGGGTGTAGGCCAGGAGACGGTAGTGCCTGTGTCCTCAGAGCGGGGTTGGATCTCAGTGGCAGGTTGGGGCACAGGGGGAGAGGCAGCGGTGCAAACCGGAGGCGGTGAACGGCCTTCTTCCCACCTTGTGGGGTGCTTGGCCATCATATGTCTGCGCATGCTGGTGGTGGTGAGGCTGTTGGTGGTGGCTCCCCGGCTGATCTTGGCGCGACAAAGGTTGCACACCACTGTTCGTCGGTCGTCTGCACTCTCAGTGAAAAACTGCCAGACCTTTGAGCACCTCGGCCTCTGCAGGGTGGCATGGCGCGAGGGGGCGCTTTGGGAAACAGTTGGTGGATTATTCGGTCTGGCCCTGCCTCTACCCCTGGACACCGCACTGCCTCTTGCAACCTGCCCTGCTGCTGCCCTTGCCTCCCCCTCTGAAGACCTGTCCTCACTAGGCGTAGCAAACCAGGTGGGGTCAGTCACCTCATTGTCCTGCTGCTCTTCCTCTGAATCCTCTGTGCGCTCCTCCCTCGGACTTACTGCCCTTACTACTACCTCACTGATAGACAACTGTGTCTCATCGTCATCGGCCTCCTCACCCACTGAAAGGTCTTGAGACAGTTGCCGGAAGTCCCCAGCCTCATCCCCCGGACCCCGGGAACTTTCCAATGGTTGGGCATCAGTCACGATAAACTCCTCTGGTGGGAGAGGAACCACTGCTGCCCAATCTGAGCAGGGGCCCGAGAACAGTTCCTGGGAGTCTGCCTGCTCCTCAGAATGTGTCATTTTTATGGAGTGAGGAGGCTGGGAGGAAGGAGGAGCAGCAGCCAGAGGATTCTGAGTTGCAGCAGTGGACGGCACAGAACTGTGGGTGGACGATAGATTGCTGGAAGCACCTTCTGCCATCCACGACAGGACACTGCTCATTTTCTAATAAAGGTCTACCGCGTGGACCCATTAAATGTGCGATGAATGTGGGGACGCCAGAAACGTGCCTCTCTCCTAATCCCGCAGCAGTCAGCTGCGATACACCTGGATCAGGAGCTCGGCCTGTGCCCACACCCGGACTTGGGCCTCCGGTACCTCGGCCGCGCCCACGTCCTCTAGGCCTACCCCTACCCCTCAGCATGCTATATTACCAGTAATGCAGAAACAGAACGCTGTAATTAAATGTGCCGCTTATTGGCATGTGTTTGGAGATGGATGATCTATCCAGGTGCCGGCTTCTTTTGGGTTTTCAAAGAAGTGTGTTGCACCCAGCGCCGCCACCCTCAATTTGGCGGGGTATACCATTGCGTATGGCACTTGCAGGTTTCGCAGCCGTCTTTTTATTTCTATGAATGTTGCGCGTTTCTTTTGTATTTCCGTAGAAAAATCTGGAAAAAAAGAGACTTTTGCGCCATTAAATTGGATTTCACCCTTCTCGCGGGCTTTTTGGAGTATGGTGTCTCGATCTCTGTAGTGCAATATTTTAATAATCATTGGTCTAGCGGGAGCCCCCGGGGGGAGGGGTCGTGTAGGGACACGATGAGCTCTTTCGATTGCGAACATCGTGGTGAGGGTATTTCTTCCGAATAGTTCCGTCAGCCATGTTTCCATGAATTCTGCTGGGTTTCTTCCTTCTGCTTTTTCTGGGAGGCCCACAATCCGCACGTTATTTCTTCTTGACCTATTTTCTAGGTCGTCTACTTTGTTCTGTAGATATTGTATATCTTGCAGGTTTTTCTCCACATCTCGTTGTATTGGTTGTATTGCGTCTTCCACGTCTCTTATGCGTTGTTCGGTTTCTGTCAGACGCTCTGCTATTTTTTGCACGTCGTGTCGTAGCAGGTTTACATTCGTTTGCATCGCACCCATTTGCGTGTTGAGGTTATTCAGCGATGCATTACATTTGGTGATTTCTCCAAAGATGTCTTTCAGCGTGGGTTCTCTGGTGCCTCTTGCATCTTTTTGTCCTCGATCATTTGTGTCAGGGTCACCTGCACTGTTAATAGCTTCTCGTGCAGAGCTGTCAGATGTACTTGCATAATTTGCGCTATTTTGCATTTGGTTGTCAGTAATACTTATATTATTTGTCTTGTCTTGTACACGGTTACCACATGCTCTTGCGTCTTTTGTGCCTTCTTGTACCCTGTTTCCAGGTGCGCTTGCAATACGCATGTCGTCCTGTGTGTGATCGTCAGGTTCATTTGTGGTGCTTACGCCATCTTGCAGACAGTAATCATCTGTGTTTGCACTATTTGTATCTGTGCACTTAGGGTTGCTTGTATTAGGCATAACATCTTGCCTTTTATTTTCATATCTTTGTATAGTGCTGTCTTGTTTGCCTTTGTCTTTGTTAGGGTCTATTGCTTTGTTTGCTTTATCCCTTCTCTCCTCTGCTCTGCTTTCTGGGTGTGTGGCTTCTTCCTCCCCTCCTATTCCCGCCATTTGCATGTTTCCCTGTGGGCTCCCCTGCTCCTCTGTGTCCCTTCTCTGCTGCCCCGGGCTTGATGTTTCTTCTTTTCTGTCCCTCTCCTCCCTGGCATACCTCGCTAGCTTCCGCGCTGTGTCCGTGCTGTTTATGATGGGGCGCGGTATGAGCGTCCTCAGCTCTCTCCCTCCGGCGCCATCTTGTTTTTGTCGGCCGCCGGCTTCTTCTCCCTTTCCCTTCTCTTTGCCGCGCGCCATCTTCTCCACGGGTGTCCGCTTCTTCTCCAGTGATCTCCGCTATGCTGCTGCTTCTTTTTCGCTCGTTTTTCGCGCATTCTGGGTCCCGCTGACAGGATATTATACAGGTTATTCCCGGAGCTGCTCTGAGTTGCGGCCGTCTACATCGCCGGTCAGGCTCCGCCCCTCCTGCAGCAGAGTGTCTGAACAGAGCCTCTGCTATAACACAGTAACATAGCATGTAAGGCGAAAAAAAAAAGACATATATCCATCCAGTTCAGCCTATTACCCCCCAATATCAATCCAGAGGAAGGCAAAAAAAAACAATGAAAAAGAAGATAATTCTCCTCATTTAAGAAGAAAACATTTCTTCCTGACTCCAATCTGGCAATCTGAATAATCCCCGAATCACCAACCCTTCAGAAGTTATTAATGATCATAACATATAAAATTGTATCACTCAAGAAAGTCATCCAAGCCCCTCTTAAACTCTTTTATCGAATTTGCCATCACCATGTCCTCAGGCAGAGAGTTCTATAGTCTCACTGCTCTTACAGTAAAGAACCCCCTTCTATATTAATGTAAAAACCTTCTTTCCTCTAGACGTAGAGGGTGCCCCCTTGTTATAGTATGGATAATCATAGAAAACAGCCATATACCTACTGATACAGGAGGGCAAACATGTGCAGCACCCCGTCATGCAGGCAACCAAAACGCCAAATGAGGGAGCCAAATACACCTGTGGAGGACACCGATGAGACAGCCACTGAGGAGGGTGGCTGCTTGGTGTATACTCCTACACAGAGTAGTAAATACAGGGTGTCAGACCTTCTGATACATGTAGTGCACCATGCAGGCTAGCAACCTATTAGTGATGCAATATCAGTTCATCTGGCTGCCCTGCACCCCAAAAGGTGAATCACATTGGTACTGGTACCCTGGGCTCCCTCAGAGTTTTAAAGCCGCACTTTATGTGAATAATACATAAAAAATGCGAGGTATTAGATGGATTTTGGCCAAAATACTTGAGCTCACAAGCCAACGTCAAGGCTCCTCGCTTTTTGTCATACACTAATATAAATGTATCACTGAAAGGGAAATACAAAAACAGAAAAACAGCCAGTGTTATGTAACCAAACTTTGAAGACATATGGGACATCTTCGGATACTGGTTAAGGGAGCAAGGGGGTATTGATATGGCTAACAAGAGGCAGCATATTTCCCCGTACACATTTGTTCTACTTACTTTATTCCCACTCCTAACTAGCGTACCCATCAGTACATGCAGCCCCTCTAAATAGTTGTATAAATATTTTTTCACCATAACATGACCAATTCTTACTACTATACAATGAATACTTAAATACAGTAATGATTTATGGCCCTTTTACACACAACAAAAAATGTACAATTCTCATTTGTCAAGAGCATGAGCTGATTCATCATTGAGAATCATTCACTTCTAGTTCAGTGTTGCACATTCCGATGTTACACAGCGAGTGGGGACTGTTTAAATGCAATGAGAAGTGAATGAGCCAACGATGATTTTTATGTCAGCTGAAACTAAATGACGAACAAGGAGCGAACTTTGGCTCGGGTTTAAAGTGCACAATTATTGTTCACTTTTGTTTGTTTTAATGATTTTTTGGAACGATAATCATTCCGCCTAAACGCACCTTAAGTGAATCAGAAATGTCTTAAAGTTGTTGATTAAAGTTGTTCATCATTTTCCATCTGGCCCATACCTACATGAAGGCTTCTTTCCAGTTATGATGGAAAGTTTGCTACCCAGACTCCATACTTTTACATCTCATTAATCCAATGACAGCCACAGATTGTCCACACAAACACCACCATGTCTCTTAGGCCAGCCCCAATGCCAACAAGGCGGTAGGTGCCTCCTATGCCAACCACAATGCTCCAAGAAAGCTGCAAACCACAATGCCCCAGGAAGAACACAATGTACTATGACCGCCATCATGCCCTCCATGCCTCTGCGTGCCCTTTGGTCTGTGGTCTGCTGTTGTATATCAGCCTGTGCTTACTTGTTGCAGGCAAGTTGATTTTTTAATGGTTATTTAACTTAGAAGACTAAAAAAAACTGTGGATCTTCAATCAGAAAGCCATTTCATAGAATAGGAGTAAAGGGATATTCCTTAAGATAGTCCATCGTATGTTTTCTACGTCCAGGGGATAACTGACATTACCCAAAAGGCTTGTCTTGGTGCAGAAGGTTGCAGCTGCTCAAATGAATTGAAATCTAAACTGACACTTTATTTGACCTATTTATCAAAGGCGAACACCTCATGTTCCCTGTTTCCAGTGAAATTGGCATCTAATGTCCTTACATTCCACTGAGCAGAGATAGCTCCATTACTTAGAATGAAACTGCTTCTAATGAATATTGAAGGAACAAAACTAATGCACAATGAGGCAGCAAAGATTAAATCAATTAAATGATAGTTGTCTGTACTATGATGTATGGGTTATGCCATATACCAGCTCTATGCAGCCCTTAGTTCTGTCCAATGTCTTCATCATATACTACATCTGCTTAAAGGGGTTATCCAGTTCACGTGAATAAGACAAAGCTGTACTACCAATAGACAAACATGGTTGCCTCAGGGCAACCAAAAGCCTGTTGGTTATGACCCCCATCGAAGTAATATATAAGCCTTACTATATAAGTGAAATAAAAAACCTATGAAAATACTAAAAGTACATGACTGTCACAGCTCCTATAGATTAAAGTATTCATGGATCATGTCATAATGGTATAGAAATAAGAAGCAATTGAACATCGGCCATGGATAATGTCTACTTATTGGAAGAAACTATGCGATCCTATTGAACTATGCGATCCTATTGAACGTTGGATCATTTGTCCCGGCCATTTAAGGGCTGTCATTGTGGCGCTACCCTGATTGTGCCTAGTTAGGCTAAACACGTCTTGGGGTTGAGGATATAATAGTTACATTTTCGCTCAGGGCTTTATTGCTGCTCCCCGTTTACATGTGGGGGATTGCAGCTGGCATTCAATCCCTTTATATTCTGGCATGATAGGAGTCAGCTTGGTGACCTCCCTATTTCGATACTATGATGGTATGATCCATGAATACGTTAGTCTACAGGAGCTGCAAGAGTCTTCAATTTTTTTTTTCATAGGTTTTTATTTTACTTATATAATAAAGGTTATGTTTCACTTCATTGAGGGTCATAACCAAAAGTCCCTTGGTTGCTCTGTGACAACTTTATTTCCTATTCGCTTAATAGCCTGATGTGACCCAGGACACTTCTTGAATTACTTGTTTCAAAGATGTACTACTAGGTTCGCTCGAGCGCCCTTTCAAACAGTTTATGGCCAGGGTGCCAAGAGTCCAACCTCCTCCAATCCAGTACTGATAGCCTATCCTAATGATTGGACATTTATTTTAAAATACCGGTTAACCCCTTTAATTTTCTTGAAGTTTCTGCACTTTTTCCTTTATGACAGGAGATGTTCCTTGAATGGACACTAATACAAAATATACTGCTAATCACCTTTCTTGCACGTCATTCCAAAATGTGAAAAAAGCTAAATGTTTCCATAAGCATAGTGAAATGGTATTTTATAGTAGATATTTGCCACCTATGTCCCTCTTAAAGGGGTTTTCTGAGATTAGAAACACAACCACTCTTGCTAATAGGCTGTGTTTGGTATTGCAGTTAGGCCTCATTTATTTGAATAGGTTTTTTTCTAATCTCACACAACCTCTTCAAAAAAAGATTACATCAAATCCTCCAGATAATTATGCAGAGAACAGTCTAGGACCAAGAAAAAAACATAGCAACTCTGTGACTTCAATGGGGAGCTGGACATGGCCTATGAAAGTTCAGTGGGAAATATAAGAGAACACCAAGACCGATTTGTCTATGGCCAACCCTACTTATTACGCACTGTATATGCCATGTTCCATGTATGTCATAATAAATTGTTGTAAAGAATAGATTACTAAAAGGCTGTATTGTCCTTGAGAGCTTTACTATGCTAAACAGGTAATGCACAAAAATGTATCATAAATAAATCAGGAGATTGACAGACAGTTTGGAACTGTATTTGTAATATTTTTGCCTTGTCTGCTTTTCTTTTCATATCTTGCTTTATATTTGCATACTGTTTATTTGGTCTGAATAGAGACAGTAACATTGACAGTGACAATATGTGTCAAGGGAGCATGGAAAAAATAAAATCCCTCATCCATATGATATTACTTTACTTGTCATTAATTCCCTGTGTGTTTTCTCAGTTTCTGTATTTGGATCAATACAGTGATGTCTCTTTCACGGGACATAAGTTGATGTGTTTCCACACACAAAACATGTAGTTGCAGATCATTTCTTTTATTAAATAAATACCAGGGGAGATATTTATCAAAGGCCTTACTCCATATTTATGGTATAAACAAAGAAGAAGAAAAAATTAGGAGATAAAGAAGAAAGGAGAAGAGGGAAAGAGGAGAAAACACAAATGGAAAAAAGAAGGAAAAATAATATTTTCTTTCCTTTTCCTTCTACTCCTTCATTCTTTTTCCTTCTTCCTGTCTTTTAAATTTTTCTTCCTTATTATCTTTCCTTCCTCCTTTTCTCTTCCTTTTCTTCAGTCTTCATTTTCTTTCAATTTGCCTTAAAAACATCTGAAAAGTACTTATTTACACTCTTGGGTGATGTAAGAGTATTTTACAGGGCTTTCATGGCTCTAAGACTGTTAAACACCAGTTTACGGGTATTTGTGAAGTTCCATTTCGATTCAAACTCATTCAGATTGAACCAAACTTTTTGCCCAAATATGGAGAACTGGCCAAACCAAACTTTTGAAAAGTTCACTCACCATTAGTCCAAAAGAAGGCAAAAACTCCCTTTTGACAGCTGCCACTTTCCCTTATATAAGGGGGAAAATATTCTTTCCTGAAAATATATACGGATCAATATGGATCAATGTTCCATCTCCAAAAATCTATAATGTCACATTTTCCAAGAAAAATCCATCCTGACACTTCTTGTACTGGATCAGTGACTCCACCATCACCTCATCTTGTGCTAAATCGTTCCATAGTCTTACTGCTCTCATCCACATGCTACAGTGTATTATGGATTTTAGATCCGCAATAAGGGCTCACACCCACTGGCGATAGATTTTTCTGTGATGTGAGACTGAGTGAAAACGCATGAAAAGGACCAATGATTTTCAATGGTTTCATTCTGATTTGCAATGTTTTCACTAAGCCTCTTTTTCACTAAGAAAAATCTGCAATATAGTTGAAAACATAGGGAGTACATTGCGCTCCCCTGACACAGCTGTGACAGGGAATTCCTTCATCCCCGCGGAGGACTGCCCTGTCACAGCTGTGGCAGAGGTCCGTGATGCTATCCCATTGCCTTCAATGGGGTCAGCGCTGCTGCAGCCCCATTGAAAGCAATGGAATGAAGGCCACCACCGTGGTGATGATTTTCGGGGAAGGGCTTGAAATATAAGCCCTTCCCTGAAAATAAGCACTAGCTTTAAAAAAAAAGTAAAAAACAAAAAACTAACTCACCCAGAAAAGCTGTCCGGCTCTTCTCTCTGGCCCTAGCAGTCGTCTTCTGTCTTCTGGAGGCCGGGGATTGAAAAATCCCCACCCCCAGAAAGCGCTGCCTCTGATTGGCTGAGCGCTGTGACCAATCCGAGGCAGCGCCAAACATCGCAAATGAGAATGAAACCATTGAAAATCATTGATTTCATTATCATGTGTTTTCACTCACTCTTGCATCTCAGAAAAAAACTATCGCCAATGGGTGTGAGCCCTAAGTCAATTTATGCTTCAGATTTTCACTACAGATTTCATCTATTCAAATGAAAGTGTGAAATTTGTGACAAATCTACACAAAAATCTGCATCTACATCCATATGTAAGACATGCGAACATGGACACTGGTTCTGACTCAGATAGACATCACAATTCACAGCAGATTTTCCCCTGTGGCCTGGAACATTGATGTAACTTGTAATATGGCTACGTTATGTGTCATTTTCTGTCACTTGATACCATCAGTCTCTGCTCCTTTCCGTTTAATATCTATTCAAATGACAAGATACGAGACTTCCCACTATATGATTGTGGCAGCTAATGACCGTCTTGTGACATCAGTACGCACATCACGTTATAACTGTAAGTCTCAATATTCTGCTGGGAGCATATGACATAAATTAGTCATTTATATGTATAGTAGTATGCCTAGATGTAATAAAAATTAATTTCACAGCATAAAAAATCCATAGCGTATGAATTTAAAGTAATAGCTGATGCTTTCTAATGCTTCAGTTTATAATCTGTTACAATCAGCAGAAAACAATCCTACTGTGTCACTATCTTCTGCCTTCTAAGATTGTTGTTGGGGCAGTTGTTACGCTCCTGCTCCTGCAGCTGACCCATTGGAGGGGATCAACTAACCACACTGCTCAACCTACCTCCTTACAAAGAGAAATGTCTGATTGGATAGTCTCTCTGTAACCCTTTCACATCCAATGACGTACATATATGTCACGAGTTAGAATGGGTTGAGGCAAAATACTGTATATTTATGGCATATATATGGTGCGGGCTCAGCAGCTGAGCTTGTGCCATCTGCAGTGGAGGTCAGCTGTGACTGACAGCTAACCAGCAGCTGCAACAGCAGAGATCGGTAAAAACATCGATCCCCACTGTTAAATCCTTACATAACGCGACCAATGTTGATTACAGCATATACAAGGTTCACAGAGGAAGGCCACATCATCTGTGATATCATCTGCCCTCCACAATGTAACTGTGGAGGTCTGATGGATTGCCAAGGCAAGCAAATACTAGTTAATGGCATCCAGGTCTGCCATGACCTGAGATTGTTTGATAAGTGATAATACACTGCAGTTCAGAAGCATTGCAGTGTATTCTATCAGCAATCATAAGCTCAAAGGATGTAAAACAAATGTGAATAAAAATATATATGTTTGGAATTGTTGTAATTGTAACAGCTCCTATTATAAATTGAACACAACTTTTATCTCTCATGGCAAACACTTAAAAAAGCCAAAAAAACTGTTGAAATTTTTGTTCATTTGGCCTTGAAAAAAAAACACAATAAAAGTGCTCAAAAAAGTTATATATGCCCCAAAATGGTATGAATAAAACTACAATTTGTCACAAAAAAAGCCCTCACAAAGCTTCATTGTTGCAAAAATCATATATTCTCCATGTTATATATATAGGGATTGCCTTAAAAAATAGACTGAATTGACACATTTTTTCACCCTGTCCTAAAAAAAAGTAATAAAAATCAAACAGTACATTATATGTACCCCAAAATGGTACAAATGAAAACTACAGCTTGCCACACAAATAACAAGCTCTCATAGGGCCATGTTGATGGGAACAAAAAACGTTACAGCTTTTGAAGAGTGGAGACAAAAAAAAAAATCGAAAAAATAGTGTCTTTGGATCCAAAATAGTCCATGTCCTTAAGGGCCTATTCTAGGTTTCTGCACTGTGCTGCAGTTTAGAGCTGTGACAACATGGCTTCTATCCAGCATTCCCTGTTCTTGTTCAGTCTTGTCTAGTCTGTCCAGTCAGCAAGTTTTGCTCCTTCTTTTTTAGTCTCGTCTGTTTTTCCTTGTTTATTTCTGTTTGACTTGGGTCATTGCTACATTTGTTTCTTTAGCCTATGTGCCCTTCTGTTTTCAGGGATAGTGTTTTAGACAGGGTCATTCATAAGGATATCCTAGGGCCCTTTACCAAGATTAGGATCTGGTGCTGAGGAACAATTTTGGAGAGAGATTAGGGAGAGACATCTAGAGAGCCAGTATTAGGGTCAGCATTTCTCTGGTTGTTATTTTGATTCCATACCACGTGTTCCAGTTATCCACTGCTAGTTTCATTATATTCATTACCATCCTTATCATCCAGTTACCATCATCCTCTTCCTCTGTCATCTAATGATGAGTCCCTAGTTGCATTTGTGTTTTAAATATGTTGGTATGTGATGCATATCTATATTTCTTGCAGTAGTTATACTATTCAGCTCTAATGTAGGTCCTGGGGAGTACTGGCAGACACTGTTAGTACCCAAGAAAGGTGGGTGCTAAAGGTGAAGCTGAGTTCATCCATATAGCGTCCAGTCAGTGTGATTTACCTTTTATTTAGGAGAATTTTACCAATACTTCACTTAGTGGCCTTAAATGGATTTAACGTTGCAGTTATGCATCAGAAGTACTTTGTGAATGAGAAAAAAATTACTACTCAAGGAGCTAAGATTCTCTGGAGACTCAGCAATGACTTTATAGATCGATATTATTACTATGAATGTATGTAACATAGCAGATGTCGACTTTTGCATCAATTAGCCAAACATTGTATAAAAGTATACCTAACCCAGACTCCGACATTGCAGTTGATGGAAGAAAGGCAGCTTCTCACTACACTCCGAAGGAGTCCATTCAGAAATAAGAAGTAAGGATGAAAATATTGAATTCCTATTTATCTGATTCTAATTCATTTAAGATGATCACATGGAGAGTTACATGTAAAGGGCATTTATGAGGATTTCTTCTCCTGCTGCTGGCTAACTGTGCACAGCTGTAGCAGCAACATGCAGGACAGCTGGTGAGCCCACTGATCGCACTATGAACACTTAAAAAAACCTGGAAAAAAAAACTAATTATATTGCTGCTGGTAATTCTTCAATTCTTGTTCCAGCGTAATTATTTCATATTAATTTGGCTTGTATAGTGTAGTATTTGAAGTCCTTAATAGAGTAGTTTTCAACATTCTTTAACTGGAAAAGGGCGCTAACGGCTTTACTACTCCACTGAATCCGTTCCTCCTACTCTGTGTCATCATTTCCTTTGTTATTGTGAGTGTGACAGATGCCTATCTTGGTTCAGGTAACCCCAAAATAAATGGCCAAGATAGGAATGCAGAGGTTACCATTAAATAATTGTTTATTGAGAATTACATATATAATAAAATCATTTAAAAAAACAGAACATGAAGGAAATACAGCATCAACACATAGAAGGTCCAAAAGAAAATCATAGAATCAAAGAATGGTAGAGTTGGTAGGACCTCCAGGGTCATCGGGTCCAACCCCCTGCTCACTGCAGGATTCATTAAATCATCCCAGACAGATATTTGTCCAGCCTTTGTTTGAACACTTCCATTGAAGGAGAACTCCCCACCTCCCGTGGCAACCTGTTCCACTCATTGATTACCCTTACTGTCTAATATCTAATTTGTGTCTCCTCCATTTCAGGTTCATCCCATTGCTTCTAGTCTTCCGTTGTACAAATGAGAATAGGGCTGATCCCTCTGCACTGTGACAACCCTTCAGATATTTGTAGGCAGCTATTAAGTCTCCTCTCAGCCTTCTTTCTTGCAAGCTAAGCATTCCCAGATCCTTTAGCTGTTCCTCATAGGACATGTTTTGTAGACCGCTCACCATCTTGGTAACTCTTCTCTGAACTTGCTCCAGTTTGTCTGTCTTTTTTAAAGTGGGGAGCCCAGAACTGGACAGGGGTGCTCATATTAACCTACAATAGTCGCAACCAAGCTCAATGTCATGCTCAGAATAAAGTGTTACCAGGTAACTGAGGATCCCTGCGCTCCGACGTGCAAATTTCAACCTTAGCTTCGTCCAGGTAGTACACTAAACATGTCATCAATGTTTCCCTCCATGTTTTTCAATTTTGCCTTGCTTCTTCTTCTTTTATGAAATACAGTACTTCAATTTTTTTTCCAAAAAAAGGGTCCAAAAATGTAATTTTCTTATGAAAGTGCTCTTTATTATGAAGCTTGACAATAGAGGGTAAAAACTACTGTCTGCATTATTGCAAATATGTTTTGGTTTGTTTACAGCTGGAGATTAGGTCATCAGACATTATTTTATCATAGCTAGAATCTCAGCCATCCAATTTCCTCAAAGTAGTCACAAAAGACAAAGAGGATGATGGAAAAAGTGTGTGGTCGTGTGTACTGTTCCCATTAAGGTGGGCACCCTGGAATTGAAAGAGTTAAAATTCCAAATTCTGCAGCAGGCTGAGCTGTTAGGCTGCGTTCACTCCTGGCATTTTGTTGTGCTTTTTTGTTGCAGTTTTTTTGCTGTGGTTCAACAATGCTACAAAGAACACCAAGTGTGACCGCAGCCTTACTGGGCTCACTACTCCTCATCAGTATGGTGGTTTAACTTCTTTTCTCTCCAGAGTGTACAACTCTGAGAGGGCACTGGTCCTGTGGACGCAATGGTCTACAATTTAGACCCTGCATCCATTTATCAGACATTTATAGCATTTTCTTTGGATATGGCATAAATGCCTAAGATGGAAATAACCCTATGCAATATTCAGAATTACTTTCAACTCCTTTCTGGTTTTCTTCTACTATATGTGCCAGTTTTCTTCTGCAGTTATGGCATAATATTCATAAAGCTGTATGACAATGATGAAGAGCTTTACATTGAAAACATGCAATTATAATTAGCATAAAATAAGGAATTCCTAAAAAAAATGAATGATGATGGAATGAAGCAAGACAACTTCTTCAGTCTTCTATGTTCTGCTGCTGCTGCCACCACATCTCCTAGATATATAATGTTAAGGCAGCAGAAATGCTGAAGGTTGCAGGTTCAATCCCCGCTTGGTTCAGGTAGACTCAGCCTTCTATCTTTCCAAGGTCAGTAAAATGTGTACCCAGCTTGCTGGTGGGTAAGAGATGACTGGCGAAGATAAACGAAGAGGTTGAAAGAAATACATTCTAATTTTACTTTTTGCATTTCTAAAAGCACAAGGGCTGGGATTGATTTCTTATACATTGTTGCCCTATCAATACAATAGGAACTTTAATCCCTTAGTGACGGACAACACGCCTTTTTACTGACCCCACTAATGGGCTTTAAATGTGTATATACATCTTTTTAAAATGGTGGCTTGGCTGACCACTGACAGCCAGGATCCTGCTCTAATCGCCAGATGTGAAGAAATCTCAGATCCTGATAGTTTAACCACTTACATGCCACAATGGATAGCAACTGCAGCATGAAGGCAGATGACAGAGAGAGAGGGATCCTTCTGTCTACCATTGGCACCCCGAAGTAAGATTGCAAGGTATCAATGGGTTCCCATAGTAATCAGAAGCTTGACAAAAGCTTCCATGCCTGCCATATAACTCAGCCTCTTAGACCCCACCTCTCCCAGAGTCTAATAGGCTGCTGTCATAGGCTTAGTAGAATACACTACATAAGTAATGCAGTGTACTATCCTAGTGATCGAACTATTGCATCTTCAAGTCTCCTAGAGGTACTAAAAAGCAGCATCAAAAAAGTTCAGTAAGGTTTAATTTAAAGAAAGAAAAATTTAGTAAAAAAAAAATATGCATTTTTCCCACAAAAACCCTTTATAAATGGATAAAATACCAAAAAAATGTTTAAAAAGCAGCACATAACTGCTATTATTGTGTTTTTTATGACCCAAACATTAAAAAAGTGTTATTTATCGCATGGTGAAAACCGTAAAAATAATTAAAAAAAACTCAATTACTATTATTCTTTTGTTTGCCTCCCACAAAATGCAATAAAAAGCAATCCAAAACTCATACATACCTCATACTAGTACCAATAATAACTACAGCTCTTTCTGCAAAAAATAGAACCTCACGGATCCTTTGCAGGAAATATAACAATGTTATCGATCTTAGAATGCAGTGATGTAGACTCAATTGTTTTTCTTTAAAAATTTGGTTTTATTGTGCAAAAGTAGCAAAAGATAAAAAAAACTCTGTAAACTTGTTATCACAGTAATTGTACTGATCAGATAATAGAAAGTTAGCATGTTGTTTTTAACAAATGGTGAAAACCTCAAAAACAATGGCAGAATTTCTGGACCTTTTTTCCATCTGTCCCCCAAAAATGTAATAAAAGTTATCCAATACAAGATGTGTACCCCAGAGTGGTGCCATTAAGAATACAACTATCCCCCACCCCGCCCAAAAGCTCCCTCCAAAAAAAACAAGCCCTTGGGCCTGACTCACACGAGCGTGAAACGCACGCCGTATTAGCCGCATTAAAAAATCACAGCTAATGGAACCAATGGATTCCTATGAAAGCGTTCAAATGGGAGATTTTTAAGCGCGTGAATAAAAAAAAATTGCACTTAAAATAATAGGACATGCGCGACTACGTGAAAAGATAGGACCAGACCTATCTTTGGTGCGCGATGTGCAGGAGTTTCCTCCTAAGGGCGCCTACCCACTTGCGTTGCCGATTTTCGCGTGTGAAAAACGCTGCGTTTTCGCGCATTTTTTGCGCGTTTTTCGCGGCGTTTTTTGCAGCCCTCCATTGACAATCATGGGTGCATTAAGAGAAAAATAAGGAGACATATGCAACTGACAGTTCCTATGTGAAAAAAACCCACGAAACAGAAAAAAAAACCCAGATGGACAAGAACACATTCTATACTAATTGCTCTTGAGAAAAAACGCAAAACATCACAGGAAAAAAAATCGCACGTGGGTAGGCACCCTAAGGGTGCCTACCCACTGGCGATTTTTTTTCCTGCGATGCTAAATTGCGTTTTGCGTTTTTTCTGAGAAGCAATTAGCATAGAATGTGTTCTTGTCCATTTGGGTTTTTTTTTTCGTTTCATTGCAATTTTTCACATAGGAACTGTCAGTTGCATATGTCTCCTTATTTTTCTCTTAATGCACCCATGATTGTCAATGGAAATTAAAGAAAAAGGCGTGAAAAACGCCGCGAAAACCGTGCGGAAACGTGCGGAAAACGCTGCGTTTTTCACGCACGAAAATCGGCAACGCCAGTGGGTAGGCGCCCTTAGGGAGCAGGATAAAAAGAATGCTAAATATTTTGATTATTTAAACCTCTGAACAATCAGAATGGGGGATGGAAGGAGATAGGGGGGAAGGGAGTGCCGCCGCACTGCTAAGCACAGAAGCACATTTTAAATGTCCCATTGTAAGCTTCTGTTAGTCTCCGCGGGAATGAGGGGACTAACAAGAGTTTACAGCAAGACATTTAAAATGTGCTGTTCAGCTGTCGAGGAATTCCCCATAAAGTGAGAGAAGGAATTCCTCTACAGGGGAACCTGTCTTTCCATGCAGCGGGGAGTGATAGAGATGAAGGAAAGCCCTGGAGGAACCACCTTCTCTGCAGGGCTTCCCTTCATCTCAGCCGGGGTTCGCCTGCAGGGGAAAGTAAGGAAATCCTTGTAGTGAGGAGAGAGAAGGGGGTGAGGCTAGAGGGCTTCCCCGAGTATGCGGGCAGAGGTGGCGGGGCTAGAGAAAACCGCCCTGTAGCCCCGCCTTCTCTCTCCTTGATATAGGGGAAACTCTGGGAGAACCCCTCTAGTACGGCCCTCTCTCTAGCCCCACCCTCTCCTTGCTATGGGGAAATCCCAAAGAGTCGGGGTTCACCTACAGGGGAGAATAAGGAAATCTCACACTGCTGGGGATTTCCCTGTTCTCTTTTGCATGCGAACCCCGACATTGTGCTGCTGGGAATTTCCTTATTCTCCCCTGCAGGTGAACCCCGAAATCACCGCTGCGGAGATAACCCTCCAGCCTGGCTAAGATAAAGGGAAGCAACGCAGAGAAGTGGGTTCACCCGTGACTTTCCTTCATCTCTCTCTATCACTTCTTTCGGAGCTGCAGTGCTCATTTTCAATGACAAGCAGCTCTGGATCACGTGAATGGGCTATTTCACTGCTAATTAAGCTCATGGCTTGGAAATTGTCTTTTCATGCTATTTTTTACGCACTGAGGACTCTTTCACACGAGCATATATTGTTTGCCATTTTCTCGGCCAGCCGATATACACTACAATGTGAGGTGTAAAAACTCGTGCACGGGCACACAAATTTAACTTTTGTGCGCCCGTTCAGATGGCAGGGGCCCCGCGCATATGCGCCGAGGTCACCATGCCTTTGTCCCTTACCCTTACCTCCCCCTCGCCGACTCACCTCCTCTCTCCTCCACTCCGGCTGATTGCAAACCCCTCCCGCCTCCCTTGTCCAGCCACTGTCATTGGCTCCCATAGGAGCCCATGCAGCGGCCAACATATTCTGGCCCAAAAGATAGTTCCAGGACTATCTTTTGGGCCCAACGTAAAAACGCACGGCGCTATATTGGCCAGCCGGGCACTTTTAGGTTGTGGGAATACAGCCATGTGATCTAATGCATTGGAATCCAATGGATCAGATCACAGCATATAACGTCCGACTGTAAAAACTGCGGGCCGACATACAATCGTGCGAAAGAGCCCTTAGCAGTGATTTTTTTGCACGGGTAAGTTCATGAATTTCACGCTCATGTGAATGAAGCCTTATACAGTTAGGTCAAAAAGTTATGGCTCTTGCAATGTGAGAATGACATTTGCTTGGTCCTTAAACCAAAAAATAGGTTGTTTACTAATGCAATGCAAACAGTCATCAGAGAGAAATGAATCAATGTAACTGTAGAAATGATACAATGTAACAGTTGATCCTAACACCAAAACTAAACTCATTAGTCCTCATTAGTCCTACATGTTCTTAGATTGCTCAGTTTCATAAACCATCTAGTAGTCAAATAAAATACATATAGGATATTGGTGGGAAAAAAATGCAAACAGGGCTATTAAAGTATGTTTGACTCTCATGGGAAGAGTATTAAAGACAACATGGCTATTGATTGTATCAGGTTGGGAACAAGTAGTATTTTCAGAATATGAATGAACTATGTGCTGTATGAACATGGAACAGTCTTAAAACAACAGTCCTGAAAATAAACTGCTAGAATTCTTGGAAATTAACAGAATTATTTATTGCCATGTACAAAATGCAACCTCTTTCCTCCAAATAGTAATCAACTTCCAGGAATTTACTTTTATAACATGACACTCAGAAATTTCATGACGATCATTTTACAAGAACAGCAGATGTGAGCCCCGCCAATGAAAACAGCAAGAACCCCGATACTGACTTCATGGACCTCTATTTCCCATCAAAATCAAGGTGCGCACAAAAAATCGCGTGACCGAAGCCAGCGTCACGGCTGAAAAAAACCCTGCTAGCAGCGTTTATCAGCCCAAAGGGCTTGGTCACCTGGCCGTTTTATGCCCAAAAAGAGCGCTGCCCGCTATCCTCTGCCACAGCTGTGCCACAACTGTGGTAGAGGAGAACGATGTTCTCACATTGAATTCAATGGAGCGGGCAATACAGCCGGCTCTATTGAAAGCAATGGGCTGCTGGCAATTGCTGTATTCATTTTCGGGTAAGGGCTTCAAATATAAGCCCTTCCCTGAAAAGCAATCAAAAAAAGTGTAAAAAATAAAAAAAATACTGTATATACTCACCTTTTTGCAGCTGCCGGGGATCAGCCGCATCCAGCTGGCTCTTCTCCTGAACTGCTTTCTGTAGTATTCATGAATGGGTGAGTGAGTGCTGCCTCTGATTGGCTGAGAGCTAGGACCAATCAGAGGCAGGCCATTAAGCAGGCGGGGATTTTGGCAGCTGTGGCAGAGGAGAACGATCTTTAGTATATGTTCTCAATGGGGTCAGCGTGCTGCCGCCGGCCCCATTGAGCGCACATACAAGAGCACCGATTTGCGCAGAACGCAGTTAGATGCATTCTGCGAATCATAGTGTCATACTTTCGGGACATTCGCATAACAAACGGCCATGTGACCGATCCCATTGCAAAGCATTGGGTATATATATGTATATATATATATATATATATATATATACACAGTATATATATATATATATATATATGCGGATCGCAAGCGCATCTGCAAATCGGGCAGAAAAACGCCCGTGTGACTGAACCCTTGTGATTAAACTTTTTTAAACTGATTTTTATATATTTTTTTGTCCCATAGGGGACAAGAACTGGTGATCGTTTGATCACTCCTTCAGTATGATTGTAGAAGCCGCACAGCACACCAGAAAATTTTGGATAACTCCTAACTCTCCTGCCCTCAGGGTTTTCGACAGACAAATGTGTTTGCGCACATTTTTGCTTGCATGAAACTCACGCCCATAAAACATTACGAAGCAAAGCCATTGATTTCAACCCTTTCCAATCCACTGTCTGACGTCCAAAGACATTATGATTTAAGGCTGTACAGCTTCAATGTTGGAAGATGTCTGTCAGGGTTCTCTTACTGTATATTGCCAGCCTATCTGCTGTCAGAGCCTATCCAACGTGTCACCTCATGCGGTACTGGCTTTAGCCAGCAGATAGCGCTGTTTTATAATGGCAGAAAAAAAGTATGCCCCCTAGGAAAACCAGGATACAAATGTGTTTCTTGCGTGCAATTCCTACGTGCAAAGAAAGATAGCAGCCTCCCTATCAATGTATGTGTTATGCTTCTTCAAATGCCCTCTTTTGTAGCATTTGAAGATTCATAATTTTCTCCCTGAAATGTACGAATTTGCGAAAAATGGCATATTTATGCACACACTTACACCCAACTGGCTGGTCACTATAAAGTCGTCAAATTGCCTCTCAGCCACAGCAGACATTTATGCCATTTCCAGATAATTCTACCATTTATAATTGACATCATGCCACGAGGAGTGGATATGGACAGGGGCATAACTACAGAGGATGCAGGGGATGTGGTTGCACCCGGGCCCAGGAGCCTTAGGGGGCCCATAAGGCCTCTCTTCTCCATATAGGGAACCCAGTACTATGAGTAAAGCATTATAGTTGGGGGCCCTGTTACAAGTTTTGCATCGGGGCCCAGGAGCTTCAAGTTACGCCTCTGGATATGGAGCTCCTTATTTCTATAGTGGAAGCTCGACCTACATTGTGGTATGACTCTTAAGGGCATAGTGGCTCCATGGCCAGCAGCAATAAACCATACAGATACACCAGAATTGACAGTTTTCTGCAAAGGGTGGTCGACATGACACCGTTAGTATATTTGCAAAGTTTTGTGGGTGGTTTGGTGGAAAGTGAGTCCTGTGTACACTGACCTTGGAATACTAAACAGTATATTCATGATGTGCCTTCCAGGCTAAATCACCAATGTCTCAAAAAATAGCTTTAATCCTTAATTTAAATGTCCCATGGGTTTGGTGTGCCTTTTGCGGCGGAAACTGGGTCAGCATTGGGTGCAGCTACTAATACTAGTCAGGCACAGCCTGGACTATTATGTGGCCTATAAATTACCACTGCAAAATGCTGGAAATGTCTTTGGCCACTTTAATATTCCCGAGAGACTATCCACTTAATATCCACTGTGTTTGCAGAATGATTAGCAGACAGCTAATAGCTGCCACCTGGCGTGACACTCACTGTAATGCAAAAACCACTGAACAGGCCTCTGATGTAATTTTTTTTTCTTCCTTGCACACATTAGATCATCCAGTAATTCATCTGAAGAAGAGGAGGAGCAGGAAGGAGAGCCCTCACAAGCTGGTGTGCCATCTCTGCATGCACCCGTCCAACATGAACCACAGCTCCCGGGAGATCTGGAGAAGGCGTCCACTTCGGGGGACATCCCTCAACAGCCAGCACCCACTGAGAATGCTTGTTTGACCAATCACGCCTCATGCTTGACCAAAAAAACACCTCCGATTTCTTGATTCCTAAAGGCGCTGTAAAGCCCCGCTAAATTCGGGCATGTAAACCGCCTTTTCAATCCCAACGTTGCATGGAAAGGGAAACATCCTCCTAAGAACTCAGCTGTGACGACTTCCGGAATCCTTCCCGATTCCTTTTAAGCACAAGAACAATCCCCCCTGTGCCCCTTCTTTTTAGCAGGCAGGTGTCTTCCGCAACCCCTCACGATCAATATGCTGTCTTCATTTCCTCTTCTTTCTTCTTGTCTCCTCCTCTTCCTGTTCCTAAACCCTCCACCTCCGGTCGTTGACCTCACTCCTGTAACCCCACCCTGCAGTCCCTGGCAGCTTTGTTAAGCACTCTGCTTCCTTAAAGTACAACTGGTATAACTTATACCAATAATAAGATTACATGCAGTACATACCTCATTGCACCGCATGGTCCACTGACTCTGCTCTCCTCTTAACTATCAGCTTTTCTGGCAGTGCACTCTGACAATTCTGACAGTGGCATTTAAATCCCCCGAACAGTCCCGTACGCCCCCTCCCACGATGAGATCACAGGGAGACGTGCGGGTGTCATGGCAGCCGGGGCCCTTCTGAAAGGCCCCAGGGCTGCCTTAGCAGACTGCCTATCAAGCCGTCCCAGTGGGGTGGCTTGATAAACTGACTGTCAGATTGCAGTATGATGTAATGCTATGGCATTACATCATACTGCAGGAGCGATCAAAGCTCTGGGGGGCTAAAAAAAAGTAAAAATAAGATCAATAAAGTTTTACTAATTGTGAAAAAAAAGTATTAAAAGTTTAAATCACCCCCCCCCCCCTTTTGCAATATACCTATAATTAAATAAAATCTAACTCACAAAACAAAAATACATATTTGGTATCGCCGCGTCCGTAAAAGTCCAATCTATCAAAGTAGCACATTATTTACCCCGCACGGTGAACGTCGTCCAGAAAAAAAAATAAGAACGCCAGGAATGCACTTTTTTAGTCACCCTGTCTCCCAGAAAAAATGCAATAAAAAGTGATCAAAAACTCGTATGTATTCCAAAATGGTACTATCGCAAACTAAAAAATGTCCTGCAAAAAATGAGCCCTTGCACTATGGCTTCAACAGAAAAATTTTTAAAATTATTGTGCGCAGAAGATGACCGCAGAAAATAATTGTAAAAAATGAAATGTCTTTGAAAAAAAAAAAAGTAATACAGCAAAAAGACACTATACAAGTTTGGTATCGCAGTAATCATACTGACCCATAGAATAAAGTTATCAGGTCATTTTTGTTGCAGTTTGTGCGCCGTAGAAACAAGATGCACTGAAAGATGGCGGAATGTCATTTTTTTTTTTCATTTTACTCCACTTAGAATTTTTTACAAGTTTTTTAGTACATTATATAGTACTTTAAATAACACCATTGAAAAATACAGCTTATCCTGCAAAAAACAAGCCCCCATACAGCTACGTTTAAGGATAAATAGAGGAGTTACAAGGGGGGAGGAAAAAACGAAAATGGGGGAAAAAAAGGGCCGTGTCATTAGGGGGTTTTTTTTTTAATAATTAGTAAAACTTTATTGATCTTGTATTACTTTTTTTTTTAGTCCTCAGAGGGAACAACAACTTGCAATGCTTTGATTGCTGCTGCAGTATAATGTAATGCCGTAGCATTACATCATACTGTGATCGGGCAATATGCCTCCGGCTGTCATGACACCGGCACAGCTCCCTGTGAATTTACAGTGGCATTTAAAAAGGTAGACAGCCCCGATGAGCTTTGCGGCTTATCGGAGCTGTTGCTGCTGGCTCTCAGCTGTATGAAACAGTCAGCACCTGCACTGTATGAAGGGAGATCACCTCGCGATCTTTATTCATACATATCCTGATGCCGCAGGACGTAAATGTACATCCTATAGTGTGAAGGGGTTAATTTGCTGTGTAGATTTTGAATGTTTTTTTACATCAATTTTTTTTTTGGTCAGGCCTTGTTCACACTAACGCTGTTTTAGCGCTTTAAAGGCGCGTGAAAAGAGCGCTTCTATAAGAACCAATGGTTTCTTATAGTAGCGTTCACATGAAGGAATTTTGGATGCACTAAATACTCGCAGCAAACAAAGATAGGACATGGACTTGAAAGCTCACATCTAAGGTCCATGGTGTGATAAAAGATAGGACCTGACTAGAGATGAGCGAACCTACTCGTTTCAAGTAATTACTCGATCGAGCACCGCGATTTTGGAGTACTTCCGTACTCGGGTGAAAAGATTCGGGGGGCGCCGTGGGGCGGGGGGAGGCGTGGCGGAGCGGGGGGTAGCAGCGGGGAACAGGGGGGAGCCCTCTCTCTCTCCCTCTCCCCCCCCCCACTCCCCGCTGCAACCCCCCACTCACCCACGGCGCCCCCCGAATCTTTTCGCCCGAGTACAGCAGTACTCGAAAACCACGGTGCTCGGGCGAAAAAGGGGCGTGGCCGAGTAGGTTCACTCATCTCTAGACCTGACCTATCTTTGGTGCGTACTTTCCATAGACTCCTATGGGAGTTGGAAAACACGCACCACGCACCTCCGATCGTGTGAGAGGACTGGAATAGCTGGAATTCAACTGTTCAGGCTAAACCAGTGCTCGTGTGAACGAGGCCTCAAACAGGCTGTATTTCTTTAATTGCACTTATTTATCATATAAAAATCAATAGAGGGCAACTTATACAACCTTCCTCATAATAGTGCAGATCGATCTGCTCAGCTTATCCTGTTCCATAAAATACGTTTAAAAGAAGACTGTCTCCTAGAACAAGCTGTTCACAATGCAGGCAGCCTGCTGTAGAGCTTGAAGAGCTGAGTAGCTTTGAATGCGGTGGTGCAAGATTCAGTTTTCGTATTGCTTTGTGTTCCTGCAGAGTCTGGCGCGGTTTCCACTGTGCAGGGACCCCAATCAATATGAAAGTGTAATCTTCGGCCACGAAAATGCAACCATGTTGGCCATTGAGCCTCAATCACATCTGCCGCCCAGCTGACATTTGCATACACAAATGTCAGCCCGTTGGCACATGTCATGTTGCGTGGTTACTGGCATGATTTGAGGGGTTTCCCATCATATCTATAGAAAATGGGCTTTAGGGGAGTCTGTCAGCTGGAACAAGTTGTCCAAAAAGTAGACAGTATGTTGTAGAGCCGAAGAAGCGGAGCTGCTTCATATACAGTTTCGTGGGGAAAGATTCAGGGTTTGGATTCATTTATGTCTCTGCACATCCTGGCCATCGTAGTATTCGGCCCGTGTTGTGCAGAGACATGAATGAAGCCAGTACTACTCATACTGAAACTTTCCCCATAAAAATACATATCAATCTAGCCAGCTCAGCCTGCTTTATAACATCTCGCATGCAGACTCCCTTTCAACAGTCATGCATAGGGCAAGCATCAAATACACATCATATCATTCTAGCCTGCCATGACACTTCAGCAACACTGTGGAAATATACTGTTTCACACTTACAACAGTGAATGGCATCATGGGCACAGCGAATCTGAAGTGGCTGGAGAGGTAAGATTCCTGGTGCCTCAGAACGCCACTCCCCAAAGTTGCTTTCCAAACTATTGGGCATTGTTGATGAGTAGTGTGAACGTGTATCACAATGTCGCAAGAAGTTGTGCAAGACATAACACGCCAGCACTATCTTGACTATGGTTTCTGGAAGCAGATTGATTGTGCTGTGAAATATGCAGAAACGGTTAGCCATAATGCCAAAAGCATTCTCCATCACCCGTCTTACTCTTGACAGCTGATAATTAAATATTTTCCTTACTGGGTCCAATAGTCTTTGGGGTAAAGGTTTCAGCAGATGTTCATGCAGTGGAAAGGCCTTGTCCCAATGAACAAAATTCAAATTTTCGCTGGTCTCTGCATTGCTTGGTAGTCCTAGCCTGTCTGCTTGCAACATCTCCCTGAATTTGGTGTACTCTAACACACCGCCATACGATACTTGTCTATTCTTGCCAACATCTAACATCAGGAATTCGTAGTTAGCATTCACAAGGGCCATCAAAATTATGCTAAAGTAGCCCTTGTAGTTGAAGTATTACAATCCTGAGTTTGCAGGCTGGAAGATCCTAACATTTTTGCCATCCAGGGCACCCCCACAGTTGGGGAATTGCCATCAATAATCCAAATCATTGCCAGCCGTCTACCACTCCTCTGTAGTTTTCAGGAACTGTAGAAAGAGAAAAAACTTGGTGACAAAAATTAACACAGAAAAGGGGAATATAAACAGACAAAGAAATCACAGAAAGTACCAATGTACTGATTGATACAAGAGGGGAAATAGAAACACCACATCCCTCAACATGCCGATAGTCAAATTGCTATATGCCCCTCGGGACCCAAACTATCCAGTGCAAACCGTGGCAACTATGGCTCATGTCTTAGACGCGCTTCATCCGGCGGTGCTCTAGGTGTGCTGAACGGCTGTGGAGAAAGTCACAAAAGTCTGCAGACTTTCTCCACTTCAAATTCATGCTCAGTACCTACAACCTAGCCCTCCACCATGCCAAGCAAGTCTACTTCACCTCTCTCGTCTCCTCACTATCTAAGAACCCTAAATGACTCTTTGACATTTTTCACTCCCTTCTCAGCCCTACATTGCCACCCCTGGTCACACTGCTTTCCTCTGCTCGCTCCGCCACCTGCTCTACCTCCCCTCCTCTTCCCCTTGCTGTTTGGGTTCCCCAGGGCTCGGTCCTCCTCTTTTCCATGTACACAGCTCCTATTGGACAAACCATCAGGAGAATTGGCTTTCAGTACCATCACCCACTTGTACACCTTTTCCTGTGACATCACAGCACCATTCCTTCAGAATGCCCCCGACAGTCTGTCTGCTGTTTCTAATACTATGTCCTCTCTCTACCTAAAACTGAACCTCTCAACAACGGACCTACTCCTGTTTCCGCCCTCTGCTAACTGACCTCATCTTGACATCTCGATCTCAGTGTGTGGCACCACCATAACTCCTGGACAGCATGGCCGCTGTCTTGGGCTTATATTTGACTCTGATCTCTTTTACCCCCTACATCCAATCTCTTGCTCAAACATGTAAGGTGCACCTCCAGAACATAGCAAGAATCCGCCCTTTTTTCACATGGACACGCTAAAATGCTCACTGTTGCCCTCATCCACTCTTGGATCGATTATTGCAACTCGGTGCTGATCAGCCTCCCCTGCACCAGACTCTACCCTCTACAATCCATCCTGAATGCAATAGCCACGCTCATCTTCCTGTCCAGCCGTTACTTGGACACCTCTGCCCTGTGCTAGTCACTGCACTGGCTGCCCATCATATACAGAATTCAATTTAAACTCATTACCTTCATCCATAAAGCTCTCCACAGCACCGTGCCACCCTACATTGCTTCCCTCATCTCAATCCACCCTCCAGCCTCTGCTCCAACAACAAAATCAGATTAAACGCCCCTTTAACTCGAATCTCTCATTTCTGCCTCCAAGACTTCTCCAGAGCGGCACCAGTCCTCTTGAACGCATTACCCCAAACTATCGGGGCAATCCCTGACTCACGTAACTTCAGGTGTGCTCTAAAAATGCACCTCTTCAGGTAGGCATACCATATCTCCTAAACTAAACCCTCTTTACTCCGCCTGATAACATGCTCCCTGTCCTACTGACTGCAATCCCTGCTAGTCATAACCAAACGCCTGCTGCAGTCATACCGGTTCAGCCAATATACGGCTCAATTTGACTACTGTTTATGTGTATAGCATCCCTCACTCTCCACCCCACTATACCGTGCACATCTCCAGCCCCTTTACCTTCTGTATCATCCCATTATTCGTAGTATGTAAGCTCGTTGGAGCAGGACCCTCACCCCTACTGTTCCCATCAATTGATTACTACATGTAACTGTGGCTTTGTTTCTGTTCCCCCTGTCTTGTAAGCACTGCATAATATGTTGGCGCTATATAAATAAAGATTATTATTATATGGAGGAGAGCAAGAATAGTACTAAGCAGCCCCCCTCTTGTATCAGTACATTGGTAAGTATGTGGCCACTTTCTGTTATTTTAAGAATTAACACAGCAGTGAAGCTCACTAGCAGAAGCAAACATCAACTATTGTGCATTAGAATTCAAAGAGTTTAACAGACGTTACATTGCCAACCCAACTTGTTCTTCAGACCACATAAGTAACTACAACAACCTACCTTGAAATACTTAGCTTTCAGGCTTCTGACTATTGCATCATAATTCTCCAGAATAATGGCACTCAGAGAAGGAGCTGATATGATAGCCATGGACTTCAGGCCTTGTAATGATCTTCCGGTGTCCAAGAACTGCAAGGTCAACACCAATCGCTGCTCTGCTAGAATAACTTCATGCATGATACTGTTTCCCTTTTCAATAAATGGCTTCACAGATGCTAGCAAAACAGAAAATGACTCCTGAGACAAGCTCAAAAAATTTGGACGAAATTCTCTACGTTGTTCTCCCGTTTCTCCATTAAAAGCCACACGTGTGACAAGCTGTCTCTTTGTTACATTCACCTTTTGGACAGAACTCTACGCTGATGCTAACAGGGAGGTACTTTTTCTTCTTCCTTCATCTGTGATACATGCTCCATGATTTTGGCTGCCATAAAAAATTTCAAACCAGTTTGTATCATAATTGTCAAAGTGGCGAACTTCCTCTTGATCAACAATAGAGATGAGCGAACGTACTCGTTTCGAGTAATTACTCGATCGAGCACCGCGATTTTCGAGTACTTCAGTGCTCGGGTGAAAAGATTCGGGGGGCGCCGTGGGGCGGGGGGAGGCGTGGCGGCGCGGGGGGTAGCAGCGGGGAACAGGGGGGATCCCCCTCTCTCTCCCTCTCCCCCCCCTACCCCCGCTGCAACCCCCCACTTACCCACGGCGCCCCCCGAATCTTTTCGCCCGAGTTCGGAAGTACTCGAAAATCGCGGTACTTGGGCGAAAAAGGGGCGTTGCCGAGTACGCTCGCTCATCTCTAATCAACAACTATAAATAAACCGAACAGTTACATTACATGGGGATGAAGTACACAAGGACAGTGCTATAACACCACAAACCGACAAACAAGCAAGTTATCCTTTGCAATGTCACTAATACATTTGCAGCAGAAAGAATTAGGTAGGAGAAGCAGCACTACCAGTTGATTTAAATCCAGGCATATAGCAGCCAATGGTACACGATCCCAGTTGGTGATCCAGACCCTAGGATCAGAAAAGCAGTAATCCGTATAGATGTAGCCAGGCCAGCATTCAGGAGTTGTTTCTTTTAAATAAAAATCATCTTTATTCCTCAATACAATGAAAGTGAAGTTTCGATCCTCAGATCTTGACAAATATTTACGAATGCGAATGGATCAATGAAAATCTATGTACTTCCACTGGCTCTATTCACCACGTATCATACTGTATGTGCGTAATACACTGTGAACTTACCCCTGGATCCAGGCATTGTAGCCCTGCTAAAGGCCATATATGACATTTTGTAATGCTCGTCATAAACACAGTTGTTCATTTATCACCGGGCTCACACGAATGGGTCAATTCCACATGTGGTAAGCCTGCAGCGGATTCTGGCTGTGATATCAGCTGGTGACTCTCTACCTCACTGCAGATGACCGCAGCGGCTCATAGGCGGTCATGCGCAGTATAAATTTTTGTTTTGTTTGTTTGTATTTCCCGCGCCGTCGCTTAACGATGATGCAGGACTCCGCAGCCCATATTCACTGTTAAGTGCATATAGCTGCGGGTCACATGCCTCCGTGGATTTCAATGGAGACCGCCACCGCGGATTCTGCAGCAAAATAGAGCATGCTGTGATTTTTCTTCCGAGTTCATATCCATGGGTGTGAAGAAAAAATTGAAAGTACATGCTTTTCAATGTCCACGTTTTCTGCATGGACAGTGAGCGCAGAATCCGCAATTCAAATCTGGTTGTGTGAGACTGGTATAAGGGCAGCTTCAGACAGACGTTGGCACAACTATGTTTGCAGGTATGGATCGTAGTTGCGCTTGGATGAGGAAAAATTTTTCCCCTTCACCAGAGCTCAGGAGTTTGAAAAAAAAAAGGGAGAAGATAGGTGCTGCCCGATCTTACCTGCAGGTAGTGTTCACTACGTGCAGGGAAGATAGGGCACGTCCTTTCTTTTCTTATCAGTACAATTAACCCCTTTAGTGGCACGCCCACAAAATCCCCGGGACTTGCTGCACTGACCATGCAGTTAACCCCCTGAAGATTTCCATGAACAGCTCTAGTGCTGAAATGTGCGGAGCACTGAGCTGTCAGCTAAAATCTTCCGGGGTTTTAATTGCATTGTTGACTCATTTAAAAAACCTGCCCTATTAGGCATGACGTGGTAATAATAAACCTTCCATTGAAGGGGTTAATGGGCGAGAATCCCACTAGTGAAAACGAAATCACTGAAATCCATTGAAATCAGTGGTTTCCTTTTTCCTGTTTTGCAGCCGTGATTATCATAGCCGCATACGGGGAGAAAAATCAGTTTCTCTTAAACCCCCCTAAGGGATCACAAATATTTTGCACATAATTTAGTTATTCGCTATCTACTCTTTTGGTTTTAAGTCATTTGCCCCAGAGAATGATGGTTTAAGGATCACTAGAAATTAAAGGGATGTGCATTGGTAAGTATAATGGAATAAAGGAATGCAAATGTGTGAAAGCCCATAATTTCTCTTCATTCTTCATCCATGGTGCACTGGCATTACATCAAACATCCCATTCCCTACTGGTTTTTAACAATATTATTATTTTACTCTGACAATTGACTTGAATTGGTCTCTAACCACAGGACAATTTTCGGCATCTCTGGAGTATTGTCTCATATCGTGTGATATCTTACCTTTATGCAACGTGCTATATAATTTCTTGCTTTGGTGAAGCTGACAAATGTAGTGACCTAGATTAGGGTCACTACAGGACTTCTGTGGTCATTTCATGGTTAAAATGTGTTTATTATTGTGTGTGTCAAAAGTTACATTTTATGCTCTTAATGTGTTTTTTATTTATATTCTACTTTACCACTGTTCTAGTGATTGACAGCTCCCCAGTACTCATTGAGTTTCCATCACCCAGCAACAGCCGGAGGAGGGGTTAGTCCGGTGGTAAAAAGACAGAGGCCTCGTGATTGGTAGATAAGCCCTCCACACGTGTTGGGTGAGAGGAGACAGATAAAAATTGAGAGTGGATGGAGCTATAGAGGGAGGAGTGGAAAGTGGAGTGTAGTTGGAAACAAGGCTAGAAGGAAAAGAAGGAACTATGAAAGAATGCCAGTGCCGTGGGACAGAAGAAAGGAAAGTGTGAGTACAAAAGCGTGTTAATGTTGAAAGTATAGAAAGTCAGCAAGAGAGAGTGGTTGAGTAAAGGAGAAGATAAGGAAAGGATCAAAAGAGAGAGTGAGAGAGGAAGATCTTTACATTAACAGCCCGGGAGAAAAGTGGGAAGATAAAACCATGTGTATAAATGTGCGCTCCTGTACTTATCTCCTGTGAATGTCAGGAAGTGGTCAGCGCAACTGTAATCGTCCATCTCAAAGATATATAATGCAAATTGTATGAATCGGCCTAACTGAAGATCTCTTTCTCTGAAAATAAATCCGTTTATCGTTTTATTGTTAAACCTGACGCATGGAGCACCTTCCCACCAACATAACACCTGCACTGAAGTACCACAGTACACACTACATATCATTATAGACAGTATTAGAGAGAATATGACATATGTAGAAGTATTTTGAAACCTAGAAGAAGACCTGTTCCACATGGTAACAGATGTTATCTGTTCCACATGTAAACAGTAACACAGCCACATTTTAGGTTGTGTATTATGGCTGCCACACCGAGTTTCCCGGGTGTTCTGCGGATCTGAATTTATGGTAAATCATCACAGGGTTCTATTGGGTTCGAAGTTTTGCTGAACTTAAAATGTGTCTGTATTACGGTGATCTGAAAAGGTACCAAAACTTACCTTCTAGAAATCTGACCTATTATGCTGTCCCTTTCCCCAAAAAAGCAAATGAATTACTTACTATATTTACTACAGAATGCTTAGTAAATTAGAGCATACACATTATTTTATAGTGCATGTTCCCTGATTCTTAATTTGTGTAACTCAGCTTTGCCAGAGAGTAGTCACAATTCATGGCCTTCAAGCATTATCTGGAAAAACTAATGAAATGCGTCTTTTACCATACCATATTGACCTACCAGCACATTATCAAGTCTTTAAAGGTAATCTGTCACCTGCCTAAAGCACCATAAACTAACTTATGGTACTGTTAGGGCAGGTGACAGGGATCCGGATGCTATATTTTTTCATACTCACTTGCTTCCTTGTTCTCATTGTGCCCAACTGTAAAGTCTGTGTGCCGGCCAAAAATCTGACTATTCAGACCCTTTTAATGGGCCAATAATCGTTCGGCCTGCAATCCAGCAAGAGTCAGAATGATTGTTCAGGGTAAATGTATGCACTAACTGAATGACAAACGAGAATTTGTTTGCTTCTTGTTCGTCATTTGGTTTCAAAAAATTGAACAACGGATCGGCACATTGAGCGACTGCCTGTTTACTGTGATTGGAGGCAGGTGAGTCGGAACGATCTTTTACCCCACCCCACCTCTATTCACTAGCAATGATTGTTCCTGCCTAAATGCACAGGAACGATTATCACGGGGACGACCTGTTGGGCCTCTGTGCCGTATAAAAGTACCCTTATTGGAGACCTGTGTGCGCATTCTCTTATAAAAGTCTAAGGGAGAGCACGGAAACTGGACTCTGAAAAGAGTCAAATTTTTGGCTGATGCGCAGACTTTACAGGTGGGCACCATGGGAACATGTATGAAAGCGGGAAAGTATGAAAAATACCTCACCTGCTCTAACAGCACCATAATTTAGTTTATGCTGTTTTTTTGCAGGTCACAAGTTCACAACATTCCAAGTAAACCACTCTTGCTTTGAATAACCTTTAGTTGTATACTTTTGTATTAGACAGTTCAAGTAAATACACAATTAGAAGAGCTCTTTATGGCACAGATGATATATGGATAAAATATTAGAAGGAAATAACCCACCTTGTGTGTGGCATCAGGCAATGCCACAGTATTAATCGACTAAAAGTATTACACCCAGACAGAGTTGCAAAAAATTTATGAAACTTGGATCACCATATAAAGGGTGTTGAATGATTAAAAATTGAATGAAGTACATGAATTAATATGCAAATTATGGGGCTCTGCATTGTGCAAAATGTTTTAATTAATAAGTGCTTAAGTGTGTTATGTTAGAAGGTCCTTTTTCCTCTACACATTGTCAGTGATCAGGTAAGCCAAATCGTAGAGTTCAAACTCATTACACCTAAATGTCTGACTCTGAGGCTGGATAATTGGCATGTTCGAAATGGGGGCATCATATCATGAAATCTCGAAAGACTTGCCATAGAGTCATGTCAGTACAGAGAGTGGTTACTCAGTGGACACAGGAAGGCTCCAGTACTTGCAGATCAGGTACAGGTCGATGAAGTACAAAACCAAATGAAGACCCCAAAATTGTGTGGATGGCAGTTGCTCGTAGATGGGCGACTGCCGCACAGATTCAAACAGCGCTTGGATACAGAGTCACCCCACAATCAGTTGTAAACTGGTTGCATTCTCGGACTCCCATGCAGTGTGTTTCATTAACCAAACTTCATTGTCAGCAAAGACTAAACTGGTGTACTGCTAGATGCAACTGGACACATGTATGAAGAACAGATGTGTTTAGTGACATGTCTGGAATTTGTCTTAGGCAAATGATAGTCATCAATGTAAGCATTGTTGTTTTGGAAAAAGGGAAATCATGGTTTTGGGGGCATTAGCTTCATGTTTTTTTACTCTACTAGCGCTTCATGTTTTTTACTCTCTGTCTATGTGTTGCTTTTAACAATTATGAAATGAATGATATTTTTATCTTCATGTTGAGGGCTAGAAGATCCATTCAATTTTTCTATGAAAGTTTTTGTCTGTGAATGGACTTGCACTGCCCATGTATTGATGGAAATCTAGTGATTGTGAACTGGTCTAACTTCTTCCATTTACTGCGTACCATTTATCACCACCCTCTACTTTGTATCATTAAGCCAGTTACTTACCCACTTACACACATTCTCACCCAGACAAAGCATTCTCATTTTATATACCAACCTTTTATGTAAATAAGGGAGCCAGACTCCATACTACTGTTTCAGGGTGTTTGCCCTTCATCAGTGTACAGTAGGAGTCTGGCTTTGCTCTCCCTAAGGAGAAAAGATAGCGTTTCTGACCCCCCGTCCCAGGCCTCTACTAGCAAAGCCAGACTCCTACTGTACACTGATAAAGAGCAAACACCCTGAAACAGCTGTATGTACAGGGAGTCTGGCTTTGCTTTTAATTTGCAGTCATTGTTACAAGGCTTGTATAAAACGTCTGACTTTGGCTTGAAGGAATCCTGCCTTCCAATAGGTGGCACAGTGGAGGTTTTATTCCATCTCCCTTATTTGCATATTACCCAGAGGAGCATGGCTATTTGAGTCTAGGTGGTCTCCCTAAGGAGAAAAGATAGAGTTTCGAATCTTTTATGTATTATAGTATCAAACGCTTTGGAAAAGTCCAGATACACAAGATCCAATGACTCTCCCCGGTCCACTCTAGAATATACCTCTTAATAGAAGCTGATCAGGTGGGTTTGACAGGAGCAACCCCTCATAAACCTATGATAATGTGGAGTTATACAGATAATTTCACTAAGGTACTTCAGGATAGCATCCCTTAGAAAGCCTTTGGACATTTTACTCACAATATAAGTTAGACTTACCGACCTGTAGTTTCCAGGTTCACATTTTGACTTCTTTTTGCACCAATGTAGTGGAAGAGACCCTGCAGCTATATGGCTCTTAAGTACACTCTTTGTCCAAAAAAATCAAATACCTAGAAGAAGTTGTCATTTTGATACAAAATTCGGCATGCAGTTACATCTCAGGAAGATATGTAAATGATGAGAGTTGTGGTGTGATTAGATGAACGGTCTTGTCACCTGAGGCCCTAAAAGTGGTTCCACTCTTGACCTATAAAAAGTCTCTCAGAGGCTCCTTTTGTGTATTGGACCTGTTTTCCTGCTTGTGTGGAGCTTGTTGACCACTACTAGAGATGAGCGAACGTACTCGTCCGAGCTTGATACTCGTTCGAGTATTAGCGTGTTCGAGATGCTTGTTACTAGAGGCGAGCACCATGCGATGTTCGAGTTACTTTCACTTTCATCTCTGAGACGTTAGCGCGCTTTTCTGGCCAATAGAAAGACAGGGAAGGCATTACAACTTCCCCCTGCGACGTTCAAGCCCTATACCACCCCCCTGCAGTGAGTGGCTGGCGAGATCAGGTGTCACCCGAGTATATAAATCGGCCCCTCCCACGGCTCGCCACAGATGCATTCTGACATAGCTCAGGGAAAGTGCTGCTGATGGTGGAGCTGCTATAGGGAGAGTGTTAGGAGTGATTTTAGGCTTCAAGAACCCCAACGGTCCTTCTTAGAGCCACATCTGACTGTGTGCAGTACTGTTGAGGCTGCTTTTTGCAGTGTTGCACATTTTTTTTTTGTATATCGGCTGTGCAGAGCATTGCGTCCTCAGTCTGCAGTAATTTTACATAGTCCAGGGCCAGTAGTGGTGAGGCAGGGACAGTGAAAGAGATATACTGTGTATATAGGCAGTGGGCTTTTCCCAAAAAATTTGTGAAAAAACAATCTATTTGGGCTGCCTGTGACCGTCCTCAGTGCACTGCGTCTCTGCTGGGGGTAATAGTCCTAATTAATACGCAGCCAGCTAAGTGTTGCAGCAGGCTTGCGCAAAATTCTTTCCTGGCTCTGCTGTGCGTTACACATCACCGCTGTCATCCTGTCCAGGGGGAAACAGTCTGCAGTAATTTTACATAGTCCAGGGCCAGTAGTGGTGAGCCAGGGACAGAGAAAGAGATATACTGTGTATATAGGCAGTGGGCTTTTCCAAAAAAATTTGGGAAAAAACATTCTATTTGGGCTGCCTGTGACCGTCCTCAGTGTACTGCGTCTCTGCTGGGGGTAGTAGTTCTAATTAATACGCAGCCAACTAAGTGTTACAGCAGGCTTGTGCAAAATTCTTTCCTGGCTCTGCTGTGCGTTCCGTAAGCGAAGTCAGCCTCCAACCACAGGCGAATAAGCGGCACATTTAATTACAGCGTTCTGTTTCTGCACTACTGGTAACCATGCTGAGGGGTAGGGGTAGGCCTAGAGGACGTGGACGTGGACGCGGGCGAGGACGCGGAGGCCCAAGTCAGGGTGTGGGCACAGGCCGAGCTCCTGATCCAGGTGTATCGCAGCCGACTGCTGCAGGATTAGGAGAGAGGCACGTTTCTGGCGTCCCCACATTCATCTCACAATTAATGGGTCCACGCGGTAGACCTTTATTAGAAAATGAGCAGTGTGAGCAGGTCCTGTCGTGGATGGCAGAAAGTGCATCCAGCAATCTATCGACAACCCAGAATTCTGCGCCGTCAACTGCTGCAACTCTGAATCCTCTGGCTGCTGCTCCTCCTTCCTCCCAGCCTCCTCACTCCATTACAATGACAAATTCTGAGGAGCAGGCAGACTCCCAGGAACTGTTCTCGGGCCCCTGCCCAGAATGGGCAGCAATGGTTCCGAATCCTCTCCCACTGGAGGAGTTTGTCGTGACCGATGCCCAACCTTTGGAAAGTTCACGGGGTCCGGGGGATGAGGCTCGGGACTTCCGGCAACTGTCTCAAGAGCTTTCAGTGGGTGAGGAGGACGATGACGATGAGACACAGTTGTCTATCACTCAGGTAGTAGTAATTGGAGTAAGTCCAAGGGAGGAGCGCACAGAGGATTCGGAGGAAGAGCAGCAGGACGATGAGGTGACTGACCCCACCTGGTTTGCTAAGCCTACTAAGGACAGGTCTTCAGAGGGGGAAGCAAGTGCAGCAGCAGGGCAGGTTGGAAGAGCAGTGCGGTGGCCAGGGGCAGAGGCAGGGCCAGACCGAATAATCCACCAACTGTTTCCCAAAGCGCCCCCTCACGCCATGCCACCCTGCAGAGGCCGAGGTGCTCAAAGGTTTGGCAGTTTTTCACTGAGAGTGCAGACGACCGACGAACAGTGGTGTGCAACCTTTGTCGCACCAAGATCAGCTGGGGAACCACCACCACCAGCATGCGCAGACATATGATGGCCAAGCACCCCACAAGGTGGGACGAAGGACGTTCACCGCCTCCGGTTTGCACCACTGCCTCTCCCCCTGTGCCCCAACCTGCCACTGAGATCCAACCCCCCTCTCAGGACACAGGCACTACCGTCTCCTGGCCTGCACCCACACCCTCACCTCCGCTGTCCTCGGCCCCATCCACCAATGTCTCTCAGCGCACTGTCCAGCCGTCGCTAGCGCAAGTGTTGGAGCGTAAGCGCAAGTACGCCGCCACGCACCCGCACGCTCAAGCGTTAAACGTGCACATAGCCAAATTTATCAGCCTGGAGATGCTACCGTATAGGGTTGTGGAAACGGAGGCTTTCAAAGGTATGATGGCGGCGGTGGCCCCGCGCTACTCAGTTCCCAGTTGCCACTACTTGTCCCGATGTGCCGTCCCAGCCCTGCACGACCACGTCTCCCGCAACATTGTACGCGCCCTTACCAACACAGTTACTGCCAAGGTCCTCTTAACAACGGACACGTGGACAAGCACAGGCGGGCAGGGCCACTATATCTCCCTGACGGCACATTGGGTGAATTTAGTGGAGGCTGGGACAGAGTCAGAGCCTGGAACCTCTCACGTCCTACCCACCCCCAGAATTGCGGGCCCCAGCTCGGTGGTGGTATCTGCGGCGGTGTATGCTTCCTCCACTAAACCACCCTCCTCCTCCTACGCAACCTCTGTCTCACAATCAAGATGTGTCAGCAGCAGCACGTCGCCAGCAGTCGGTGTCGCGCGGCGTGGCAGCACAGCGGTGGGCAAGCGTCAGCAGGCCGTGCTGAAACTACTCAGCTTAGGAGAGAAGAGGCACACGGCCCACGAACTGCTGCAGGGTCTGACAGAGCAGACCGACCGCTGGCTTGCGCCGCTGAGCCTCCAACCGGGCATGGTCGTGTGTGACAACGGCCGTAACCTGGTGGCGGCTCTGCAGCTCGGCAGCCTCCCGCACGTGCCATGCCTGGCCCACGTCTTTAATTTGGTGGTTCAGCGCTTTCTGAAAAGCTACCCACGCTTGTCAGACCTGCTCGGAAAGGTGTGCCGGCTCTGCGCACATTTCCGCAAGTCCCACACGGACGCTGCCACCCTGCGCACCCTGCAACATCGGTTTAATCTGCCAGTTCACCGACTGCTGTGCGACGTGCCCACACGGTGGAACTCTACGCTCCACATGTTGGCCAGGCTCTATGAGCAGCGTAGAGCTATAGTGGAATACCAACTCCAACATGGACGGCGCAGTGGGAGTCAGCCTCCTGAATTCTTTACAGAAGAGTGGTCCTGGTTGGCAGACATCTGCCAGGTCCTTGGAAACTTTGAGGAGTCTACCCAGATGGTGAGCGGCGATGCTGCAATCATTAGCGTCACCATTCCTCTGCTATGCCTCTTGAGAAGTTCCCTGCAAAGCATAAAGGCAGACGCTTTGCGCTCGGAAACGGAGCCGGGGGAAGACAGTATGTCGCTGGATAGTCAGAGCACCCTCCTGTCTATATCTCAGCGCGGTGAGGAGGAGGAGGAAGATGAGGAGGAGGGGGAAGAGACATCTTGGCCCACTGCTGACGGTACACATGCTGCTTGCCTGTCATCCTTTCAGCGTGTATGGCCGGAGGAGGAGGAGGAGGAGGAGGAAGAGGATCCTGAAAGTGATCTTCCTAGTGAGGACAGCCATGTGTTGCGTACAGGTACCCTGGCACACATGGCTGACTTCATGTTAGGATGCCTTTCTCGTGACCCTCGCGTTACATGCATTCTGGCCACTACGGATTACTGGGTGTACACACTGCTCGACCCACGGTATAAGGAGAACCTTTGCACTCTCATACCCGAAGAGGAAAGGGGTTCGAGAGTGATGCTATACCACAGGACCCTGGCGGACAAGCTGATGGTAAAATTCCCATCCGACAGCGCTAGTGGCAGAAGGCGCAGTTCCGAGGGCCAGGTAGCAGGGGAGGCGCGGAGATCAGGCAGTATGTACAGCACAGGCAGGGGAACACTCTCTAAGGCCTTTGACAGCTTTCTGGCTCCCCAGCAAGACTGTGTCACCGCTCCCCAGTCAAGGCTGAGTTGGCTGGAGCACTGTAGAAGGATGGTGAGGGAGTACGTAGCCGATCGCACGACCGTCCTCCGTGACGCCTCTGCCCCCTACAACTACTGGGTGTCGAAGCTGGACACATGGCCTGAACTCATGCTGTATGCCCTGGAGGTGCTTGCTTGTCCTGCGGCTAGCGTCTTGTCAGAGAGGGTGTTTAGTGCTGCTGGGGGAATCATCACGGATAAGCGTACCCGCCTGTTAACCGACAGTGCCGACAGGCTTACACTCATCAAGATGAACAAAGCCTGGATTTCCCCAGACTTCTCTTCTCCACCAGCGGACAGCAGCGATACCTAAGCAATACGTAGGCTGCACCCGCGGATGGAAGCATCGTTCTCTATCACCATCAAAAACGGGGACCTTTCTGCTTCATCAATCTGTGTATTCTATTCATCCTCCTCCTCCTAAAACCTCACGTAATCACGCCGAACGGGCAATTTTTCTTAGGCCTACAAGGCTCATTCATATAATTTTTGTAAACAATTTTTATACGTTTCAATGCTCATTAAAGCGTTGAAACTTGCACCTGAACCAATTTTTATTTTAACTGGGCTGCCTCCTGGCCTAGTTACCAATTAAGCCACATTAACCAAAGCGATTAATGGGTTTCACCTGCCCTCTTGGTTGGGCATGGGCAATTTTTCTGAGGTACATTAGTACTGTTGGTACACCAATTTTTTTGGGCCCTCGCCTACAGTGTAATCCAATTAATTTTTTGCCCACCTGCATTAAAGCTGACGTTACATCAGCTGCGCTGGGAACTGCAATGGGATATATTTATGTACCGCCGGTGGCTTCCTGGGACCCACCCATGCTGTCGGTCCACACGGAGTTGTAACTGCATGTGTCCACTTCTAAAGAACCCCAGTCTGACTGGGGCATGCAGTGTGGGCCCAAGCCCACCTGCATTAAACATGACCTTACCTCAGCTGTGATGGGCAATGCAATGGGATATATTTATGTACCGCCGGTGGCTTCCTGGGACCCACCCATGCTGTTGGTCCACACGGAGTTGTAACTGCATGTGTCCACTTCTAAAGAACCCCAGTCTGACTGGGGCATGCAGTGTGGGCCGAAGACCACCTGCATTAAACATGACATTACCTCAGCTGTGCTGGGCACTGCAATGGGATATATTTATGTACCGCCGGTGGCTTCCTGGCACCCACCCATGCTGTCGGTCCACACGGAGTTGTAACTGCATGTGTCCACTTCTAAAGAACCCCAGTCTGACTGGGGCATGCAGTGTGGGCCCAAGCCCACCTGCATTAAACATGACATTACCTCAGCTGTGATGGGCAATGCAATGGGATATATTTATGTACCGCCGGTGGGTTCCAGGGAGCCACCCATGCTGTTCGTCCACACGGACTTCACAATAGGGAGTTGTACCTGCCTGTGTCTACTTATAAAAAACCCCAGTCTGACTGGGGCATGCAGTGTGGGCCGAAGCCCACCTGCATTTAATCTGACGTTAGCTCTGCTGTCCAGGGCACTGCAATGGGATACATTTATGTACAGCCGGTGGGTTCCAGGGAGCCACCCATGCTGTGGGTGCACACGGAATGCCCATTGCGGAGTTTTACCTGCCTGTGACTATTTATAAAAAACCCCGGTCTGACTGGGGCATGCAGACACCTTGACAGAATGAATAGTGTGTGGCACATAGGTTCCCCATTGCTATGCCCACATGTGCAGCTCCTGATGGCGGTGGCACAGGATTATATTTCTCATTGCTTCTGTACAGCATTGTGGGCTATCGTCCTGCCCCTTTTAAAGAGGGTCGCTGCTTAGCCGTGCCAACCCTCTGCAGTGTGTGCCTGCGGTTCTTCCTCATGGCAGACGCACTTATAAATAGACATGAGGGTGGCGTGGCATGAGGGCAGCTGAAGGCTGCGCAGGGACACTTTGGTGTGTGCTGTGGACACTAGGTCTTGCGGGGGCGGGGGGGGGGGGGGTTGGGCAGCATGTAACCCAGGAGAAGTGGCAGCGGAGTGTCATGCAGGCAGTGATTGTGCTTTGTTGGAAGTTGTTTGGTGCTTAGCTAAGGTATGCATTGCTAATGAGGGCTTTTCAGAAGTAAGAAAATTGTTGGGAGGGGGGGGGGGCCCACTCTTGCCGCTATTGTGGCTTAATAGTGGGACCTGGGAACTTGAGATGCAGCCCAACATGTAGCCCCTCGCCTGCCCTATCCGTTGCTGTGTCGTTCCCATCACTTTCTTGAATTGCCAAGATTTTCACAAATGGAAACCTTAGCGAGCATCGGCGATATACAAAAATGCTCCTGTCGCCCATTGACTTCAATGGGGTTCGTTATTCGAAACGAACCCTCGAGCATCGCGAAATTTTCGTCCCGAATAACGAGCACCCGAGCATTTTGGTGCTCGCTCATCTCTACTAGACACCTCTACAATGCAATCAAAAAGATTTTACCCTTTTTACAAAGTTTGAGACGGGGCCCATTATTAGAATACAAGAAACTGGATGGTCGTATTGACGAATTGCTCACCCTCTGGGCCATTCTGACCAGAATGTTAGGAAGAGTTGGGACACGTGCATGTGGGAGGGCATGCACATAAGGCGACCGGGCTCAGGACACCCTTGACAGGCCACTAGTAGGGGGGCCAACAAGCAGCTCCATCTGTTTCATTGTCAACCATCTAGAGACAGATGGCACAATCCTTATAGACCCTGTGTCTGTCAGAACCATTTGATCTCACAGCACTAGGGATGAGCGAGTATACTCGCTAAGGCACTACTCGCTAGAGTAATGTGCCTTAGCCGAGTATCTCCCTGCTCGTCCTGAAAGATTCGGGTGCCGCCGCGGGGCGGGGAGCTGCGGGGGAGAGCAAGGAGGAACGGAGGGGAGATCTCTCTCTCCCTCTCTCCCGCCTGCTCTGCCCCGCTCCCCGCCGCAACTCACCTGTCAACTGCGGCGGCCCCCGAATCTTTAGGGACGAGCAGGGAGATACTCGGCTAAGGCACATTACTCGAGCGAGTAGTGCCTTAGCGAGTATACTCGCTCATCCCTACACAGCACCCATTATGTGTAATGCCATTCACACCCACCAACTGTCACCTCTGTTTGCAGTGGTGTTGTGAATGAAGAAAGTGGACTGCTATGGAGTGGAACCACATTGTCTTCAGCAGCAAATCTAGATGTAGAGAATTAAGTGAGAGGAGAGCGCCAAGAATAAAAATTAGCAGCAATCAGTTGTGGTGAAATGAAAAGAAACACTCACCGTGTGCTCAGGTGAGGCTAAGTCTCACCGGCACCATGATCCTGGATCGCGTGTAGAAATATAGAGCTGAGTCCCTTATCCGTGGAGAGCCGCACAGCAAATATACGAGTACCCACCCAAAATTATGGGGGCTCGTTATACAATCAATGACAAAATAAAAAGGAAAAACAATGCTTGCGCTCACGGGAACACAGAAACAGGGACTAAATTGATTAAATATATAATCAATTTATTTTAATACACAATATACTTGAAGGAGCTTGAAAAAGGCGACAGAATAGTCGCAGAAACGCGTAGCTCAGTATATTGTGTATTAAAATAAATTGATTATATATTTAATCAATTTAGTCCCTGTTTCTGTGTTCCCGTGAGTGCAAGCATTGTTTTTCCTTTTTATTTTGTCAAATCTAGATGTAGTTTGGTCACTGATGACGGCCGAGAATGATCGAGCACCAGCTCTGATTGGCTGAGCAACGCACTCGTGATACAATCACAGCACTCGCTTGCTGGAGGCAGGGTATTCAAAGCCCTGCATGCATTCAGTTTTTGCATACATTTATACGGGACGACTATTGTTCAAACTCCTGTGAGAGTTAAGGTATTTGAACAACTCTGAATGATAATCATCCTACGTAAAGCATCCTAAAGGCCCTTTTATACGCAACAACTGTTGCTTAAAATTCATTCAAACGGACTAAAATGAGCGATAATCGTTAAATGGAAACACAGGCGTCGTGCACTTTTCGCTTGAACGATGATTTTAAGGTTAACTTAAAATTGATCGTTCAGCCACTGAGAGCTAAAGGAAACACATTTATCTCTCAATAGACTGCATGCCATTCTCTCCATGGCATGTTTACACTATCCGGGAGGGAACAATGCAATCTGCTGACAGCCAGGAGGTGAACAATACAGCTGTGTGTTCAAACACATGCTGGGGCTGCAAACAACTCCTGCAGGCCTTTTTGCATGCAACTGAATATGATAAAGTGTTAATGGCCATTAATGACCATTAACACTCTATGAAAATAGATAGCTAAATCTTTCAGTAGTTTGAAATAATTATCTTTGCATCTAAAAGGGCCCTAATTCATACACACTTAAAACAACCACACATGAAATCAACCACACATCATCACTCTCTTTGTTTGCTTTAAGTAGCTATCAGCAGTAGTAACTCCTGCAACGAATCCTCTGTTTTGAAAGGACCCAGCAAATTCAGTTGGTGCAGTTTATCAGACCCTAATTAGGTAAGCCCTCTTAATAAATCAGGGCACTGTATGTTATTTTATAACAATATATGTTTTTTTTAAATATATAACAATGCAATCCTCCTACATACCCCCTTAGCACAATATATTAACCTCTAGGAAAGACAACTATAGCTACAATGTATAAGCTAGAAGACCACTGCCACTTGATATAAAGAACAAATAAATAAATACAAATAAGCAGGGATTCCACCCGATTTTAAGTCACACACACTTAAAACAAGCACACTTGAAATCAACCACAGGTCACCAGGTTGCTCTGTTGTTTGCTTTAAGTAGCTGTCAGCAGCAGTAACTCCTGCTATGAGTCCTCTGTTTGGACATTACTTTGAATGGGTACAATGGATTTTGTTGTATTAAGAAAAGAGAATAATTGCTTTTTCATGGGTTAAGATAACTTTCTGCACTCTGCTATCACAATCAAGGTAACATTTGTCCCACCTGTAGATAGGTACACACACATTATGTAATATTATTTTATAGAAGTCATCTGTAATTGCATATGGAGCCTTAGAAAATTGGTAAACAGTGGAGTCATTTTGCTGCCTTAAGGTTTGTCTTTGATACCGTCTGTGATAACTTATCTACATATTCATGAAATGGAGTCTGCTGCTATAATGTGATTTCCAAAGCAAGTAATAGAGTCAGTTTCCTGCCTAGCAACAAGCAGAGGTTCCCTCGATGTGAAAGACTTCCAAAAAGGAGAGGATATTTTGAGTGACAGGGTGACAAGAAGCCCCATCCGAATTTTTATCGCTGACAATAGCAAATATCAGAGCGTTCCTCCTTTTCCCAGAAACCAAAACCAGGAGATGTCTAGAGCACAAAGAATAGAGTTTACAAAAGAGACTGCACACTGTTATGGCACATGGGGTTTTAGGAAAGCAGGCCAGATTTCATTTTCTATTAGAGGTTTGTTTTAACAGCTTTTTTCTCTTGGAACAGATGATATTCTCTTGTGTAATTGGAACACAAAGGCAACAGGAAAATCAATGATGTTCAAAAATCTTTTCTCCCCCTTTTTGTGCAAGATGTGACAGGAATACAAAAGAGAATAAAAAGACACAGCAGAGCAAATATCTTACTATAACCCAAGGTCCCCACACATGATCCAAGGAGTGCAAAATACAATATACCATATATGTGCAATTATCCTTTACTTCACATTATTAATTTGTTCCAGAGCCATCAATGTAAAATTAAAATACAATACCTGCAAGGAAAGGAAGGATTAATGTATTCAGGATTCCTCAAACTGTTAACCTAAAAAAATGAACAGAACTACAAAACATATAAATGATGAAAATTAGTATGCAGAATAGCTCTCCTTCAGCAGAAAGAAATTGCCATTTATAGGGGGCTACCCTAGAAGCAAATGTTCTTAAATAGAGATGAGCGAGCATACTCGCTAAGGACAATTACTCGATCGAGTAATTGCCCTTAGCGAGTATGCTCGCTCATCTCTATTCTTAAACTATGGCTAAGACTATTAGTCAAACCAGAGACTCATCTTTTTTGGAGTGGTTACCTATCATCAGTATGAAGTAAGTAGGGTACTGATGAGGAGCAACAATTCATAAATAGTGGGTGTGTTAAAAGAATTGAACTTTAACTTTCAGGATAATTAACTATAGGTAGTGAAAAATGAAAATATGTGGAATAGAGTTGTGTCTTTAGTCTGTATATTTTAATTTTACACAAGCTAAATTATTACGCCCCGTGTCACATGGTGGATGGTCAGTGACTTATTTTTCCTGAAAAGAAGAAAAACATTATTTAATTCACACTCCCAGAAGAAGTTGCTCCTCCCCTGTCTCCTACTTTCTGAACTAACTATAGGTGACTCTGGAGAGACAGCGTTCTTCCTTCTGGAAAAGAGCTATTTTGCATACTTTTTACCATGAAGCATTACCCCAAGGACTCCCCACTAGCTGGACTTCCACTTAAAGAAGAATATAGTATTACTACTAATAAAATACAGTAGAATACATGATTACAGTGATCTACTGTATTTTATTAGTATTAGGTTCTTAGCATAAATCTGATTTGTGACTTATCCTTAGAACCTTATAATACCTGAAATATTGCCCTCATTCTGAAGTCTATAAATGACGTGGAGATGGACATTTACATTTAATTACATTATACTTTAAAATTCCACTTAATTACGTCTTCTATTTAAACCCCTGATTAGTTCGCTTTAAGTAAACTGTTTTGCTTTTTATAACTAGTACTACACATTCTTAGTGTAACTGACACTACAAAAGAATAGCTTAATTGCTATGTTTAAGATAATTTCTGCAATTATCCTTTCATATCATTTTAAAACCTCATCACTATTATAATCCTGAGGATTTATGCAAATCTATTTACCCCATTATGTATCTGCACAAGTTTACATGAAAGGGACAACCACATTATATTTAGTATAAAGATACAGGTATTTACTAGAGATGAGCGAGCACCAAAATGCTCTGGTGCTCGTTACTCGAGACGAACTTTTCGCGATGCTCGAGGGTTCGTTTCGAGTAACGAACCCCATTGAAGTCAATGGGCGACCCGAGCATTTTTGTATTTCGCCGATGCTCGCTAAGGTTTTCGTTTGTGAAAATCTGGGCAATTCAAGAAAGTGATGGGAACGACACAGCAACGGATAGGGCAGGCGAGGGGCTACATGTTGGGCTGCATCTCAAGTTCCCAGGTCCCACTATTAAGCCACAATAGCGGCAAGAGTGCCCCCCCCCCTCCCAACAACTTTTACTTCTGAAAAGCCCTCATTAGCAATGCATACCTTAGCTAAGCACCACACTACCTCCAACAAAGCACAATCACTGCCTGCATGACATTCCGCTGCCACTTATCCTGGGTTACATGCTGCCCCAACCCCCCCCCCCCCCCCCCCACGACCCAGTGTCCACAGCGCACACCAAACTGTCCCTGCCCAGCCTTCAGCTGCCCTCATGCCACGCCACCCTCATGTCTATTTATAAGTGCGTCTGCCATGAGGAGGAACCGCAGGCACACACTGCAGAGGGTTGGCACGGCTAGGCAGCGACCCTCTTTAAAAGGGGCGATAGCCCACAATGCTGTACAGAAGCAATGAGAAATATAATCCTGTGCCACCGCCATCAGGAGCTGCACACGTGGGCATAGCAATGGGGAACCTATGTGCCACACACTATTCATTCTGTCAAGGTGTCTGCATGCCCCAGTCAGACCGCGTTTTTTTATAAATAGTCACAGGCAGGTACAACTCTGCAATGGGAATTCCGTGTGCACCCACAGCATGGGTGGCTCCCTGGAACCCACCGGCGGTACATAAATATATCCCATTGCATTGCCCAACACAGCTGAGGTAATGTCATGTTTAATGCAGGTGGGCCTTTGGCCCACACTGCATGCCCCAGTCAAACTGGGGTTCTTTAGAAGCGGAGACATGTAGTTACAACTCCCTGTGGACCGACAGCATGGGTGGGTGCCAGGAAGCCACCGGCGGTACATAAATATATCCCATTGCATTGCCCAACACAGCTGAGGTAATGTCGTGCTTAATGCAGGTGGGCTTCGGCCCACACTGCATGCCCCAGTCAGACTGGGGTTCTTTAGAAGTGGACACATGCAGTTACAACTCCCTGTGGACCCACAGCATGGGTGGCTCCCTGGAACCCACCGGCGGTACATAAATATATCCCATTGCATTGCCCAACACAGCTGAGGTAATGTCATGTTTAATGCAGGTGGGCTTCGGCCCACACTGCATGCCCCAGTCAGACTGGGGTTCTTTAGAAGTGGACACATGTAGTTACAACTCCCTGTGGACCCACAGCATGGGTGGCTCCCTGGAACCCACCGGCGGTACATAAATATATCCCATTGCATTGCCCAACACAGCTGAGGTAATGTCATGTTTAATGCAGGTGGGCTTCGGCCCACACTGCATGCCCCAGTCAGACTGGGGTTCTTTAGAAGTGGACACATGTAGTTACAACTCCCTGTGGACCGACAGCATGGGTGGCTCCCTGGAACCCACCGGCGGTACATAAATATATCCCATTGCATTGCCCAACACAGCTGAGGTAATGTCATGTTTAATGCAGGTGGGCTTCGGCCCACACTGCATGCCCCAGTCAGACTGGGGTTCTTTAGAAGTGGACACATGCAGTTACAACTCGCTGTGGACCCACAGCATGGGTGGCTCCCTGGAACCCACCGGCGATACATAAATACATCCCATTGCAGTGCCCAACACGGCTGATGTAACGTCAGCTGTAATGCAGGTGGGCTAAAAATTAATTTGATTACACTGTAGGCGAGGGCCCCCAAAAATTGGTGTACCAACAGTACTAATGTACCTCAGAAAAATTGCCCATGCCCAACCAAGAGGGCAGGTGAAACCCATTAATCGCTTTGGTTAATGTGGATTAATTGGTAACTAGGCCTGGAGGCAGCCCAGTTAAAATAAAAATTGGTTCAGGTGAAAGTTTCAACGCTTTAATGAGCATTGAAATGTATAAAAATTGTTTAAAAAAATTATATGACTGAGCCTTGTGGGCCTAAGAAAAATTGCCCGTTCGGCGTGATTATGTGAGGTTTCAGGAGGAGGAGCAGGAGGAGGAGGATGAATATTATACACAGATTGATGAAGCAAAAAGGTCCCCGTTTTTGATGGGGATAGAGAACGATGCTTCCATCCGCGGGAGCAGCCTACGTATTGCTTAGGTATCGCTGCTGTCCGCTGGTGGAGAAGAGAAGTCTGGGGAAATCCAGGCTTTGTTCATCTTGATGAGTGTAAGCCTGTCGGCACTGTCGGTTGACAGGCGGGTACGCTTATCCGTGATGATTCCCCCAGCCGCACTAAACACCCTCTCTGACAAGACGTTAGCCGCAGGACAAGCAAGCACCTCCAGGGCATACAGCGCGAGTTCAGGCCACGTGTCCAGCTTCGACACCCAGTAGTTGTAGGGGGCAGAGGCGTCACGGAGGACGGTCGTGCGATCGGCTACGTACTCCCTCACCATCCTTTTACAGTGCTCCCGCCGTCTCAGCCTTGACTGGGGAGCGGTGACACAGTCTTGCTGGGGAGCCAGAAAGCTGTCAAGGGCCTTAGAGAGTGTTGCCCTGCCTGTGCTGTACATGCTGCCTGATCTCCGCGCCTCCCCTCCTACCTGGCCCTCGTAACAGCGCCTTCGGACACTAGCGCTGTCGGATGGGAATTTTACCATCAGTTTGTCCGCCAGGGTCCTGTGGTATAGCATCACTCTCGAACCCCTTTCCTCTTCGGGTATGAGAGTGGAAAGGTTCTCCTTATACCGTGGGTCGAGCAGTGTGTACACCCAGTAATCCGTAGTGGCCAGAATGCGTATAACGCGAGGGTCACGAGAAAGGCATCCTAACATGAAGTCAGCCATGTGTGCCAGGGTACCTGTACGCAACACATGGCTGTCCTCACTAGGAAGATCACTTTCAGGATCATCCTCCTCCTCCTCCTCCTCCTCAGGCCATACACGCTGAAAGGATTTCAGGCAAGCAGCATGTGTACCCTCAGCAGTGGGCCAAGCTGTCTCTTCCCCCTCCTCCTCATCTTCCTCCTCCTCCTCCTCCGCGCTGAGATATAGACAGGAGGGTGCTCTGACTATCCAGCGACATACTGTCTTCCCCCGCCTCTGTTTCCGAGCGCAAAGCGTCTGCCTTTATGCTTTGCAGGGAACTTCTCAAGAGGCATAGCAGAGGAATGGTGACGCTACTGATTGCAGCATCGCTGCTCACCACCTGGGTAGACTCCTCAAACTTTCCAAGGACCTGGCAGATGTCTGCCAACCAGGCCTACTCTTCTGAAAAGAATTGAGGAGGCTGACTCCCACTGCGCCGCCCATGTTGGAGTTGGTATTCCACTATAGCTCTACGCTGCTCATAGAGCCTGGCCAACATGTGGAGCGTAGAGTTCCACCATGTGGGCACGTCGCACAGCAGTCGGTGCACTGGCAGATTAAACCGATGTTGCAGGGTGCGCAGGGTGGCAGCGTCCGTGTGGGATTTGCGGAAATGTGCGCAGAGCCGGCGCACCTTTCCGAGCAGGTCTGACAAGCGTGGGTAGCTTTGCAGAAAGCGCTGAACCACCAAATTAGGCGGCAGCATCAGCGGTGTAGAGATTGTAAAAAAAGGGTTTTATTGCTCCATAAAATGGCGACGTTTCGACTTAATCTAAGTCTTTTTCAAACAGGCTTGAAAAAGACTTAGATTAAGTCGAAACGTCGCCATTTTATGGAGCAATAAAACCCTTTTTTTACAATCTCTACACCGTTGATGCTGCCGCCTCCTTGGATACCATTGCATTTATTTGGGGTTGGGTTCATGACCCCACAGGTGGCTTGGCATATACAGACTGGAACCTCTGCACTGAAGTGCATGTGTTAGGTGTGCTGCGGGACTTTTCTATTTCTACTGAACCACCAAATTAAAGACGTGGGCCAGGCATGGCACGTGCGGGAGGCTGCCGAGTTGCAGAGCCGCCACCAGGTTACGGCCGTTGTCACACACGACCATGCCCGGTTGGAGGCTCAGCGGCGCAAGCCAGCGGTCGGTCTGCTCTGTCAGACCCTGCAGCAGTTCGTGGGCCGTGTGCCTCTTATCTCCTAAGCTGAGTAGTTTCAGCATGGCCTGCTGACGCTTGCCCACCGCTGTGCTGCCACGCCGCGCGACACCGACTGCTGGCGACGTGCTGCTGCTGACACATCTTGATTGCGAGACAGAGGTTGTGTTGGAGGAGGAGGAGGAGGAGGAGGGTGCTTTAGTGAAGGAAGCATACACCGCCGCAGATACCAGCACCGAGCTGGGGCCCGCAATTCTGGGGGTGGGTAGGACGTGAGCGGTCCCAGGCTCTGACTCTGTCCCAGCCTCTACTAAATTCACCCAATGTGCCGTCAGGGAGATATAGTGGCCCTGCCCGCCTGTGCTTGTCCACGTGTCCGTTGTTAAGTGGACCTTGGCAGTAACCCCGTTGGTGAGGGCGCGTACAATGTTGCGGGAGACGTGGTCGTGCAGGGCTGGGACGGCACATCGGGAAAAGTAGTGGCGACTGGGAACTGAGTAGCGCGGGGCCGCCGCCGCCATCATACTTTTGAAGAACTCCATTTCCACAACCCTATACGGCAGCATCTCCAGGCTGATAAATTTGGCTATGTGTACGTTTAACGCTTGAGCATGCGTGGTGGCGTACTTGCGCTTGCGCTCAAACACTTGCGCTAGCGACGGCTGGACGGTGCGCTGACAGACATTGCTGGATGGGGCCGAGGACAGCGGAGGTGAGGGTGTGGGTGCAGGCCAGGAGACGGTAGTGCCTGTGTCCTCAGAGCGGGGTTGGATCTCAGTGGCAGGTTGGGGCACAGGGGGAGAGGTAGCGGTGCAAACCGGAGGCGGTGAACGGCCTTCGTCCCACCTTGTGGGGTGCTTGGCCATCATATGTCTGCGCATGCTGGTGGTGGTGAGGCTGGTGGTGGTGGCTCCCCGGCTGATCTTGGCGCGACAAAGGTTGCACACCACTGTTCGTCGGTCGTCTGCACTCTCAGTGAAAAACTGCCAGACCTTTGAGCACCTCGGCCTCTGCAGGGTGGCATGGCGCGAGGGGGCGCTTTGGGAAACAGTTGGTGGATTATTCGGTCTGGCCCTGCCTCTACTCCTGGACACCGCACTGCCTCTTGCAACCTGCCCTGCTGCTGCCCTTGCCTCCCCCTCTGAAGACCTGTCCTCAGTAGGCGTAGCAAACCAGGTGGGGTCAGTCACCTCATTGTCCTGCTGCTCTTCCTCCGAATCCTCTGTGCGCTCCTCCCTCGGACTTACTGCCCTTACTACTACCTCACTGATAGACAACTGTGTCTCAACGTCATCGTCCTCCTCACCCACTGAAAGGTCTTGAGAAAGTTGGCGGAAATCCCCAGCCTCAACCCCCGGACCCCGGGAACTTTCCAATGGTTGGGCATCAGTCACGATAAACTCCTCTGGTGGGAGAGGAACCACTGCTGCCCAATCTGAGCAGGGGCCCGAGAACAGTTCCTGGGAGTCTGCCCGCTCCTCAGAATGTGTCATTGTAATGGAGTGAGGAGGCTGGGAGGAAGGAGGAGCAGCAGCCAGAGGATTCTGAGTTGCAGCAGTGGACGGCGCAGAACTGTGGGTGGACGATAGATTGCTGGAAGCACTTTCTGCCATCCACGACAGGACCTGCTCACACTGCCCATTTTCTAATAAAGGTCTACCACGTGGACCCATTAATTGTGCGATGAATGTGGGGACACCAGAAACGTGCCTCTCTCCTAATCCCGCAGCAGTCGGCTTCGATACACCTGGATCAGGAGCTCGGCCTGTGCCCACACCCTGACTTGGGCCTCCGCGTCCTCGGCCGCGTCCACGTCCTCTAGGCCTACCCCTACCCCTCAGCATGCTGTATTACCAGTAATGCAGAAACAGAACGCTGTAATTAAATGTGCCGCTTATTGGCCTGTGGTTGGAGGCTGACTTCGCTTATGGAACGCCAGGAAATAATTTTGCGCAAGCCTTCTGTAACACTTAGCTGGCTACGTATGAATTTGTAGAACTACTACACCCAGCACAGACCCAGTACACTGAGGAAGGTCACAGGCAGCCCAAATAGATTTTTTCCCCCAAATTTTTTTGCAAAGGCCCACTGCCTATATTCAATCAATATGTCTTCTGTCCCTGCCTATGCGCTTCTGGCCCTAGGGTATGTCACAGAACTGCAGAGTGTTGCACTGTGAACTGCAATACAGCGGTGATTTCAGAGCCCAGACAGAGCCAGGAAATAATTTTGCGCAAGCCTGCTGTAACACTTAGCTGGCTGCGTATGAATTTGTAGAACTACTACACCCAGCACAGACCCAGAACACTGAGGACAGTGACAGGCAGCCCAAATAGATTTTTTCCCACAAATTTTTTTGCAAAGGCCCACTGCCTATATTCGATCAATAATATGTCTTCTGTCCCTGCCTCACAATATATGTCTTCTGTCCCTGCCTCACAATATATGTCTTCTGTCCCTGCCTCACCACTACTGGCCCTGCACTATGTCTAATTACTGCAGGGCGCAATGCTCTGCACGGCCGATATACCAAAAAAAAAAAAATGTGCAACACTGCAAAAAGCAGCCTCCACACTACTGCACACTGTTAGATGTGGTCCTAAGAAGGACCGTTGGGGTTCTTGAAGCCTACAATAACTCCTAACACTCTCCCTATAGCAGCTCCAACACGATAGCACTTTCCCTCAGCTATGTCAGAATGCATCTGTGGCGAGCCGCGGGAGGGGCCAATTTATATACTCGGGTGACACCTGATCTCGCCAGCCACTCACTGCAGGGGGGTGGTATAGGGCTTGAACGTCGCAGGAGGAAGTTGTAATGCCTTCCCTGTCTCTCTATTGGCCAGAAAAGCGCGCTAACGTCTCAGAGATGAAAGTGAAAGTAACCCGAACATCGCGTGGTACTCGTTACGAGTAACGAGCATCTCGAACACGCTAATACTCGAACGAGTATCAAGCTCGGACGAGTATGTTCGCTCATCTCTAGTATTTACATGTGTTACAATAAAATGTATTTGAATACACCGATAAACAGAAATGTATTGAATGGTTATAAAACATGTTATTGTAGTATAATTCATAGGGAGATAATAAGATATGATAGATAGATATTATATATAGAGATAGATATTAGATAGATAGATATTATATATAGATAGATATTAGATAGATATTATATATATAGAGATAGATATTAGATAGATAGATAGATAGATAGATATGAGACAGATAGATAGATAAATAGATAGATATGGAATAGATAGATAGATAGATAGATAGATAGATAGATAGATAGATAGATAGATAGATAGATAGATAGAGATATGGAATAGATAGATATGAGACAGATAGATAGATAGATAGATAGATAGATAGATAGATAGATAGATAGATAGATAGATAGATAGATAGATAGATATGAGACAGATAGATAGATAAATAGATAGATATGGAATAGATAGATAGATAGATAGATAGATAGATATAGATATGGAATAGATAGATATGAGACAGATAGATAGATAGATAGATAGATAGATAGATAGATAGATAGATAGATAGATAGATAGATAGATAACTTACCTTATGAGGTTCCATTTTGAGAATTCAGACAATCACAACCTAAGTAAAATCTAACAGTGAACTTTACTAAATACAATTGCAAGTATAACAGTACTCGATGCATTTTGGTTACTGACACTTTGACGGAATAATCTTTGAGGTTTCAGTACACACAAGTTGGTACAATTTATAAAACATTGAAAACAAACTTATTGGAAAAAAAATGTGCTGCATGTAGTACTATTTCTTTTACTATTAAATGCCAGATCTACGACAGAACCTCCGACTAGAGGTTTCAATGCAGATGTGAAGGCAGCTATACTTCACACACCAAGCTCTCAGCACCCACCACCCGCCCCATCAGTCCTGCTTCTTTACAGGTGCTGTCATAGCTACAGTTCCCTGTGTTCCAAGAGTTCTGCCTCTCTCTTGATGTCTCCTGTGTTTCAGGGCTTCAACCTCACTCACGTTGTTCTCTAGTTATATCCAGTAGGTGGTCTCACTGCAAGACAATTCCAATCACACCTCAGGTCCTCACCACTGCTGGCACACCAGGACCTTGACTCTTCCAAAGGTTCCTACTACACCACCCTTCCCACTGTCTACTCCCCAGCGCACAACACTTTTCCTGCAAATGTCACCCAGAAGATTCTCAATAATTTGTACAGTCAACATATTACACTAAAACAACAATACAGAAATGGCCTGTAACCTGTCATCTAGCTGACCTGAAAAACGAACAACATTTATACAGTGCAACACAACATACAGCATGTACATGGTTAGATGTAGCAAATTTTAATTTGGCACTTTGAAACATTCGGTTAGGCCAGGTTCACATCTACACTGGAAACTCCATTCGAAGGCTCCACCATACATCTGGCCATCTCGCACAAAATGCCGGAAGCAATAGCGCTGCATGCAGATCCTTTTTCTGCTGGTAAAATGCCAGACAGCCGAGTGGAAACTGAACGGACCCTACTAAAGTCAATGGAATCCATTCGGCGCTGTTCGATTCTGTTATACGTAGAGATGAGTGAGCCTATGAGTGAGGGGAGCGGAGCGGGGGGAAGAGAGAGATCTCTCTCACCCTTCCTACCGCTCCGCTCCCGCCCGCCCCCCGCAGCCCACTCAAGCCTGCTCGGATCACTAAGCAGTTACTCGAGAAGAGCAATGGTCGCTCGAGTAACTGCCTTAGCGAGTAGGCTCGCTTATCTCTAGTTATAAGACAGATCCATTCAGCCAGGGAGTTCCCTTTCCTGCTCCCCAAATGGAGCAGGAAAACTGAACCCCTGCCGCAGATGTGAAAGCAGCTTTAGAGTTTGTTGCAACTGTGAATTTAACACATTAAATTAAGTATTGGTGGCAGTGGGGAGATGAATTGTATAGTAGAAAGAAAAAAAAACAATACTCGGTTCTCTCTTGCCACACTGCATTCCCACCACCACTCTGGTCTTCCATTTATTTTGGCTGCAGTGGTCACATAGTTTACCCACATCACCTCTCCAGCCAATAGGAGGCCCAACAGAGACGCCATCAGTGATGTCCTGTAACCCTGCCAGAGGCTTTTACATTAGTAGCCCACATGACAGATTTACTGGATTTCATCAAACCAGAAGACCTGGTGACATCACCTGTCAGAAGCCGGAGCACTAGAGTGCTGAAAAAGTGCTCAAGTGTCATTGTGACTATATTGGGCTCATATAGCTTTGGGCACAGGGGCATGAAAACTATATAAAAAATTAAATCGGACATCCCCTTTAAGTGTCAATATACAGTTTGCTATATCTCTATGCAATTAGAACAAATGAATGGGCATCTGGTCAGTCTCTCAGCAACAAATGCAGTTCATTTTATCTAGAGCAGTGGCCCCAAACCAGTAGTTCAGAAGCCATAAGTGACTCATGACGCCTTGCTGTGTGGCTTCCCATAATAGTCCTGAGTAATGGCCATACAATATGTACTGGCAAGTGACATTATTGTAGACATAATGTAACCACTAAACAATGCCAATTTGGATTGCATAATACTGGAGTCAAATTTTGTAATGACTTATTTTTCAGCAAATGCTTGCAATCTCACAATGTCTTGTCTCTCCACATGTAGCCTGGGGCTTCATGGTGACTTTGGGCACATCACATGTCACATGGTCAAAGAGTGCACTGTCACCTTGCTACATTGCATCCTAATGTAAATTGCAACTCGCAAGTTACCGTGACCTGACAATCATAGGAAATCCATGAGATTTGGAGATTGTTGGATTATAGAAATTTTGAAGTCAGAATGCAATTCATTACGATACGTTATTGTAGGGCTGTAGTACAAATGGGGACTTGTTGCAGCCATAGTTTCCATGTAGCTCTAGCCTAAACATTTCTCTCCTCCATTTTTTAATATTCAATGTGGTTTACGACCATCTCTGAAAGTTGAATGTGGCTCAAAGGGTAAAAAAGTTTGAGGACTTCTTCTGATTTAGGGAATCTGATTAACACTAACTACTAGTTTTATTAGATACCAGACAAGGTGTCACATCTTTATTATTACCTCCATTTACTTATGTGCATTATACTTTTAGAAGGCACCTTCTTATATGAAACCTAAAATTTCAGCAATTTGCATATTGTAGTAAATCATCCTGATGTCTCTTTGGTAGAAGTAATGTTTTTTCTGGATTAGACTGCCATAATTCCATTATTGTTTTCAGCTGCACAGGCTAGCCTCAAAATCCAGTCTCCAGAGTGAATCATAGCTTTGGTATGCCTAACAGCAGCTCACTGTGTTAACACTCATTTATCTCTCACTTTGGTCAAATCCGGTCAATACATATAATCATTTGTGTTAAATTCCATCACTACCAGGAAAAATGTGGTTAAAACAACTGACTTACATTCAATGATTGCAATCTGTAGCAACAGTCTCTGCCTCTTATGTACTATTAATTCTACCTTACAAGGGCTCATGTGTACAGATCCATAATACTTAACACATAGAAATCTAAAGACTTATACTCTACCTCCAGAGGCATACTGAAGGGTTTTTCTATGGATGTATGAAATCTGTGAGAAAAAAGGGATTGAGGCATATTACAACATAGAAGGTATTCATAATACTGCAATATATAGAATGTCTACAAATCCTATCAATACAGACAAAAGAATAATGGCTTAGCCAATGTGATCTTCTCACAGTTATCAATTTATTTGTGAATTCTTAGAAAGATGAAAGAGTTTTCCAGGGCTTAATGAACTATCCTTAGAATAGTTCATCAATAGTTGATCAGCGTTGGTGAACTGCCCAAGACCTCAGGCAATCAGCTGTTATTCAGCCTACTGTCAGTGTAGATGGGTCGGTAAATTGAAGATGAATTGTATATGATTGAAAGTTAATGGACTCACACTTTATTACATTACTGATCCTTTGCATGTGATTTGGATATTTATTATTCTCTTATCTTGATTGGCTTTTGGTCAAGTGATTATCATTTCCCTATCTTGCTGGGGTTTTGAATCATCTTATTGTGACACTATATATTCTTTGATACCCGATGAGCATAAAACATTTCTGATGAAACATGTAGGATGTTCTCTGAACTTTATGAGTATATATGAATGTCATGAACTTTGGAATTCTATGATAGGAATTATAAACTGTGGATTGTATTGTATGGAGGGCATCTGTTTGTAATGTTTCCAAGAGTGGAGTCTAGTGAGTAATGATTGGTGTAGTTTATATATTTGGCTTTGAATATCTGAGACTATTCGCAATTTGAAACCTGTATTTCCAATAACTTGTTATTTTTCTACTGTTTGGAATATATGATATATCCCTTTCCCCCTCTCCCTCCCCTATTTTTAGTCCCTTATGTATGGTTTATTAGGGTGTTCTAGAGTCATGATCCAGCACAGGGTTGCCCTTCTCAAGGTGGGTTCTGCTTATCACTTAGGATTCATTAGGGTGCAATAGAGTTTTTTCTATCCCCTTTTTCGAGAAATTTATCATAAAAGTTGTTTTGACCTTAGACAACCAGTGAGACATTCTACGATAAGTTCAACTTTGCTGGTTTGCAAGATATATTCACGCTCCAAGAAGTTTTATTACTTGGGTTCTGTGATTACTATCCTAATGATAAGATCTATGAATAGTTAATTCCAGGAAAACACCTTTCTGAGAAGTGGCACAAGTCAGACTTCTAAGAAAAGAGGCTTAGAATTATTAGGAATACAGGTATTTACAAAAAAACCTGAGAAGAGCTCACAGGTATACTTTGAAGAAAATTTGCAAAGGTATAGTTTAAAGCTTTTAAAAAATGCAAAGAGGTTGCTTGCACATTAGTGGGTCTAGCTATGACTTATTGACAAAAGTCTACAATACTTGATCACATTGCTCTGTATAGAATTTACACCAAATGTCCATAACATTAAACTACTGGTAAGTCAAGTGAATAACATTGAATGTCTTGTTTTAATCCAAGAATGAGAGGGGGTAGAGTGGAGCAACTTCTACGGAGACTGTGGATAGAAAAAAATTGACCTTTCATGTAGAGACCATGTAAGGTGCTGCCTGTCCACTAATCGTCAACCTATGAAATGGGCCGTGGTGATTAGGTTGGAAGAAAATGTGAAAATTATGGACTAAATGTGCAATTCTTATAATCAAGAAGGATGTTGCAATGAGTGATTAACCCCATTCTTCTTTATTAAATAATTAATAACAGCCAATATTAGTACGTTTCGGGGAAACACCCCCTTCTTCAGAAATGGCTGTAGACATTGTGGAGAGTATGAAGAGAAGGGTTTTTCTGCCACACTGCCAAGTCCCATTGTTCTTTTTTGCAGCTCAGCAGAAAACCCTTTTCTTTATTCTCTCCCACATTGTACAGATTTTTCTGAAATAGGTGCTGCATCCCTGAAATGCGTTAATATTGGCTGTTTTTTAATTTTCTTAATAAAGAAGAATCAAGTTAATTACTCGTTGCAACATCCTTTCTGACTACAGGGGTTGCACTTTTAGTCCACGATTTTCAAATTTTCCTTCAGCCTAATATTGTTTTAATGGCACCTTTCAAGAGGAGGGATAGATAAGGCAACAAGTGAACAGTTCTTGAAGTTGATGTGTTAGAAAATATCAGGTCTTGTGGGGTGTTCTTGATATACAGTGATTAGTACCCACCAAAAGTGGTCCAAAGAAGGACAACTGATGAACTGGTGACAGGGTTATGGGCCCCCCAAGGCTTATTCATGCACATTGGGAGCAAAAGTTAGTCCATCTGGTGCGATACCATAGAGGGGCTACCGTAATACAAATTGCTGAAAATGTTATTGCTGCTTCTGGTAGAAATGTGAGAGCAATGTTTTCCAGGGGAGAATACCTTGTTGAAAGGTAATCTGATCAATATTATATATTTCATTTATTTAATTAATTAATTGCTATAACGCTAACATTGCCCTCAATCACACCAACCTCTCTTCTGTCCCCATTGAGGCTTACAGCTATGAATTTAAGACTATGAATTTAAAATCTGAATAACCTTTGAATAAAAGCTTCAGAATCAACTTCAGAGGTGTAAAATATTCAAAGTGATGTTCAAAAGGTAAATCAGTCAATACTTGAAACCTCATTCCTGCTTGCCAAAATCACTTAAAGAACTCTTCCATTCACAGTCAAAGAATGCAGCCATCTCTTGATGTCATTTGTTTTGATAGGAAATATTGAGGTTAGATAGATCTAAATTCATGACATGTTTTATGTTCCTTCCCTTTTAATTGCTTGGTTTCATTCTTATGGATATTTGGTCAGTCCTAAAATTGCACATACATTGTAGTATTTTTTTTTAAGGACATGCAAAATTAAAAAGGGGAAGGCTGAAAATAATTAAAGAGTACCTGAACTTCCAGAAAACCTTTGACATGTCATAGAGACATGTCAAAAGTATTAATCAGTGGGGGTCCCGTTGCTAAGACGCTCGCTGATTGCTAGAATGAGGGGTCTGCAGTGCTCACCTGAGCGCTACTCCCCTTTGGTTGTCTTTGTTACCTGCTAGCTCCTCCCTGTATAGGAAGCTTCTATACTCCTCTATGAGGTCATCTTTAGCAGCTAAAAGCAGCCGAAAATGAGCGAACATAGCCAAGGGGGCACGAGTGAGCTCGGGTGGGCACTGCAGCCCCTTCATCCTCATTCTAGAAATATTCACTACTCTCACAAAACAATATATAATGCCAAGAAACATTTATTTTCTGTTGTATAAAACATGCAGCTTCTATGAAACATATGTTTCTAAACAAAGAACAGAATGTAGTAAAAATTAAGCAATAAGCCTAATTAATTCTTGTTTTGGAAATCAATCACCAACGTGTCTCTTGACATCTTATATATCCCTCACATTTCTTGGCTGTATATACTTTGACTGCTACCCCTATGACTTGTTTGACAATTCTTTCTACAGACCATGATAGGGATACATTGGATCTTGCATAGGTTTATTCACCCCTTAAACGCCACAGGATGTAAGTTTACATCCTGGCTGGAGGGACTTAATGAAGCAAGGCGTAAGCTTACATACTGTGGATAGCGTAGGCACGGAAGTGGGCCTGCGCCATCCTGCAGCGGAAGCCGGCTGTGACTGATAGCCGGCCTACTGCTCCAATAGTGGGGATCGATGAGAACAGTGATCAAAGTATATTGCTGCATGTAAAGGGTTCACAGAGGAACCGTGCTTCCTCTGTGACGTCATTGGCTCTCTGGTAATCGCAGAGGGCCGATGTGTTGCCATTGTAACTGGATGCCAGACACTGGTGTCACAGCCTGCCATGGCCTATAATCACTATTGTAAGCAATAAGACATTGCAGAGCAGAAGTACTGCAATGCATTGTCATAGCGATCGTAGCTTTATTGGTTCAAGTCCCCGAAAGGGACGTAGAAATTGTAAACAAAAAAGATAAAAATAGTGTAAAAAGAAACACGTAAAATAAAAAAACAAGAAATCATTTTTTGCGCACTTTCCCTTTGTATATATAAATATATATATAAAATCCCAGATGCTTGGTATCATCATATCCGTAACAACCTGTTTAATAAATTGAACACACTGTTTATCCTGCATGGCAGAAAAAAACTTATTATGTTTATTTTGCCTCCCAAACAAATGCAATAAAAGTGATCAAAAAAGCCATACGTACACCCAAAATGGTACCAATAAAAGCTACAGCTCATTATGCAAAAACGAGTCGTCGCAGAGCTTCGTCCGCAGAAAAATGTGATGGGACTTTGAATGCAGCAATGTAAAAAAAAATAGTTTCCAAAAAAAAGGGTTTTATTGTGCAAAAGTGAAAAACCTAAAAAATGTATAATAATTTTGGTGCCGTCATAATCGTACACAGAAAAATTTTATCAAGTCTTTTATGCTGAATGATTGACGTGGTAAAAAAAAAAATAATGGTACAATTAATGTGTTTTTTGTACCTCCCCTCCCAAGAAACCTGATAAAAGTTTTTACAATACATTATATGCACCCAAAAATGGTACCAATAAAAACTACAGGTTGCCACACAAAAAACAAGCCCTCATATGGCCATGTCCATGGAAAATAAAAAGTTCTGGCTTTTGAAAATTGAAGATGAAAATCCCCCAAAAATTATTGCATCCTTTGGACCAGCATAGGCCATGTCCTTAAAGGGATTCTGTCAGAAAAATCCCCTTTTTAGCTGTGACTTGCATCCCTGTACATTCTCACCTGTTGAAAGAAAACAGTTTAAAAAACAAAGTAAATTTACCTAATCCCGTTGTATTTCTTCCCTCCCTTGTTTACCTGCCTTGTAAGGGATCATCTCCCAGCAGCTTCTGCGTGCTGACACCGACCTGGCCACATCTAACCTCTGATGTCCTTGGAGAGTCAATGGCGAGTGCGCAAGCGAGGCCAAGCCAATCAGTGGGCGACGTGTCACTTGTGACGCATCAACCACTGATCCAGGCGTCAGTTAGTGCCATCCAGCAGTGGTCAAAGCAGTGGCGTAAGCTGGAACTTTGCCTGCTTCTGCACTGCGATAGAAAGGCTGCTGGAGGGACATCAGGAGAGCAGCAGGTTCCTGGTGAACAACCCGGTAAGGCACAGGTGAGTATAGATATTCTTATTTTGCTGACAGAACCCCTTTAAAGGGTTAATGAACTTTCTTGACTTCTGATATCATCAGTTTGCATGTCGGTGGAGGTTCCTATACATTTTCAGACCCGTCTATAAGTTCTGACAAGGAAGGATCAATAGAAGGAGTCTTTTTTTGACGCACAGAAAGATTTCACCGGTAATCATCATTTCCACTTCTTAAAGCACATATATTACACACAATGGCCTTGGGCTGGACCGGCCCGCCACCTCATTTTATGTGGTACCATAGCCATGCAGTAATCTAACAGGCATTCCACTCACCCAGCCTGCAGTTCCGGTCTAGTGAAGGCAGTGCAGAGTCTGTGACAGGTAACCTCTCCCATGCGGTATCTGCGTGCGCCATCCTGTATGCAGCGCAGAAGCAGAAGGGAGAGATCAGTGTAAGGATGCTTCCCAGCCAGAGGCCAATTAGGAGGGTCGCTGTTACTACTGTGACTACTATAAGGGTCAATTATTACTACTGGGGACAATATAAGGGACACTTACCACTGGACCCATCATGGGGGGCACTATTACTACTGGGGCCACCAATATAGGGGGCACTTACTACAGGAGCCATTATAAGGGTCACTATTACTGCTAGGGGAAAATATGGGAGACCCTATTACTACTGGGGGACCACTATGGGAGTAACTATTATTACTGGGGTCACTGTTACTACTAGGTCTACTTTAGTGGTCCAGAGAGTGCCCCAGCTTGAGTATATATTTTTCCAAGCACTCTCATTTTTTAATTTAGGAATGCTGAGGTTCTGTACTCAGCTAGGATCAAGAACTATTTCCATCATATGGTCCTCACATTACCTTTTTGCTTCCCAGGGTATCTAGAGCTTTCTCTATTGTTGGTTCTACATCCAGTGAGTGTCCTAGTCTGAGTATATGTTCTTCCCAGCACTATTATTTTGACTATAGGGGTGCTGAGGTATGCATATCCCACTGATATTTTCACTGCATTGACTCCTAAAACATAACTTTTATTTTTCTCTCTTAAAACTAAAAGCTCAAAAAGAAGCAAACAAAACATACAATAAAAATAAGTGAAAGAAAAACCCAGCCATCCCTATTTCTGGTTACCTGTAGTTTCAAAAAGCCACAGGACCAGAGACGCACACCTCAACATATGTGAGTACACAATGACTATTTGGGTGTCCAGTCTGTACAAGATAACATAACAGACCGGGTGTCCTGTCAATAGTTGATACCAATGATCATATAAACACTTTTGAGAGTACCCCTACTGGTGCAATTCTATCATATAGGTACGTAACTAGAGATGAGCGAGCACCGAAATGCTCGGGTGCTCATTACTCGAGCCAAGCTTTTTCTAATGCTTGAGAGCTCATTTCGAGTAATGAACCCCATTAAAGTCAATGGGGACCCGAGCATTTTTCAATGGAGCCAGGGCTGCTGCCGGTGGCTGCCGGCACCCCTTTCAATGGATTTAAGGGAAGGGCTTTAAATATAAGCCCTTCCCTGAAAATACAGTAAAATTAGTGTAAAAAACAAAAAAAATACATACTCACCTCCCTTCATCTGCCGTGGCTCAGCCGCATCTTCTCTGCGCTGTCCCCGGTTCTGTAATGCTGTTCTATCAGCAGGCAGGTATTTAAAATCCCCGCCTGCTGAAAGAGCTGATTGTGATTGGTTGAGGCGCTTAGCCAATCACAGGCAGCTCTTGCCTGTCATTCATTCGGCGAGAGCTGCCTGTGATTCGCTGAGTGCCTCAGCCAATCACAATCAGCTCTTTCAGCAGGCGGGAATTTTAAACCTCTGCCTGCTGATAGAACTGCACTACAGAGTCGGGACAGCGCAGAGAAGAAGCCCCGGCAGCTGAAGGGAGGTGAGTATCTATTTTTTTTGTTTTTTACACAACTTTTACTGGTTTTTCAGGGAAGGGCTTTTATTTAATGCCCTTCCCTGAAATATAATGACGGGTTGCCGGCAGCAGGATCCTCTACCGCAGCTGTCATGTGTGACAGCTGCGGTAGGGAATTGAAGAATTCCTCTGCTGCATCTGTCACAGATGTGGCAGATGTAGCAGCAGGGAATTATTTTTACTAGCGGGGATGAAGGAAACATCTGCCGCGTGCAGCAGATGTGTTCTACATTCCCGTGGGGGACACGGCAGCGGCAGATAGGTAAGTTTTTTGTTTTTCTTTAATTTTTTTTTACACTAAAATCCTTGTTTTTCAGGGAAGGGCTTATATGTAAAGCCCTTCCATGAAAAACAATGCAGGGGTGCCTGCAGACCATTGTTTTCAAGACAATGGAGAGGGTGAAATTTTCTCGAGCACCTCAGTGGTGCTCGCTCAAGTAACGAGTACTTTCAAATATGCTAATGCTCGAAAGAGCATGCTCGCTCATCTCTATACGTAACCCAATAGCTGTAACTATATTTGTAGTGCTCATTCACAGGGTATCTGAGCTACTGCGTTAAAGGATTAGTGGATTTATTGGATATGTCGATGGTAACAGAAATGGTTTTGGTTTGCAACATCAAAAATACAGCATTGCTGTTACCGTGCAGGGCGGCGCGGGGTTCCCCGGTCAGCGCATGCCGCCCCGGCTTCGGCTCCAGCATCCTGGAGCTCTGACGTCAGGGCCTCCCCGGCGACGCCTCCAAACCTCTCTTGTGCAGTAGTGGGGGAGTTGGCTCTTCCCCCCTCTGCCCCTGGGCAGAGTCCTGTAGTCATAAGGCTGGCGGTGACCTGAGCTCACCGCCAGTTATTGGTTCTGTCAGCTCCTAGTTAGTCCTGTCTGCAGTTCTCTCAGTCAGTACCCTAGTTTGCTCATCAGCTTCCTTTTCCAGCTTTGCCTTGTGCTCAGTATTTTCTGTTTGGTCACTCCACCTGCCTTTCCTTGTTGGTACTCTGTCCCCCGTTAGTTAGGTACATCTAGTGCAGTCGCCAGGTCCCTAGCCAGGGTAGGGACCGCCATCCAGTTGTCCGCCTGGGGTTAGCCAGGTCAAGGCAAGTAGGCAGGAACAGTGGGGTGTGGTAAGTTCAGGGCACCCCACCTGGTGCTCGGGGGGGGTCAGAGTGCCGTAACAATTGCATAATCAGTACCGGTTCTATTCCACCTAGAGTGCGTTTTTTTTTTTAAACTAATGCTCTAATAGGGTATATTCCGTTTAGTGTATTCTGTTCAACGTGTCTCTGTCCTTTTTAGGCGACTCATCAGGAACTCAAATTGCATTGACACCGCTCTGGTATGTGACCAAGGGAAAGGGCCACACTATTTATAATAACTGACAGGGTTACATTGTAGTAAGGCCAATCAGTCAGTATAGACATTAGCATTCATTGGTTTCACTGACTGATGAAGTTAGAATGTAATAAAACCTATTGGTCAGTGTAGACGTTAGTATTCATTGATCTTCTGTAGAAGTATCTTGTAGATGTTAGAGTTCATTAGTCTCTAATAGAAATAACTTGGAGTAGGAGTTCTAATAATAAGCCTTAATAGGTTCTCCTATTTGTAGAGATCAATCTCTTATCCTAATAGAGTAGTCAGGGCTAGCTACAATAATCTATTTGTGAATAATATAAGTCTGCCAAAAAACTAACCCTGATCTGATAAAGAAAGTAGCTGAAAAGGCTGGGGACTCTGCTAGGTCCTCGATTTATTGTTTTCAGCTACTTTCTTTATCAGAGCAGGATTTGTTTCTTGGCAGACCCCAGTAGTGAACCCTACAGAGGGTCACCGTGGGGGGGGGGGGGGGGGGGCACTATTTCTACTGGGTTCACTATTACTACTGTGGTCATTATGATTGTCACTGTTACTACTAGGGCTACTATGGGGGACACTAATACTATACAACAAGGAGAAATGCAAGGTCCTACATCTGGGCAAGAAAAATGAAAAAAGCTCATACAGAATGGGAGGAATGGCTAAGCAGCAGCACATGTGAAAAAGACTTGAGTATTCTTAGAGATTACAGTCTGAACATGAGTCAACAATGTGATGCAGCAGCAAAAAAGGCAAACACAATTCTGGGATGCATTAAGAGAAGAATAAAGTCTAGATCACCTGAGGTCATTATCCCCCTCTACTCTTCCTTAGTCTGACCTCATCTGGAATACTGTGTCCAGTTCTGGGCACCCCACTTTAAAAAACTGGAACAAGTTCAGAGAAGAGTTACCAAGATGGTAAGCGGTCTGCAAACCATGTCCTATGAGGAACAGTTAAAGGATCTGGGAATGTTTAGCTTGCAAAAAAGAAGGTTGAGTGCAGACTTAATAGCGGTCTCTAAATATCTGAAGGGCCGTCACAGTGTAGAGGGATCAGCCCTATTCTTGTTCCATTTGTACAAGGAAAGACTAGAAGCAATGGGATGAAACTGGAAGGGAGGAGACACAGATTAGATATTAAAAAAAACTTTCAGCAAAAATTACATTAATTTAACAAAAACATTTTTTCAAATCTCCAGTCAAGTTTCAACATGTTAGCCCCCTTCATTTTCGAGTTTTGAAAGTCAGAAAACTTGACACACTCTATCCCTTCATGCCACGGGGCTCACCTGACTTTATGAGAAGAGACACTGTGGGCCTATAATCTCAAACAAAAATTGCTTTTCTGGACGCTGGGCATTAGAATCCAACCTGTACCTTACTCTAAAATTACTTTTTTGTGCAGTAAAGTGTAACTGATAGACTGCTTAAAGACACAAGTAGAATTTCTCATCAAGGAATAAAGAAGGATTTAATTTATTATGTTCACTGAATCGTACCAATAGATTCCTGAGGGAGAGCAATTTATCCTTCTTACGACTGGTGTGACGTTTGATTGTTGTGATCACCATGGCAAATTCAAGGGTCAATTAATGTATGCTTTTCTTTAGCATATGTATAGTGTACAGATTCGTTATAGCACCTCCACATGACTGCTTGTGATATAAATTCATCGTTGTAGTTGGTGACCTATGCTGGTCAAGTAATTTCTCTAAAACATGTGAATATAAAATGTCCAATCATTAAAAGACTGTATAGGGTTAATCTAATAGGCAGTATACACTTACTTTAAGTGGAGTTTCAGGACTTTTATACTGTGACCACATTTGAATTGAATAACTGGCCACAGCAGTAGTAGGGATGCCCTGGACTCTTGAAAACATCATCACCAATTGATAATTAAAGTGATTGTCTTACAAAGACAACCCCTTTCTGAAAAGAAGACGTCCAGTGATCAGTTGATTGCCATGGGCTCCATTTTTCAAACTCCAGACAATCAGCTGTTATGGCAGGAGGACCTGCATCTGGCCACAGCATAATGGCAGAAGTTGTTCCAATGAGGCAACCATTTAATGTGGCCTGTGGATGAGTAGAAATATCTATATTCCCTCTGCATTTTTTTTTTTTGTTGAAGGGTATTTTTATCTAATAATTTTAGGGCTGGAGCTAATTATCAGCTGCTATTTATTCACATCTACACTGCTCAGTGGTGCTGTACACTGCCTTATATGAAAATGTTAAGTCTATAGAAGATATCTATATATCTATGCACCTGTCTTCAGCTTCCAGGAGAAACCATCAAGTAACAAAGACAGGCAAAAGAAATTTGGAGGAGCGCTGCAGCCCCGTTATTCTAGAGATCATCAGGGGTCCCAGCAGTGATGTCACATGTCTGTAACATGCTAAAAGTTAGTTTAAAGTGTAGTTACTCTTTAAGGGCTAGAAGCTTCCCATTATGTCTCAGGTCGATATCAAAATCTTTACTGATGCTTCGCAAAACCACTTCTAAAGACCTTTTAAATGTTCTGATCATCTGGTACAAACATCTGCCGAATGTTATTCTTACACAAACTTTAAGTCAATTAAAATTTCCATTCTTCAGATTAACCAAAAATTAGCCACATGCTAATAGGATCTATCGGCCCACTTTTTTTTTTCAAACTCCCATGCTATAGTATGGAGTTTGAATAGTCAAAAAAAAAAAACAGCTCATGCACTAATATGTTCCAGTACGGCGAGTATATTAGCTCATTTGCCCACGTGTTTTTGCCCTAACAATGATAGCTTAGCAAATCTAAGGCCCATTCAAATGGGTATATTTCTCACCTTTGTGCTTTCAGTGTACTTCACAGACAGCACATGGACCCAATATAGCCAATTAGGCTATTCACAAGGTGTTTTTTCAATGTCCACTGTTCATGGAGGTCAGACAGCACATGCATGGGGTGCAGTTTCCCCAAAAGTGGATTAGTCATAGTGGTCCAGTCAAGTGGCCACCACTTTCCCCTGATTTGATCCCTTTGGATTTCTATCTGTGGGATCATGTCAAGGCACCTGTTTCCTATGAGAAAATATGGAATGTTGCTCATCTGAAACACAAAATTATTGATGCTTGTGCTAGCATTTAGCCTGATGTTTTGTGAGAGCACAACATGAATGGATAAATGGCATCAGGTCAACACTCAAACATGGGGGGCAGCCTTTCATATACATTCTGTAGATATTATGCTCAAATCTTTGATTTCACATAAAACCACTATGTTACTATGAGAATGAATAAAGTTATGATAAAATGAAGCACACCATGTTTTTTTCTGGTGAAATTCTTCATCAGTTTGATATATCACACTCCTACCTTCCTATTGGAAAAAAGGCCGTCATATTAATCACATGGCCTAACAGTTCCCCCCCCCTGCCTTCCTCGAAGCTTGTATGCAAAATTGGATCACCATTTGCAGAGTGATTTTCATTCTTTATGGGTGCTTCACTTTGTATATTAATGATTTGTGTGAGCAATGAAGTCCGTGCACTGAGCACCTTTCCTAGCTAATAACTAGTGTAATCCACCATAGCATTCACATATATTTAAAGAGGCAAATAAAAAGCTGCTGAATGTGTGATTTATTTAGTTGCTTGCCACTAGTTGAGTGATCAAAGCTCTCACTAGGAATAAAGTGTCCTAAGAATAAAATATACACAATGTATTAAAAGGTGAAAACAAGGTGACCTGATAGTGTATTTAATCTGATCAGTTTACAGTAGATGTTAAACGTTAACAGGATGGCACTCTCATACCTAATAGAGACGTTAACAGATGAATGAATCAATTATATCACGCACCAAATGTGTTACGGCAACGAGCTTGGGGTTTTTTCAGGTGAAACATTCAAATAAATGTGTTTCACCTGTAAAAAAACATATCGAAAACCATGGCAAAACCTCATGCTTTTATATCCGTACCTCGACATTCACTATGTGATTACACCCTTAGTAACAACCAGTATTTCCTCCATTTAAACTCCCACAGATGTTGACAATCAGCTTTTTTAGGTCCATGAATGACAAATGTACTAAACATTGCAAAGATATAGTGATGCAGGGTCCAACTTGTGTTCTTCAGGCTCATCAGAGGCAAGGATTTGGAGGGTCAGCCACCACATATACAGATGTGCACGTCCACTTTTAATGCATCATGAACTTTGCTGCTATGCTATCTTTTTACTCATAGGCAGAGGTGTAACTATTGGGGATGCAGGGAATGCAGTTACACCCGGGCCCAGGAGCCTTAGGGGGCCCATAAGGCCTCTCTTCTCCATATAGGGAGCTCGGTACTGTGAATAAAGCATTAAAGTTAAGGGGGCCCTGTTGTATTGAGGCCCTGAAGCTTTACGGTACACCTCTGCTCATAGGACATAGTATCAAAATGGCTTAATGTTATTTTTGAATGAACCCATATGAAATAGACCCTAAAGGCGAATGGCTCCTAAGTTTTCCCCAAATAGTGTTGTCTTCTGCTGGACCTATGAGGTCTATTGCTGTGTCAAGCCAGAACCCACCAACCCATCTCTGATACTGTGGTTGGGCAGTTCAACCCTGGATACATTCAACGCATAGTCTCATAACCAGGAAGATTTGGTATTCAGGGCTCTTGGAAAGCTCACTGACTATTCTTATGGAAGTTATAGATTATATAATTGTATCACTGAAATGCATGTGTATCCTCTTATGGAACCGGGCACAGGACAACTCTCAAAACACTTATAATTGCAAATGGTGGCCAATGTATCCCTTTAATCACTAATGTATGTGAATTGTACTTCTTCAACAGTTTATAGGATTGAAGAGGTTTTCTTGGGCTTAACTATTGATGACCTATCCTCGGGGTAGGTCATCAATAGTTGATTGGCAGCTCATCTACATTTTCAGTAGCTTGGGTTGACAATTACAGGCACAGATTCCACTGATTGATCCCAAGCAGGGGATTCCCACAAAGCAATTATTGATAACCTATCCTAATAATAGGTCATCAGTAGTTTAGGCTGGATTCACACAGGTGTATGCGTTTTTACGTTCACCCGCCGGCAAAATAAAAACGCATGAACAGGCGCACAAATCTAACGTTTGTGCGCCCGTTCAGATGGTACAGGCCTGGTGCATATACGCTGAACCCACAATGCCGTTGGGGGGGGGGAGAACACAGTTTAGCTCTGCTATGCTGTCTCCCCCTTGCCAGCTTTCTGCAAGGGAAGGGGGTGGGACAGAGCCAGAACTAGTGTGCTAAGCTCCCGCCCCCTCTCCGCCCCTTGTCGGCAGCCAGCAATGGAAGCTTAGTAACTAGCTCCTGCCCCGTCCCGCCCCCTCCCATTGCAAACAGCCGGCAAGGGGCAAAGAGAAGGAGGTAAGGGGGAGGAAATTTAACAGTAACACTGCTAAACTCCCTCCTACCTTCTCTTTTCCGGCAGCTGTCATAGGATCCCATAGGAGTCTATGCAGTCGGCGGAGTAAAAGCGCCCAGCTGAAATGTGTTATCTTGGCTGACCGGGTGCTTTTACTCTGCAGGAATACACCCATGTGAACTGATGCATTGTAAATCAATGCATCAGAGGGGCAGCATATATCAGCCAGGCATGAAAGCTCCCACTCGACTCCCAACTCTTCTCCCTATCAGCACAGCCTTTCTCCCTCTAGTGAGTGCCGTGCCACTGGTCAGGTAATGCGGAAGTGGGTGAATATAAGTGAAAGGCTGCGCTGATAGCTCAAAGAATTAGGAGGTGACAAGAGCATTGTACCTGCCGAAATCAGCTGAAGGGGTGCAGCTGATTTCAAGTCAGTATAGCACCAATGGTGTAGATTTTGACTCAGTTTTGGATGCGGAAATGCTGCAGAATTTTCCACATCATTTTCGCCTCATGTAAACAGACCCTGTTTTCTTGATTGCTGGTCCATAATAACTCACTGGTTAAAACTTTTTTAGCTATCTCCTGACTTCCGTGAACTCCCTAGCAAACTCCTGTGTTGTTGAATGTGTGATCTTAGCAACTGGTAATCAATGAGGCGGGCAGTTAAACTTAGATTTTAAGCCCAGATCCACTTGAGACATTTAGAATTTTCAGAGCATTATAGCCACTTTCTTCTTCTATTCCAAAGTGATTTAACAACCTTCTTTTTCTACCAGTTAAAAATTAATGAACATTGATGGAGGTCACTTTCCCAGGACTGTTGCCGTTCTTCAACTCAACCTACTCCTGGTACTCTTAGAAATGCTAGGTTCTCTTCAGTGCTACACTGATTTTTCCATAAATTGGAAAATTTGTCACAGGGCTTGTATGAAAGCCGGATGATAATTAACAGAACTATCTAATGAGAGAACCAAAATCTGTGTTTCTCACAAGCCTTGCACTGAGTTTTATGTCTATTTAGAAACATCTCAGCAAAGCCAAAGGGATTCTGTAATATTGGGGGGAACCAGGATCACAGTGCAGATCATGGCATAGGGACCCAATTAATCATCAATACCATTCATTCATATCATTAACCCTCTGAAGAGATGAATTTTAATGAAAACCTAGAAAAGACCTTCCTTTAGTATGCAGTATACCAAGTTCTACATCATGCAGATGTCTTATAGCAACTGCTCAGAGTAAGTATAGCACTTTACTGCATACAATCATATACAAAGAGTATCATAAGAACAGCATCATAATCAATAACCAATCTATACCCACTGGCGCTGCTTGCTATTGGGCACTGCAACTGAAAGATAACTTTATCCTGCCTTTAACATAAGATGCTTTTAAAAAATTAATTCCCAGTGCTACATTTAGATTATTGTATTGCTGTAGTATGCCATTTTCATAAGCATAATGCAGCAAAGCAGATTTCTGTTCACTGCCAGTACAGTATATCAATTTAGTGTTAGATTTCTGTACATGTGCCAACTCTACTGTATACTATAAGCAAAGCAAATATTCGCATGAGAGCACACGCTGAACCTGTGCTGGGTATTTGCAATGCAGAGTAAGGTAATGGGTTAACAGAAATATTTAGTAACCATGCCAATGCTAATGCATCCACTCCCTCAAGGTTTATGCAGGTTAAAACCCCCTGTTTTGCAGGATACTATCCCTTTAAACAAATCTCTAGAGACTAGTACTGACGATCATGTGATTACTGATTGATTGCAACACTGTTGGAAGCTGGTAAAAAAGCAGCAATAGGAGAGTAAGCAGAGGTATAAGCAGGAGAGGAATGTGTGCATTTTGGATGACACCCTACACTGCAGTGTGTGTTGGATCGGGGGAGACACTGCAGCACCTCTTCAAGGGCAGCAGGAGGGATGTTCTGCACTGGGAATAATGCACAATATGCCAAGTATTGAGGATGCGCTACTGGATTATCATTCAGACATGGTAAGTATCTATTGATTGCTGTCTTTATGCATTGAGTCTATGGAAGGTATGTCAGACTTGCAGCTGTCAATGTACTGCTTACGAGGCAGTCACTGTTACTGTGCACACCTTAAATGACAAGGGTTATTTTATCATTCTCCATAGCAGATGTGCCCTGTCTATAGGAATAATGTTAGATCATATGGAAATTTCCAGAGTAGATCTGTATATTAGGCACACTACAGCGACAGACTTGCATTATTCTCAGGGGACGGTTTGGTAGACTGCACTGAATGGTATACGGACACTTCTGCACTGTATGCTGAGTATATGTACTTTGTAGCATGCATACTATACTGCATAAATACTATGTTACACAATTGTAGCATGCATACTATACTGTATAACACTATGGAGCACAATGGTAGCATGCATACTATAGTGTATAAACCCTATACTGTATTGAAGATATATACGTGGAGAAGTGCAGGCAGGTGTAGTGCCCCTCACACTGGCTGAATGGAGACAATGATGACCCCTGCTGACTGCATCGGACAAATGTGTGAACCATGCCATCATCTATATTGTAGTTAGTGATGGCAGTGAGGTGACAATGTGACAGTACAAGATAATTCATGTCTGATGTTTATGAGGATTAGTCAGCTAGATAGTGACAATGACTGCGCTGCAACCTGTCAATATACAAAGCAACTCCATGTGGAGCAAACAAATGGAGAACAATAATAAAAAAGCAGAGAACAAAAATGTTACTTTTCCTGCTGTCCACTGATATTTCTTAAGAACAATACACAGACAAGGCTTCATGCCATTATTGTCCTCTGCATTAGATCCCTTTGTTTATTTATTAGAACTTCTTATTTATTTATTGTGCATGTTGTAGAAATTGCAACTATGTATCACTGGCTAATGAAGGGCTTTCCAAAGGCATTGTCTTGTAGCTGTCTATCTGCATTGTCATTGTTTGTGGGTGTGTTTATGGTCCCGATGGAACTAAGATAACACACAGGTATCTATTCTGCTGCTGATATGTAAAAATTGTCACTTTGTCCTTCTCTTCAAAGTATTTCTCTAAATTTCACAGGACACCTATTTCATAGCAGCTGCTCTATTGTCTCATCCTTGTCTAGAATCCTAATGTGTCAATATGCAGTATTGTGCAAATGCTTTAGGCAGGTGTGGAAAAAATACTGTAAATGAAGAATGCTTTCAGAAAAAGAAGTGTTAATAGTTTTTTATTTTAGTTTTTTTTTGGGTCAATTAACAAAATGCAAAGTGAATGAACAAAATGGAAATCTGAATCAAATCGATATTTAATGTGACCGCCCTTTACATTCTAAACCGCATCAATTTTTCTAGGTACACTTGCACATAATTTTTGAAGGAACTTGTCAGGGATGTTGCTCAAACATCTTAGAGGACTAACCACAAATCTTCTGTGGATGTCAGCTTGTTCAAATCCTTCTGTCTCTTCATGCTATCTCAGACAGACTGGATGATGTTGTTGAGATCAGCGCTCTGTAGGGGCCATCTCCTCACATGCAGGGCTCCCTGTTGTTCTTCACACTGAAGATAGTTGTTAATGACATTGACTGGATGTTTGGGGTTGTTGTCCTGCTGCAGAATAAACTTGGAGTCAATCAAACACCTTCTATTTTTGAAAGAAATTCTTATTTTGCAGCAGTTTTTCCTACACCTGCTGAAAACTTTTGCACAATAATGTACATGATGGTCAAATATGGTTCTATGTGACTAGCTAGTTCACTGCCTTGCAATTTGCTATAAATTATAATAGAACAGTTGGTTATTAGAAGATTACAATAGTATGACAAGGAATGTATGGGTTATAAAGACCTTTTTATATTATCACCAATACCTTGGAAGCAATTGCAGGGAAAAACATTAGAGCTCCTCTAAGCAGGTCCATTCTAACAGTTTCTGCAGAAACCCAATATACTGAGTTTCCTTGGTTCAAAGGCGCCAGAACATACGCTATTCATTCAGGATTATAACATACTTTCCTAGAATTACAGGAACAGCCTATTGATTAGTGTGACTTGGTGCTCAGATAGTATAGTAATTGGCATCTATTAGTAAACAGGCAGCTTAAGGACAAAGAGCACATTGATTCCTATAAACATTAAGGAAAAATGGAAAGGTTAAAGTATAGATTTACATAAGTGCATTAATAAACCATATGTATGAATGGGTAAGAATAGTGCTACTTCTGTACTGATGGTGTGTACTGGGAAGTATCTGTAAATGCTATTATTGCCTCATTCAGGGCTTGGTTCCTTACTGGAACATTGTTGTGTTTCTGCCTATCCTTCCTTTTGAATTCTGAAAAGTGTTTTGCTTTCATCCATCTATTCCACCTCATCTCTTCTGACCTTAGCTGTCATCTATTCACTTTTCTTTTTTGACACACTTGTTTATGTCAAAGATCTCCCTCTGATTGAACTCTATAATCCCTTTGAAAGGAAAACCTCAATTACTTTATTTGCTGCATTGTTCTTTGGCTTATGTGGTTTGTAGAGACATATTACTGCATGTAGGATCTTTTAAATGTTACATTTCCTTTTCCTTTTAACAATGGCAAATAAGTAGGTTAGCATTAAAATGCGTAACCTGGAGCCAGTACCAAGGCGCATGGAATTGTAATTCAGGTGCTTACATTTTTCTATTGATGTCTAGAAAGTTCTTATTACCTTTTTCGAAGCCAGACAGATCATTAGAGTGGTCTGTCTGGCTTCTAATGTCTACATACAGAAGAATATGGAGCTATGTTCTGTCAAGTTCTTTAACAGCATTGTCTCATGCTCCATGGAATATCTTTGTACATAGGACCCCTGACAGAGCCTAGACAGCAGCATATGGAGGTCATGCAGAGCTCTATTAGAGAGCCATATAGTCATCACATACTGCCTTTTAATGGGCTTTGTGTACTCAACATTGCAATGTGCATATGGCCTTAATGTGTCCATGTCTAGTGTAGCTATTGACGAAATTAATAGTCTTAAATTCCCATGCACTGTAGGTTGCTTTTGGCAGATCTCCTAAAGTCTCTGGAAAGCTGCAAGACAAGAAAATGAATCCAACAAGTAAGGCTTATGCTCACATACTTAAATTGGTTATCCCATCAAAATCACTTATCCACAGGATAGGTGAGAAGTGATTTTATTGCTAGGATCCGAACACTGGAACCTGCAGGTATCACAAGAACCACATACCCCACGTCCCCTGGGTGTATGAAGCAGCAGAGCCGCACACCCTGAGTTCCCTGGGTGTATGGAGCAGCAGTGCTCAGCAAATTCTGCCAGTCCCATGGAAGTCAATGGATTGGTGGTCGTACATGCGCACCTATGCTCCATTCACCTGGGGGTGTACAATTCTCCAATCGCCTGTCATAAATTATTTTGGTGGAATAACTTTTTAAGGCTGGTTTCCTGCAATGGCCTTGTGTTTATTGGTAGTTGACAGGATATGTTGTCTACGCAATGCATTTTTTTTGTTTGTTTTTTGTTTGGGGCCTTGGTAACGTTTTCTTCAAAACCTACCAGAGATTTTGGTGGGGTTTCTCCACTTTTTATTTTATTTTTTGGAAGGAACTCAAGGTTCTGAAAAAGTCCAATATGAACATCTTCAAATTAAGCTGATATGGATTTATGTGCCATGTACATATCCTGCAGATTTGTGGTCCTCTACAAATGTTTGGCTACATTATGTATTAATAGGGGGGGGGGGGGGGGAAGCTGAACACTAAAGAAATTAATATGTTTTTAAATCTGGACAATTTTGCATGAAAATAATTTAGTAATAAAAGCAAATGAAATGGCCATAGTGGCAGTGATGTACAAAAGCTAGCTCCAATTCTGCCAACTGTGTCAAGATCCAATTCTGTTCCTAACCAAGTTACAATTTTATGGTTCTTGGCTTGGTGTCACCTGCTAGTAGTAGTCTTCCCTGGTGCCAAGGTACAGTAGTTTACAGTACAATCGTAGCACAAAATTGGTCTAATTTCTGTACAAGTTAAAAAGCTTCCTTAGCCAATTACTTCAGTGCTAGAGAACATACTAACACATCTTGTTCAGGCTATTTCACCTCCCAGCCCATGTTGTTCCAGAGTAAGGAAAAAAAAACCAAAGTGGTAGACCCCAATTTTCCTCATTTTTAAGGTAAAATAAATTTCTTCCCTACTCAAAGTCTGGCAGTCAGAATAATCCCTGGTTCACAGACCCTTCTGAAGTAATCTGTGACTATAACCTGTAACTTTACAATCAAGAAAGGTGAGCAGGCCCCTCTTAAACTTCTAGTGAGTTTGACACCAGCACATCCTCTAGCAGAGAGTTCTGTAGTCTCACTGGTCTTACAATAAAGGACCCCTTTCTATGTTGCTGTAGGAACTTTCTTCCCACTTGACTAGAGGTGCCATTAATTTCACTGAGGGCCACATTAGCAAAGGGCCATTTGTAATTGTAAGACTGTAAAAATGTAACTACTCCTTAACATATTGTTAAATAACCTGAGACACTGTATAACGCACCATCCTCCTCTATTGATTATGTTCTGAAAAAAAACACAAAACAAAACTCCTTCCACCTCTTTAGCGACAAGATTCATACCTTTCAGTTTGGCTAGGGTAGGGCTGCCAGAATTGTGCCCCCACCTATGTGTTGCTAAACAGAGTGGTGGTGTGCTGGAGCTCAGAATCCAAGATGGCACCGATCCCTGTGCAGACATCACCCTCTCTGCTGAGCGCTGGCTACGTCCTCTGAGAAAAGGGGAGAGACAGTCTTTCTCTATGTGGACCTCCTGGACCACATAAACTAACACGGCAAGTTGGATTTAGCCACGCGGGCCTTGAGTTTAACATGTGCTCTAGACCTGGAGGATGCCCAATTGTCATAGTCATGGGTATAAATAGATGCTGAGAGAGATCTCTGTATTGTTCCCTAATATATTTACACATACGATAGTTATTAGGTTGCCCCTCAACTGTCTTTTTTTCCCCCTAAACTTAATAACCTCAATTTTGATAACCTCTCTGGGTATTGTAGTCCGCCCATCAATCCTTTTTTATTACTTTATTTGCCCAACCTTGCACCCTCTCAAGCTCTGATATGTCCTTCTTGAGTTCCGGTGCCTTTCTCCTTAAGGAGAGCATCCAGTAAGTGTGAGGAGACTTATAAGACTAATCCTATTCCTCTGGGAAACGGGAAGATGGAAAAATACCTCTGCAGCGCCTCCTCGCAGAAGCTGATCAAATTTGTTTAACAGGAACGCTCTTTCCTAAACCCATGCTGATATAGGGTTGTACAGCTACTTTCATTGAGTTACTCCAGGATAGCATCTCTTAGAAACCCTTCATAGATTGTAAGTTCATGCAGACTGGGCCCTCACCCCTAATATTCAATTTTGGTTATTAGTTTTATACTGTATGTAATGTCTGCCTTCATCTGTGCATGTACCCTCTGATTTATGTTGAAGTGTTGAAGAATATGATAGCGCTTTATAAATATTAGTGTTTTAGACCCAAAAAAGGTTAGGTTTCAGGTCAGTAGAGCATAAAGGCAAAAATCAGAATATTTATACATCAATCAGCCATAACTTTTAATACTGCCTGTCTAAAATTGTATTGGCTCTGCTTGTGGCACCAAAAGAGCACTGGCTTATCAAGGTGTGGACTTCCCAAGACCTCTAAACATTGGCGTAGCTAGAGGCTCATGGGGCTCAGGTGCAAACGTTTTCCGGGGGGGGGGGGGCAACTTCTCTTAACCCATTAACGCAGAGGCGTAACTTAAATCTTCTGGGCCCCAATGCAAGACCTGTAACAGAGCCCCAAACTTTAATGCTCTACTCATAGTACTAGGCTCCCTTTATGGAGAAGAGATGCCTTATGGGCCCTATAAGGCTCCTGGGCCCGGGTGCAACCGCATCCCCTATAGTTACGCTCTAAAAATGTCCTGTGATACATGGCACCAGGGAGTTGTCAGCAAATCCTCTGGTACTGTAAATTAGGAGGTAGAGCTTCCATGAAACAAGCTTGTTTCCTTAGCACATTTGACAGATGCTTAATTACATTGAGATATGGAGAATTTAGGGGCCAAGTCAACACCTCAAACTCTGTCATGTTTTTCAAACCACTCCTGAACAATCTTGGGAGTGTGGCAGGGCATATCATCGTGCTGAAAGAGACCACTGCCATTAGTAAATACAATAGCCATGAATGGGTGTACATGGTCTGCAACAGTGTCTAGGTACTGAAGGTGGTAAGTGTTAAAGTAACATCCACATGAATTCCAGAACCCAAGGTTTCTTAGCAAAATAATGCCCATCACACTGCCTTCTTTGGCTTGCCACCTTCCTGTAGTGCATACAGATGCCATTTCTTTCTCAGGTATGTGTAGTGGCCCAGAACACCTATTCCTGGACCCTCCATAAATGTCATACATATTATGTCTTTTGTGTGGATGCACTGTGCAAACTGTCTTGTCTCTTATGTGCATTGCACAGCTGCAGCAGATGAAGGGTTAATTTCTGCATGAGACTGGGAGATGTCTGCAATTGTATCAATTTATGTCCTGTCATGTGGTATGCTAGAGACTATAAATATAAGTGTCTGAGAATGGGAAAGGAGTCCATTCTTCTGGGTTCCTGAGAGAGAAAGAGCCAGCCACATGTGGGTACCTTCAATGATCCTGTGGTGAAGAATGGAAGAGGAAGAAGGGATTCCTGAAGTTCCTGATGCCAGGAGCCATTAGAGAGTAAGGAAAAAGAGAGAGCGTGAGCAGTGAAGAAAGTCAAGACCACCGTGCAGAGGTACTTCAAAAAGTGAGTGTCTGTGGAGACTTTGGACTTCTCCTTCCAAGTGCGGTAACATACAGATAACGAGGACTGTAGGGCCAATATCATTCTGAGTTTCCTCTTCAAGAGTGTCCCCTTCCAGAAGAGGTACTATACAGGTAATCAGGACCGTAGGACCGGCATCATCTTGAGTCCCCCCCCCCCCCCCCCAACCTGCCTTCTTCTGTCTTGCCTGCACCAGTGTGTTTTCACATTGTGCAAGTGTCAAAGTTTACAGAAAAGTTTTACCAGTCCCCGGCTGTTCCCAGGGACTGAGGTACTTAAACACTAAAGTGTGTGTGGTTTCTCTTTATTCTCGCTGAGGTTCATTCCGGTGAGTAAAGGAACGGTGATGTCACATGACAAGTTAAAGTTGTTTGGCATGTATATTGGCCATCCCTCTCCTAGGGGTGTCTGGAAGAAGCCCAGCGATGCTGTGTGTGTGTGTGTGTGTCCCTCTGGGAAGGAGTCTGGTAAGTGCTACCGTGACAGCTTTACCCTCCCAGTCCCTCAGCGTATGCCCTGTGTCCTGAGTTACCCATAAGGATGCTGTGTGTGTGTGTGTGTGTGTGTGTGTGTGTGTGTGTGTGTATATATAGACGAAAGCCCTGACTGACTGACTCGCCAAAAGTTCTCCAACTTCCCGATGTTGTAGAAACATGAATTTTGGCACAAGCATAGCTTATCTCCAAAATAAAAAAAGTAATTGGGTCCCAACTCGATTATTCAATTCTAGCGCAAAAGAATTGGTGTCAAAATTTAACGTACATAATCTAAATCTCTCACTTCCCAATGTCATAGAAACTTAAAATTTGGCACGAGCATTGAATATGTCATAAATCGGAAAAGCTAATAGGTCCCAACTCGATTATTCAATTCTATGCGCAAAAGAATTAGCGTCCAAATTTTATGTACGTAATCTAATTCTCTCACTTCCTGATGTAATTCTATATAAAGGAAACGTCGCATGGTTACCTCCCGTGGTGTTTCCTAGGTAACGCAGAGAACCATGCAAAATGGTGAACATATGTTTTTCCTCAGTATCTCTAAAGTAACCACGACTTCATAAGATTTTCCGTGTGAACACCAGATAAACACCAGTACCAAATTAACTCGGGCGAAGCCGGGTATATCAGCTAGTGCACTATACATGCAACCAGCCATCCACATGATCTAGAAGAAAACCTAATTAATCAGATCAGGCCACCTTCTTCTATTGCTCCTTGTTCTAATACTCACATACTCATTGTAGGCTCCCTTGGCGGTGGACAAGGGTCAGCAATGGCATTCTGACTGTACAGACCATTACACAGGAATTTACAGGGCACTGTGTTCAGCCACCTTTCTGTTGTAGCCGGTATTTGCAGCAAATTGTATATGGGCATAGTTTTGCAGGATCGGAGCCGACAGGCTAGTCTTCTCTCCGCATGCATCAACCAGCAATCCATGACCCTGTTCATCAGTTGTCCTTCTTTGGATCACTTTTGATAGGTACTAACTGCTGCATACTGCAAACATTGCACAAGACCTACTGTTTTAGGGATGTTCTGACCTTTGCTCATTTGTCCTGCTACAAGCACATCAACTTCAAGAGCTGACATAGCTTGTCTATGGTAGAATGGCTGATTAGTGTTTAATATTGTGTAAAAATCGCCTGACTTTAGCAACCACCATTTACTCTAACTCTTTCGGTCTTGTAAAGAGTGGAGGAGCCTCTGTTACTAGTGAGGTCAAGTTTTTGCTGTCATGTTTTGCCATATTTTGTTTTATGTATGTCTGTCTTAACGTTATGTGATAGAGACCCTGTTCTGTGGTCGTGTCAAAGGCCTAGTGCCCACCAGTAAAATTCATTCTGGGGGCCCATTGTACAGAACTCATGCAAATATTACCTGAACCCTGTACAAATTACTGGCATTTATTGTCCATGAATTGAAAAGTTGTGGCATTATTGTATGAGGCCATGTTTCGATTGAAAGTATATGGAGAATTTGACAGACACGAATTGATGGATACCCGTCCCTTTTCCTCATAGGTAAGGATCTTAGAAGTAGTATATATGGTATAAAATTGTAAAGGTTTACAATGACTTGCAGTAAACTACACCTAAGAACTTTTTAAGATGCATTGTAGCTGTGCCGTGGCTTGCATATGTGAAATCGTCATTCTGAAAGTAAGTTACTTGCAGAATGGAGTGTGTGGAGAAGGTTATAAATCCCAGCCGATGCTGAGGGTCTTCTACTGTTGGGCATGCTGGGACTTACAGTTACCCTTATACAGGAGAGGAATGGCACAAGCTTAAAAAATTAATTCAAGTGCCTAGTAGGTAACCACACTACTTTTTCTTTTTGCAGCCTGTTGCCTGGCCCTTGCCTTGGACTGTATTTCTGTTCTAGGTGCTTTCTCATCAGTTTACTACCAGGGTTTTCCCTTGTACTAGGGTCTTCTTGGCTCTGTAAGTAGGGATTCTAAACTCAGCAAGTATGAAATGATGGTCTAAGTAAATATTCCCCATTCTGCTTATATAAAAAAATCAAGAACAACCACTGCCTTAACTCGCTGTCAAAATATCTTTTTAGATGCCCTGATTTTTATTTTGTGAGAATAGTTCTACCAAGCATGGTGGATGCTATACACTGCATCAATTCACATGGCATATTTTCAGCATGGATTCCACATTAGAATTGACACGATTTTTAGCATTCCAAAATAGGGAAGTAAAACCTCCACATGGGTAAAATCCCTAAAAAGTGTCTGGTCCTTAAGGTACAAAACAGCCTGGTCCTTAAGGGGTTATTCTGAAATGTTTCTCTCGCCTTCCCTGAGGACGGTTTGGACACCTGTTGTCCTTGTCTGCATCTTATGCGGACCCCCTCTCCCTTCCCCTTTTACAAATGCCGCCTCCAGACATCTGATGTCAGATAGGTGATTCCTGACACTGTTCCCTTTATGTCAGCAGGGTGGCTGATTCTCTTTCCCCTAGATGTGATGACATTTGGACTAGTTATTGTTTACTAGCTGTATGCACGTGAGTTCTGAGTGGGGTTACTATTCTGCGTGGTTTGCATTACGTGGTGTGTCGTTGTTCACACCAACACGTCCTGTGTGTCTGTGCAGGTGGCCAGACATGTGCTGTATGTGCAGTCCTGTTCTGTGTGCTTTTCATTACCTTGTGTGTTGGTGTTTAAAAGTGACCTGTGCATTGGGTCTGTGCTGGTGGCCCAGATATATGGTGTGTGAACTGTCCTGTTCTGTGTATAGGTGTGAATAGTTATGTGTCCTGTATTTGGTACATCTCTCCAAGTTTCTAATCAGAGATGGCCAGGTCCTAGATAAAGACGGTGGTGCCTTCCTTATTAGGGCGCCTTCCCCGCTTTTAGGCAGGGGTGCCCCCACCTTCCTGATTAGTAAGAGACAGGTTTCCTTCTGTCTTTGCCTGCAGTGGTGTAATTTGTCCTTGCAATTACTAGGACACCATTTTGCGTCTGTGCTGTGGCACAGGGCTTTAGTGGGCCACATGTATGTAACGGAGCCTTTTTGCAGGGCAATGAGAGAGCCACTTTTAGGCACTTGATTTAAAAAAAAAAAAAGGACAAATTTTCAAGGCTTGGCTTTGGATTTCTGCCATGTGTTATTGTGGCAGACCCATGTTGGTAAAATCCAAAGCAGATCTGACACATAATCGCCATGTGAACGAGGCAATGGGCACAAATAAAGCAGCAGTATGTTTGTGTGTTTATAAAGTGGTTTATGGAGGATCAGCAATGTTGCAGTGCTTCTAATTTTATAGACGTCAGTATTTGTATGATTTAGGAATCTAAAACCGAATATAGGGGCATTCTTGTGTCTGGTTTAGTGCCAAGTGCTTCAAAATAATGATATTGGCCTAAAGCTTCAAATAAGAATATTCAGAGCAATTATTGGGAAATCCAAGCTACATTTATGTTTTAGTCGCTTTCGAATGTAGAGAGTTGCTTAAACTGCTATGTGTGTAATGGAAATTTCACAAGTATGTCTAACCATTTCCCACAACTGACCATTGTTTAACACTATCTTTATTTTTCAGGTTCAGGATTAACGATTGTTTTCTACACTGAAACAGCATGGCGACCTCGGTCTCACTAGCCGTGTACATAGTTATTGAAGTGATAATCGCCCTGGTGTCTGTACTGGGAAATATACTGGTGATCTGGGCAGTGATTGTGAACCAAGCACTTCGAGACACTACTTTCTTCTTCATCGTGTCGCTTGCTGTGGCTGATATTGCAGTAGGAGCGCTGGTCATCCCTTTAGCCATAATAATTAGTATTGGACTGGAGACTGAATTTTATAGCTGCCTGATGACGGCTTGTATTATGTTGATCCTGACCCAGAGCTCCATACTTGCACTGCTAGCCATTGCTGTGGACCGGTATCTCCGAGTCAAGATCCCAACAAGGTTAGTAGCTTAAATTAAAACATTAATTGGCTTTGTTTAATTTTAGTTTTTAATTCTTTGCTTTCTAAATATTAGCCCTGTGATTTGTAGGAATTTTTTTCAGACCAAAATAGATGCATTGGACACCCGCAGGTAGTTAGATACCTGCGGATGTTGTTTTCCCTTCAGGCGCGGATTGCGTCTGTGGGAAAACGCCCACGGCATGCTCCATTTTAGTGTGGGTCTCCCACGGGGACAGCTCCCGCAGGCTTCTATTGAAGCCTATGGAAGCCGTCCGGAACCGCCGTACACCCGTACCTGAATTTCTGCTCTCCAGCTCGGGAGAGCAGGAGTTAAAAAAATAAAAATATGGAGTGCCCGGCGCATGCGCGCGGCACTCTGCCGGCATGCCGAGCACATCCACCCGGACGAAGAAAGAAGATCCGGCCGCGACTGAGGGAAGATCTGCAGCATCCGGACAGGCGAGTTTAATCTTATTTTTAGCCTCATGTCTGCGGGAAAGGAGGGACCCGCTGCGGGATTCTGCATGGAGAATCCACGGCAGGCCTGATTTTCTCCGTGGACATGAGGCCTAACTCTCAGTTATCTTGCACCCAAGAGGAGAGATTGTCTCAGACTCTGTTCGCACCACAGTTTAGTTTAGTTTGTAGTACCTTTTTTTTTTTTTTTTTTTTTTAAATTGAATTATAAATGGAGGAAGCGGAGACTGCTTGCACCTCTTTTTCAGGTTTGGGACTGCACTAAAGAAACTCTATGGTGCAGAACTGATACAGTTATGCTTAATGCAGGGACTGAAGGGATGGTGTATAGCATGATTATGCACTAGTGCCCCCCTCCATCACCTGTACTAGGCGTAACATGGTGCATTTTATTTGGCTATTTATCCCTCCTTCCCAGGTTAAAATTCTAGCTCCTCAAATGTTCTTGCTCAGCTAACTGTTACAGGTGATACTGAAAGGATGGACCTGGGTAAAGGCTGAAGTACTCCCCTGCCCCTTGCAGGTACGCACCACAGTTGTTTATGAAAGCAAGATATTTTGCTGCTTGTTTAACTTTATTAAGGGTGCAAAAAAAGAGGCTTATCTGGATAGTAAATTTCTTTCAAAATCCCGTATGTAGGGATTCTCAAAGAATGTTTTGAAGTCCCCATTCCAGGGTGTTATTAAACAATCCACTAAAGATTCAAAACGTGTAGAACAAAGTGCTTACCGGGACACAATTGGGACCACGGGGTGAATGTTAAGTCTATGCATATTGTTTGCCGTAGTTATTCATTAGTGGGTCTCTTTCTTGCTACCCGTTTCTCAGGTTGGTATTGTTGCGGTTTCCTCCGCCGTGGGAAATACCTGATAGACGTGATGGAGAGGGGGAAGCACAGCAAACAAGTCTACAATCATACAGACTTTCTTCTGTGCTTCCTGCTGTGATCACTGACAGCGTAGCTTTCTTTCCCAGGAGCTCTATACTTGTAGGGCTGCAGACTCCCACACAGGACTGCACTGGGAATATCCCCGGCTCCAGGACCAGCAGTATTGCTGTTCCTCCTCCTCACTCAAACACACTCAGCATCACTTCCTGCTCCCCATGTGGGATTAATAATTGGTTATTTTAATACACTGGAATTTTACAGATGCAGTGATATCAACTCTAGTTATTTTTCATAACTTTTGTTTTTTGATGGGACAACTGGGAAAAAGAGGTTGTATTTAGAGATGAGCGAACGTACTCGTCCGAGCTTGATATTCGTGCGAATATTAGGGTGTTCGGGATGCTCGTTACTGTTAACGAGCACCACGCGGTGTTCGGGTTACTTTCACTTTCCTCTGTGAGACGTTAGCGCGCTTTTTTGGCCAATTGAAAGACAGGGAAGGCATTACAACTTCCCCCTGTGACGTTCAAGCCCTATACCACCCCCCTGCTGTGAGTGGCTGGGGAGATAAGGTGTCACCCGAGTATTGAAATCTGCCCTTCCCGCGGCTCGCTACGGATGTATTCTGACATTAGTTCAGGGAAAGTGGTATCGTGTTGGAGCTACTATAGGGAGAGTGTTAGGTGTATTGTAGGCTTCAAGAACCCCAACGGTCCTTCTAAAGGCCATAAATCGTCTCTATATGCGCTCAGTGGGGCCGGCGGCAGCAGCGCCGACCCCATTGAGAACATATAGAAGACAAATCCTTCTTTTCTGCCACAGCTGTAACAGCTGTAGCAGAGAAGAACGATGTTTGCCCATTGAATTCAATGGAACCAGCAATACAGCAGGTTCCACTGAATGCAATGGGCTGCCGGCGATCGCAGGCTGAATGGTCGGGAAGGGGTTAAATATATAACCCCTTCCCTGCAATTCATCCAGAAATGTGATACACTAAAAATATATACCGGCGTATAAGGCGACGGGGCGTATAAGACGACCCCCCAACTGTCACCTTATATGCCGGCAATACAGTGGAGCAAAGAATAAAAAGCATTACTCACTTCTTCAGACGATCTGCGCCGCTCCTGTAGACTGTCACTCCTTCCTGGTGTTCTGCGGCGCTCCTGCAGGCTGTCGCTCCCTCCTGGTTCCCGGCAAAGCATTGCTTTCTCTACGAAAGGCTTTAAATCCACGCCTCCAGAAACACACGTGCCTTCAGCCAATCACAGCCAATGACAGTGATGTCATTGAATTGCTGTGATTGGCTGTGTTTCTGGAGGCGGGGATTTCAAGCCTTTCATAGTGAAAGCTTTAGTCCGTGGACCAGGAAGGAGTGACAGTCTGCAGGAGCGGCGCAGATCGTCTGAAGAAGTAAGTAATGCTTTTTATTCTTTGCTCCACTGTATTGCCGGCGTATAAGGTGACAGTTGGGGGGTCGTCTTATACGCCCCGTCGCCTTATACGCCGGTATATATTTTTAGTGTATCACATTTCTGGATGAATTGCAGGGAAGGGGTTATATATTTAACCCCTTCCCGACCATTCATCCTGCAATCGCCGGCAGCCCATTGCATTCAGTGGAACCTGCTGTATTGCTGGTTCCATTGAATTCAATGGGCTAACATCGTTCTTCTCTGCTACAGCTGTTACAGCTGTGCCAGAGGAGAACGATCTTTACGCTGACAGTGCGGGGGGGGGGGGGGCCCACTCTTGCCGCTATTGTGGCTTAATAGTGGGACCTGTGAACTTGAGATGCAGCCCAAGATGTAGCCCCTCGCCTGCCCTATCCGTTGCTGTGTCGTTCCCATCACTTTCTTGAATTGCCCAGATTTTCACACATGAAAACCTTAGCGAGCATCGGCGAAATACAAAAATGCTCCGGTCGCCCATTGACTTCTTCAATGGGGTTCGTTACTCGAAACGAACCCTCGAGCATTGCGAAAATTTCGTGCCGAGTAACGAGCACCCGAGCATTTTGGTGTTCGCTCATCTCTAGTTGTATTCTAAAAATATATAATTACATTTTTTATTCTGAGATGAACTAAGTACAATATTTATTTATATATATATATATATTACTATTTTATTTTTATAGTCCTCTGCACAATCAATCATGATAGCCCTGGGGCCTTCATAATGCTGCCGGCTGCCATGACACCCAGATGGCACCCCGATCTCCTCAGGACATTTCAATTGACAGTGGCATTTAAAGGATTAACAGCTGCCATCGTGGCCCTCTCTAGTTGTGGCAGTCAAAGATGGCTGACATCTGCCGTGTATGGCGCAGGCTCAGCTACTGAGATACAGATTTAGAAAAAAGTCTGTTTGTAGGTTTTTCTGTGTTCTGCACCCTTTTTGTCCATGGACATCTAATATTACAGCACAGCATGATTCACCTTTACCTCTGAACGTGTAGTCTCACAGACCCCTCCCTATTCTAGATTTTCCGAGAATCACATACTTTTACATTTAATTATTTATACACTGAAAATTAATGAAAACAAGTTATTGTAAACATCCAGTTCATTATTGCGAAAAAAAAGTCAACCACAATATATAGCAGACTGAGACCCCACGTCCACAGAAGTGTAACAAATAAATCACGTCCACAGTTGAAGGTTGCATAGGGATAAGCTGCAGTACCAGAAACTGCACAATGACCAGTGCCACTGTTCGGATGGAAAAGCAATACAAAACAGAGGGCCCCTGTTTTTCTAAATTCAGACAACCCCCTTCAAGTAATAATAGATGGGGAAAATGCTGAATCAAGTAATAGCTGTCACACTGAGCAGTGAATATTAGATCAGAGTGAAGAGGAATGGACAGAACTTGGAATGGTAAATGACCCATCACGATAAGTGTAGAAGCGAAGCATGTATTTCTCCATGTGTCTGGGTTCAATTGAATTCCACCGAAGAAAAATCAGACCTAACCAAGTTAAATCCACGCTAACTGTAAGGCCGCTTCACATTGTATTCTGGTTAGTATTTCCCGTCAGTATTTCTAAACCAAAACCAGGAGTCGGTCCGAAAACCCAGAGAACGGTCAGACGTCTCCATTATGCTCTTCACTGGGAAAAAAAACTATGGTCTTACAAAAACTTGTAACCTGAAAATAATAGCTACACTAATAATGGTGATAAGGCTGTCGCTGACTATTTGAACAACTGCTTTCGTTCACAAAGAAAATCCAATTTCAATCAGTTCAGCCCAACTAGTCTCGCTCCAACGTGACCCATCCACATCCATGTGGTGCAAGGAGGCAGACGCTGCTTCAGCTTTGGCAGAGAAGGCTTGAAAATTGGATTCTACTGGGAAACTCTTTAGTTTATATATATTAAAAGCAGAAGTACAGGAAAGTAAAACAAAGCAACCAGAACGCTCTTCAAGGAGATGCGTGGTTAACGCCTTGACACCGCAGGACGTACAGTTATATCCCGGGTGTGTGGGCTTTATATGAAACGGTATCATGAGGTAGATACCAGCTGATAGCAGACATGCACCCAAAACGGCTTTGATCGTCCTAGATGGTGACCACGGCTGCTATCCCTCTTAATGCCAGTTTATTGTTCGGTGTCCCGAATGGCCCACTGCATGGTTGTCATAGCAGCTGAGGGCCTTCTGAAAATAAATACGTATCAAGGTGTCCCTGTGGCAAACCTTCATAGACTGCCTGTCAAAATGCAATATAACGTAATGTTGTGGTATTACATCATACTGTATAAAGGATCAAACTATCACAACTTCAAGTCCCCTATGAGAACTAAAGGGGGAAGAATTATTGGAAAAAGTAAAAGTTTAAAAAAAAAAAACCTTTTATTAATGATGAAAATTTAAAAAAAGCCTATTTGGTATGGTCATGTCTGTACAACTCTGATCTATCAAAGTAATGCATTGTTTAACCTGCATGGTGAATGTTGTCAGGAAAAAAATACGAAATACTAGAATAGTGTTTTGGGTGTTTGTTTGGATTTTTTGGACACCCGTCTCCAAGAACAAATTGTAATAAGCGATTTTACAAAGTCAAAATCTAAAATTGTATCAAACTACAAGATGCCCTGCAAAAACATGAGCCCTCATACAAGTATCTGGATAGAAAAATAAAGTTCTGTCTGTCAGAAGCTGGTGACAGAATTTTTTTTCCCCCAAAGATATTGCAAGTTTTCAAAAGTAGTACAACAAAAGTAAAACTATATAAATTTGGTATTGTCATAATCGTACTGACACAGAATAAAGTAATCATGTAATTTTTTTTTTCTTTGTCCCAATATGTATGCGGTGAAAACAGTCCTTAAAGGTAGTAGAGAAGAATTCGGGAACTTGAGCCCAGCAAGTTAGACATCTGTAGTAGTTATGAAAACTCTCCTAAAAATAGAGGCTATTTGACCACTTCAGCCTCCCTCACACAGGAGTTTGCAGAAACACTGCGTTTTTCAATGCTGCGTTTACTGCAGATTCCGCCCGGTTTCAGCGGCGCTGGCATGCTTTATGCCAGCATTTTGGCTGCATTTTCAGCACTGCTGAAAACGCAGCCAAGGATGCTGAAAAAAAATCTATACACTCCTAACAGGTGCCGTTAGGGACCCTCCGGACCCCCATGCAGGCTGACGGGCACTTGTCAAGCCGGCAGAGGATATTTTGCCAACGATGGAGATTAGAAATCCCCGCCTCCAGCAAGAGATTGCTCTGATTGGCTGAGTGACAGCCCGCTCAGCCAATCGCAGCTAATGCTGGATGCTCATGTCACAGCCATTTATTGGAGCGCTGGTGTATTTGGAGCATCCAGCGCGGGCTGTCACTCAGCGGCGCTTAGCCAATCAGAGCAATTTCTTGCTGGAGGCGGGGATTTCTAATTTCCATCACTGGCAAAAGATCCTCTTGACAAGTGCCCGGCAGCCTGCATGGAGGTCCAGAGACCAAGTTGTGCTGTGTTTTCGGCAGCACTGAAAGCGCTGCCAATTCATTTCAATTGGCGACGCAGGGCCGAAAAGATAGAACATGCATCGCTGTCAAAGTGCAGCATTGGAAACGCTGCGCTTTGATGCTTGTGTGAGCAGCCCCATTGAAATGAATGGGAGTCTTGTACAGCGTTTAGCACAGTGCTGAAAAGGCAGCACTAAACGCTGTAAAAAAAAGAAGTCTGAGGTAGGCCTTAAAAATCAACAACCCGTTGGATCCAAAACACAGCTTTACTGAGAGTAGATCATACCAAACTAATCTCATTGGTTTCTTTAACTGTGACAAAAGGGGTGGATGAAGGTGGTGCGGTGGATATCGCCTGTCTGGATTCTAGTAAAGCCTTTGTTGCAGTTCCACATAAAAAGCTCCTAGGATGACAGGTACCTGTACACGGGACGACAGTCGTTCCAATGACTTTCACTCTTGTGCTTTTACACTAGTGTTCGTCTGTCAGATAATGGAGGCAGAGGAGCCAGAGATCTCTTCTGGTTGCCCACCTCCATTCACTGTAAACAGGAGTCGGTCAAAGACTGACTCCCATTTACATTGAGGAAGAAGACGCTCATTAATCGTTCTGCTTCAGTGAGCTGAAATGGAAAAACTAGCAACAACTGCGCATTGTTTTGCTTGGTGCCCTGTCAGGGGACTTGTATACATGGACTGACAGTCAGCCGTAATTGCTTGTTTGACCGATTTATTCGGGCGACTATCTGTCCATATAAAGGTTCCTTAAGTCTAATTTTCAAAAACCTGGTAGTCCAGTGAATTTGCCATTGGCTAACAGATATCAGTGTAATTAATGAAATATTCTGAATAGGGATGAGTTACAATTTATGTACCACAATGGTCTGTCCGGGATCCTATTCCTATTAGGGCCCTTTTGGATGGGCATATATCCCTTCCATGTATTTAATGGCCAATCACATGGACCCATTATAGCCAATTGGGCTATTCATATGAGTACTTTTGAATGCTCATGTGAATAGCCATTGCATTTATTGTGGAAGAGAGTAGGACATGCAATGCGCACTGCTCCCACTGCATGAGTGCATGTGTTGTCAAATGCGAGTTGAGTCTGAGAATCTGACGCCTGTCTGACTCTGCGCTCAGTATATTTGTAAGTGAAAGAAGAGCATGTTTAATAGGCATGGTTTGTCTCCTGGTGGCACAAAAGTGTGCAATAAGGGTTGATGCTCCTGGTGGCGTCTTGAATGTGAATAATTTTGCTTTACTGGATAAATGTTAAAATAAAGGAAACCACATTTAATTGTTTCCAAATTTAAAATAATGCACTTAGGGGGAAGAAATGATTAGACTGCGTATCATATCGGGCCTTCTGTGTTATCCAGAACTTCAGGGTTCTGATTTCTGACAGCCTCAAAATGAGTCTATAGTGCAGTCAGAAAGAAGAATGCTTGGGTACATAGTTGGAGGTATTACCAGTAGAAAGAGGGAGATTGTGATCTGCTGTATAGAGTTCTGGTGAGACCACATCTGGAATACTGTCTTCATTTCTGGAGACTTCATCCACAGAAAGACATTAGGAAAATAGAAGTCCAAAGATGGGCTACAAGACTTAAAGAACTTAATACCTACCAGGATACTGCTGTGTGATATCAAAGTCCTTTTGGAAGGAGCTAGTCACCTGTTTTACTAAAGATGACCAATTTTGTTTTGCTTGTGGTGTTGGGTTTTTTTTTTCTCTCTTCCTACTGTTTGATCTTTCAACTGTATGCATTTTAAACAAGGCCAGTTTTACGTAGGCATTTTACATCCACATTTCTGAATTCGGCCAGTACGATAAATGCTGCAGATTTTTCCATACTGAAAATCCACAGCATCTACCCCTCATCCCACCAACCCCCCAACCCCGTGTGAACATGATCTTTGGCACTGCCTTCACACATGCAGTAAACCCTGCGGAAATTCCGTTACAGTTACACTACAAGCCATATGGTGGAGATTTCAGAAATCTCCGCTACATGCTGCAGACATTTTCCGCAATTTAAGGGGAGGGATATGCAAACTGTGCATTTCCGATATTGAAGTAATAACTTGGCGCCAAGCATGCCCAACAAGCACTGTTTAATCAGCAGCACCCCTACAATAAATGTTATGTTAGAAAATATATAATACTAATTTAATGGTTGAAATAATTATTTTACTCGCATCAATTAGCTTGCCTAGCTTTAATCAGGGAATAACATGATGTGATGTACATCCGTTCTGCAGCACACAGCCAGGGAGTACGGTAAGAAAAATGCTTAACTATCATTTTGGTTTAATTAAGCAGTAGTATTAAATTAGTTTTGTGCTAGAGCCTACAACTGAACGGCTGTGCCCTAGAGTTGCTTCTAAGCAGTACATTTCTGTCAAGAGCTGAGGACCCTTAAGGCTGTCATTGCTACTGGGAGGTTAGTAAAAAGGTAAGACCGTTACTAAGTATATCCGTGAGAGCTGTAGCCTGTGTTCAGTTAGAAGAAAGTACAACCCTCAGGCTGTGAATGCCCTCTTCCTCAGTTTCGCATGTTGCTTGTCGTTCAGCATTTGCTTATAGATTTTTGAATGTTTTAATGTTCTTCTCACCCAATCTGTTATAGCTGGACTAAAAATACAAAGTAAGAACACATTTTGTACCACTTAGTCTATCTTGTTTCAGGACTAACTGTATTGGAAAAGGCATAATTGTTTGCAAGCACATAGAGTCCAGCACCGGAAAGTTAGTAATGTCCTTGGACAAGTAGGCTAACTTTACCACCACCTTCTCAAAGACCTCTGCATCCTAAAGGGGTTGAGTGGTTTCAACTTAAAGATATGTAATGGCGGGGCATGAGTTAAAATAACAAAAAAAAAAAAAACGCATACTCACCTGTTCGGTCCCATGGTCACCACTAACCACCCACAGACGGAAGTCTGGCAGCTGCTGGAGCCCATTGGAGTCCGGTGTCCCCTTCTCAAGTCTTGGCATCAGTGGCCATTTGACTTCCAGGTGGTGGAGGACTGGGAAGGAGCAGCAGGAGCTGGTTAGCTGTGCCCTGGGGGACTGAAAACAGGTGAATATGTAGTGGCCCAAAGTTAGGGTACCTCTGAATGTTTGCCTGCCCTGCGTGGACAGTCTTTGGTGCGTCTGTCTCCCTAACCTGCTCTGTGCGGTGTGATTGGTTCTTCGGAGAGGTTGCTATATCCTGAGAACTCTAGTGCAATGAAGGGTTTACTTCCATAGTACAAGTTAAAGGGAACCTGTCATCACATTTTAAGCTCCATAAACTGCCATGGGACTCAAAGGTGATGGAATGGGGAGTCCGGGGAGCTGTGTGTCATACTCACAGGGTCTCTTATTCCTGCATTGTCCCCGTGAATTTGTTAGTGTGACTCTTCAGACAACTGTATGCACATAGAAATGAATGGGAGAGTGCACCCATAGAGCTGGACACAGCGCAGGGGGGCATCTGGTGAATACTCATTGGACTTCCTATTTCATCACCTTTTTGAGCCCCATAATGTAGTTTATGGAGCTCAAAGGTGATGACCGGTTCCCTTTTAAAAAAAAGTTAGTTCTTAAAACCCCTGGTGGTCTATGACAGTGAAAAGGGTTACTTGCTACTTTTACGCAAGCTATAGTGATGATATGCAGTAATGGGAAACGGAATGATGTTTGCATATCTCAGAGAAATCCCTCATCTTTCTCTTCCTCCCCTACACTTATTGGTGCAAAGGAGGAGATTAAATACTGTGCAGCTGTGATTTAAAGGGGTTGAACCAGAACTGTCTATTACCTACCCATGGATAGGTAATTATTGGAGGAGTCTCACCGTTATGCCTCCTACTCCCCCCCCCCCCACCCCCCGCATTGAGAAGGAGCTGCTGCTGAGCATGTGCACTGCTTCTCCATTCATTTCAATGCTTGACTGTCTTCAGCTATCCTACACAGTTCAATGGAGCAGCAGCCGCCCGTATGCTCGGCCGCTACTCTATTCAAGCTCCTTTTTCACTGGGAGTTGAAGGGTTGGGAAATAGCTGGCCCTGTGTTGCTTCGTTTGATGGGCTCAGCATTTTTTTTTTTACAGTTATGTCTGCTAGCTCAGCACCTCAAGTTAGAAAGACTTTTTTCCTAGGAAGAACGAAGATGAAAAACTTTTTCTTCTCTATATAGTTCTGTACCAATAACAAGATTTATTGTTTTTCCTTCTCTGCCCTCCTCCACCTACAGCCCAAATGTCTGATAATACAGTATTTGAGGTCAGAAAATTCAGAAGGTGAATACAATTCCTAAGACCTCTTAGGGCCATAGTGGACAGTAAATTACTTTAATATGTATTATGATTCCATTCTGTGCTGTTGTATTTCTGTAATGTGATCACATAAGGTCATGGGAAATGGAGACTGCATGTTGTCCGTAAGCAAAAATATTCGACATTCCCCTAAAATCTCTAGTAATAAGCTGGCTAGTTCTGTAACTAGACCTGGATATAATATAAAAGCAACGTTCATGGCATTTATTCCGTTGCTCGTCTATTAAAAATGGTATTCTTAAGAAAAAAAATAGTTTCACAAGGGAAAGACGGCTGTAAGAAAAATGGATGAAAGTTTTATCCTTCCTTTTAAAAACCTCCCTTCTTACTTGACTTATGAGTTTCACCTCCTGAAACCCCTTTCAGCTGTACTATTGATGTTACTGATGAAATTCGCTGGCTGCTAGGAATGATTGTATTTTCCTGGAAAGTGTCACATTCATCTACATCGCATCCTTCTTTCATCAAAGTCCAGAACAATACTGATCGCCCTTGTGCAATGTCCATTACCATTCAGGTATGGTAGATGAGGGAAAAGTGGGAATTTGTAAAGGTCTTCAAAAAAAACACATTTCCAATAGAAGTCATGTGGAGAAGATTGTAACAAATCTCAACTACATCATGCAACCTAATTGACACTTGGTGCAGACTTTAAATTTGCAACACGTCAATTTGTACAATATATTTTATACATATATTCCATTTTATCTTCATCATTTTACTTCCTATCGTGATTTTAATTAACTATTTGCTCAAGTTCCGCTTTAAGTAACTCTTTTCTAGCTATAGGTACCCTGTTCATTTTATTTATCTGATATAATAACGAAGGAGAAGTAAAAATAGTATTTATCAATAAGCTTGTATATATTTTGGGATTTTATCATATCATTTTATTACTTTCTGGTCCAATTTACTTTTAATATTATAGTTATGCAATCTATACATATATAATTATTACAGTTATGGTCAGACCCAACATTGAATATTATATACAGTTTTGGGCACTGGTACTCAAGAAGGACATATCAGAGCTTGAGCAGGTATAAAGACCGGCAACTAAAGTAATGGACGGACTACAATACCCAGAGAGGTTATCAAAAATTGGGATTATTTAGTTTAGAAAAAAGATGGCTGAGGGGCGGCATAATAACTATGGATAAATATATCAGGAGTAGAGATGAGCGAGCACCAAAATGCTCGGCTGCTCGTTACTCGGGATGAAATAACGATGCTCGAGGGTTCGTTTCGAGTAATGAACCCCATTGAAGTCAATGGGCGACCCGAGCATTTTTGTATATCGCCGATGCTCGCTAAGGTTTCCATTTGTGAAAATCTGGGCAATTCAAGAAAGTGATGGGAACGACACAGCAACGGATAGGGCAGGCGAGGGGCTACATGTTGGGCTGCATCTCAAGTTCCCAGGTCCCACTATTAAGCCACAATAGCAGCAAGAGTGGGGCCCCCCCCTCCCAACAATTTTTACTTCTGAAAAGCCCTCATTAGCAATGCATACCTTAGCTAAGCACCACACTACCTCCAACAAAGCACAATCACTGCCTGCATGACACTCCACTGCCACTTCTCCTGGGTTACATGCTGCCCAACCCCCCCCCCCTCCGCACGACCCAGTGTCCATAGCGCACAACAAACTGTCCCTGCGCAGCCTTCAGCTGCACTCATGCCACACGCTGGCCTCATAGCCACACCACCCTCATGTCTATTTATAAGTGCGTCTGCCATGAGGAGGAACCGCAGGCACACACTGCAGAGGGTTGGCACGGCTAGGCAGCGACCCTCTTTAAAAGGGGTGGGGCGATAGCCCACAATGCTGTACAGAAGCAATGAGAAATATAATCCTGTGCCACCGCCATCAGGAGCTGCACACGTGGGCATAGCAATGGGGAACCTATGTGCCACACACTATTCATTCTGTCAAGGTGTCTGCATGCCCCAGTCAGACTGCAGTTTTTTATAAATAGTCACAGGCAGGTACAACTCCGCAATGGGAATTCCGTGTGCACCCACAGCATGGGTGGCTCCCTGGAATCCACCGGCTGTACCTAAATGTATCCCATTGCAGTGCCCATCACAGCTGAGGTAACATCCGATTAAATGCAGGTGGGCTTCGGCCCACACTGCATGCCTCAGTCAGACTGGGGTTCTTTAGAAGTGGACACATGCAGTTACAACTCCGTGTGGACCGACAGCATGGGTGGGTGCCAGGAAGCCACCGGCGGTACATAAATATATCCCATTGCAGTGCCCATCACAGCTGAGGTAATGTCATGTTTAATGCAGGTGGGCTTCGGCCCACACTGCATGCCCCAGTCAGACTGGGGTTCTTTAGAAGTGGACACATGCAGTTACAACTCCGTGTGGACCGACAGCATGGGTGGCTCCCTGGAACCCACCGGCTGTACATAAATGTATCCCATTGCAGTGCCCATCACAGCTGAAGTAACGTCAGCTGTAATGCAGGTGGGCAAAAAATTAATTGGATTACACTGTAGGCGAGGGCCCCAAATAATTGGTGTACCAACAGTACTAATGTACGTCAGAAAAATTGCCCATGCCCAACCAAGAGGGCAGGTGAAACCCATTAATCGCTTTGGTTAATGTGGCGTAATTTGTAACTAGGCCTGGAGGCAGCCCAGTTAAAATAAAAATTGGTTCAGGTGCAAGTTTCAACGCTTTAATGAGCATTGAAACGTATAAAAATTGTTTACAAAAATTATATGACTGAGCCTTGTGGGCCTAAGAAAAATTGCCCGTTCGGCGTGATTACGTCAGGTTTCAGGAGGAAGAGCAGGAGGAGGAGGATGAATATTATACACAGATTGATGAAGCTAAAAGGTCGGTGCACTGGCAGATGAAACCGATGTTGCAGGGTGGCAGCGTCCGTGTGGGACTTGCGGAAATGTGCGCAGAGCCGGCGCACCTTTCCGAGCAAGTCTGACAAGCGTGGGTAGCTTTTCAGAAAGCGCTGAACCACCAAATTAAAGACATGGGCCAGGCATGGCACATGCGTGAGGCTGCCGAGCTGCAGAGCCGCCACCAGGTTATGGCCGTTGTCACACGACCATGCCCGGTTGGAGGTTCAGCGGCGCAAGGCAGCGGTCGGTCTGCTCTGTCAGACCCTGCAGCAGTTCGTGGGCCGTGTGCCTCTTCTCTCCTAAGCTGAGTGGTTTCAGCACGGCCTGCTGACGCTTGCTCACCGCTGTGCTGCCACGACGAGCGACACCGACTGCTGGCGACGTGCTGCTGCTGACACATCTTGATTGCGAGACAGAGGTTGCGTAGGAGGAGGAGGAGGGTGGTTTAGTGGAGGAAGCATACACCGCCGCAGATACCACCACCGAGCTGGGGCCCGCAATTCTGGGGGTGGGTAGGACGTGAGCAGTCCCAGGCTCTGACTCTGTCCCAGCCTCCACTAAATTCACCCAATGTGCCGTCAGGGAGATATAGTGGCCCTGCCCGCCTGTGCTTGTCCACGTGTCCGTTGTTAAGTGGACCTTGCCAGTAACCGCGTTGGTGAGGGTGCGTACAATGTTGCGGGAGACGTGGTCGTGCAGGGCTGGGACGGCACATCGGGAAAAGTAGTGGCGACTGGGAACTGAGTAGCGCGGGGCCGCCGCCGCCATGATACCTTTGAAAGCCTCCGATTCCACAACCCTATACGGCAGCATCTCCAGGCTGATAAATTTGGCTATCTGCACGTTTAACGCTTGAGCGTGCGGGTGCGTGGCGGCGTACTTGCGCTTGCGCTCCAACACTTGCGCTAGCAACGGCTGGACGGTGCGCTGACAGACATTGGTGGATGGGGCTGAGGACAGCGGAGGTGAGGGTGTGGGTGCAGGCCAGGAGACGGTAGTGCCTGTGTCCTGAGAGGGGGGTTGGATCTCAGTGGCAGGTTGGGGCACAGGGGGAGAGGCAGCGGTGCAAACCGGAGGCGGTGAACGGCCTTCGTCCCACCTTGTGGGGTGCTTGGCCATCATATGTCTGCGCATGCTGGTGGTGGTGGCTCCCTGGCTGATCTTGGCACGACAAAGGTTGCACACCACTGTTCGTCGGTCGTCTGCACTCTCAGTGAAAAACTGCCAGACCTTTGAACACCTCGGCCTCTGCAGGGTGGCATGGCGCGAGGGGGCGCTTTGGGAAACAGTTGGTGGATTATTCGGTCTGGCCCTGCCTCTACCCCAGGCCACCACACTGCCTCTTCCAACCTGCACTTGCCTCCCCCTCTGAAGACCTGTCCTCAGTAGGCGTAGCAAACCAGGTGGGGTCAGTCACCTCATCGTCCTGCTGCTCTTCCTCCGAATCCTCTGTGCGCTCCTCCCTCAGACTTACTCCAATTACTACTACCTGAGTGATAGACAACTGTGTCTCATCGTCATCGTCCTCCTCGCCCACTGAAAGCTCTTGAGACAGTTGCCGGAAGTCCCCAGCCTCATCCCCCCGGACCCCGGGAACTTTCCAAAGGTTGGGCATCGGTCACAACAAACTCCTCCAGTGGGAGAGGATTCTGAACCATTGCTGCCCATTCTGGGCAGGGGCCCAAGAACAGTTCCTGGGAGTCTGCCTGCTCCTCAGAATGTGTCATTGTAATGGAGTGAGGAGGCTGGGAGGAAGGAGGAGCAGCAGCCAGAGGATTCAGAGTTGCAGCAGTGGACGGCGCAGAATTCTGGGTGGTCGATAGATTGCTGGATGCACTTTCTGCCATCCACGACAGGACCAGCTCACACTGCTCATTTTCTAATAAAGGTCTACCGCGTGGACCCATTAATTGTGAGATAAATGTGGGGACGCCAGAAACGTGCCTCTCTCCTAATCCCGCAGCAGTCGGCTGTGATACACCTGGATCAGGAGCTCGGCCTGTGCCCACACCCTGACTTGGGCCTCCGCGTCCTCTCCCGCGTCCACGTCCTCTAGGCCTACCCCTACCCCTCAGCATGCTGTATTACCAGTAGTGCAGAAACAGAACGCTGTAATTAAATGTGCTGCTTATTGGCCTGTGGTTGGAGGCTGACTTCCCTTACGGAACGCACAGCAGATCCAGGAAACAATTTTGCGCCAGCCTGCTGTAACGCTTAGCTGCGTATTAATTAGGACTACTACCCCCATCAGATAGATACTGTAGGCAGCGTATAATATTATGTATACTGTTTCCCTCTGGCGGGATGACGGCGCTGATGTAACAGAGACAGCAGATCCAGGAAACAATTTTGCGCAAGCCTGCTGTAACGCATAGCTGCGTATTAATTAGGACTACTACCCCCAGCAGACACGCAGTAAACTGAAGACGGTCACAGGCAGCCCAAATATAGTATTTTCCCCCAATTTTTTGGAAAAAGCCCACTGCCTATATAGCCTGAATATGTCTTTCCCTGCCTCACCAGTACTGGCCCTATACTCTGTACAATGACTGCAGACTGAGGACGCAATGCTCTGCACGGCCGATATACAAAAAAAAAATGTGCAACACTGCTAAAAGCAGCCTCCACAGTACTGCACACGGTCAGATGTGGCCCTAAGAAGGACCGTTGGGGTTCTTGAAGCCTAAAATCACTCCCAACGCTCTCCCTATAGCAGCTCCGGCATCAGCAGCACTTTCCCTGATCTCTGTCAGAATGCATCTGTGGCGAGCCGCGGGAGGGGCCGATTTATATACTCGGGTGACACCTGATCTCGCCAGCCACTCACTGCAGGGGGGTGGTATAGGGCTTGAACGTCGCAGGGGGAAGTTGTAATGCTTTCCCTGTCTTTCTATTGGCCAGAAAAGCGCGCTAACGTCTCAGAGATGAAAGTGAAAGTAACTCGAACATCGCGTGGTGCTCGCCTCTAGTAACGAGCATCTCGAACACGCTAATACTCGAACAAGTATCAAGCTCGGACGAGTACGTTCACTCATCTCTAATCAGGAGGCAATATAGAGATCTGTCCTATGATCTGCTTATACCCAGGATTGTGACAGTAACAAGGGGGCGTCCTCTACATCTAGAGGAAAAAAAGTTTCTACACAATCATAGAAGGGGGTTCTTTACTGTAAGAGCAGTGAGACTATGGAGCAATTTGCGTGAGGATGTGGTAATGACAAATTCGATAAGAGTACAAGAGAGGCCTGGATGTCTTTCTTGACTGATAAAATATTATATATTCTAATCATTAATAACTTCAGAAGGGTCGGTGATCCGGGAATTATTCCAACTGCCAGATTGGAGTCAGCAAGGATTTTTTTTTTCCCTTAAGTGGGGAAAATTGGCTTCTACCTCATTGGGTTTTTATGCCTTCCTCTGGATCAACATTGTGGGTTAATAAGCTGACCTGGATGGGCATATGTCTTTTTTTCGACTTTACATACTGTGTTACTATGGAAAGAATGTATAACTGCTTTTGAGATTAGGCCGATCAGACTTATAATAGGCTAATTTCACACGGGCGAGTGTGATTTCTAGCCGTTAAACGCCGCCTGATATCGTGCTCACCAACATGCTATTTCCCCATGGATGTCAGGTATTATTGTATTTAAAAAAAATATATATATACTATATATATATATATATATATCTCACTTCATGGAAGTAGCAATCCTGCGGTGCGTCTGACAGCCGTGCGGCGGAGGATCGTGGAGTGTCGCCCATTATATTAGCAATGCACCGGAGAAGAATATATACGTGAAACTGGACCAAGCTTACTATATAACATGTACTCAATAAATGTGCTTCAGAAAATAAGCTTGAGACACCACCTTGACGGTCAGGAGCTGATCACGAGCTCGCCTCGCCCCGTCAGCATCCAATCATAATACAATAAGCATTTCATAGAAAACTTCTTATCAGAGATATAACATTAAAGTGAGAAAATGAAGCCTTGAAAGAGTACGTCTAGTACCTAAGCCAGGAATAAAGCCAGTACATCTGGAGGCATGGTACAAATACAAGGACATTTGTCCACTTCAAAAGAAGAGTTGATTATAAAGTAACTTGTTGCTTTGTGAACTGTGATGAGAAGGAATGATGCAATACAACAGTATTCTGGGTTACTTTCACAGGAGCAATCTTGTCATAGTGCATGTCCCAGGAGGCGAGAGTGGTGAATATTTGTCCACACAAGCAGCTAGTAGAGGGGGTCTGGCACACCCAGAGTGCTCTACCTTATTTATATGCCATGCAGGAGAATTTCAAACTGCAACTTATCTTGTTTTACCTTTATAACCGCGTATGTTTCCCAGACACTTTATGTATCGGTCCTCTCTACACAGTTCTGTTTTGTGCAGCTTTCTTCAGTTCGATTGTTTGCATGTCGGTGTCAGCTTTGATAGTATCATCCAGTGCGTTCTTTGTCGACCGGCTCGTCTTTTGCCGCTGACCACTCCAAGGATTATCAATGTTTCTAATGAATTAGCTCGCATAATGTGGCCGAAGTATGGGAGTCTCGGTTTCATAAGTTTGCCCTCCAATGAAAACTTTCATTTGATGCGGTCTAGGACTGTTTTGTTAGTCATCTGTGCGGTTCAAGGAATTTGATGGAATGTTTGACAGCATCAATCTTCCTCCAGTCTGTTTTCTTCAGTGTCCAACATTTACAGTTGTAAGTTGTGATTGGGAAGGTGATTGCGTGGACTATCCAGCAACCTTCTCCATTTTAAAGGGGTTCTGTCATTAGAAAAAAAAAATCTAGACTTCTCTATTCCTCTCCCGTCAGTCTTCTTACCAGATCTTCTCCTGGCTTTCACTGCCTAGTAAGGAATGCTGAATTCTCGGGCAGCCTGCTTTAGCGTGCAGCCACAGGCTATTGCCATGACGGCACATGCGTGGTGTCTCTCTGTGAGTGTTCATATGTAGTGGCCCAAAATACCTATATCTGGCCCCTCCATAATTGTTTATAACTGTCTTAAATATCATGTCTTTACTGTGGATGCTCTGTGCAAATTGTCTTGTCACTAGTTGTGTACTGACAGCTGCAGCATGTAAAAGGCTAATGTCTGTGAATGTCTGGAAATGTAACAATTTGTGATGTCACATGAGTCTGATTGATATATGTGGGTGCAAGGTAAAAAAGAGAGAGATCGCTTAAGAACCTGGGTTGACTAAGAGAGAGCGGGAGTGAGTGCCGGCCACAGTGGGGTACCTTCAACCCTCATGGGGGTGAAGAATGGAAGCAGAAGAGTGGTATCCTGGAAGTCTATTCCCAGGACCCCTACCCTTAGAGAGGGAGAGTATGGAAGAAGGAAAAACAAGGAGTCCGCCGTGCAGTTCAGTGGAGTGTTCTTGTCCTCCTCCAGAGTGTGTGTGTCCAGGAGCGGAGTCCTACAGATAACTAGAATGTAGGCCAAGTTTTATCCTATATTTCCTCCCTGACCTCTTCAATTGTTTTCCTGCACTGGTGTGTGAATTTGTCTACAACTTGTTAGACCCTGTCAAGATATTTATTGCAAGTAATGTTCCAGTTGTTGACCATTCCCAGCAACTGAATGTTATCAAGTTAACCCTTGTGTGGACTTTATTTCCTGTCGGATATCCTGCAGAGCAAGGGACGGTGGCGTTACCCGTGACAAAACTCTAGAAGTCCACAACACAACTTATTCAGGTAACTGTTGCACCAGCGTTGTCTGGAGAGGCCTGTCAGGGCTTGGCCAAGAGTCACACGTGTCCCTCAGGGGAGGAGTTTGTAGTGCCACTGTCACAACCCTAAACAGCTACCCCGCCATCTCCTCAGTGGTGTGCCCTGTGCCTTGATCGCTGCACATATATACGAGTACTATATCAACACTAGCAGCGAGACCCCATGCCTGCGCGCTAAAGGAGGCTGCCGAGGATTGGCATTCCCTGCTAGGCAGTGAACTCTATGCCGCTAGTGACTGAGTACATTGACCTACAGAAAGCAGAATGCCAAGAATGTACGTTGTATAACAGGAAATAGAAGAATTAGACAGTTGGAGGTGACGTGACTTGAGGAACTGAAGTAGCAAGGAGAAGATGCAGTAAGAAAACTGCCTGGGCAGAAATAGGAAAGTATAGAATTTTGTTTTTTGTAAAGACAAAACCCCTTTAAGCCAAACTCTATAAAGAACAGTTAAAAATATCAGATCTAATTTTATATATATTTATAGAGTTTTACTAGTGGTAAATATCTGGTCGCTGTGTTTTTGGCTATCTGTATATCCAGGTTCACACTATTTTGGTGCATGCACTGTTTTCTCTTTTCTGTGTGTTTTTTATTTTACATCTTCTTATGTAGACATGTGAAGAGCAAGCACTTTGGCTTATAAACGCATAAAAATGGAACAAAATGTGAAATAAAAGCTTGGCTCCCACTAATCCACTAGGTCAACAGCAATATATAGACTGTGCTGTGAGACAACTGGGGAATTGTGATGCTAGCATCATTAAACTGAGCAAATATCATTCAGCCCAGTGTTCCTTCTATGCTTATCCATAGACTGGCTCTAATAGTTCACCTTGTTTAATATATAGAATGTCCATTCATAAGAGAGAAATAGTTTTTGCACTTTTTTCCCCCACTTTTAGTGTAATTTTTTTTAAAATATCATTTTGGAAAAATTGGCTCTAGAGTAACAATGGCCACGGATGGCGTGTTCTAAATATTATTTTAGCTAGCTGAAGCAAAATGTGCAGTGCTGCGGTCTGTGGACCTAGGAGAGCACTGGACTAGCACTAAATGCCTTTGACCTTATTCGCAGCACTTAAGGTGTGGTAAGGGCCATGTTATAGTATCTCGCCAATGGAAGTTTAAGGCTGTGTTCACACACCGCAGAAAATCTGCACCAAATTGTGCGAATTTCACCCACTGCATTGCAAAGAATGAAATCCGCTGCAGGCAGCTGAGGTGCTGTGAATTTTAAATCCACAATGTATGTGAATGCTGCGTGGATTGTGGATGCAGGGAGGTTTTTTTTTTGTTTGTTTTTTTACACCTGCACCATGTGGAAGAAATTTAGTTAAAATCTTATCCACCTAGTTCATACTAGCAAATGTTGCTATTTACGTCTCATGAGAACATACTCTTTGCACAGTGCTTGGCGTTTCAAGGGGGTTGTTCACATAAGCGTATTTTGTGCGCACGTAAAAAAAAAAATGCAGCACGCTCTATTTTGCTGCGCAGGGAAATGGCACACATTGAACTATTTACACCAATTGCACGATTCAATGAATGTTAGCATGGTTGCTTGTGTTATTATTTTTTTTTTTGCACGTGCAAATGCGCATGATTTGGGCAAATAAGTACAGTAAAATACTCCCATTGCGCAAATACACAGTGTAAATGCGCTTACGCTCATGTGACACCGGCCTTGGGCTCCTATACAGACACATACTTCCCATTTGCTGTTTTTCAATTCCTAGGCCGGATTTACATGAACGTATTTGCACAACATATTATGCACAAAAAATCTGCACGCACAATACTCGCTGAATAGAACCCACTACCTTTCATGGTTTTGCCCACATAAGCGTATATTGCGCAGCATTTTGTTTATGCAACAAAATACGTAGCATGCTCTATTTTTTCCTGCAAATTTGCGCAGAGAAAGGGCACAGGTTGCGATAAATACACTGATTGCCTATGACAATGAATAGGAGCATGGTTGCATGTTTTTTTTCCCCATGCTTTAATGCGCATGATTTGCGTGCAAAAACGACAGCAAAAATGTGCAAATATGGACAGAGGTCAGTCAACTGCTTGAGATTTGGCTTCTTCACATTAGGTACATGTTGGTGGATCCTGACAGTCGTTCATAACTCAAGGAGTATAGAGGCATCCTTATTTGAGTGAGTTGGGATTGTTGAGAAACCACCTACCCCGGGATCCCCAACAGTCCCCAACTATCCCTATACAGTGATCAACGGCATATAGTTACAAGAAGGGGATGTGCGTCATCGTAGATTGCTGTTCTATATTCAACCACAAGACAGCCATTTAATTAAATATTTAATTAAAGGTCATAATCAATGGACACAATATGGGTATGAGGCCTCCTTCACATGGACAACTTTCTGCAGCTAAGTTATATGCGTCAAAAAATCGTGACTAATCGAACTATTAGTTTCCCCTTCATTTCCCTTTGCCGGCCGGCTCACAGTCTCCCATAGGCTTCTGCGGTTTTTTGGGTTTTTTTCTGCCAAAAGATAGAGCAAAACCTGCCTCAGTACTAATGCATAAAGGGGCCTCTTGGATGGTCCCGTTACATAGCAATAGAACTCAAATTAGAAAACTTTTCCTTATGATATAGGTATTTACATGTGTGTGTCACTTCTCTCAGAATGGGAATTTGAGCCTCCCCCTCCTTTGCCCCCCCCCCCATACTCCCTACCCTTTACCCCTTACTCCTCCCATAACCCTTCACTCCCCATTATATCACTCCAGAACATTTTTTTTTCTTTATTTTATAATTGTTAGAATGATCAAAATAAACATTGCTATCAAGCGTTTATGGAAATATACGTGCAATGTAACCAATGATCTTTCTATTCAAACTGCTCAGTTTTTGTATGTTTTATATTTCCTCTTATTTTCAAAAAAGAAAGTATTTACAAAAAAAAGACTAGAGATGAGCGAGCACGCTCGGGTAAGGCAGTTGAGCGTGCATTGCTCTTCTCGAGTAACTGCATACTCGTTCGAGCAGGCTCGGGGATGGGGGGGGGAGATGGAGATTTGGGCGGCTGCAAATCATTGATTTGAGCATTTCCATAGCAAACCATTGGTTCTATTAGGGCTCCCACGCACTTGCGTTTTTTTTTAACACTGCGTTAATGCTGCGGGTTTTTTCACGCGAATTTAACATTGGACAGTTCCATAGTCAAACGCATCGCAAATTTGTGCTTTGCAATTTTTGTGCGATGCGTTTTTAGCATTAGAAAGTCCCATTGACCTTCGCATTTTAAAAAAGCAGCATAACGCAGCGTTAAAAAAAACGCAAGTGTGTGGGAGCCCTTAGTCACAATTTTTTTTGACGCATTAAAATCGTCCATGTGAAAGAGGCCTGATGTTTAAAAATCGCCTAGGCAAAACTGCAATTTTGCCACGATTTTCTAGCAGTGAAATCGCAAGTGCCAGTGTGAAGGAACCTTAAGAGTTAAGATGATGAACTGTTGTGTTTTGTTCCATGCTGTTAAATTTAAATTGGTTTCCCAGGTATCGCCAGCTGTCGGTGCCAAACTACACTTGGGTCTGAGTAGAAGCCACCCCTCTCTAATGGCCGGCACTCGTAATTGCAGGCATTGCTCTCATTGTAACCTCAATGGGACCCCAGGCTGCAATTAGAAGCATAGCTCCCATTGACTTCAATGAGAGCAGTGCCTGCAATTATGAGCGCTGGCCAGTATACAGCGTTTGGAGCAGCAGCAGCTTGCACTCTGACCCCGGTGTGTCTCGTCTGTAACAGCATTCACTGTCTGTAAAACCCCTTTTAAGAAATGTCTATTTAAATAGAAAGCTTAGTTAAAGCTATCCTCCATTCAGGAGCTGAAAATTGGTATGCAAGTCAGTACCTACAGGGGATGACTACCGGCTATTTATTTGTCCTCAGATTTTGCGCTTTCGCTGCTCTACAGCTACTTTCTATTAGGGCAGGGCTGGGATTAGTAACTATAGTTTAGCTACAGCGCCTAATTTGAAGTAGTCTGGGACACACACCCTTGTGTAATCATTGGTTCAGGCTGCCTCCTCTGCAAGGGGTGTGTCCCAGACTACTTCAGATCAGGCTCTGTAGCTAAACTGTAGTCACAGATCAAAGCTCTGTCCTAATAGAAATTAAACACTCAATCACTGAGGTCTGTGGCTGGCTGCAGCAGCCTCTGATGTCCTGTGCACAGACTGCTGTAGTTTGTAAATCATACATCACAGGGAACACCGGGAGATGTGGGGAGCTGGAAGGGGTGAGTATACGTTCATTTTTTTATACAGGGGAACATCTTCAAGGAGAAAACCCAATATATAATATAGAGAGAGATCTGTCTGAATAGCCTAGTTGGCTATAATGGGTCCTTGTGTAGTGGCCCAAATGGGTCCTACAAAAGTGCCTTGCCTTTAATAAATGGATGCGCTCAATTCATGTATTGACCACTATTTAATTTGCCCTATGACAGAGTTATTAATAATCTGCCAGGTGGACAGGTAATTTTGATTGGTTGCCAGTGGATTCAACTCTGATTGGCTGCAAGCCAGTGGAGTGACAGTTGGGAGGCAGTTGATCGTGCAGGTCTGGAGAGTGAAGAAAGAGTGGTAGGAGAGAAGTTGTGTCATAGTTATAGTGAGAAGACAGTCAGATTTCAGTCAGATCAGAACAATAAAGTACACAAAGTTTGTCAGTAAGTCGGCTGTTAAACAAGTGAACTGCATAGTTAGTTGGTCTGATCGTGTGTAGTTAAGAGGAGTTAGTCAGACAAGTGAGAGAGTCAGATAGTGAAAATTTTCGGGTGTCCATCAGAGAGAGAGAGGGTGTTAGTGTGTATAGAGACTGAGTTAGGATTACCAGGAGGAGGAAGATCCCAGTCAGCATTGCAGTCAGGCAGCTGCCAGAAGCTACCGGAAGAGTTGTTGGATCTAGAGGTGAGCTACGACCTGTCACAGGAGAGTCCCTGTGAGGTGGCTGAGACACAAGATGTAAAACACGGAAATATTCACTTTACGGTGAGGAGAGAGCCCCAAAATACAGAGCAGAGTTATAATTGCAGACACCAGAGCCACGGAATACCCTCATAACCTGGGCCAAAACGAAGGTGTATACTACTCACAGTTCATGCCACTGAAGAACCATTAAACCGGCCCAAGGAAAACTAACAGCACTGCCATATATTAACCAGACATCATCTCTGTCCTTAACCTGAGGAACTCCATGTACATTATTCCTGTTACTTTTACTGAAAGACTTGTATGTGTGCACTGATATATGATCGCTACTGACATCAACAAAGAGATGGAAAAAAAGTTATTATGTTTTAAACCCTGGTTCTAGTGTGTGTTTGTTCGGTTTTTTTTTATTGCATCACTCTTAACATTCTTGTTAGTCCTGGCATCAGAATTCATTAATAAAATAGATAAAATCACAATAACGCCAGGAAGAGGCCATTGTGGCTCTGTCGCAGATGACTGAGTCGCTTCAGAGCACCAAAGCAGCCACCTCTTACACGTGTATTGTCCATAAAGTACACAGATAGCACACGGATGGCAAATATGCCCATGTGAATGGCCCCTAACTAATACCCTAAAGACCCTTTTACACAGAATGATTATCGTTTAGGGTTGTTCAAATACCTGCGATTCTGCGGGTATTTGAATGATGGTTATCCTGTGTAAATGCATGCAGAAACTGAAAGACTAGCCGATCAGTGTAAATAGAAGTCTATCACCGTAAGCAGACAATCGTTCAGAAGTGAACGGAGGCGGTCGGGAGGAGAGCGCTCCCCCAGCTGCCCCGCTTCCATGCCAGCCGCGCTCTGAGCAATGCCAGTGATACTTGATACTCTGTAACAGCACATGAGCGAGCATCACCTGGAACACACTGTCGGGCATCGTTTGCCCAACAATTCGTCCCATGTAAATGGGCCTTTGAACCATAGAAGAAAATTGTTGAATAGTGAATCCCATTAGTAGATACTTCATTGGTGTTTTACTCCAGAAGTACAGGACGATACAGGAAATGTAACATGTTTCGGAGAGCTTAATGACAAATTTTCCTTCTTTCTCGAGCAATTTTGAGGAGGTTTGCCGGTAATTGCACCACTCAATCAAGAAAGTAAACCTTATATATTCTCTAGTGATCACCCACTTACACACTTCGGAGCGCAGGGTTTTCCTTCTGGTGCTGAAAAATTCTTGATGTGACTAGTTACCCTTTTCCTTCGGTTTCTGCTTCTCCACCAACTTTTCCGGGGTCTGAGGATTACAGTTCTTCCCTCTTTCCTCAAGTAGATGCTTTCCTAATCAAGTCTCCGATTCTCGCGCATTCCCAGGCATTTTCCACTGCTCTGGTTAGTGGCCCTCCACTATCCTGTCTCCTCTAGTTTGAGGACTCAATGCTGTTACTTAAAGAAACACTCCTTTTTTAATTTTTTTTTTATTTTGGAGAAATCCTCTTGATATCAGTGACCTCTGCTATGAAGAACCCGGTTGTGTAGCTTATCCCGCCCAGGCTATGTATTCTGCACAATAGCTAGACGTTGGCCACCCCAGCTAATGCATATTGCTCTTGAATTGCATTTCAGCAAGCACTAGAATAACTCCTTCATTCTGCAGCCTTTTTCTTTTTTGTCCCCACATCCATTACTTTTCTTCCTCTCCTGATTATCTCTTGCTATGTTAAAAGCTGCATTTAGTCAACAGTAGAAACAGCAGATTCAGCAAATCTTCACTTATCTTTACAGAGGAGCTCAGTTTGTCATTTGGTACAATATGGCGTTATCAGCGGTTTTCTGTAGGACTGCAGGTAAACGTCCTCATTTATCACCGAAAACAATAGGAACCAGTAAATGACAAATTTTCATTCTGCTATAATATGTCTCGTATCTTAACTGTTTTCAGTTCTGGGTTTCTGAAAAAGGATGTAAATTTGTATTAGATTTGAACTACATGTACAGAATTAGAAAAATATGGCTGCTATCTTCCAGAAACTGCCACCCCTGTCCATAGGTTGTGTCTGGTATTGCAGCTCAGGACATATTTACACGGCCGATTTACTTACGCAAGCTCTGTCCGATTGCGATATGGATAGAATTTACACAAGAAAATGACCCGTTATTCTGGGGGTTTTTTTTCAACATAGGTGTTTTTTAGGTTGAGCGAATGTACTCTGTCGAGTTTTATGCTCGTTCGAGTATTAGCGTACTCGATGGTGCTCGTTACTGGAGAGAGAGACCCACCCACATACAAAAATTCTCGAGTCTCCCATTGTAGCCAATAGGTTTCGAATTTTACGGAAAGCTCAACTCAAATAATGCGGACCCGAGCATTTGGGTGCTCGCTCATCTCTAGTGTTTTTGTTTTCTTTTTTCCCTCTTTCTCAGACCTAGAAAAAAAATTAATCACAGCATGTCTAAAAAAAAAAGCATAATTGTGTGTTTACGAATGTGACATCGGTGCTAGTGTTTTTTTTGTTTTTTTAGGACCTGGGTAAATATGGCCTAAGAGTACTTTTACATTAACCAAGTATCAGCCAAACAGTCGATCTAACGAGTGACTTTAAACGATGTGGGACCAGACACCAAGACCCCAAAAGTGTGAAATCGCTCATTAGTCGCTAGTTGCTTCATTTAGCTCACTAAAATGAAACTATTGTATGAACAGGCAGTCACTCATCTTTGAACGACTGCCTGTTCACAGTGAATAGAGGCGGGCGGCTGCAAAAGATCTTAGCATGCTTCACCTCCATTCACTGACAGACTATGGAGCCTGTCTGAAAACACACGAGCGATAGTCTGTAATGCGTAAGAGCACTCTAACTCTTGAACAAGTGGGACAATTCCTACAGAGGTGTTAGGCCACACTAAACCATGCTCTGTGTGCCCCTTAGCAATCCTCTCCAACTATTAGTGCCTCTTACATAGGGGTCCTATAGCAGAACTCAGAATTACTGCCCCACCCCCCAAAAAAAGAAAAAATATATATAATTTTCTGTAAGGCAGTGCTTATAATAGAGTGGGCTTGCATTAGTATACCTCTAACCAATGCAGTTACTGAATAGTCGGATACCAGTTCTACAGTAATGGCGATTATAATGCAGTTACCTCCAGTGATCACAGGTGACATCTTCCCTCTTTGGAGTTGCACACTGTTCTACTCATTGATCACCCTCACTGTCAGAGTGTGTTTTATGGGTTTTTTTCTAATATCTAATTTGTGTCTCCTCCCTTTCAGTTTCATCCCATTGCTTCTAGTCTTTACTTGTACAAATGAGAAAAGGGCTGATCCCTTTGCACTGTGACAGCCCTTCAGATATTTGTAGGCAGCTATTAAGTCTCCTCTCAGCCTACTTTTTGGCAAGCTGAACATTCCCAGATCCTTTAACTGTACCTCGTAGGACATGATCTGCAGACCGCTCACCATCTTGGTAACTCTTCTCTGAACCTGCTCCAGTTTGTCTATGTCTTTTTTTAAAGTGGGGTGCCCAGAACTGGATAAAGTATTCTGGATGAGGTCTGACTAAAGGCCCTTTTAGACACGAGTTTTGCTCAAAAATTCTGACATCGTGCAGTTTTCGTTAAGCCGTCGCTGATCTTTCAGCATGCTGAAAGATCAGCGGGGCACCACGCTTGTCTTCTACATCTTCCGCTCAGAGCGCAAGGTGATCGCTCAACGTTTTGAGCGATTTACCTTGCGCTGTGAAAAGAACACACTGACTATCGCTCAAAAATCGCTCAAAAGATTTTTTGAGTGATAATCGTTGTGTCTAAACCAGCCTTAAGGAAGAGTAGAGGTGGATAATTACCTTATGTGATCTAGACTCTATGCTTCTCTTAATACATGACAGAATTGTGTTTGCCTTTTTGGCTGCTGCATCACATTGTTGACTCAAGTTCAGTCTATGATCTATTCGTATACCCAAGTCTTTTTCACATGTGCTGCTGCCTAGCTCAATTCCTCCCATTCTGTATGTTTTTTTTTTTTCATTTTTCTTGCCCAGATGTAGGACATTGCTTTTCTCCTTGTTAAATACCGTTATGTTAGTCGCTGCCCAACTGTTTAAGCTTTTCTAGCTCTTTTTGAATACTCCCCCTCTCTTCCCTAGTGTTAGCTATCCCTCCTAGCTTTGTGTCGTCGGCATATTTGATCAGTTTTCCATCAATTCCCTCCTCCAGATCATTCATGAAAACGTTGAACACTGGGCCTGGGACAGAGCCTTGTGGTACCCCACTTGATACATTCTTCCACTTGGATGTGCAGTCATTTATGACCACTCTTTGAGTACGATCACTCAGCCAGTTGTGAATCCATCTAACATTTGCCTTTTTAATCCCATATTTGGTCAATTTTTCCTCCCCATTGCTGGGGAGGAAAAAAAACAATCGCTCCTGTGAATAAATCCATTTAAAAGAATAGAGTTCATAATCGTGCATCTTGCGACACACAAAACACTGGCAAGATCCTCGCCCTTGTGAATGTAGCCTTAGGCCTCTTTCACACGAGGGTTATTTTGACGCTAAGTTAGGGTGCCTACCCACTAGCGATATTTTTTTCTAGCGATTTCAAGATTGAGTGAGTGCCCCGCAGCACAGAGAAAACGCTGCGATTTTGATGACGCATCAAAAAATTGTCTCAAGGAACCCATAGGAAACCACTGATTGTAGTGGTTGCGATATTTTATTTTACTTTTTTGACACGCCTACTTAATGTCAAAGCTTGTGTGAAAGAATCCTTAGGAAGTTACTGCTGCTAATGAACAGAGTTTCTGTAGTTGAGGCTTAGTAATGGGGCAGAACATATTGCATGTCTCCTGGGATGGTGGAACAGCCCCACAAATCCAAGAAAGTTGGGAGGCTGGGAAAAACCCCACAATCCTGTGGCGGGTGTAGTACTGTGTTTGCTTTCAAAAAAAAAAAAAAAAAGCTATGCTTTTCTACTCCTTTGCAACCCCATTTAAATTCCTAGATCCTAGCTCATCTGATTATTTGAGACCCATAGTCTGAGCACTTTACTTACCGCCCTAATTGTTTGTTTGTTCCAGAGAATATATTGTAAGGCGAATTACAGGTTCCACGACTTGTGTTTTTACTTAAAATTATGAAATTAATTGTAAAAGGCTTAAGATATCAAAGATTATCTCCACGTAATAGGCTTAACACTTTCTAAGTGATAGATTTAATGAGGGATTACAAGGTTTACCATGTTTAAAACAAATCCTGCAAACCAAGTGTTTTTTTGACTGTGAAGTCAAAGTTTAATGTATAATTATAGAATGGTAGAGTTGGAAGGGACCTCCAGGGTCATCGGGTCCAACACCCTGCTTAGTGCCAGAATCACATAATCATCCCAGACAGTCTGTGCAGGGAGTCCCTATTGGGTTTCAAATAGGCTGTCAGAGTAAGCCCCCCCCCACCCTATTTAATACTATCAGCGCCACCCGCTGAGAAAATCAGTGTGCGGTGCTGATGAGTCATCGGTGATTTCCAGCATGCTACAAATCACCGATGAACGAATAGTGCACGATGGCTGTGCGTTTAGACACAACAATTATCACTCAAAATACAGCTTTTGAGTAATAATCGTTGTGTCTAAATGGGCCATTATATATACATAAAACTGTTGGGGCACAAACCTCAAGTCCTCTTGTCTCAAGTAATTAGAGGTTTGGTAACTAAGAAGGAGCCCTATTTTAATCTTTTCTACATGCACTGCTCGCCCGCCTACCTTTTTTATGGCTTTAGGAGTTTCACTGCATTGCATTAAGATGACTGGTTTAGGTTACATTAGCCTGAGTAGGAGTTAGGGCAAACGAGGCAGGTTTTAACCATATAACATACCCTTGTGTACACCCATAAACACCCCTAAATACCGCTGATTTAAAAAAAAAGTTTAACTTTTCTATATAGTTTTCCGACTTTAAAAAAGGGGGGAGTATTGTAAACCGTCAAAGTAACAGCAGAGTTTTCCTTTAAGTCGGCCATAGGTCAGAGTATTGATAATTTTACCATGCCAAGAGCGGAAATTTTGTTGCCATGATTAAGAGTTTCACTAGTTGTCTTGTTGCTATATACAGTTTTATGCGCAAATCTTTCTCATCAGTAAATTTACTTTCCATTTTATAAAGATTTTCAACAACTATTTTTAATAATGGATGAATCAAGAGTAATACAAACCCTTGTGAACTTCAATAACTTAAAGGGGTTGTCTGCCTTTTTTTTTCACTGATGATGTATCCTCTGCATAGAAGTCCTAAGTAGACAGGGGAGGAAGTGCTGCCGGAGCTGGTTTCACTCCAATTGAAATCAATGGGACTACGGTGGCACTTCCCACTAGATGGGACATCCTGACCAGCAGACAATCGGGGAAGTGCACAGCAGCATGGCTCTCCCATTGACTTCAATGGGAACGAAGCAGGTGCTGGTACTTCCTTCCCCTGTCCGCTTATGGCAACGTCTGGCCCGCCACACTGGATAGTGGCCCTGATGATCAGCTGATAGACGGGGGTCATCGGTGAAAATGGGCAGACAATCCCTTTTAAGATGACTTGGACAAACTGTGAACCTAATAGAAAAGCCTACTATAGATAAAATATGTAAGCGTCGGGACAAGTACAGGTGTCTTTTATTGAAACTGAGAACACTTGCCAGTATGCTTTTGTACTTTTCTAGTCTTAATTGGATTTTCAGTTTGGTTGGCTTACATAATTCATTTTTATTTCTTTTCTTGCTCAGAGGGTCTCAAACTTGTGCATCTGAGCAACATTCTTCTTCGTTCTATATCCAGGAATAATTCATCATTTCATTAAAACTTTATATTAGTAGTTGACAGCTTAGAATACACGGGAGACCCAGCCAATTATGTATAACTCCATGATCCTTATATTGCGTGTACAATGTAATCAGATCAAATGTTGCGGACTGCAGTGCGTAATGGCTTCACGCTAGACTCTGATTTACCACAAGAATTCTCCTTAACAGCCCACATTGTCCTATAATTACGGCTGCACAAGCGGGACTGCATGAATGCGCTGTGGTTACTATTGCACAACTATGGTGTCCACATGATGGACAGTGGTGGAACAGCTGTGATTGCTCAAGGGTTTTGAAAGTCATGATTAAAGGTTCTTGAACGTTTAACTTCTTGATGGCCACGGTCAATACAGACTACAAATCAGAGTAGCATCTGATTATGTTGCCAAGGTTTTCAACAATTTGATTAGGGAATTTGCCATATGTAGACTGTCATCTTTAGGATTATTATTTTTTTCTCCCATGTTTCTTTATGCAACCTCTTTTTTTATCGCATCGCAACACACAAACTTGACTCATGTGACACAGTGTTAAGATAGTATGTAAGGCTGAATGAAGACAATGTCCATCTAGTCCAGCCTGTCTATCCTCCTGTGTTGATACAGAGGAAGGCCAAAAACCCCAAGGGCAGAAGCCAATTAGCCCTTTTGGGGAAAAAAATTCCTTCCCGACTCCCTAATGGCAATCAGACTGTTCCCTGGATCAACCCCTAATAGTTCCTACCTGCCTGTATACCCGGATTGACAATTAACCTAAGATTTATATCCTATAATGTCCTTCCTCTCCAGAAAGACATCAAGTCCCCTTTTAAACTCCTCTATGGATTTTGCCATCACCACTTCCTCCGGCAGAGAGTTCCACAGTCTAACTGCTCTTACAGTAAAGAATCCCCTTCTATGTTGGTGATGAAACCTACTTTCCTCTAATCGTAGCGGATGTCCTCTTGTTACCGTCGCGGTCCTGGGTGTAAACAGATCATGGGAGAGATCCTTGTATTGTCCCCTAATGTATTTATACATAGTTATTTGATCGCCCCTTAGCTGTCTTTTTTCTAGAGTAAATAATCCCAATTTGGATAGCCTCTCTGGGTATTCCAGTCCCGTCATTCCATGTATTAGTTTAGTTGCCCTTCTTTGAACCCCCTCAAGCACTGTGACATCTTTCCTGAGCACCAGTGACCAGAACTGTACACAGCATTCCATGTGGGGCCTGACAAGTGCCTTATATAATGGAAGGATAATGTTCTCATCCTTCGCCCCTATACCTCTTTTAATGCACCCCAAGACTTTATTTGCCTTTGCAGCAGCTGACTGGCATTGGTTACTCCAGTTTAGTCTACTGTCCACTAATACCCCCAGATCCTTTTCCATATCCCTTTTTCCTAGCGGTACTCCATTAATTGAATATTGGTGACATCCGTTTCTCCTGCCCATGTGCATAGTCTTACATTTTTCAACATTGAACTTCATTTGCCATTTTCTTGCCCAAGCCCCCAGCTTATCCAGGTCCGTTTGTAGCCGCACGTTGTCCTCCGTTGCATTAATTATATTGTATAATTTTGTGTCATCTGCAAATATTGATATTTTGCTGTGCAGCCCCTCTATCAGGTCATTGATAAATATGTTGAACAGAGTGGGGCATAATACAGAACCCTGTGGCACCCCGCTAGCGACTGTGGTCCAATCAGAGTACGAACCATTTATTACCACCCTCTGCTTTCTATCATTGAGCCAATTTTTTACCCACTTACACACGTTTTCGCCCAGTCCGAGCTGCCTCATTTTGTATATTAGCCTATTATGTGGCACGGTGTCAAAGGCTTTAGAGAAGTCCAGATATACGAGATCAATAGATTCTCCCTGGTCCAGTTTAGAGCTTACTTCATTGTAGAAACTGATCAGATTTGTCTGACATGAGCGACCCTTCATGAACCCATGCTGGTGAGGAGTTATTCCCTTGTTCTCCTTGAGGTACTCATCGATGGCGTCTCTCAGAATCCCCTCAAAAATTTTTCCTGTTACTGAAGTGAGACTTACTGGCCTGCAGTTACCAGGCTAACTTTTGCTCCCTTTTTTGTAAATTGGAACCACGTTGGCAATGCGCCAATCCAATGGTACTACACCGGTCTTGATAGTGTCTAGAAATATTAGATATAGCGGCCTAGCTATCACATCACTTAGTTCCTTTAGTACCCTTGAGTATAATCCATCTGGGCCCAGCGATTTATCAATTTTAGTCTTCTTTAGTCGCTTCCGCACCTCCTCCTGCGTTAGGTATGAGATATTTTGTGATGGGTTCATTTTATTCCCCTGCATCTCGTGTGGCATTTCCTTTTCGTTTGTGAATACACTTGAGAAGAAACTGTTTAGTAGGTTTGCTTTCCCTCCGTCATCTTCAATGATCTCTCCTGCATTATTTTTTAAAGGGCCAGTGCTCTCCTGGAAAATCCTTTTGCTGTTAATATAGTTGAAAAATAGCTTCGGGTTGTTTTTGCTCTCTTTGGCGATCAGTCTTTCTGCTTCCTCCTTGGCAATTTTGATCTTATCTTTGCATATTTTGTTTTTTTTCCCTGTATGATTTTAGCGCTTCTTCGCTGCCTTGTTGCTTTAGTAGTTTGAACGTTTTCTTTTTTTCATTTATTGCCCCTCTTACCATCTTGTTGAGCCACATTGGTTTCCTTTTAGTTGAGTTTTTTTATTTTTAAAGGGAATGAACTGCTCGCATGAGGTGATTAGGATCATTTTAAACTTTTCCCATTTGTCGTCTGTACCGTCATTTTTGAGGATGTTGTCCCAATTAATGTTACCGATAGCAGTTCTGAGCTGATCAAATTTTGCTTTACTAAAGTTTAGTTTCTTTGTCGTTCCCTGATAAGGCTTCCTATTGAATGACAGCTGGAAATTGATTATATTGTGGTCACCCTTTATTCGGTCTGGTTTGTTAGTTAGTACTAGGTCCAGAATGGCCCTTCCTCTTGTTGGTTCCTGCACAAGTTGGTTCAGGTAATTATCTTTAATTACTCTCAAGAACTTATCACCCCTGTGAGATTTGCAGGTTTCGTTCTCATGTTATATCTGGATAATTAAAGTCCCCCATGATAATTACTTTGTTGCGGTTTGACACCTCTTCTATCTGCCTTAATAGTAAGTTATCAGTTTCTTCTGTTGCTTTTGGTGGTCTATAGAAGACGCCTATCAGGATTTTGTTAGTTTTTTGTCTCTGTATTTCTACCCACAGAGGTTCCACCTGTTCTTCTCCTACCCCTATATCCTCCAGTAGCCTTGGCTTCGAGTTCGATTTGACGTACAGACATACCCCTCCCCCTTTCTGGTTCCTTCGGTCCCTTCTGAAGAGATTGTACCACTGCAAATTCACCGCCCAATCGCACTTATCATCCAGCCATTAGAGATGAGCGAACGTACTCGTAATGAGTACTTACGCACCCGAGTACCGCCATTTTCGAGTACTTCAGTACTCGCGCGTAAAGATTCGGGGGGCGCCGGGGGGCGGGGAGAGGCGCGGCGGTGCGGGGGGTAGCAGCGGGGAACAGGGGGGAGCCCTCTCTCTCTCCCTCTCCCCCCCCACTCCCCGCTGCAACCCCCCGCGCCGCCACGGGGCCCCCCGAATTTTTTCGCCCGAGTACGGAAGTACTCGAAAATCGCGGTATTCGGGCGAAAAAGGGGCGGGGCCGAGCACGTTCGCTCATCTCTACCAGCCATGTTTCCGTAATTCCGACTATATCATAATTTTCATCAGTCATTCTCGCTTCAAGCTCACCCACTTTACCAATCAGATTTCTTGCGTTCGTGGTCATACAATTTTATATCGTTTTTTTTTTTGTTTTTTAAATTTGTTTTTTTGCTATTCATACTTATGGCTGATCTATCAGTTCTAACTGTACTAACCCCACCCCCTGCTCGTCCCCCATTCCCTTTGCTTGGACCCGGGTCGCTAGTTACACTGGCTACCCCACTATTTCTCATTTTACCCTCCCCCCCCCCCCCCAGTCCCTAGTTTAAACACTCCTCCAGCCTTCTAGCCATCTTATCCCCCAGCGCAGCTGCACCCTCCCCAATCAGATGCAGCCCGTCCCTACGGTAGAGCCTGTAGCTGACAGCAAAGTCAGCCCAGTTCTCCAGGAACCCAAATCCCTCCTTCTTACACCAACTCCGGAGCCACTTGTTTACCTCCCTAAGATCCTTCTGCCTTTCTAGTGTGGCTTTAGGTACAGGTAGTATTTCCGAGGAAACTACCCTGGAGGTCCTCGCCCTGAGCTTGGACCCTAGGTCCCTGAAATCATTTTTGAGGGCCCTCCATTGACCTCTAACTTGTTAATTGGTGCCAACGTGCACCATGACCGCTGGATCCTCACCAGCCCCTCCCAGTAAGCTGTCAATCTGATCCACGATGTGTCGAACTCGAGCGCCAGGAAGACAACACACTGTTCAACGATCCCGGTCTTTATGGCAGATTGCCCTTGCTCATGACCTGAAGATTGCGAGTTCAATCCCTGCATGGTTCAGGTAGACATCTCAAGGTTGACTCAGCCTTCCATACTCCCGAGGTCAATAAAATAAATTTACCTAAAAGTTCTGCGGAATAAGTTGGCGCTATACAAACAACAAGTCCCTTCCCCTTGTGATGCAATGCAATTTTAACACTAGAAAGTCCTATTGACTCACGCGATTAAAAAATCTCGCAATTTCATTCAATTTTATGGCGGGTGGCAGTGATGCGATGCGAGATTATTCTAAAAAAAAGCATTGCTAATGCTCAAAAATGGCGGGAACAAAGATGCGATTTTGCAGTGATTTTCTTGTGGCAAAATTGCAATCGCCCGTGTGGAACTAGCCTTGGTGTCCTTAAAACGACCTCAGGACTGTCTTGCTATATTGTCAGTAAGGGCAAGTAAATTAATGGCTGTGTGAAGAGGAAATCTGGCTGCATCCTAACGGGGTTGAAGAGAATCTGTCCGCTACCTGATAAACTAAACTAATGGGCGCAAAGTAGCTGACATGCAGAGTCTAGTGAAGTCAGTTTTACTTGCCTTCCCTCCTTTCTCCCGGTGTCAAACCCTTGCAGCGAACTACACAAGTGGGCATAGAGTGAGTAGACTACATACGACGCACCATGTAGTCTGCCGAATGCATTGCAGTGGTGGGTTTGAGAGCTGACAGCAGGGAATGGTGGGGGAAGTACAGTATAAAATGCCTGCAGTGGGTGAAGTGTTAATACCTTCTTTATAAAGTTAGGATTTCACCAGCATGTCTGTCTAACTAACAAAACTTTGGAAATGTGCATTACTGCATTGCTGTAAGTAGCTTTCTAGCCACAGATCTGATGACAAGTTCCCTTTTAAAGAGTAAATCCAATTAAAGTGATGCTCTGACAGCGTGCTTACAATGTTGTATGAGATCAGACGTCACCAGTTTGATCTTCCCTCACATCTGTGACAAGTTTAGAATGGGTTTTTTAAAGCTTTTTTTTTGGTTGTATTAATCCCTAAAACATCCAAAAAAAAGCTGATTTAATGTGTAAGCCTTCAAGCATTTTCTGACTTTTTTTTAATAAGGGTTGTTTTTACTGCAGATACTTTTTCCTGAAAATAGCTAATTTTTATTGGTAAATGTAAACTGACAATGTGACCATTCAAATGAGTGGCCATGGATGTAACGCATGGACAAGACAGAAATGCAGTCCTAAGCTCTTGCTCATGACCTGAAGGTTGCGAGTTCAATCCCTGCATGGTTCAGGTAGACATCTCAAGGTTGACTCAGCCTTCCATACTCCCGAGGTCAATAAAATAAATTTACCTAAAAGTGCTGCGGAATAAGTTGGCGCTATACAAACAACAAGTCCCTTCCCCTTGTGATGCAATGCAATTTTAACACTGGAAAGTCCTATTGACTCACGCGATTAAAAAATCTCGCAATTTCATTCAATTTTATGGCGGGTGGCAGTGATGCGATGCGAGATTATTCCCAAAAAAAAAAGCATTGCTAATGCTCAAAAATCGTGGGAACAAAGATGCAATTTTGCAGTGATTTTCTTGTGGCAAAATTGCAATCGCCCGTGTGGAACTAGCCTTGGTGTCCTTAAAACGACCTCAGGACTGTCTTGCTATATTGTCAGTAAGGACAAGTAAATTAATGGCTGTGTGAAGAGGAAATCTGGCGACATCCTAACGGGGTTGAAGAGAATTGGTCCGCTACCTGATAAACTAAACTAATGGGCGCAAAGTAGCTGACATGCAGAGTCTAGTGAAGTCAGTTTTACTTGCCTTCCCTCCTTTCTCCCGGTGTCAAACCCTTGCAGCGAACTGGATGCGCCTGAGCCCTGGCAGCTGCGGAGAGGTGTGTGTGTGTGTGTGTGTATGTGTACGTATATATATATTATATATATAATTTTTTTATTTTTTTTACAGATTTTAGGGATGTTTTCCAGGGAAGGGCTTATATTTAGAGCCCTTCCCCGAAAATCGCCGGCTCCATTGAATTCAATGGGGTAGCATTGCGGTCCTCTGCCACAGCTGTGGCAGAGAATTTCTTCATCTCCATGGGGATTCCCCTTGTCACTGGACACTGCGACAATGAAGTCACAGTGTTCAGTGACAAGGGGACTCCCCACGGAGATAAAGAAATCCTCTGTCACAGCTGTGGCAGAGGCTTGCGATCTTCCTTTGTTAATGGGGCTTCTGCTGCCGCCGGCCTCATTGACCAAAGGTGAAATGTGTTTTTGCGCACATAAATTCACACATAAAAATGCCCGTCTGACTGAGCCCTAACACAGAAAAACTCCGTAAAGGTTTTGCATATCCCAGTGATTCTGACATTGTTTTTTCGCAACATATTGTACTTCCTCTAGGTGGTAAAAATAGACCGATAACTTTGTGTGGAAATTATTAAAAGCGCCAAAATTGAGAACATTTTTGGAAAAAATGTTATTTTTTCACATTTTCAATTGTCCTGTGTTCAGAGACATATCCATTGTGGCCCTAATCTTATGCTCATATGAACAATGCGGCCTAAACCGAAAAGAGCAGCCGGTGGCTTTCAGAACAGACATTTTGCTTGAAGGCGTTTCAGGCCCCATTGCCTACTTGTAGAGCCCTTGAGCAGCCAAAACGATAGAGAACTCCCACAAATGACCCCGTTTTGAAAACTAGACCCCTTAACGAATTCATGTAGGGTTGTACTGTGTATTTTGACCCCACAGTTTTTGAATGAATCTAAGCAAAGCCGAAAGAAAAAAATTAAGATTTTTCTTTTTTTTTGGCAATTTTGTCCTTTTTAAAAAAAGTTTTTATTTTTACAGCACATATATGAATGAAGACTTGCACCCCAAAATAGATCCCCCTGTTAACCCATGTTCAGAAACATACCCATTGTTGCCATAATCTTATGTATGGCTACCTAATGGCTATATGGTGGGCGGGCATGGAGGCTCTAGTATACTGTTCTACCCCCTCTAGCTTGGATAGAAGATGTGATACGGGCAGGCATGGCGGCTCTAGTACCCTGTTGAACTCCCTTTAGCTTGGAAACATGATGTAATATGGACATGCATTGAGGCATACAGGTTGTTTGGTATCCTGAAGCATATCTGAACCTCTAAGCTGTAAAAAGCTCATAGGCTGTCAAATTTGGCATCCTAGATGGTCCCATACATGTTCTATTGGTTTAAAATCAGGTGACTGAGCAGCCACAGAAGTTTGACAATGTTGTGGGGACATTCCTGTGAACCCCCCCTTGTGTGTGCGGCCGAGCATTATCCTGCTGCCTCTTGAAAGCCGCCATGAGAGGAACACGTGGTTGCAAGATGTCCGGAACATATCGCTGAGCTGTCATTGTCCCTCATACCACTACTAGGGTTGACGACTGTCGTATGAGATGGGGGGCCCCCCCAGACCATCACACCAGCAGGGGGCAGTGTGCCGCTCAACAGCAATGGCAGGATTGTGGTGCTCACCCTGAGGTCTCCAGACACGAACATGGCCGTCGTCAGTGCCCAAACTAAACCTGAATTAGTCACTGAAGACAACCTGTTTGAACTCCATAGCAGTCCAGTTTCATTGTTCATGCCACTGCAAGTAGTACATGTAATGGGTGCCATGAAACCAAATGTTCTTCAGCCAAGCAAGTGCCTGGAAATGGTTTAGACAAATACAGCCTGTAATAATGATGCCCCATGTCACTGCATAGTGGACGACAAAGCAGTTGCTCATGCTTGTCGGGTGATCAGACGGTCCTCACTACTGGTGGTTTGTCAAGGGTGTCCTGAGCCTGGCCACCTTGTGTGCCCTCACACATCCACTGGACCCAACACTTGCTAACAGTCTGGTCAGAATGGCCTATGTAGCGGACAATGCATCGATAAGACTATCCAGCTTCTCTTATTCCGCTAATTCGCCCCCTCTCAAACTGTATTAGGTAGGTGAAATCTCCTTTGATTGCATTGTAGAGGCGTCTATTTTTTTCTTTTTTTTTTTTTTAACAAAGAGTGTATATAATTACAAGTGGGGAACAGGATCAGAACAATAGCTGCAATTATAAGTATACTGTAATATGGTGACTACTTCACACAGATGAAATGAGGATTTATGTCCCTCATACATGCAAAAATGCATTTATAACTCAACTAGAAAGTCTTGGCAGAGGGAAGATACTTTTTTCTAAGGGTTCATTCACACAGGTGTATACTGCACATATAATGTGTGGGGCTAAAAGTCCATTGATTTACCATATGCAGCAAATACACACATACATGCATATCTGCTGTGCACCAAGTATCTTACACGTGTGAACAATACGCAGGCCACATACGCCCATGTGAGTGAGCCCTAAGGCTGCATACCCACGAACGTATATCGGGCTCGGTTTTCACGCCGAGCCGATATACGTTGCCCTCATCTGCAGGAGGGGGGGGGGGGGGGGGGGGGATGGAAGAGCCAGGAGCAGGAACTGAGCTCCCGCCCCCTCTCTGTCTCCTCTCCTCCCCTCTGCACTATTTGCAATGAAAGGAGGTGGGACGGGGGCGGGGCTAAGTTCTGCAAATTAGTCCCACCTCCTTTCATTGCAAATAGTGCAGAGGGGCGGAGAGGAGGCAGAGAGGGGGCGGGAGCTCAGTTCCTGCTGCTTGCTCTTCCATCCCCCCCCCCCCTCCTGCAGATGAGGACGGCGTATATCGGCTCGGCGTGAGCCCATATACGTTCGTGGGAATGCAGCCTAGGCCAGTTGTTGTGAAAACTGCTTTACTCCTCACCCAACTCTAATAACCAGGCCTTTGTATCACTCATTCAATAATGACTGTTGAGGGTCTGGGCTGTCTAACAAGTCTTGTTGGGTGCTTGCTGTGATTGCACCTTTTAGGGCATATTTACATGCAGTAGATTTATTGCAGAAATTTGTAACTGTTCTTTATACATCTGAAGGTGGCTTGTAGAAACAACACCACTCAGATTGGTTGAACAGACCTGCAGTCACAGAAACCTTTGCAAAAAATCCGTTTTGTGTGAAACTACTCTAGAAAATGTGTGATCTGCTCAGCCTGCTGAAGAGGGGGGATTTAAGCTGTGTGAGTCATGCTGACCTTTGTTGCTGGTAAAGAGCAAGCTGTAATGACATGGTGCGGTCTGTGATGCTGGGCATTAGTCCTTCACCCTAGCAGGTAGGGACGCTGCATGTTTGGTTGGTGCCGACAGCCACCATTTTATTGGTCAATAATCAGAGTAAACCGAAAAATCTGCTTTTCACTAAAGCTCCAGGTGTGTGATACTTGAGTTTTCCAGCCAAACTGCACTTGCTGGACAAGTAACATTTTAAGACCAGTTTCACGTGGATGTAGGCTTTTTTTGTTGGCGTATTTTACAGCAGTTTTTTTTGCCTGTAGGGCATGTTTTTTTTTTATTTCAGCGCGCGGGACACAAACGCACAGCAATTGAAATTGCTAAATCGTCTAAGTTCCAGGTGTGTCCTTCTTCCTGCACAATTACACAGAGTTTCACGCATCTCCTTTTGTATTAGATGCGCATTTGCACATCCCGAATGACTTCTATGGGGAAGTTTTGTGGCGTAGAAAGATAGAACATTCTCTAGTTTGTTTTTTTCCATGCCCGAAATGCGTGCGCCAAAATACACACCTGTGAATGAAGACATTGAAATTGGCTTCTACTCTCTGCTTATTACGCGTGCAAAGATGTCCATATGAAGCCGGCCTTATGGTGAAGTCTGTAGTGTTGTGTGGAATCAGAACACCTGAAAAATGAATCCATTTTTCATGCAGTACTTTTAATACGTAGAAACCCTTCTAGAAACCCTAAATGCCAGGTGTGGAAAATGACACCATAAATATAAAGGGTTTACCAAGTAAACAATACTTTGCTAACAAATTGGATAATTAATTACTATAAAGAATAAAAATTATTCAAACAGCTTTAAATGTTATACAGTTTTCGATAACAAAATGAACCGGTACCAAAACTACTATATGGTATATACCTACTAATCAGAAACAATGACAGTCCACCCTGCCCAGGAATAGTAATCCACTGGATCCGGAACAAAGCTGGAGAGCTCCTGTCAACCTCTCCAAATTCAGTTTCGACCCTCGTCCAACATTAAGATTCCCCTGCATAGCTCCGATAGTGAGCGAGGTCCCACACGTTTCTAACAGTATGCAGGACAGTGCCCCATTGGAGCAATGCAGGGAAATCTTAATGTTGGACAAGGGCCAACAATGGATTGGAAATTTTTGAAAAATTAACAAATTGCTAATAAAATCATCATGACAGGTCATTTTTATGTGTTTCTGTTCAGTAATTCCAAAGAATTCATAAAGCGCTTTCCAACTCAAAAGAAATATGAGCAAGGGAGGGTGCGGGTGGCAGGGAAGTTGGATTGGAAAGGGTTAAGACTAGTATCAAATTTTTTTACCGCAGTGGAGCACTACAGGTATATTTTTGTGTTTCAAATGAAGGATTAAAAATACAAGCTGCTGGCAGAATCATTGACTGGCCACACAACTTCTGTATTTAAGACCATTTCTCCTTTAGGGCTTTTACCCACTAGCGTTTTTTTTTTTAACGCTGCAAATGTCAATGGGACTTCCTAATGTTAAAATAGTTTGTGCTTCTATGATTTTTGTACAATGCAATTTTAAGATTAGATTGTCCCATTGACCTTTCTAGTAAAAAAAAAAAACGCAGCGATATGGCAGCGTTATCAAAACGTTAGTGGGTAAACACCCTTATTTGTCTAAAAACCTATAAATATTACTGTCTGGTAGCGAAGACACTTGAAATGCGGCTTAAGAGACGCCTTTCTTATACTTATGCATAACTTTTAATAACTAATGATAACAAGTGAATTATAATAACCTGGCACAAGAAGTGATGTCAATGTATAGGCAGGATGTGACCTGGGAGAAAGTCCTGCCTGCATTTTACTGGTTAGTCTTGAGTTAACTGTGTCTAGGATCATTAATTAGTTATTTTATATATGCACATATATTTTATATATGCATGGGATTTTAATCATTAGCCCTTTTGACCCCTGCCTGGCTGAGAGCTTTCCAGCCAAATTTGTATTTACTTCACCTCTTGCCCTGCTCTGGGTGGTTTTGGGAGCCAGCTGGTAACAGCAGCTGAGTGGCTCAAACCCCTGACCAATAGAACCTTGTTGCTCGAGCAGATGTTCACTATGTCATATTACCTCCACTTTAGTTACACAAGCATTTTTACGTGGGCTGAAAATCGTGACCATCTGAAGCACTGGCTTCCAATGTATTTGTTCAGAGGAGCGTTTTTGTTTGTTTTTTAAAAGCCATGTAAAAATGTCTCGCCAGAATAATAAACTTGAGTCTATGGAGGCTACAGTGTTTTTCGGTCTAAAGATAAGGCAAGACCTATATTTTTTGGAGGTAGAAAAAAAGTTGCTGAATTCAGTCACTTATGCGCTATATTTTTCAGTCCGATTATTATATATATATATATAATCATAATTATTTTTATTTAATTTATTTTTTTTTGTACGCAGCTAAAAATCATTCATCTGAATGAATACATTGGAAACAAATAGTTCTAATGGTCACAAGGCCTTGTGTGAATGAGGCCTAAAAAAAAAAATTGATAGCACCCGAATGCATCTGTGTGCTGTCGTGTTTTAAAATTTTTTTCTATCCTCATTGACTTGAATGGGCGAATTTCTTTTGTAAAACGGATCTATATAGTGCGAGTTTTTTTACACAGTCCTTGTGAAAAACAATTGCTAATGTGTTGCCACATTTATTAATATGGGTCTGTTTGGTGTCAGTTTTTGGCTTGTTTTTTTTTTAAACTGATTACACACGGATGAAAAACTCGCTAGTGTGCCGGAAGCCTTATATTGCAGCTCTTTGAGGAAAAATCACAGCAATAACAGTGGTTTTATGAAAGTAACAAGTATTGGCTTTTGGAGCATTTTAATGACTACAAAGGGCAAGTTTCTGCTTGAGTCAATAGCCTTAGGTTCCCTTAGCTGACACATTGAAAAGGCTTGTACAGGATGGGAAAAACTAGCTTCTTCCGAAAAAACGTACAGTCTTGTCCGGAGGCGGATGTTGGGTCTAGCGGCTCAGCTCCATTGACTGGGACTGAGCTGTATCACTACACCCACATGTTGCGCTGTTCTTTTTGGGAGAAAGTAGCCATGTTTTTCTAATCCTGTACAAGCCAGTTAACTGACTGATTAGGAGCGAACAGATATGCAAATCAGTATGGATAAAATAGATGAGTTTTTTTTCTTTTGTTCTACTGAGAGCTCCTGATGAGCACCTGCAGGTCTTCTCATTAACCGTGCCCTGACAGGATGTACTCTTGTGGTCTTGTTCGCCTTTTACATAATATTTAAATTGTATAAATTATTCAATAAATCTTATTTTAAATCTGAAGTTGCTGCAGATCATCAGACTCCACAATCTGGGATCTACTTTGATGTTTCAGTGCTGACTGGTTGAGCAAAGAAAATGAAAATAAACAGCAGCCGTTACCATGGGAACAGTCATCCGCACTCCATGAGCCAGACCGGTATTACCGGCAGCTTGCACAGTAATAAGGGGACGAGGTTTACCCTTCTAGTAAGATATGGAAGCAATGCTTAGCAGAATTATTGGAGATTAAAAAATGCTAATTCTATATTCACTTGTGAATCTTCAGGGCCGTGTGACGTAAATGAAGACTTCGTGTAGTCATGGCTCTGTTTGCCACTTCTATTGTTCTGGGCTTTGGGTGTGAACCAACAACAATCGCGCACAGACCCTTCACATTATGCACATCACCTCCTCCGTTGTCTTTGTGCAGGACAACCAAATTGCAGACAAAATGATAAAACCAGAAAAGTGTAAATATAGAATATAAAATCCTAAAAGCTAGCTTCGCTGTCCTAGATGCATAAATCACTGTTTTCTCTAAGCCTGAGGCAGGGATTCCCCACCTTGCCATGGGATAACACCTACACAATTTTTCCAGTCCTGAATAACACCAGTTCCAAATTCCTTCCTCAGTTTGGTGTAGGGGAAAAGATATAACCCTGCCTAGGGTTATATCCTATGATGTGTTGTAAGTTTTGCCTGCCCCCATATCTAATAATACAGGTGCAGCGTCCAAGCGGGGTGCGCCAATATGGGGGAGACCACGGGGAAGCAAGATGGATGTCACAGGTGGCTCTGTGATCTCTCCCGGCACTGGCAGCAAAGGTGCCTGACTCGGTCGTCACACAGTGGCAAAAGGGTATTTGACAGTCTCTACATATTAAACGGTGGTTTGTCACGTGACACCAGCACCTCATCTAGGACTCCAAGACTTAATGACCAAATAACTGACAAGTCCTGGTAGCTTTGAGTTGTAAACTGGAGGTCCACAGTTTTACTTAAGCTCAAATTGAAATGTAACTACAAAGCAAACGGCAGTCTTGCAGTAATTGGCAGAGCTATTACTTTAGAACGCATTAAAAAGTGGTTCTCAGTTGAATTCAGTATAGCACACTTTAACCTTCAACACTCTCCCTCTGTTTGACTCTAGAGGTTACTCAGTAAAATTCCCACAATCCTAGTTATCAGATTGGCTTACCGGATGACTTTAAGACCGTTAATGATGTGGATTTTAGATGGACCTCTTTACTTTCCTTGGCTTTGACTTTACCAGGTTTTGTGTAACTCACTGTTTAGTAGACAAAGGCCGACGGTCCACAACTGCATGGATTCCCTGAATGCCCCCTGTTCTATTGAGAGATAATCTTAAGAACATACAACGCCCGTCCCTGGTCCCATATAGAGATATTAGGGGAAGACTGAGAACCAATCCGTATAGGGGGGGTCCAAAGTTAGCCCAATGATAAATAGCAGAGGGAGAGCGGTTTCCCCTGTATACAACTGTCCCTAGTTCAAGGAAAATAAAAAAGAGGAATAGCCCGTGGCCTTGAAGGTAGGCCAGGGATAGAATAGCAGATCTAAGTCTGCGTCAGGTGACTTTCCCTGGGGTGGAGCAATAGCCATACCTCCCATCTGGTGTACGCCCCCCATGTGTGTGAACAATGCCACATTATTTTTAAAGCCCTTCCCCGAAAATCCCTGCAGGGCTTGCCAGCAGCCCATTGCTTTCAATGGGACTGCCGAAGTGCTGGTCCCACTGAAAGTAATGGGAGAACATTGCGATGCTGTGACAGCTATGGCAGGGGATTCTTTACTCCCCACGGGGAGTCCCCTTGGCATTGATCACTGTGACAGTGCTGTGACAGTGTTCAGTGACAAGGGGACTCCCTGTGAGGAATTTTTACGCAGAGGTTTTGTGTGTGTGTGTGTATAATATATATAAGCTAGATATAGATATTTATCTATAGTAAGACACTAAAGGGGTTAATAGTGGACGGTCAGTATGTTCCACCACGGGTCAGATGTTACACCCAGTGGATATGAAGGGAGTTCGTGTTTCACTATGTGTGACACCGGAAAAAAACAAGAAATGAAATGTAATCTCCAGCAAAGGAAGTTGCTGGAAATGTTTTATAAAACATATTTGGGCCTGTTTTGTTTTGGAAGGGATGGCAGGCTTGGTAGTGGGGCTCTCCATTTCACCCCTCACCCCCAGGTCTTATTAGGAGGAGGCAAGCTTCCCAGGTGTAGAGGCTGGGTATTTAACACAGTCCATAAAAGTCTGCAAGGCAGCAGACAGTTGAGGCTGGGTGCAGCTAGGCTGGTCTCAAGGGACTCTCTATCCCTGACCCAGGGAAATACTGGGCTTTGCTATTGTGTGGTTTCTCGTGCGGCTGCAGCAAAGTGTACGTATAGTCAGGGATGGACTCTGTACAGCAAGTGCTGGATAAGCAGGTTTTTGTTTATGCCTGAAGTTAGGGCTGTGTTTTGTTTATTTTTTGTGCTTTTCTAATAAACACCGACCAAGCCTGTATTGACTTCATTTGCTGTTGTAGTCTGACTGCTGCTCACATTGCAACCCTGCGCTCTACCTTATTTTTTTTTTACACAAACAGGAATGATTTTCAGAAAAGGGCTTCTACTTAAAGCCTTTCCCCGAAAATCACTGCAGGGATTGCCGGCAGCACATTGCTTGCAATGGGGCCGTCGGCAGCAGCCGCGGCCCCAATGAACGTAATGGGCACAGACCTGCATTCACGCATATTTGTGCACGTACGTCAGTGCGCACCTATGTATGGCATACGCTCATGTGAATGCACCCTAAGGCCTGACTCCCAGGAAACCCCCTTCAATAAAGACTGCCAGGTAAAGCTTCTAATCAAAGTGTTGCGCTGCCGGACCCTTGTCGTAGGCTTAGTAAAATGTGTGACATGGGTAACGCAGTGTACTATCCTAGCGATCGAACTATCGCATCTTCAAGTCACCTTGAGAAACTAAAAAATGGTGTCAAAAGAAAGTAGTAAAGTTTTAATTTAAGGGAAGAAAACATCCAGATTAAAGAAAAATTATGCATTTTTAACAACAGAAAGCCTTTTTAAAATGGCTAAATTACAGAAGAAAATTTTTAAAAAGCAACACATAAGTATCAGTGCATTCATAATGACCCAGATGATGAAAATCTTTTAATCGCACCTAGTGAAGACTGTAAAAATAACTTTAAAAACGAACACCAGAATTGTTTTTCTCTTGAGTAAACACGATAGAAAGCAACCCAGAAGGCACATATACCTTCAAATTAGTACCATTAAGAACATTCTTCCCACAAGCACTCGCAGAGCTCCACTGCTGGAAAAATAAAAATGTTATAGATCTTCGAATGCAGGGATTCAGATTCAATTGTTTTGAAAAATGTGTGTTTTTTATTGTGCAAAGGTAGTAAAAAAAATGAAGAAAATCTATATAAACTTGGTCTATCAGTAATCGTACTGATCAGATAAGAAACTGTGTTTACCAAATGGTGAACTATGTAAAAACAAAACCCAAGAGCAATGGTGCAATTTATGAGGGGTTTCCCCATCCAACACACACACCCCACTCCCCCACCCCCCCCCCCAAAAAAAATGTAATAAAAATTGAACAACCCATTATATTGCACAGAAGTTAGTGTACAGAACTTTCTAGATGTCTCCGAATGATCCATTTTTGTCTTGTGCCTATGTATTGTCAGTGTCTTCTATGTGAATGAATTTGATGTGTATGGCATAGCTGCAGCAGTGAATGGGATATTGTCTGGGTTATATCTGGAAATGTATCTTTTGTATGTCATGTGACCTCGTTGTGTATATATGTGGTTGCAAGGTGCATGATTGAGGTTCTTGTCTGGTCTTTTTATCAGTCTGCTACTTGCAGTGATCCAGAGAGGAGCCAGTCTGCACACAGACACCTTCAGTCTGTGTGTAGGAAAGATGAAAGAAGCAGAGGGAATGACTTGTGTGTGTCCTGGGCCTTACCTACCCAGGCCTCTTTGCTAAGGACCAAGAGAGAAAGGACAAGTCCATGAGAGCCCACCATGCAGCTCTCAGTGCCTATCCTAGAAAGTAAGTGTGCATTGGTAGAGGGTTTGAGAGAGTGAGAAGAAGCATGGCCAGGAACAGATCCCCCTCAGATAATTTGGTCTGTGGATTCATCTGTCCTCCCGTGTTTTCCTCCCTGTCACACTACAAGTCCTCCTGAACGAGTGTCCTGACAGTGGATGTAAATTGTAGTTGGACTGTTGACCAGGTTTATCCTCCAAGTAAACAGGCTTTACTGACCGTTCCCAGTTTAGCCTTTAAAAGTCCACTCTGTGTGTGTGTGTGTGTGTGTGTGTGTGTGTGGACTCTTTATTACACCTGCACAAATTCACTGCAGAGGGCGGGAATGGTGGTGTCACCCGTGACAAAAGACTCAAGGTAAAATCACAGTTGCGTTACCCCCATTTAATAGCCTGCTCTTGGTTCATTGTATGATTCCCCTTCCTACCCCCAGGGTGGAAGACGGTAGAGTCCAACCTCTACCCTGCTATCTCCTAGGCTGAGGGCTAGCTCCTCGAACGCTGCAATATATATTATGACTAGCTGATATACCCGGCTTCACCCGAGTTAATTTGGTACTGGTGTTTATCTGGTGTTCACACGGAAAATCTTATGAAGTAGTCATTACTTTAGAGATACCGAGGAAAAAAATATGTTCACCATTTTGCATGATTCTTTGCGTTACCCATAAAACACCACGGGGAGGTAACCATGCAACGTTTCCTTTATATAAAATGACATCAGGAAGTGAGAGAATTAGATTACGTACTTAAAATTTGGACGCTAATTCTTTTGCGCTAGAATTGAATAATCGAGTTGGGACCCATTAACTTTTCCTATTTATGACATAATCAATGCCCGTGACAAATTTCAAATTTCTGACATCGGGAAGTGAGAGATTTGGATTCCGTACGTAAAATTTGGACGCTAATTATTTTGCGCTTAGAATTGAATAATCGAGTTGGGACCCATTAGCTTTTCCTATTTATGACATACTCAATGCCCGTGCCAAATTTCTATGACATGGAGAAGTGAGAAAATTAGATTATGTACGTAGAATTTGGACGCTAATTCTTTTGCGCTAGAATTAAATAATCGCGTTGGGACCCCTTTACTTTTCCTATTATGGACATAATCTATGCTTGTGCCAAATTTCATGTTTCTACGACAGCGGAAAGTTGGAGAATTAGTGGCCAGTCAGTCAGTGAATCAGTGAGTGAGTGAGTCAGTGAGGGCTTTCATATATATATATATATATATATATATATATATATATATATTAGAGAGAGAGACATATCAGAGGGTAGTGCACTAACAAACTGTATGTCTAGTTCCAGGAGCTCAGCCCATGCTGTCAGCTGTCGTGCTTAACTTCTCACTAGCCTAGCATTGTGCAGAAGAAAGCTTCCTGTCTGCACTGTAATGCACTTGTATACACGGCCTGCAGTGATCTCACTATTTCTTACGTTTCTCTCCATGTATCCTTTTGATACAAAGCTACATCTGGTCTAAAACGCAGTTGTGGAATGAGCTCCAAGCCAATGCTATACAGTAACCTCTGTGTTTGCATGCTATATTAGCTTCCAGTCATTAACTAGAAATGTATGATTATGCCTTCCCAGGGGGGTTATAATTAGTATATAATACAAATAGGTAACCTATTACAATGCAAAATATAGACAGCTTGCATAGCTTTATATATCTTATCTCCCCGTCAGTCGTGTACCAGCATTTTGCAAAATATATTTCACCTTATATGGAGAAGCTGTGTATCCCTTAACCCCTTGAGTGGCAGATTTCCTACCACCCTGTCAGACCCACCAGGGCAGGTTTTTTAAATTGTCTAATCATTTAATTTCAACTAATTTTGCAGTTGCGTTTCAAGATCCATAACTTTTTTTCATTTTTCCATTGACACAGCCATGAGGGCATGCTTTTTGCAGGACAAGTTGTACTTTTTGATGCCATTATTTTGGGGTATATATAATGTATTGCATAACTTTTGTAAAAAAATTTGTAGGGAGATTGGGAAAAAAAATAAATTCTGCCATTTTGTTTTTTGGATTTTATTTTTACGGTGTTCAGTGTGCAGAATAAATAATGTGATAATGTTATTCTGAGTCAGCACGATTTCAGCGATACCAAGGTCATACAGTTTGTTTTGCTATTTTTGTACATTTAAAACTTTTTTTCTTTCTTCAAGGTTTGCTTTTGTGTCGCCACATTCCAAGAGCCGTATTCATTTTTTTCCCATTACTAGAGCTCTAGAAGGCCTTGTGTTTTGCAGGATGAACTCCAGTCTTCATTTATCTAATTTTTTGGAACATGTAAAATTTTGATCGCTTTTTATTCCATTTTTTTTCTAGTGGCAAGATTAACAAAATCTGTAAGGCTGGCATGTTTTTTTATTTTTATTTTTCACTGCATTCTCTGAGCAGTATAAATAATGTATTAAAGTAATTCTACAGGCCAGTATGATTATGCCAATACCAAATTGTAATAGTTTTTCCTCTTTTTTATGACATTCTCACACTTAAAAAAAAAAAAAAAAAAAAAGTTTAAATCACCCTCCTTTTGCCATATCTATAATAAAAAAATCTAAACCCTAAAAGAAAAATACACATTTAATATCGGCGCGTCCATAAATGTCCGATCTATCAAAGTAGTGCATTATTTACCCCGCACAGTGAACGTAGTCCGAAAAAAAAAATAAAGAACGTCACAAATGCACTTTTTCAGTCACCCTGTCTCCCAGAAAAAATGCAATAAAAAGCTATCAAAAAGTCGCATGTATTCTGAATTAGTACTAACGGAAACTATAGGATATCTCGCAATAAATGAGCCCTTGCTCAAGTACGTCGACAGAAAAATTAAAAAGTTATTGCACGCAGCAGAAAATAATTATAACAAATTTTATGTCTTTGGAAAAAATACAAGTACTACAGCAAAACAAAACTATACAAGTTTGGTATCGTAGTTCTCGTACCGACCCATAGAATAAAGTTATCATGTCATTTTTATTGCAGTTTGTGCGCCATAGAAACAAGATGAACTGAAGGAAGGGGAATGTCATTTTTTTTTTTTTTCATTTTACTCCACTTGGAATTTTGTAAAAGTTTTTCCGTACATTATATGGTACGGACGTATGTACGCACCTAAGTACGCACCAAAACACGCTCGTCTGAACGCACCCTGAGGGGTACATATGTCCGCACCTAGGTACGAGCAAAAGCACGCGTGAACACAGCTGCGTGCTTGTTGTCAATGGAGCCGCGGCTGCTGCCAGCGGCTCCATTGAAAACAATGCTCTGCCGGTCCCCTGCATTCTTTTCCAGGGAAGGGTTTTACATATAAGCCCTTCCCTGAAAAAGAAACATTTTAGTGCAAAACAAAAAAGAATAAAAAAAAACTTACCTGTCCGCCGCTGCTGTGACCCCCGCGGGAATGAAGAACACATCTGCCGCATGCGGCCGATGTTTCCTTCACCCCCGCTAGTTAAGAGAATTCCCTGCTGCTACATCTGCCACATCTGTGGCAGATGCAGCAAAAGGAATTCTTCAATTCTCAACCGCAGCTGTCACACATGACAGCTGCGGTAGAGAATCCTGCTGCCGGCATCCTGTCAATGGCTTTTCAGGGAAGGGCTTCATAAGCCCTTCCCTGAAAAGCCATTTAAAATAGTGCAAAAAATTTAAAAAAAAACAATTCTCACCTCCCTTCAGCTGCCGGGGCTTCGCCGCGACTTCTAGCTCTGTCCCAGGCTCTGTAGTCCTGAGCTATCAGCAGCCGGGGACTTAAGATCCCCGCCTGCTGGTAGCTCTGATTGTGGTTGGCTGAATTGCTTCAGCCAATCACAATCAGAGCTACCAGCAGGATGGGATTTTAAATCCCCGGCTGCTGATAGCTCAGCAGCGCTACAGAGTCGGGGACATCGGCAGAAGTCCCCGCTGAGCCCCGGTAGCTGTCAGTGGCTTTGCAGGGAAGGGCTTCACAAGCCCTTCCCTGAAAAGCCTTTTAAAATAGTAAAAAAAAATTTAAAAAAAGGTACTCACCTCCCTTCAGCTGCTGGGGCACAGCCACGCGTTCTCCTGCTGTCCCCTGCACTGTGGTGCTGAACTGCTGATCTACCAGCAGGCGGGGATTTAAAATCCCTGCCTGCTGAAAGAGTTGTATGTAATTGGCTGAGGTCAGCCAATCACAGGCAACTCTCACCTGTCATTCATTTGGGGAGAGTTGCCTGTGATTGGCTGAGCACTAGATCCGCACCACAGTGCAGGGGACAGCAGGAGAAGACGCGGCTGTGCCCTGGCAGCTGAAGGGAGGTGAGTATCTATTTTTTTTTGTTTTTTAAATCACTTTTAATTGATTTCCAGGGAAGGGCTTATATGTAAAGCCCTTGCCTGAAAAACAATTCAGGTGTGCCACAGACCATTGTCTTCAATGGAGCCGCCGGCAGCAGAAGCGGCTCCATTGAAGAGAATGCCTGTATTTTTTTTTTTACACTAAAACCTTTCTTTTTCAGGGAAGGGCTTATATGTATAGTCCTTCCCTTAAAAGGAATGCAGGGAGCCAGCAGGTCATTGTTTTCAATGGAGCCGCTGGCAGCAGCCGCGGATCCATTGAAAACAATGCGCGCATTCCCTATGGTGCACGCATGTCCTATCTTTGCAGGCACGCACCTGCAAAGTACGGACATGTGCACACACCATAGGGAATGCAGTGTTGTAAATACAAGCGTGTTTTTGTGTGTGCGTATGCACGCACCAAAACACGCTCGTCTGAACGCACCCTCAGGCCTTAGTCAGACGGGCGTTTTTTTGCGCGATTTGCGCATGCGTCCGGCGATTTTTTTAAAACCATTGCTTTGCAATGGTATCGGACACATGAGCGCTTTTTATGTGCTCGTCAGATAAATTATAGAACAGAAATCGCAGATCGCACCTATCTGCGATCTGCGATTCCTGTTCTCTTCTCTATATGCGCTCAATGGGGCCGGCGGCAGCAGCGCCGACCCCATTGAGAACATATAGAAGACAAATCATTCTTCTCTGCCACAGCTGTAACAGCTGTGGCAGAGAAGAACTATGTTTGCCCATTGAATTCAATGGAGCCGGCAATACAGCCGCCTCCATTGAAAGCAATGGGCTGCCGGCGTGCGCGGGATGAATTGTCGGGAAGGGCTTAAATATATAAGCCCTTCCCTGCAATTCATCCAGAAAAGTGTTAAAATAAAAAATATATATATACTCACCTGCTCCCGGCAGCCGGAGTTCCGCGCAGCCGGCCTGCAGTGGGTGTGAAGAGGGTGTGAGTCAGACCTGCCCCCTGATTGGCTCAGCGCAGATCCGTCATGCGATCCGCAAATCGCGCGAAAAAACGCCCGTCTGACTAAGGCCTCATACAGCGACGTCGATGGATAAATGAGTTATGATTTTTTTTTTTAACTGAGGAAGAAAAAAAGAAATGGGTGGGGGAGGGGCCATGTCATTAAGGGGTTAAATAATGTACTAACTTTCTTTCCTTGGTCATTACGACGCAGGGATACCACATGTGTAATTTTATTTTTAATTTTTTACAAAGTAAAGGGATACAAGTGTGTTTATTTTTTTTAAATTTTTTTTTCTCTCTTTAGGGGATTTCCACAGAGACCCATCAGGACCTCCTGATCACATTCCGGGGGTCGAATGGTGACAGCCCTTTACATGCTGCAGTGACAGCTCTTTACATGCTGCAGTCACATAGACTGCAGCATTTAAAGGTTTAACACAGCAGAGATCTGAGTTTTTCTCTGATCTCTGCTGTAAGAGCTGGTGCCTGGCTGTCCTCTGACAGCCAAGCACCTGCTCTCCCTGCCAGAGAGACCATCGGCTTGCTTCTGACAAGTCGATGGTCTCTATGGCAACCTGTAAACAAACCAGTGCAGGAGTTTGAATTCAGAAGCAGGAGATTGCCGGCAGATCGGCAATATCTTCCTGCTTCTGTTTTTCAAGGTCCTGCACTGGTTCTCTGTGGGAACAGCTTGTGGCATTGTGCTCTGCAGCTCCCATAGTGATACATAGCCCGTAAATCTTCTGGCCTATATCGCTATGGGCAGAGGAGCTCCTCAAGGAAAATTTCCCGGCGTGCCACTCAAGGGGTTAAAGGGGTTGTCTGAGTTATAGCTTATCTGGAAAACCCGTTGTGCATGCACTAACATAACAAATAGTGATATACTCACCTCTCCCCGCTTATTCAAAATTGCCCTATTTTAAAAGTGGTACCCCTCAGTTTTAATTGACATTTTAACTTATTCTTTGGGTTAATATCCTTTATATCATTTAACAAATTTCTATATATATCTTTAGATTTACCACTTTTGCACAATAAAGGCATTGAAACATTTTTTTGTATCATCATATTCATAGACGTGACTCGATTTTATTTTTCTATCTCCGGAGCTCTGAAAGTACACTTTTTTTTTTTTTTTCATTGGTAACATTGTGAGGTGCATGACTTTGATTATTTTTATATATGTATAATTTTTTTTCCTGTTCTACTTTTTACAGCATGCAGCATAGTTAACATAATGTCCTTACGGTACAAGTCATTACAAAGGCAGCAATACCAACCATGTAGGGTTTTTTTGTGGTGTTTTCCCTATTGTAAACTGTATTTAAGTGGAAAAATGCCAATTTGTTTTTTCCCTGCCACATTAATTAGACCAGAAGGGACTTGAAGATGCTGTTTGATCACTTAGATAATACACTGCACTACATAGGTAGTGCAGTGTATTATCTCAAACTGTCACAGACTACTGACCTTCTGCTGCTAGTAACGAAAGTGACCACTGTAGGAGGCAATATATGGCAGATCCAGAGGTAATGATTTGGGATGGTGGCGATGGGTTGAAATAGAGGCTAGCTTTCTGTGCTACAATAACTGTTCTGTGGGACTGGACCAAACTGTTGAAAAAGTTAATGTGAGACTTCTCTGAACCAACTGTTTCCCAACAGCTCTCTATTATAGCCAGCATTAAAGCGACCCTCCAGTCCTGGACAAACAAAGATGGCCACACTGCCTTTATGACTACCTGATGCACACTGTGCATTAGTATGCATTGGTAGTCTATAGGTACATAAGCAGCACTGGCCAATCTTAGACTAATAATGCAATCATTGCTAATGGATCTGCCATGTATTGCAGCGTACAGTGGTCACTTTCTTCACCGGCAGTAGTAGGTCAGTAGTCTGTGACAGTTTGAGATAATACACTGCACTACTTGGTTCAGAGAAGTCTCGCATGCAACTAAAAGTATGTTTTACAAGGAGCAACTATTCAGATAGTGGCTCAGAAGAATCATTGAAGCATATGAATGACAGTTGTTTGTTTTGCTTTTGCACAGCACAATGATTGTTCATTAGTTGTTTGCTCAGGTTCAAAGAGATAAACCCCATGCTAATTCATTCACAAGTCATTCAAGGACGAAGGACTATGACTTTACAGCAGATGACTTTTGATCAACCCGCGACTATTTAGTGTTTTCTTTTTTTTTTGTAAGCTGAAATGAAATTACTAGTGACTTAATGCTCAACACCCTGTTGGTGGTCATGTTTTACCCTGAATGAGTTGAGAAAGACCACAGATGTTGTTTGGTCGAAACGTCGCATGTAAGATTGGACTACAATAAAGATCCTTTTATGAATATCCACTGGTAAGACGACTGGTTCCTACGTGCTGCCTTACTCCTCTTTTTTTGTGGAATTGCCTTTTTAATGGTGGTTGGAGTCCAGCATCTGGGTAGGCGTGCATGATTATATTGCTTTTCTCCCTCAGCTGTTGCTGATGTATGTGCTGTTGATCCTCCCACATTGATTATTTACCCTAAATGACTATCGTTTAAATTCTTCATTTTGAGTGATTTGGCCAATTATTTTTCCACTGTATAAAGGTACCGTTTTTTTAGATGCTAAAAATTTTTAAAAACTGGTTAGTTTGATGCAACTACATAAACCCCACCCTGGCAGGTAACTCACTGATCGACCACCACACTGCAAATTGTCCCAGGAAAGTCGATTATATGAGTCTAAGGCTGCATTCACACGAACGTATATCAGCTCTGTTTTCACGCCGAGCCGATATACGTCGTCCTCCTCTGCATGGGGGGGAGGATGGAAGAGCCAGGAGCAGGAACTGAGCTCCCGCCCCCTCTCTGCCTCCTCTCCGCCCCTCTGCACTATTTGCAATGGGGAGAGGCGGGGCATGGGTGGGGCTACTTAGCCCCTCCCCTGTCCCGCCTCTCCCCATTGCAAATAGTGCAGAGGGGCGGAGAGGAGACAGAGGGGGCGGGAGTTCTGTTCCTGCTCCTGGCTCTTCCATCCTCCCCCCACCACCACCCCCCTGCAGATGAGGATGACGTATATCGGCTCGGCGTGAAAACCGAGCCGATATACGTTCGTGTGAGTGCACCCTCCAGGCAAGTAGTGTTGTATCTCTTCTGTAGTATTAGAATATCTAAGGCATTGTTCACATGAGCGCTGTTTTCGCGCATTAGAGGCATGTGAAAAGAACGCTTCTATAAGAACCAATCGTTTCCTATAGAGGGGTTCACATGAAGGAATTTTAGATGCACTAAATATTTGCACCAATCAAAGGTAGGGCATGCGACTGCAAAGGTCGCATCTAAGGTTCGTGCTGCAAGAAAAGATAGGACCTAACCTATCTTTGGTGTGCAATGTGTAGGAGTTTCCATAGACTCCTATAGGAGCAGGAGTCTATGGAAACTCCTTGGCAGGAAAAGGAGATTACAAATCTCATTTGGAGGATTTCTGCCAGCGGAAGGAATTCCTCGTTGATTACTGTGGAACATTTAAAATGTGCATTTGGGCAGCATGTTTTAAATGTCTCGCTCTAAATTCCTGTTAGTCGCGGCGGGGGTGAGGGGAAGCCCCAAGGGTTCCCTTAATCCCCGCGGGAACTAGCAGGAATATACAGCAGGACATTTAAAATGTGCTTCTGGGCAGCTCGTTTTAAATGTCCCACTGTAAGCAGCTGGAAATTGCCCAGCAGCGGGGGGCAGTAGGGCATTCCCTCCACCTCTCTGCCCAAGGGATTTCCCTATAGTGGGGAGAGAGGGGGTGGAGTTACAGGGCTTCCCTGAGGGCTTTACCGAGAGTTTGGGACAAGAGGGTGGGACTAGAGGGATCTGCCCTCTAGCCCCGCCCCTTCTTTGCTTCAGGGAATCCCTGTGAGAAGCCCTCTAGCCCCACCCCTCTCTCGCCCCACCCAATCTAACTGCAGTATCCCTTGAGGATCTCCAGAGCAGAGAGAGCGGGGCTATGAGTTAATCCATAGTAGGGAGGGAGAGAACAGGGCTATGGGTTAATCCCCCATAGCCGGAAGAAACAGAGCAGTGCTTTAGGGGACAAACCCATAGCAGGGAGAGACAGAGTAGGGCTATGGGTTAATCCCCCATAGCAGGGAGAGCGGAGCTATTGGGGATTAAACCATAGCCCCGCGCTCTCTCTCCTTGCTTTGGGGAAATCCCAAAGCCCAGCGGGGCTTCTTCTTTTTCTCCTCCTGGAGCAGCGGTGCTATTTTAAGTGCAGCTGCTCATTCACATGATTTTTAGTGCAGTGTTTGAGCAATTTTTTTTTTTTTCATGCCCATATACCGCACCAAAACCACACATGTGAACCAGGCCTAAAGGAGATTTTAGCTGCTTCTACAATATAGTACTTGCTGGAGAGAAACCTTAAAATGTACTTTTTTTAGTTTCAGATTTTTGACAAATCGGAAGTCATGATCATTGAAGGTTCTGATGCTGAGACCCTTCAGGACTCCTGAAACTTTAGACAAAAATGTCCAATTTTGTTGTGTGAACAACGGACCGGTTTTAATGTGTTTTTATCTGTTACTTCTGAATGTGGCGCGCTTTTTTGGTTTGTTTTGGGACTGTGATCTGTGTCACTTTTTTTCTCTCCCCCAAAAAGAACTGTAGTAGAATTCTTTCTAGAATTGAAACCCAGAGGCCCACAGATGATGGCCACCATGTGTGCTCCATATTTGTTTTCTTCTTACCCAATGACCAGAATTTTCAAGCATTCATATCATAATTGTACTTTTTCTCTACTTTTGACAAATGTTCTTCTCTTAACCACTTCACATGGACTAGGCAGAATGAGAGTGCCATCTACAGACTAGTAAGAGCATTGTCACCTGGCTTTACCATAAAGTTGGTGAATTTTCCAGGAGTGTTTGTTAGTGTTCCGAATACCAAGGATTAACTCTACAATCCAAACATTAATTAATGTTTAGTAATACCCCAGCCTTACATTCTGAGGCAATAATTAATTTTTTAAAACGTCCGGATCACTGCTAAATTAAGCTCTCATTAAATACGATGGGAGTTGTGCCTGCTACCGTATGCACAGAGCTATCAGCAGCTGGGATAACGGCTGATCAGTTCAGGGTTCCAAGTGGCGGACCCCCACCGATTTAACTATTGCTGCTAGGTCATCAGTAGTTTAGAAGTAGTCAACTCCTTTAACCCCTTAATGACATGGTCTATTTTGGGCTTAAGGACGCACCGATTTTTGGCGGATTTTCATCTCCATTTTTCAAAAGCCATAACTTTTCCGTCGACCTGGCCGTATAAGGGCTTGTTTTTTGCGTGGCGAACTGTAGTTTTTGATGGTGCCATTTTTGGGTACATAGACTAGATTGTAAAACTTTAATTTTTTTTTATGATAACAGGGAGAGAAAGCGCATCAATTCTGCCATAGATTTTTTTTTTTTACAGCGTTAGTCATGCAACATAAATGACACAATACATTTTTTTCTGCGGGTTGGTACGGTTACAACTATACCAAAATTCTTTTTTTTTTTTTTTTGGTTTTTCCACTTTTTTGCAATAAAACCATTTTTTGGAAATCTTTTTTTTTTCTATATTGCTGCATTCAAAGTCCTGTAACTTTTTTATTTTTCTATGTACGGAGCTCCTATGTGGGCTTATTTTTTGCGAGACGAGCTGTAGTTTTTACTGGTACCATTTTGGGGAATATACAGCTTTTTTGATCACTTTTATTGCTTTTTTTGGGAGGCAAAATGTTAAAAATTAGCATTTTGCCTCCGTTTTTTAGCGTTTATTTTTATGCTTTTTGCTGTACAAAATAAAAAGCATGTTCAACTTTTTGCACACGTCGTTACGGACGCGTCAATACCAAATATGTGCCATTTTATTTTATTTTTTTTACCCTTTTTTATGCTAATATTAGAAAAAGTGTAAAAAGAAAAGAAAAATGTAAAGAAAACCCCTTTTTTATGCTATTTGAGTCTGAGGGACTTGCAGCACAGCACTTATGATTGCTGTGATAAGGCATGGCAGGGCTACTGCCCGGCCATGCCTTATCGCTTATACAGCGATCATAGGCTCTGGCAACACAGGACGCCAGTGTCTGGCATCCTGTTGCCATGGCGACAGGCCAGGCTCTCTGTGATTATATCTCTCTGCACTCCCTCTGTAAACCCCTTCCCATGCCGCGATCTACTTAGACCGTGACAGGGAAGGGGTTAACAGCGGGGGGGGGGGGGGGGCATCTCCGATGCACCCCCGCTGCTGCAGCGGGACGCCGGCTATCACTGACAGCCGGCTCCCGCTGCGGGATAGCGCGAGATCTGCTATGATCTCGCGCTATCCCTATGACGTAAGGGTACGTCATTTTGCGGGAAGTACACCCTGCCATGACATACCCTTACGTCATGGGGCGGGAAGGGGTTAATAAAGACCTCTGCCATTGGCTCGGGATAACTCAAAGAATTGGTGGATTGCCCTTTACACACAGCAACATTACTTACAATGTCAATTAGATTTGTTGCTTACCACTTGATCTCTCTGAGATTCGCAGGTTATTCAAGCACGATGCTGATATTATGCAGACAGGAATTCATGTAATGCAGTTTTCATTTAACACCTTAATGCAATCTGTTGTATAGGTACATTGGATGTGCACAGAATCTGAATGGAGCAGGCTTGCGAGCAGAGCTCGCTCCATACGTGGCAGGTGTTGGCAGCGGCCAGGATTGGAGATAACTGATCCTGGCCATTAACCATTTAAAGAGCATGACAGAGTGCGGGCTTCCCTGCCTCCAGCTTGGCGAGATTGTGAAGGGCCATCTGTTTGCTGCGGCAACGTGAGGCTTTGTGAATGTAATTAATTCCATCCAAACCTGTTGACAGAATGCCTACAAAAATACAATATACTGCTATATTGAAGCATGTTATATAAGCACTGAAATGATAGCAGGCACAAGTCCACTGTAAAAACTACTAAAAAAAGTTGTTTTTTTAATTACAAAATTTCAAATTCTAATGGTTCTGCAGCATTATCTATTGGAAGATAGCCTCCCAATTATTCAATGTCCAACTTTCTAATAGGCCTTGTAACATGCTTAGGGATGGAAGGCAAAACCAGAGTCTTCTGCACAAGGAAAAGATGACCATGTACAGACTGTCTGTTTCTGGGTTTTTGCCCCTCATACAATACTTTTCTGGCTGGGTGAGAGGTCTGTGATGTCGGTTAGGAGGGATACTGTTTCTCCTTGTGGGAACTGCCAAGTGGGTGTGAGTAGACTTATTAGCTGCCTTTCAGTAGGTTGCATTACAAAGGCATTGCACCATCTCCCTAGAAGTCTCCTTATGTTTATTTGGTGGTCTCTGTAAGAAGAAACTGTGCTCCTCCCAACCTACATCACTGGCCTCCCCCTGTCTGTACATGATTAACTTTTCCTGCTGGAGAACACTCTGGCTTATATTCTCAGTAGAGATGAGCGAACACCAAAATGTTCGGGTGTTCGTTATTCGGAACGAACTTCCCGCGATGCTCGAGGGTTCGTTTCGAACAACGAACCCCATTGAAGTCAATGGGCGACCAGAGCATTTTTGTATTTCGCCGATGCTCGCTAAGGTTTTCATGTGTGAAAATCTGGGCAATTCAAGAAAGTGATGGGAATGACACAGAAACGGATAGGGCAGGCGAGGGGCTACATGTTGGGCTGCATCTCAAGTTCACAGGTCCCACTATTAAGCCACAATACCGGCAAGAGTGCCCCCCCCCCCCTCCCAACAACTTTTACTTCTGAAAAGCCCTCATTAGCATGGCATACCTTTGCTAAGCACCACACTACCTCCAACAAAGCACAATCACTGCCTGCATGACACTCCACTGACACTTCTCCTGGGTTACATGCTGCCCAACCGCACCCCCTCCCCCCCACAGCGCACACCAAAGTGTCCCTGGGCAGCCTTCAGCTGCCCTCATGCCACACCACGCTCATGTCTATTTAGAATTGCGTCTGCCATGACGAGGGACCGCAGGCACACACTGCAGAGGTTGGCACGGCTAGGCAGCGACCCTCTTTAAAAGTGGCGGAGCGATAGCCCACAATGCTGTACAGAAGCAATGAGAAATAGAATCCTGTGCCACCGCCATCAGGAGCTGCACACGTGGGCATAGCAATGGGGAACCTATGTGCCACACACTATTCATTCTGTCAAGGTGTCTGCATGCCCCAGTCAGACCGGGCTTTTTAATTCATAGACACAGGCAGGTACAACTCCCTATTGTGAAGTCCCTGTCGACCCACAGCATGGGTGGCTCCCTGGAACCCACCGGCGGTACACAGAAATATCCCATTGCATTGCCCAACACAGCTGAGGTAGTAATGTCGTGCTTAATGCAGGTGGGCTTCGGCCCACACTGCATGCCCCAGTCTGACTGGGGTTCTTTATAAGTGTACAGATGTAGTAAAAACTCCGTGTGCACCTACAGCATGGGTGGGTGCCAGGAAGCCACCGGCGGTACATAGAAATATCCCATTGCATTGCCCAACACAGCTGAGGTAGTAATGTTGTGCTTAACCCTTTCCAATCCAATTTGTATATGGTTTTCCTAGGGGGCTTACTCTTTTTCTGCCGTTATACAACGGCGCTATATGCTGGCTAAAGCCAGTACTGCATGAGCTGACACGTAGGATAGGCTCCGACAGCAGAGAGGCTGGCAATATACAGTAAGAGAACCCTGACGGACGTCTACCAACAACGGAGCTGTACAGCCTTAAACCCTAATGTCTTCACAGGTCACACAGTGGACTGGAAAGGGTTAATGCAGGTGGGTTTCGGCCCACACTGCATGCCCCAGTCAGACTGGGTTTCTTTATAAGTGGAAACAGATGCATTTATAATTCCCTGTGGACCCACAGCATGGGTGGGTGCCAGGAAGCCACCGGCGGTACATAGAAATATCCCATTGCATTGCCCAACACAGCTGAGGTAGTAATGTCGTGCGTAATACAGGTGGGCTTCGGCCCACACTGCATGCCCCAGTCTGACCGGGGTTCTTTACAAGTGGACACATGTAGGTTAAACTCCCTGTGGACCCACTGCCTGGGTGGGTGCCAGGAAGCCACCGACGGTACATAGAAATATCCCATTGCATTGCCCAACACAGCTGAGGTAGTAATGTCGTGCGTAATACAGGTGGGCTTCGGCCCACACTGCATGCCCCAGTCTGACCGGGGTTCTTTACAAGTGGACACATGTAGGTTAAACTCCCTGTGGACCCACTGCCTGGGTGGGTGCCAGGAAGCCACCGGCGGTACATAGAAATATCCCATTGCATTGCCCAACACAGCTGAGGTAGTAATGTCGTGCGTAATACAGGTGGGCTTCGGCCCACACTGCATGCCCCAGTCAGACTGGGGTTCTTTAGAAGTGGACACATGTATTAAAAACTCCGTGTGCACCTACAGCATGGGTGGCTCCCTGGAACCCACCGGCGGTACATAAAAATATCCCATTGCATTGCCCAACACAGCTGAGGTAACGTCAGCTGTAATGCAGGTGGTCTAAAAATTAATTTGATTACACTGTAGGCGAGGGCCCACAAAAATTGCTGTATCAACAGTACTAATGTACATCCCAAAAATTGGCCATGGCCAGCCAAGAGGGCAGGTGAAACCCATTAACCGCTTTGGTTAATGTGGCTTAAGTGGTAACTAGGCCTGGAGGCAGCCCAGTGTAACGAAAAATTGGTTCAAGTTAAAGTTCCAATGCTTTTAAGCGCATTGAAACTTATAAAAATTGTTCAGAAAAATTATTTGAGTGAGCCTTGTGGCCCTAAGAAAAATTGCCCGTTCAGCGTGATTACGTGAGGTTTCAGGAGGAGGAGCAGGAGGAGGAGGAGGAATATTAGACACAGATTGATGAAGCAGAAATGTCCCCGTTTTGGATGGTGAGAGAGAACGTAGCTTCCATCCGTGGGTGCAGCCTACGTATTGCTTACGTATCGCTGCTGTCCGCTGGTGGAGAACAGAAGTCTGGCGAAATCCAGCCTTTGTTCATCTTGATGAGTGTTAGCCTGTCGGCACTGTCGGTTGACAAGCGGCTACGCTTATCTGTGAAAAACTGCCGACAAGACGCTAGCCGCAGGACAAGCAAGCACCTCCAGGGCATACAGCGCTAGTTCAGGCCACGTGTCCAGCTTCGACACCCAGTAGTTGTAGGGGGCAGAGGCGTCACCGAGGATGGTCGTGCGATCCGCTACGTACTCCCTCACCATCCTTTTACAGTGCTCCCGCCGACTCAGCCGTGACTGGGGAGCGGTGACACAGTCTTGGTGGGGAGCCATAAAGCTGGCCAGGCCCTTAAAGACTGTTGCACTGCCTGGGATGTACATGCTGCTCGATCTACGCACATCCCCTGCTACCTTGCCCTCGGTACTGCGCCTTCTGCCACTAGCGCTGTCGGCTGGGAATTTTACCATCAGCTTGTCCGCAAGGGTCCTGTGGTATAGCAACACTCTCGAACCCCTTTCCTCTTCGGGAATCAGAGTGGGCAGGTTCTCCTTATACCGTGGATCGAGCAGTGTGTACACCCAGTAATCCGTCGTGGCCAGAATGCGTGCAACGCGAGGGTCACGAGAAAGGCATCCTAACATGAAGTCAGCCATGTGTGCCAGGGTACCTGTACGCAACACATGGCTGTCGTCACTAGGAAGATCACTTTCAGGATCCTCCTCCTCAGGCCATACACGCTGAAAGGATGACAGGCAATCAGCCGGTGTACCGTCAGCAGCGGCCCAAGCTGTCTCTTCCCCCTCCTCCTCATCCTCCTCATGCTCCTCCTCCTCCTGTACGCGCTGAGAAATAGACAGGAGGGTGCCCTGACTATCCAGCGGCATACTGTCTTCCCCCGCCCCCGTTTCCGAGCGCAAAGCAGCTGCCTTTATGGTTTGCAGGGAATTTCTCAAGATGCATAGCAGAGGAATGGTGACGCTAATGATTGTAGCATCGCCGCTCACCACCTGGGTAGACTCCTCAAAATTACCAAGGACATGGCAGATGTCTGCCAACCAGGCCCACTCTTCTGAAAGGAATTGAGGAGGCTGACTCCCACTGCGCCGCCCATGTTGGAGTTGGTATTCGACTATAGCTCTACGTTGTTCATAGAGCCTGGCCAACATGTGGAGCGTAGAGTTCCACCGTGTGGGCACGTCGCACAGCAGTCGGTGCACTGGCAGCTTAAAGTGATGTTGCAGGGTGCGCAGGGTGGCAGCGTCCGTGTGGGACTTGCGAAAATGTGCACAGAGCCGGCGCGCCTTTACGAGCAGGTCTGACAAGCGTGGGTAGCTTTTCAGAAAGCGCTGAACCACCAAATTAAAGACGTGGGCCAGGCATGGCACGTGCGTGAGGCTGCCGAGCTGCAGAGCCGCCACCAGGTTACGGCTGTTGTCACACACGACCATGCCCGGTTGGAGGCTCAGCGGCGCAAGCCAGCGGTCGGTCTGCTGTGTCAGACCCTGCAGCAGTTCGTGGGCCGTGTGCCTCTTATCGCCTAAGCTGAGTAGTTTCAGCACGGCCTGCTGACGCTTGCCCACCGCTGTGCTGCCACACCGCGCGACACCGACTGCTGGCGACATGCTGCTGCTAACACATCTTGATTGCGAGACAGAGGAGGAGGAGGAGGAGGAGGAGGAGGAGGAGGAGGAGGAGGAGGGTGCTTTAGTGGAGGAAGCATACACCTCCGCAGATACCACCACCGAGCTGGGGCCCGCAATTCTGGGGATGGGTAGGACGTGAGCGGTCCCAGGCTCTGACTCTGTCCCAGCCTCCACTAAATTCACCCAATGTGCCGTCAGGGAGATGTAGTGGCCCTGCCCGCCTGTGCTTGTCCACGTGTCCGTAGTTAAGTGGACCGTGGCAGTAACCGCGTTGGTGAGGGCGCGTACAATGTTGCGGGAGACGTGGTCGTGCAGGGCTGGGACGGCACATCGGGAAAAGTAGTGGCGACTGGGAACTGAGTAGCGCGGGGCCGCTGCCTCCATGATACTTTTGAAGGACTCCGTTTCCACAACCCTATACGGCAGCATCTCAAGGCTGATGAATTTTGCTATGCGGACGGTTAACGTTTGAGCGTGCGGGTGCGTGGCGGCGTACTTGCGCTTGCGCTCCAACAGTTGCGCAAGCGACGGCTGGACGGTGCGCTGAACTACACTGCTGGATGGGGCCGAGGACAGCGGAGGTGAGGGTGTGGGTGCAGGCCAGGAGACGGTAGTGCCTGTGTCCTGAGAGGGGGGTTGCATCTCAGTGGCAGGTTGGGGCACAGGGGGAGAGGCAGGGGTGCAAACCGGAGGCGCTGAACGGCCTTCGTCCCACCTTGCGGGGTGCTTGGCCATCATATGTCTGCGCATGGTGGTGGTGGTGAGGCTGTTGGTGTTGGCTCCCCGGCTGAGATTTGCGCGACAAAGGTTGCACACCACTGTTCGTCGGTCGTCAGGCGTCTCTGTGAAAAACTGCCAGACCTTAGAGCACCTCGGCCTCTGCAGGGTGGCATGGCGCGAGGGGGCGCTTTGGGAAACACTTGGTGGATTATTCGGTCTGGCCCTGCCTCTACCCCTGGCCACCGCACTGCCTCTTGCAACCTGCCCTGCTGATGCCCTTGACTCCCCCTCTGAAGACCTGTCCTCAGTAAGCGTTGCACACCAGGTGGGGTCAGTCACCTCATCGTCCTGCTGCTCTTCCTCCGAATCCTCTGTGCGCTGCTCCCTCGGACTTACTGCCCTTACTACTACCTCACTGCAAGACAACTGTGTCTGATCGTCATCGTCCTCCTCACCGACAGAAAGTTGTTGAGACAGTTGGCGGAAGTCCCCAGCCTCTTCCCCCGGACCCCGGGAACTTTCGAATGGTTGGGCATCAGTGACGATAAACTCCTCTGGTGGGAGAGGAACCGCTGCTGCCCAATCTAAGCAGGGGCCCGAGAACAGTTCCTGGGAGTGCTCCCGCTCCTGAGCAGGTGTTATTGTAGTTGAGTGAGGAGGCTGGGAGGAAGGAGGAGCAGCAGACAGAGGATTCGGATTGGCAGCAGTGGACGGCGCAGAACTGCGGGTAGACGATAGGTTGCTCGAAGCACTTTCTGCCATCCAGGACAGGACCTGCTCACACTGCTCATTTTCTAATAACCGTCTCCCGCGTGGACCCATTAATTGGGCGATGAATGTGGGGACGCCAGAAACGTGCCTCTCTCCTAATCGCGCAGCAGTCGGCTGCGACACACCTGGATCAGGAGCTTGGCCTGTGCCCACACCCTGACTTGGCCCTCCGCGTCCTCGGCCGCGTCCACGTCCTCTAGGCCTACCCCTACCCCTCAGCATGCTGTATTACCAGTGATTTGATTTCACAGGCAGGAAATAAATTGGCGCAAGACTGCAGGCCAAATATAAATTTTTCCCTTTTTTGAAAACGAAAGGCCCCACTGCCTCTAGTGAATGAATAATCTAAGTTTAATAACTGTGCTGTTTTCCTGCTAATGTGTCACAGAACGTGAGGGTAGCAGAGTTATTAACTGTGGCAGAGCAGGTATTTTTTTTTCCCAATTAAGGAAAGCAAATGGCGAAGCCAGGAGTAAAACGTAGCTGGGTGCGTCTGATTTTTAAAGGTGTCACACGCAGCCGACACGTGTCCACCGCCCTTAGGACGGACAGAGGCCAGACAAATAGAATTATTTTCCGTTTTTTGGCACCAAAAGGCAGCACTGCGTATATTCTATGAACATGAGAAGTTTAATAACTGTGCTGTGTCCCTGCTAATGTGTCACAGAACGTGAGGGTAGCAGAGTTATTAACTGTGGCAGAGCAGGTATTTTTTTTCCCAATTAAGGAAAGCAAATGGCGAAGCCAGGAGTAAAACGTAGCTGGGTGCGTATGATTTTTAAAGGTGTCACACGCAGCCGACACGTGTCCACCGCCCTTAGGACGGACAGAGGCCGGACAAATAGAATTATTTTCACTTGTTTTACAAGCAAAAGGCAGCACTGCATATATTCAATGAATAATAACTGTGTTGTGGCCCTGCCTATACAATTCTTTCCCTGCAGTATCAATGGAGGGTGCAATGCTCTGCAGAAGCGATTTTGAGAAGCAAAAAAAAATGCAGCACAGCTAACAGCAGCCTGGACAGTACTGCACACGGATAAATATGGCCCTAGAAAGGACCGTTGAGGTTCTTGAAGGCTACACTCACTCCTAACACTCTCCCTGCCTATGCAGCACTTCTGTCCCTAATGCCAGGTGCAACGGTCTGCAGAGGCGATTTTGAGAAAAAAAAAATTGCCACTGCTAACAGCAGCCAACACACAGCTATCAGTGGCCCTAATAAGGACCTTTGGGGGGTCTTGAAGCCTACACTAACTACCAATTCTTTCCCTACAGCAGCTCCGGTACAAACAGCACTGTCCCTCATCTAAATCACACGGCATCTGAGGCGAACCGCGGGAGGGGCCGACTTTTATGTTCGGGTGACACCTGATCTTCCCAGCCACTCACAGCAGGGGGGTGGTATAGGGCTTGAACGTCACAGGGGGAAGTTGTAATGCCTTCCCTGTCTTTCAATTGGCCAGAAAAGCACGCTAACATCTCAGGGAAGGAAGTGAAAATAACCAGAACACCGCATGGTGTTCGTTACGAATAACGAACATCCCGAACACCCTAATATTCGCACGAATATCAAGCTCGGAAGAACACGTTCGCTCATCTCTAATTCTCAGTCATCTTACAAGTTCTGTTAAAAGGTCAGCCATTGACCAGCAGGAATGCATCTTTCTAATAGGTGGTGGCCCAGAGGTATTATTCAGTCCCCACTTTGCATATTAAATTTCCCAGAGGAGCTTGTATGACCTTAGAGATCTCCTCACACCTAGTAGGTGCTCTTCACAAGCAGAAGCTGTCCCCCCCCCCCCCCCCCCCCCCCCTGGCCCACGTCCTAGTGTAGTGTACAGAAGTTCATGTATGGAAGTTTCTGTAAGGTGCTGGATGATCTATGTAGTCTTGTGCTTATGTGTATTTTCAGGATGTTTTATGTTGCATGCATATGGAGTGTATTGCCTAGTAGCACTGAATGGGTTACTGTCTGGGTCATGTCTGGAAATGTATCTTTTGTAAGTCATGTGACCATGTTTCATATATGTGTTTGCAAGCAGAATGATTGGGTCTTTTTTTTCGACTTGAGTGGAATGTGACGAGAGAGCTTGCTGTGTAGTGCTGGCCACATGCAGATACCGTCAACCTGAATGTGGAGAAGATGGAAGAAGCAGAGAGGTGGCCTACAAGTTTTTCCCTAGGATCCCTACTTAAGGAGTGTGTCTGAATTGTGGAGTCCGCTGTGCAAAGTTCAAGTCTGGCTAGATGAGTAAGTGATCGGTAGAGAGTTTGTGTTCTGCTCTGAAGTATATTTTTTTGCATGAGCAATGCTGCACAGATAACTTGGACTGTGGGCCCCATATCATCCTGTGTCTGCCTCCCTGTCCTCATCACTAATTCTGCTTGCACTGGTGTGTTTATTACAATTGCTTCCATCCACCCTACTGTAATTTATGCGAGTTGTTCCAGTTGCCAATCATTCCCGGTAATTGTGTGTTTTTCACTACTACCTATGTGTGTGGGCTTTATTCCACCGTCAGTTTCACCACGGAGGAAGGAACGGTGGCGTCACCCGTGACAACCACAGAGCCAAGTAAGCAACCAACCCTATTTAATAGTCTTTCCTCAGCCCCTAGGACTTGTTCTCTAGTTACCCTCTGGGTGAGAGATGGTAGTGCCACCGTGACAAGGTCGTACTCTAATCCTTGCCATCTACTAGGCTGAGACCCAATCCTCGAACACTGAAATAGGCCTCTCTGATAGGCAATACTGCACACTGATGAAGGGCAAAAAAACCCCAAAGAGCCTGTCTGTGCATGGCTATCTTTTTTCCTTCTGAAGAAGACTAGTTTTGGATTATATTCCCATTGCTGTTGCAAGACCTGTTAGAAGGTCAGACATTGACTTATAGAGAAGCTGCTTCCCAATAGCTGGAGCTGCAGAGGCATTGTACCATCTCCTATTTGCAGCCCTAGCCACATTTAGGGTGAGTTTAAACATTGCGGATTTGTTGTGGAATTTCGGTTGAAAATTTCACACAGATTGAAATCTGTAGCAATGTACAGTACAAAGTGACAAACCCCGTTCACTCACAGCAGAAAGGTCAGCAGTGGAAGATAGTCATGCTTTGTTTCTTGAGAAAATGTCATGGATTTTTCAGGGCTGAATTCATTTATTGCAATGAAGTAAGTGAATTCCGCACCTGGATTTTGGTTCAGATTTTGACACCGATTTTCTCCACAATCTATGAAAATACCTTTACACTCCAAGGCTTAGGGTTCCAGCACATGGGTGTATTTGTGGCTACAAAATCTGCCCGCGGAATGCACAGCGACAAGAACCCATTGATTTAGATGGATTCCTTCACATGGTGTTTTATTCCATTTATTTTATTCCCTTTCGAGTGTGAAGAAAAAACGCAACCTGCTCTATCTTGGTGCGCAATCGTTTCCCAAAGACACGCCTGCACAAAATTGCTTACTGAAATGCACAATTTTGCACGGAAAATCAAAAACATCTGGGACTAAGTAGGCTGGTCCACCAATCAAACATGGTGTTGCCAGGACTGTACCGATATGAGCGGCCCTGGCAGTGCTAGAAAGTATAGTAAAAAGCACTGCTATATGCGCAATAGCACAGGATCGTGTGTCCTGCATAGTACATATTGATCACTTCATGGTGAGCATATATGCGCTTATGCCCATGTGCAGCCGCCCTTATGAAAAGAAAGCAAGTCTTCTGTCTCCCTCTCTCCTCAATTTATGGTTTTTACGTGCTCCTAATATATCGTTAGGGATAATGCCAAGCCAACACCAAATGGAAATCTGAACAGGGCTTTAGTACAAGAGTGATTTTATCATCAAAAATGCAGGAAAAAATTAGCACTGCATGCTGCGCTATTTTTTTTCCTATTAAAAAAAATGGAGCCCCATTAGTCATTGAGTTCATCGGGGTTCTGTCATTTCACCAATCTGGTGGGCGTTTTTTAAATTTTTGCTCTTCTGTTTCATAACGGAACAGAAATATGATCAGAGCTATTTGTCAAGTAAGGATACTTTGTTTTAATTGTTCAGTTCTATCTCCGAAGAAATGTTAAATGTCATCACTAGTACTGCTGAAAATGGCAGGCGGATTACTTTCAGGTATTTTGAACCTGGCAACCATCTATTACAATGAAAGTTCAGTTTGGATATACAATATAAAAATAGCTTAAGCTTACGACTATCAACATAAAACCTGATTGTTCTCATCACTAATCCCAGAGGCCCAGCAGCTGATGCACTTCAAACCTAGTTTTTATACAGAAAGCCAAGATTTTTTTTCAATAGTTCCTGGGGGAAGTTCATAGTCGGCTTTTGAGACTTTACATTGAAGCAGGAACGGTAGGGATCTTTTGCAAATTATTTGTTGCTAGGATGCCTAGCCAAAGCAATCCCACTGTGTAACACTGCTGAAAAGAAAAGGTGAAAATAAGATCAAAGAGAGAAAATCTCTATATAACAAGATAGTTTAACACTACGGTGACGGTACAGACAGCCACATTAATCAAAGCAGACTAGAGGTGTATGTTTGAGAACTAGAAGACTGTATTAACATTTAGTCCCTGAGCGCTGCTCTTGAGGATGCAGCTTTAACAGTGGGGGACGAATGCTTTTATATGAATCGATATACACTACTAAAATGATTCATGGTGGGCAATAGTAGAGTAGTAATTGCCCAAATAAGGGAATCGGTTAATCGCTCAATGTATAACTGTGAATGAATCTTGCTTATTTCCTATCAAGGAACCCTATTTTTAGTAGCTGAAGACAATGGAAGTTAAAAGGGTTATATGTCTTCATTCATTGCATTATATGGGGCAAATATAATTTAGAAATTTAGAAAAACTGAAAAATTGTACGTTTTCACGGTTCGCCTCCTTTCTAGGAATAAGGCCTCATGACCATGGGAGGATTTTTGCTGCGGAATCCGGAGCAGGCGGCCTTCTCCGGACTCTGCAGCAATAATCCTCTATAGCATGCTATGGAAAAACGATTCTTCATGCACACAAGCAGAAACCAATTGTGGTTTGCACTCGCAGATAAAAAAAAATCGCAGCATGCTCCATTTTACTGCGGTTCCTGCACGGACCTCTGCCATTGAAATTAATGGAAGCCATCTGACCCATAGCCTGAGCTCAATTGACATTGTGGATAGGCCGCGGATTCCACTGGAAGAGCAGTAGTTTTTTAAAATATATATCGCATGTGCAATGACTGGCACATCCGCAGTACAGAAGAAGAAAGACCCGGACAGGTATGCAGGATCACCAGCAGCGGGTGGATTCAGTGCGGGATTGCCCATGCGGAATCCGTGTGTGCCGTGGACATGAGGCCTTACTTTAGCAGCATTTTTCCTATTTTCATGAAGTAGTCAGAAAAAGATATGAGTACATACTGGAATAGTCAATCATTTTTTACATTTTCCAACATTTAAACCCTCAACGTATCGGAAGCTAGAATGACAACCCATAATAAAGAGGCAAGTGCTAACCTAAGTGTAAGGGATACATAATTGACAATCCAATTCCAAGGCACTTTTTTTTCACCTCCTGTTCTCAAATTCCTCCAGCGGGTCATGGTCTAAGGATGTCATTACTCTTCTAATCTTCAACAGGTGGATTAATCTAGTTGACTTTGTTGGTTGCTAATCCATCTGTTCATAAAATCTCATGGTGGGGTAAGAAGGGCTCCTAAAAACATCAACTGTTTAGTTATTTGAGGGACAGACTTGAGGGTCGTTGCTATTAAGCATTAGTTTGTATGTCGGAGATGAGTGTTCAAACTTTGGCTTGAGAGAAAATAAGATGCTGCAAGGTTTGTGTCTTTGCTCGCTCACCATTTCGTTGTAAGGTAAGGGTTTCAATGTCTCAGCAATACTGCTTTAAATTCATAGTGACCATCAATCTGTCTTTTTACAACAGTAACTAAGGAAACTTCTTCTGATGCATATGCCTTTTTACAGCGAATTGGAATAGGGCCAGCATGGTAGGAGCTGTCTGACAGCCAGCTCTAACAGAGGAGAGTGGAGCCCTTTTTTATATGCTATGGTCAATGCAACTGCAGCATGTAAAAGGGTGACGGAGGAAGGGAACTCCCTCTGCCTACCATCGGATCTCACTAGGTCATTGCAGGATACCAATGAGTTGCTATGAAACCTGGAGACTTGAAATGAGGAAGGGTCTTTTAGTCCAATGTCACACAGTGCAATAGTGTACTACTGCAGTGTATTATAAGAATGATCATTCCTAATTAATTAAAATTCAAGTCCCCAGGTGGGACAAAAATAAAAAGTAAAACAAATTGGTCAAAACCACAGCTTTCCCATCCTTCCCCCTTACAATGTAAAACCAGAATCACAAATTCTGTGTCGCCATGCTTGTAATGATCACAGTAAAAGAAGTGAATGCCTTATTTAACCTGCCCGGTGAACACCGTGGAAAAAATATAGTAAATGGCAAAAATGACTATCTCCCCTCACAAAAAATATATTCACGAAATGGTAGTATTAAAATGTACAATGTGTCCTGCAGAAAAAAAGAAAACCCTCAGTGTAGCAATAAAATTAGTGTGAAAAAGTAGCAAAACATAAGAAAAGCATCTAAATTTGGTATCGACGTATACGTGAATTAAACATTTAACAAACAAACGCTAAATAAAAGAAAATATGAATTGCAGACTTTGGTAATCTTGCCTCTAGAAAAAAATGAAATGAAGTGTGATCACAATTTTGGTAACCATATTCTGGTCAATGAAGACTAGAGCTCATGCAACAAAAGCCCTCCTAGAGCTCTGCACATTCTTTTTCACATCAAGAGAAACACAAAAGCAAATCTTTAATTTTTAAGCATTTTTAATGTACATGGCAAGACATAAAAGCCTGTATAAAATTGGTATTGTCAGGACATTATTCTGCCTGCTGAATGGTATAAACAAAAAAAAAATCTGCCATTGTTTTTTGAATTTTGTTTTATTCCCTAATTCCCCGCCCCCCAAAAATACATTAATGTATAACTTTTATTAACCAAAAGTGATGCTATAAAAAAAAACAAAAAACACAACTTGACCTGCAAAAACACAATGGCTGTAGGAACGTGACAATGAAAAAAACCAGAAAAATTGGTTGGTCACTAAGGTCTAAAATGGGACCGCAATTAAGAGGTTAAGATATTGTAGGATATGAATAAAACATAGTTTTCATGTAAAAAGATGACATCTTAACATGTTGCCCTTAAAGTATGGAAACAATCCTCAGGTTGTAAAGCTGAACACACACAATTAATATTTTGGCAAGTGCTCTCGTTTATCTGTTTGAGGGCAGCCGGACTGCCCCCCAAATCAGCCAGAATAAGGAATGTTGGATCTCAACATGCCGATTCATAGTTTTTCTGAGATAAGTGAATTTGCAGGTGTCTGTCAGGGGGTTATTTCCTTTTTTGCTGTGGGGTAAAACCTATGCTTGCCCACTATAGTTGTACGAGTACATGTTTATGGTAAGATCTGAGGCGTTGGACTCATGTATAGCCAGCCTAAATAAAAATTGTTCCTTTTTTCTATGAATTGGATCAAGCACAAATAAACCTGGTTTCATTCTGGTGGAAAAAAGCATCAGCCTGGTGGGAAAAAAGCATCAGTTCTCTTTATTGCCACCCAATTTTCATGTTGACTCCTCTGTCTGACCAGGGCTGTAAAACAGTGGCCAAAGGCTTGCAGCAGAAATATAACGTGGGCTCACACATGCTGCTTGAAAACTTTACTTAACTAAATAACTGAACTAGTGGCAATAGACCAAAGACTTCACTCATTACTGCCTCAACAAATCCAGATAAAGTCTTTCAATGTTAGACCTTTGATGCCAACTACGTTGTTGGTTGCGTCTATTACTATAAATGGTGGGCCAGCTTGTGGTCGTCAATGCACCAGCCAACGAGCAGAGTCCACATATTGATATAGTCAAACTTTCTTCTCCTTTCTGAATTTCCTCACTTCCTAAAATCTCTGTTCCAGCCTCTGAGATCAGGATGTGGTGCAGGCCAGTGTGCAGTGGGACTGGTTCAGTGATCCACTGCCACTCTCTGCATGTGTTGACTGACACCAGAGATGCCTTAACGACATCTTTTATAGTACGTCCATGAGTCCTCCACTCAACACAACCACACCTCACCACTTGACCCTTCGACCCTATATGCAAAAAAGAACAAAGTTCTGAAAAATAAAACTTTACAAATAACTAACCATCAGAGGTCGGTCTTCCACCACACATAACCTATACAAAAGGGCGTGTTACATCACGACACTCCTTTTCCACCTGGCAACATAATGGCCAGTTCACTTAGCTATGGAAAACTATTCTACGTACACCTGCAAAATTCTATTTGTCATGCTTCCACTTTAGGTAAAGAGTGGTTGGTTAAATTGACACTTGACTATTCTAATTTAATAGCATCCATACATGACTCATTAGACAGAATTTGGTTGCCCCAGCAACTGTACCAACTAAAGCGCCACTTGTGTTTCTTCACATCTGATGTAACATTCAGTAGAAGAAGGCAAGTAAATTGACACTTTTCATAGGAATAATGGGGTTGGTGGAATAAAAGTTGTTTGAAGCAGATCTTGCAAAGTCATTTTTGTTAGGTGCCCACTTACGGAGCCTACGTAAATTTACAGGCCAATGGAAAACAAGTTTGTCAGAATGAAGCCTAGTTCTGCCACCTGCACACTGTCATTTTAACGTACAATACAAAAAGATTTCCATTGGAACTGGTGACGTGTATTTTTTTTTTTTTGTTTAGAACTATGCATGTTTCTTCAACGGTAATAGATTAAGGGCGCCCACCCACTGGCGATTTTTTTTTTCCCTGCGAAATTCGCAGCATTTTTTTCTCTGCAGGGGTCTATGGGACTTGTAATGTTAAAATTGCGATCGCGCAAAATCGCGATTTCGCGGTAAATTGCGATTTTGCGCGATCGCGATTTTAACATTACAAGTCCCATAGACCCCTGCAGAGAAAAAAATGCTGCGAATTTCGCAGGGAAAAAAATCACCAGTGGGTGGGCGCCCTAAAAGTGGAATCCTGAAATTGAAAGTGATGCAGAATGACCGGCTCGCTTGGAAAGAAGGACCAGTAAATTGATAAAAATTAATTGCAGAAGGGCTACACGTTTCTGTGCTCGATCGGCACCTTCATCTGGCCATTTCCAACACTCGCATAACAGACTAGTTAAAAAACGCAGGCAAATGACCTCATAGAATCATGTGACCGCTACTTCATAATGTGATAAAGCATAAAACTGTTAAAGCCGGAGGATTTAAATGGAAATAAAAAAAGAGACCGATGAGTAAAGAACAGCCAGCCAGTAACAATATGTACATGCAAAAGGTAAGGCATAAAGATAAATTAAATAACAAATACCCATATATTATCTGCAGTGAAATCAATTAAAACCAATTAACTAGATTAAACATGATTGGAGACATTTGCTGGCGATTACTGCTTACGACTGTCCCTCAATGTACAGAACATAGCCAATAGTAGCTGCATAGCTTGATGGCCATCGTTGCCACACTTTAGGATCCCTAGTAGCCTGCCAAACTGCAGGGGATTTACAGAGGGAATGAAGTCCTATGACCGCATTGAAGCTATAAAGTCAATGATCATATAAAAGCCGTGAAGTCATAACATTAAAAGAATAAAGCATTGCCAACTTAATGATCGTGAGATTCGTGACCTATAACGTGACAGTGGTAAACAGCAATTGTCTTCAATCATGTTTAATCTCATTAATTTGTTTTATATTGTGTTAATTGACTTCATCTATTTAGTCTTGCCATGGTGTCCTATGGGATTATATATTAGTATTTATGTTATCACTTCTTTATCTATTTGACTTTCCCTCTGCATGTACATATTGCTAATAGCTGTTTGTTCTCACATCATGTGGTAGCGATCATATGGTTCTATGACATCATCTGCCCGCAATTTTTAGATATTCTTTGTTGTGCGAGTGTTGGAAATTGCCAGATGAAGGTTCCCAATTGCACAGAAACGTCTAGTCCTTCTGCAATAAAGCTTTTTATTACATTTCTGGTCCGCCTTTCCAAACCTCGTCTATTGTTCTGTGTTACTTTTAAGCCATACACTAAGGCAGTGATGGTGAACCTTTTAGAGACCGAGTGCCCAAACTTCAACCGAAAACCCACTTATTTATTGCAAAGTGCCAAGATGTCAGGGGGCGGGGCTTATCACAACGTATTATTGTACCCCCGTTATTCTAAAAAGGGCAGGGCCGCTTCAAAATAGACAGCGTGCAGACTTTGACGTCTTTTTGGATGCAGAAATGCTGCAGAATTTGCCACAGAAATTTCCGCTGAGGATATCCTGCAGAATTTCCACGACCTATAAACCTACCTCAGCGGTAATAGTGACCCCCCCCCACAGCGGCCCCCAGTAGTAATAGTGACATCTCCCAGGGGCCCCCAGTAGTAATGGTGACATCCCCCAGGGGCCCCCAGTAGTAATGGTGACATCCCCCAGGGGCCCCCAGTAGTAATGGTGACATCCCCCAGGGGCCCCCAGTAGTAATGGTGACATCCCCCAGGGGTCCCCAGTAGTAATGGTGACATCCCCCAGGGGCCCCCAGTAGTAATGGTGACATCCCACAGCGGCCCCCAGTAGTAATGGTGACATCCCACAGAGCAGCCACCACTAGTAATAGCTCCCCCCCCCCCCAGACCCATATACTTTCCTGCTCCTCTGTTTGGCCCTGCTGCTGGTGCTGTTCCTAGGTGCACACTGTGATGTCAGTGTGCTTCTGGGCACCTCCTCCCCTGCTCTCACAGAACCTAAGAGGAGATGTCATGGAAGGGGAAGGGGGGGGGGAGGAACCCGGCTGCACACTGACATCACAATGTGAGCCGGGATCAGCGCTGAGTGAATGACAGAAGGGGAGCCATGGCGCCTGCTGGTATTCACTAACGTGGTGAGCATCCGATGGCGGCGCGTGCCAGCAGTGAGGGCTCTGTGTGCTGCCTCTGGCACGCGTGCCATAGGTTCGCCACCACTGCACTAAGGTCTCTACCCTGCCATGGATACAGTCGTAGCTGGATCTCTGCCAACAAACGAGTTGTGCCGTGCACAATTTCTGAAAGCACTGACTTTTTTTCTTTTCTGCAATTGAAGACCCTCTGCACTATGGAGCATGTTTTTCTTCTTTTAGAGTCCTAAAATTTGAGTTTCAAAATTCCAATTTTGGGCTGCTAAAGCGCATTTCAGACCCAATCTGGGTCAAAAGGGGTTTTAACCAAGAGACACAGATGTTAAACTCCGTCCTAATAAATTGCTGAGAAGTGTTGCGCCTTACGCACAACCACCGAAGGTGAGTGCAAAAAGTGCAGCATCTACCATATTTCACATTGTATAAACAATCCTGCACATGAAGTGCTTCTGCTTTTTTTTTAATTAACTTGCATGGTATCCATGTGTATATCGACGAGGGGTTAAATGCAAATCCTGTATAATTCAGATCTTAGCAAATACAATATCTTGCTTTATGCTGAATAACAGACATGGACTGTGCATATCAAAGTGTTGACTTTTCGTATTCAAACACCAGCTGATGCAATCTTCCACTGGGGGATTAAGTCACAGGAGAAAGAAATACTCCTTGCTTATTGTATTGTTTGCAAACTTGTAGAACAGTATGAAAGCAATGATTTATCTGATCCCTCGAGTTCAAGATACGATGGTCTTTCTTGGTCCGTTGTAGCCTGAAACCACATTCAACATAGTGTTGCAGATGAACTGGATCTGTGACACGTGATTGTCTAGAAGATCCAGGATTGGACATTTCACTCGCAAAATTGCTGAAATGCATGCATTGTCTGTCTAGTAGCATCTCTCTTACAATGTCATACTGCATGTTCTGCACTGCTCTTTGATGACGTAATTGAACCACCTGTGTTGGACGAGAAGCCTGCGGTCTGTTTTCTCACACGGGCTGCAGAGAAAATACAATGTAATCTCTTCTTGTGGAGAACACCGCATGCGGTCTGAACAATGGATTTTAAGCTCACCTAATGATCATCATTTAAACGAAAAGTTTACAATGCTAGCATTTACATGCAACGATTATCGCTCATATGCCATTGTTTTGACAAATTTTGAGCGATAATCGTTGCGTGTAAATAGGCCTTTAGTCTCAGACTTGCATTGCCTTAAAACAGTCTCATCTGAGTTGATTTCCAACACTGAGCAACTGGTTTCTTTCAAGAACAAGCATAAGCTCAGCAATCTCTCTCCTCAGTCTATTCTATACTACATAATGAAAGGCTTGAGGGACAGTTAAGAGAGAAAGCCTCATGGAATCTGGGAGCATAAGGTACAGGATGGATGATATGTCACCCTCTATGGAGGGGTTTTCTGGTTAACAAAGATCTGTTAAAGGTCATTACTGGGTCAGATCAGATGGCAGAGAGTGAGTTCTGCCCAGTGATGGAGTGGCTAGCAGCAGCAGCAGATTGGCTAAAGGAAAATGGCGGGAACGTGCCTGTGGTTGTCTGGCAGAATCAAGTGGCCTGACAACAGCTGATGATGGGCCCAGAGGAATGGGCTGGGAGGAGCAGCAATGATATATGGAGGTGCAGAGATGTGGGCCATCATCATCTGGAAAGGAAGCAGCATCCCGCCCTCCCTCCCTTAGGTTTGTCGCGGTGTAGTTAATGGGGGATTGTCGCCCGCATTAGGGGGGTGGGCAGGTAAACTTGGGGAGAGTTTGGTGGTGGTAAACTCGTGTCTGTAAGACAGAGTTTACATGAACTGTTATGGTTATTGATTGGATAATAAACTTGGGTCTGTAAAACAGAGTTTACAGGAACTGGTTACATTTCTGCCCATTGTTGGTAACCCCGTTAAATAAACACCACCCCCTCTTTATCCATTATTGTGTGTGTTATTTATAAGTTTGGTAAGGTTTTAATAAAGTGTAAGATTTCATGCTCTGTTGATTTCCTTTACTATTTACTAGTGAAGGGTAGATAAGCACAATGTAGCGGATTACAATACAATGCCATCTCTAGATCACTAGGAAATAAAATAGATCAAGTCTAAGCTTGCTGCTTTCATTCATGCTCTCATTGTTTCGTTAAGCAGGAATATACTCGCCCTCGTACCACTCAGTCCTGATGGTTACACTTGTAATTGTAAATGAAGATAAGGGAATGTGGACTCATAGAGTGATTTCCTGCTTTATTAGAAAATGTGCTTAAAAATCAGAATACATGGAGAACACGTTTCGATTCTATAAGAACCTTGTTTCTGCAACAGAATAATTCTGCAGCAAATCCACACCAAGTCTGTGCAAAATCTGCACCATGCAATGTGGATTTTCTTGTGAATCCATGACAGATTTCAATCCTTCAATTGAATATAAACTGAACATCTGAAATCTACCACCACCACATGCTTGCTTCAATTAAACGTTGAATTGTGATATTATAAAAAATTAAAGTGAGAACTGTACAGTTCAGAAATGCTCTAGTCGCTGGGAAATTGTCCTACCTATAGCAATGACTCCAATTTCCAATCTGATCCCTGAACACCCTATGATAAAAATGTTAAGGACAAAAGATTACAGATTTAGACCTAGAGGTTCTACAAATATCCATTGTCCCTGTTTGACTACCATGGGAAAATGTTCTAAACAATTCTCCGTGATCTGCACAACAAGGGGAGGAGGTAGGCTGTGATAATCACTTATTGTGAATGGTGGATTTTGTATTATTTATTGTGGCAAGGTAGTTCACAGGATAGGCTGCAGAGGGTGTGAAAGCAGGCATTCTGTGCGCTAATCAGCAGGGACAGCTGTATGGGTATGTCCATGTGTGTTAAAACCTCTAGACACATTGAGTTCCCTGATGAAAGCCAGAGGAAGAGGCTGCTGAGGCAGCAACAAGAGCTGTACTACTGAGGTCCGGTGCGGACTCGGGAGTGTTCATTGTGAGTATGACAGAGAAGGGCGCACCTCAGGATGCCAAGGTACAGGATAGCGATAAGGACACTGCAGGTTGGAAACCCAGATGCACGGTATTGATGCTATAAACCTGTGCTGTGTGCAAATAAAGCTGTCAGAAGCCAGAGTTTAAAGAAATACGGTCTCCTGAGTCTATGTGAGAGTGGTGCCAACTATCTTAAGGAAGAAGGTGACAGTTCCCAGGAGTGAATAACCCCCAGGTTGCTACATTACATATAGGTATTACCTGTCATTGCAGTCCTGCCTGTGATGATAATGAGATTCCAGCTGAAAAGTAATCTTTAGAAAATGAGAAGTGTCAGACCATTAGGCTTGGTGGTGCAGGAGAAAACTACAAGATTTCAGTTTTTTTTCAAGATAGATAATGACATGGAAAATACAAGAAAAATGTTTAAATATATATATTTGACAAGAAAATGTGATTTGAACAATAGACCATTTTCTGGTCATGCATTCCTTTTAGTCATTACAGGATGCAGAGTGTGTATAAGGTTAGAGCTTGAATAAGTCTTTGTAGTAGTAATGCTAAGTAGAGATGAGTGAGCACCAAAATACTCGAGTGCTCGTTACTCGAGTCGAACTTTCAGTGATGCTCGAGAGTTCGTTTCGAGTGACGAACCCCATTGAAGTCAATGGGCGACTCGAGCATTTTTGTATATGACTGGTGCTCCGCTAAGGTTTTCATTTGTGAAAATCTTAGCAAATCACCAAAGTCATGTAAAAAACACAGAAATGGATAGGGCAGGCGAGGAGCAACATGCAGGGCTGCATTTCGGGCTCCGAGGTCTCACTATTAAGCCACAATAATGGCAAGAGTGAGACCCCCCTCCCCCCGCACTGTCAGCATAACGATCGTTCTCCTCTGCCACAGCTGTAACAGCTGTGGCAGAGCAGAATGATGTTAGCCCATTGAATTCAATGGAGCCAACAATACAGCCAGCTCCGTTGAAAGCAATGGGCTGCCGGCAAGCGCGGGATGAATTTTCGGGAAGGGGTGAAGTGAGTGCTGCCACTGATTGGCTCAGCTCAGCTGTCATTCAGCTGAGAGCTGCGCTGAGCCAATCAGAGGCAGCACTCACTCACCCATTCATGAATTCATGAATGGGTGTGAGTGAGAGCTGCCTCTGATTGGTCAGGCTGTGACCAATCAGAGGCAGCTCATTCAGCTGCTGAATACTACAGAGAGCAGTTCAGGAGAACTGCCAGCTGGCCGTGGCTGAACTCCGTCTGCTAGGACCAGGAGAGTATATATATATATTTTTTTTTTTACACATTTCTGGATGAATTGCAGGGAAGGGCTTATATATTTAAGCCCTTCCCAAAAATTCATTGTGCGAGCGCCGGCAGCCCATTGCTTTCAATGGAGCCGGCTGTATTGCCGGCTCCATTGAATTCAATGGGCTAACATCGTTCTGCCGGAACAATGTGAGTATATTTTTTTTTTTTTACTTTTTACACATTTTAGGATGATTTTCAGGTAAGGGCTTATATTTTTAAGCCCTTCCCGAAAATTCATCCCGTGCTCGCCGGCAGCCCATTGCTTTCAATGGAGCCAGCTGTATTGCCGGCTCCATTGAATTCAATGGTCAGTGCTCGTTTAATCGAGACGAGCACCGCGTGGTACTTGTCTCGAGTAACAAGCATCTCGAGCACCTTAATACTCGAACGAGCATCAAGCTCGGACGAGTATGCTCGCTCATCTCTAATGCTAACACATAAGTGACTCTTGTAGAGGAAAAAATGCTTGAATCCCTACGGGTAGTGATTTTTAAGAAATAGGACATGTGTCTCAGTGGCCCCAAGCAATATATAGTATAGTTATAGGGAATTCGGACACAAATAACACTATTGGGGATGTTTTGGAAACAATATGTACTTTTCTGTACTCTAGGTATTGTTGTAGGGGTCAACATAATGAGAGAAAGATTAATGGAGGATCCTTAGCTTGTCTCTAGACTGAAGATGAACTGCACAGCAGGGAGTCATGTAATTCGTGTTGTACAAAACTCTATTAGAATTCGAACTCTTGCACAGCAGGATGGATGCTGGATCATGGCAGCAATTCAGTAAGCTATATACATTTTAACATGTACAATCTTATTGGTGGTTTCAAATTATATCCATACTTTTATTATAATGCAAAAATAACTCTGTCCCTTTGTTACCTTTTCCCAGCTAAACCGATTTTGATGAAATTTGGCAGGAAGATAGCTTGCATCTTGAGGAAGGACATAGGCGACATTTTATCCAAAAAATGTATAGAGTTCTCTAGGGAGCGCGACAAGACAGATTTATTTGGTTAAGCGCAGGCGCATCTCCCATCCGCCTGCGCTGTGCGGCAGAGGGGAAGGGGGTGCACATCATAAGCTAGGCCTCCCCAAAAGGGTAGACATGTTGCCGCACATATGCGATGATTAAGCTTGCAGGGATACTCAGCGTTGCCCAGGATTAAAACGAACCAAAGACAAATCTGTGTTGCCCATAGTATAAGACACCCCTGAAAATAAGACACTGTGCCTCTTTTGGGGCAAAAAATTATATAAGACAGTGTCCTATTTCCAGGGAAACAGGGTAGTAAAATATGACAAGACTAAAAGCGTAGTGTGCAGAACTGTGCTAATAATGTATATTGCAGTTACATTCCTTTCACTATTTCAACTTCAATATACAGCAAAAAACGAAGTCGCAGGTAACAAGCTATTATAGAATAAATCAAGTTATATGATATTAGCTGCATAAACACCACAATGGAATAATAAAATCCCATAGACCTGCAGAATTATGTCTTAATGAGAACTTTGCTAGTTTTGCTCAAAATTCAGCATTGTGCAACATTAAAAAGGTTAACATCAAAATTGCCCAAAGGACAAGAACCCGCCAGTCGAAAACCCTCATTAAAATTTAACTTTTAATGAACTAAATTAAAATCCTAAGCGCTCCCAGGTTTGCTAAGCAAGTGTTTGTGTTTTTAATTCCTATGCCTCTGAGCCACTTCTAATGTATATCATTCAATGCTACTGCAATATGCTGTATACTGTGCTTTTATGGAGCACTCCTATATAGCTAGTAGTTGTATAAGATATCAAGCAGGTCACTGCAGCAGACTGATAACTCTGTCTAAATAGCACCAGGCCTGCGTGTTTGAGCTTAAAGAAAGATAGAAATCCCCCATCCCGCCCCTTCCTACTTTACATGTTTCGCCAATGTAGTGGCGTCCTCTGGGGTTACTCAAGGTGCACCCACCTAAATGACAGCTGTTATATGACATGAGGGAGGGATTCTCCAATAGAGAGAAAGCGAACATTGTAGGACAGGTCCTTAAGCCAATCATACAGAGTGCCTCCCTTATACACGGCCAATCCCGATGTGTGATGATTAGAGATAAGCGAGCATACTCATCCGAGCTTGATGCTCGGTCGAGTATTAAGGTGCTTGAGATGCTCGTTACTCGAGACGAGCACCACGCGGTGCTCGTCTCGATTAAACGAGCACTGACCATTGAATTCAATGGAGCCGGCAATACAGCCAGCTCCATTGAAAGCAATGGCCTGCCGGCGAGCGCGGGATGAATTGTCGGGAAGGGCTTAAATATATAAGCCCTTCCCTGCAATTCATCCAGAAATGTGTAAAAAAAAATATATATATATACTCACCTTGTCCCGGCAGAACGATGTTAGCCCATTGAATTCAATGGAGACGGCAATACAGCCGGCTCCATTAAAAGCAATGGGCTGCCGGCGATCGCGGGATGAATTGTCGGGAAGGGGTTAAATATATAAGCCCTTCCCTGCAATTCATCCAGAAATGTGTAAAAAAAAAAAATAATATATATATATATATATATATACTCACCTGGTCCCGGCAGACGGAGTTCAGCGCGGCCAGCGGCAGTCCTCCTGAACTGCTCTGAACAGCTGTGAGTAGTATTCAGCAGCCGGGGATTTAAAATCCCCGCCTGCTGACTGAGCTGCCTCTAATTGGTCACAGCCTGACCAATCAGAGGCAGATTCCACTCACACACCCATTCATGAATTTATGAATGGGTGTGTGACTGCTGCCTCTGATTGGCTCAGCGGGACCAATCAGATGAGAGGCAGCAGTCACACACCCATTCAGGCTGTGACCAATTAGAGGCAGCTCATTCAGCAGGCGGGGATTTTAAATCCCCGGCTGCTGAATACTACTCACAGCTGTTCAGAGCAGTTCAGGAGGACTGCCGCTGGCCGCGCTGAACTCCGTCTGCCGGGACCAGGTGAGTATATATATATTTTTTATTTTTACACATTTCTGGATGAATTGCAGGGAAGGGCTTATATATTTAACCCCTTCCCGACAATTCATCCCGCGATCGCCGGCAGCCCATTGCTTTCAATGGAGCCAGCTGTATTGCCGGCTCCATTGAATTCAATGGGCTAACATCGTTCTTCTCTGCCACAGCTGTTACAGCTGTGGCAGAGGAGAACGATCTTTATGCTGACAGTGCGGAGGGGGGGGGGGTCTCACTCTTGCCACTATTGTGGCTTAATAGTGGGACCTAGGAACTTGAGATGCAGCCCAACATGTAGCCCCTCGCCTGCCCTATCCGTTTCTGTGTCGTTCCCATCACTTTCTTGAATTTCCCAGGTTTTCACAAATGAAAACCTTAGCGAGCATCGGCGATATACAAAAATGCTCGAGTGCCCATTGACTTCAATGGGGTTCGTTACTCGAAACGAACTCTCGAGCATCACTGAAAGTTCGACTCGAGTAACGAGCACCCGAGCATTTTGGTGCTCGCTCATCTCTAGTGATGATGTAAGCGGCCCAGTGAATGGCAGTTTGGCCTTTCCGAGCATATTTTTCACTTCATTTTGTGGTACATGCTCAGTACATAAAATCTCAAACTTAGGCTGATTTGCCCAGTGCTGCAATTCAGTAAGATACTTGAATGTATAGAGCATTCCCCGTTTGCAGAGGTCCACCCTTAAAAAAATAAATTTTCTTGTGGCTTCAGCGCTGTGAAAAATGATTCTATAATGCCCACTATCTAAAAAGTGCCGTGGGTTACTGATTGGATATTCAAGGTATTGCATCATATCCACTTTGAATAACCATAACATTTATTATTTACCTTGATGTCAAAATCTAAAAAGTGGATATGCTTTTCATGGATATCTCACTAGATGAAAATGGATGCATTCAAACCAACATCTATAGGAAGCCCACAGCAACAAACAACCTGCTCCACTGGAATAATTGGCATCTACCCCTCACTCAAGAGGGGCATTCCAGTAGGGCAATATTTAAGAGCACTCGGCACTCCTTCAATAGTGAGCACTATAGAATCACTTTTTAACTGTACTGAGGCCAAAATAATTTTTATTTTTTTTTAAAGTATGGACTCTAATGCAAACTGAGCATCGTCTATAAATCATAATGTCTTGCTGAATTGCAGTCCTGGTACTGAGCATGCACCACAAAATGAAGTAAAAAATATCAAAGTCCTAGAAGGGACACACTGAAGGGCTTGGAAAGGCAGAACTGTGATTCGTTGGGATGATGACATCATCGCCAATCAGGATTGACTTTGTGTTAGGGAGGCACTCTGTATGATTGGCTTAAGAACCCTATTCTTCTCCACAAGTTTGTCTCTGATCTGTTTGGAGAGCCGAGTTATATAAAAATATCCCAAAGTTTGAAGATCCCACAGAGCTCCATTAAATCTATTGTAAGACATTGGAAAGGATATGGCACAACTACAAACCTGACAAAAAAGAAGGCTGCACACCCAAACTTGTAGAACACCCAAGGAAGGCATTAATCAGAGACTCTGTAAAGACACCAATGATAACTATGAAATTGTGCCAAAGAGTCATGACGAGATGGTAGCATCTGTCTATAGGACCACTGCAATCCATACACTCCGCAGAGTAGGGCTATATTGAAGAGTGCCCAGAAAAAAGCCACTGCTTAAAGAAAAACATAAAACACACTTGGGGGTTTCCAAACAGCATGTGGAAGACCCCCAAACACAATTGAGAAGGTTCTTTGGTAAGACGAGATGAAAAAGTAACTTCCCCTTGTCATCCTGACAGCATACACCTGGAGGTTGCCTGCTGGACACCTGTTTGGACGGGAAGCAGAAAATACAAAAGGCAATTCCCATCACCAGCTCACCAGTGTCTTCCTGTCCCTATAGGACAGTCCTAGTGGAGGAAACCTCCAGGTGTATGCCGGAGGAGAAGAGGAACTCCAGCGGCCTGGGGGAAGGGGGATCCCTCTCTGTTGGGCAGTGTCTGCGCGGGTGAGACCACGTAAGAGGGCCCCTCACCCGCAGGACCATACCATACAGCAACTTTTATCCTCCCAGCGGCGCTGCCCATAGGCGCTGGGCGCGCAGTGGCAGAAGGCAGCAGCTTCTGGCTACCCTCTCAGCAGCAGGAGCAGCGGCCAACTCCAGCAGGTGAGTGGAGTGCAGAGTGTCCCCGGGGTCTGGCATGGCAGAGTGAAGTCAGGCGTCGCTGCGTCATGGGGGGTGAAGCCACGTCACACGAGGGGCAGGGCCACAGCCAAGGGGGCGTGTCTGGAGTTGGGAAGGCGCCAAATTCAAAATTTAAAGACCAATCTTCCTTCTGCTGCTGTCTGTCTGGATTCTGAATGCAGGATGTTAGCCAGGGAAGATACTGAGGGCAGTTTACTTGTAAGTAAACCTCTATTGTGGGTTTTCTGATATGTATTGTCTGAATGTTACTGGAAATTCTGCCTATCTCCGTTTTTTATAGGACAGAGATACGCAGAAAAAACAAGATGTGAAGAAACGGGTTCGCAAATGTCCCATTTGTATGGGGCGGCTGGAGGATGGCCATGCCAAACCACGTTGTGTGGATTGTACAGCCAAGGTGGTCAAAGAGGAAGGCTCCTCGGCCATGGCAGATATTCGTGCGGTAATCCGCGAAGAAATAGAGGCATCTCTCTCCAGTCTTCCCCTCCCCCTCCAGCTAAAAGGGTAAGGTGGATGCTTATGGAAGACTGATTCAGAAGAGGGTCTCCTGGAAGACTCCCGTTCAGAATTTGCACCACCGATGGAAGATGCTAAAAAGTATTCCTTCTCGTCGGCAGACATGGGCCAACTGCTGAGCACAGTTAGGCACGCTATGCAAGTGGAGAATGAGGCTCTGCAACAGTCCTCACTGCAGGACAGCCTGTTCCGGCGTCTTCAACCACAACCGAAACCGATGTTCCCGGTTAATGACATCCTGAAGCAGGTGATCTTATCAGCGTGGAGGCCGGCGGAATATAAATTCTCCCTTCCAAAAGAATTCAGGGATCGCCTGATATTTTCCGCTGACTATATCGACCTCTTGGAAGCTACCTCCAAGGTGGACCTAGCGGTGGCCAAGGTATCCAAGAAAGCAGCCCTACACTTCGAGGACGTCTCGCAGTTGCGGGATCCACTGGACGCTGAAGTGGATTCCACAATGAAAAAAGCATGGGAAGTCGCTGCCCTAGCTATGAAGGTGAATATCACAGCCACATCAGTTGCGAGGTCCATGACTGTCTGGTTGGACCAGCTCCAGTCACTGGTTGCCCAAAGAGGTTCCAGGGAAGACATTGCCAGTTGCTTGCCTCTACTCCAGCAACAGGATTCCTGGCGGATGCCTCCATGGAGTCCATAAGGTTTGGAGCCCGCTCAGCAGTTCTCTCCAATTTCAGCTAGGAGAGCTGTTTGGGTGAAAACCTAGACTGGGGATAGTACCTTTTAATAATAGGCTCTGCACCCTGCCGTTCCAGGGCCACAGGATTTTCGGGCCTTCCCTAGACTCATTGTTGGAGAAGGCATCAGACAAGAGCAACGGGCTCCCTACAGAGAGGACCCCCAGGCGCCCTTCCTCCTCCTACCCTCCATTTCCCACCAGACCGTATAAAGGGAAAGGGAAGACCGGACGCTGGTCCTACCCAAAGGTGGAAAGGGTGAGACAACGCCCTCAGGGCCACCTATGGCTAACACCCTACAGGTCAGGGGTCGACTGATGTGGATTGCCTCCAGGTGGGAGGAAGTGAGGTCCAGTCCCTGGGCCCTGCACCTTATTAAGGAGGGCTACAGAATTGAATTTTCCTCCTCCCCTCCCCGTAGGTTTATGGTCACCCCCTGCCAGTCACCCTCGCTCTCTCAGGCTCTTCAGCTGGGAGTGTAGGAATTGCAATCTCTAGGGGCTATCGTTCAGGTTCCCGTGGAGGATCGGTTCAGGGGTTGCTACTCCCCCCTGTTTCTCGTCAAGAAGCCCAACGGTTCTTATAGAACAATTATTCATCTTAAATCTCCTGTAAGAAATAGATTTGTTTAGGAATTTTAAATTGAGTCAGTACGATCAGCGATCCCCTTAATCGCGCTCGGTAGGGTCATGGCCACCATTGACCTAAAGGACGCTTATTATCACGTCCTCATTCACACAGATTCCCAGAAATTCCTACGGTTTGCTCTCGTCATTGACTGTTCGGTGTCACACTTCCAGTTTGTATGCTTACCATGTGGGATCTCTTCGGCACCTCGGGTGTTTTCCAAAGTTGTGTTGGAAATGATAGCTTTCCTGAGGGCCAATAATATAATAATCATCCCATATTTGGATGACTCCCTGATGGTAGCTGGGCCAGTGCCAGAGCTCCAAGCTCATATTAATTTCACTCTCCATTTGTTTGAGTCATTGGGTTGGATTATCAACTACGATAAAACTAGTCTCCTTCCTGAACACCAGAAGAAGTTCCTAGGAGTTATCTTGGAATCTCGCCTCCAGCGTTCTTCCCTTCCTCTGGAGAGACTGAAGGCAGTGCTAGACGAATGTTGGGCACTTTTTCTCTCCGCTAAGATTTCCATTAGGAAAGGCATGAGGGTCCTGGCCTCATGACATCATGCATTGGAGTGGTCCCATAGGCTCAGATTCACTGCAGAACCCTGCTGAAGTTTATCCTCGGTAATTGGGATAGATCACCTTCTTCCCTAGATCGGTTAGTTTCCCTTTCCCCCAGGATCAAAAAATCTTTAGAGTCTTCGTTGTCATCATCCAACCTCGCCAGATCCGCGGTCTGGTACCCTGCATCCCCAATCTCTATCTTCACCGATGCTAGCACGACTGGCTGGGGGGCCCACTTGGGACGTTATTACGTCCAGGGGGGCTGGAACCAGGATGAGGTGGCTCAGTCTTCTAATTATAAAGAACTATGTGCCATTTGGAAGGCGGTTCCGGGCTTCAAGGCAGAAATCACTGGTAGACACGTTAAAATCTTTTCAGACAATGTGACAACTGTGTCCCTCATTCGTCCCCATGGGTCTACCCGGAATCCACGACTACAAGGTCTGGCGGCGAACCTTCTAGGTTGGACAGAACGGACACTCTCCGTCACAGCCTTCCATGTAAGGGGTCCAGAGAACCTTACAGCAGATCTCCTCAACCGCAAACAGATAGACCCAGGGGAATGGACACTTCACCCACAGGCATTCTGTCTAATTACAGAAGAGTGGGGGACACCACAGGTGGACTTGTTCACCTCCCAGGAGAACGCCAAATGCCCCCATTTCATCTCCAGGGGAGCAGACGGGCATTCATTGGGAATAAATGCTCTTTCTCAGACCTGGGACTGGGATCTTGCTAATGCCTTCCCACCCATACCTCTAATCCCGCTGGTCATGAGAAAAATCCAGGGGTCTTCAGGCTCTGTTATCCTAGTTGCTCCTTTCTGGCCCAAAAGACCCTGGTTCCCGCTCCTGGCCGCTCTCTCGACCCAGGACCCTCTCCGTGTCCCTCAGAGAGACGATCTCCTGCAGCAAGGTCCTCTGTTATGCCCAGAGGTAAGAAGGTTCAGACTGGCGGCCTGGAAACTCAACAGGTAAAATACCTGAACCAGGGTCTGTCAGGTAGGGGCAGTCTTAAGGTATTTGGTGGCTACCAATTCCTTCAGGAAATCTAACAATCTTTGTTCAATTTCAGGGTCTGGGCAGAGGAGGGGCCACTACTAAGGACTCCATACCGTGATGGGTCAGAAGGGCTATCGAGGACGTGTACTGATCCTAAGGCATTCCACCTCCTCCCCGGGCAACCTTAAAGCCCACTCCACCAGGGCGGAGACTTGTTCCTGGGCAGAGAGAGCTCAGGCAGTAACACACCAAATTTGCAAGGCCGCCACATGGTCCAGTACTCCTTTCTGGCCCAAAAGACCCTGGTTCCCGCTCCTGGCCGCTCTCTCAACCCATGATCCTCTCCGTGTCCCTCAGAGAGACGATCTCCTGCAGCAAGGTCCTCTGTTATGCCCAGAGGTAAGAAGGTTCAGACTGGCGGCCTGGAAACTCAACAGGTAAAATACCTGAACCAGGGTCTGTCAGGTAGAGTAATGTCTACCATATGTGAGAGTCTTAAGAAATCTACCAGGAAGATTTATGTCAGGATTTGGGATACCTTTTCTAGGTGGCTGGGTCATAGCATCCACGATCTCCGTCAGCCAAACATCAGCTAAATCTTAGATTTTCTGCAGGATGGTCTGGATATGGGATCAAGTCCTAATACCCTCAAGGTCCAGGTAGCCACCTTGGGAACCTTTTTTGACTCCCCCTTAGGTGACCATAGGCTGATCAGGAAATATCTTAAAGGGGCAATTAGACTTCACCCCTTCGTTAGGGAAACAATGCCCCCCTGAGACCTTAATTTAGTACTGCAGGCACTCTGTGAACATCCCTTCGAGCCCCTGGAGGAGCTCTCAATCAGGATCCTTTCCTACAAGGTAGCCTTCCTGGTCGCCATCAAGTCTGGATTGGGGAGATTCAGTCCCTTTCCATTAGGACCCCCTACATGACTGTATTTCCAGACAAGGTAGTATTTAAACCTGACCCCTTCTTCCAGCCCAAAGTCCTTACGGATTTTCATAGGGAACAGCTTATAGTCCTTCCCTCCTTCTACCAGGATCCTCGCAACACCAAGGAACAGCGGGTCCATAACTTAGACATTAGGCAGGCAGTCTTAAAGTATTTGGCGGCTACCAATTCCTTCAGGAAATCTAACAGTCTTTGTTCAATTTCAGGGTCTGGGCAGAGGAGGGGCCACTACTAAGGACTCCATAGTGCGATGGGTCAACAGGGCTATCGAAGATGTGTACTGATCCTAAGGCATTCCACCTCCCACCGGGCAACCTTAAAGCCCACTCCACCAGGGCGGAGACTTGTTCCTGGGCAGAGAGAGCCCAGGCAGTAACAGACCAAATTTGCAAGGCCGCCACATGGTCCAGTACTCAGACGTTCACTAAGCACTACCGCCTGGACTTGGAAGCCGGCCGGGAAATGGCCTTCGGGCGTAAAGTACTACAGGCGGTATTCCCCCCCCCCCCCCCCCCCCCCCCTAAAAAAGCCCTCATGTTGTTGGCACTCTCTAGGTGTACGCTGTCAGAATGACGAGGGGAAGACAGGAATTAGGTTTTCCTGTTAATTCTCTTTCTTGATGTCACCCTGACAGCATAGGGGCTTTTCCCTTCCCTTTTGAGTCTTATGTTCACGTGAAGTAACGTACTGTAATGTATGATTTTCATATTAAAGAAACATTTGTTGAGCAAAACCGGGTCACTGTAGTTACTGGGTACACACTGGTGAGCTGGTGATGGGAGTTGCCTTTTTGTATTTTCAGCTTCCTGTCCCAACAGGTGTCCAGCAGGCAACCGCCAGGTGTATGCTGTCAGGATGACATCAAGAAAGGGAATTAACAGGTAAAGCTAATTCCTGTCTTTCTGGCCATCATGGGAAAAGCTGTGGATGGTACAAACCCAACACTTCCCATCACCCCAAGAATACTATTCCCACAGTGAACCATGGTGGTGGTCGCATCATGCTGTGTGGATACTTTTCATTAGCAGTAACTGGAAGACGGTTCAGGAATGAAGGAAAGATGGATGGTATTAACTACAGGGCAAACTTAACCTGTTTCAGTTTGCTATAGATTTGAGACTAGGATAGAAGTTCACCTTCAAGCAGGTCAATTACACTAAACATACTAGTAAAGCTAAAATAAAGGGGTCTAAGGGAAAACATAAAAATGTCTTGGAATAGTCTAATCACAGTCCAGACTTTAATCCCTTAGTGACAAGTCTATTTTTGAATTAAGGACCGAGCAATTTTCATTGTCTCATTGCAAGAGCCATAACCTGTTGACATGATAGATAACAAAATATTTTCACTGTCTGGGTGAGCTGTTCTGAATGTTGTAATAGCTATTTATGTGTTGCCTCTAATTTGTTTTCCATACTTTATCCATTTAAAAGGTTTTTCTTTGGAAAAGTGTTTTACTGTTTTTTCTTTAAATATAGACTTTTTTTTGTCTTTTTTTTAACACAATTTTTTTTAGTTACTCAAGGGGACTTGAAGATGCAGTCTTTTTATCACTAGGATAATACACTGCATTATCTATGAAGTACATTCTACTAAGCCTATGACAGCAATCTATTAGACTCTGGTGAAGGTAGAGTTACATGACAAACATAGAGGACTTTGTCAGGCTTCCAGCTGTCATTGGTAAATTGTAATCGCACTGCAAGGTGCCAGTGAGTGGCAAAGCCCCCACCCCTTGTCATCTACTTACATGCTACAGTTGCTATTGATTGTGGCATGTAAGAGGTTAAACTGTCATGATCTGAGGTTTCTCCATTTCTGGCTGTTAGAGCAGGATCCTGGCTCCCAGTAGTCAGCCAAGCCACCGCCTTAAATATATATATGTGTAGATTTAAAGTTCATGAGTCAGGTCTGTAAAATGTTGCATTGGTTATCACTAAGGGGTTTATCCAATTGAGAATCTGTGGCATGACTTGAATGCTGTACACCAATGCAACCCATCTAATCTGAAAGCGTTGGAGAAGTTTTACCTTGGAGAACAGGCAAATATACAAGTTTGTTGCAATAAGGGGTTCTGCTTTCTTGCTCCATTTAGGGAGCAGGAAGGGTGAATCCCCCGCGACCGAACGGCTTGATCTCTGGACGGACCCAAACAATGCTGGATGGACGCCATTGACTATAATGGGGTCTGTCTGCTTTCTGCCTTTCTTGGAGGGAGGAAAAAGCGCTACATGCTTCTGGTATTTTTAGACAGATCTGGGATGGATCTTCTGAGGCAGATGCGAAACTGTCCTAACTGCTGCAAGAGACTGGCTCCACTAGGTATTGACTTTTAGGGGATGAATACTTATAACATTAACGTTTTCATTTTCTTTTTTTGGTCTTGATTACTGCTTGTGTCACCATAAAAAAAATCAAATGGCACAATTCTCCAAATAATCTAAATTAATTCCAGCTCCTAATGAATAAAATAGGAAAAACTGCGAAGGGGTGCGAAACATGTTTGTAAATCAGGGAGATGGAATAATACCTCCACAGCGCCACCTATTGGAAGGCAGCATTCCTTGAAGTCAAAGTTGGACTCTTTATACAAGCCTTGTAACAATGACTGGGAATTGAAAGCGAAGCCAGACTCCATGCACAGACAGCTGTTTGAGGGTATTTGCCCTTCATCAGTATGGGGTAGGAGTCTGGCTTTGCTAGTGAGAGGCCTGGCTCTCCATGGCATTAACAACAAGTCTTTAAAACTTGTTGTTAATGTCATTTTTCTTTTGTTAGCCATTAAAAGGCAGTATATCTACAAGATTATTATGTTTCTCTTACAAAGTGCAATGAAATGCCGGACAAAAAAAGTTGTGCATGCAGGCATTTTTCGTACGGTAAAAACACCAGAAAAGTGTAAGAAACAAACGAACCCCGTTTTATTCAACAGTTTGCTTACGTTATGAGACTGATCCACTCATCCAGAGGATTCCGTTCTCCTGCTCCCATAACTGAGCAGGAAAACAGAATCCTTTTGCACAAATATGAATTTAGCCTTACAAGTGTTTTTGGTGTTTTTTTTTTTTTTTTTGTTTTTTTTTTATTGCAGGGGTGGATGATCCCCGATGTTTAAGAATCTTTGCATAGGAAATACAAAATTGCCTTTGATCTGGCCCCAGAATTAAATATTGGGCATTTACTTATTGCATGGCCATTTTTAATCTAAAGCTATAGATAAAACCCGTTTTATGGTAGATTGTACTTTTTGCTGTCCGAATCCCATAATGCTCAGCCACCTCTGTCTGACTTTTAGTTACAAGCTGTAAACTGGTAGAGCTACAGCCTTTATTCTGTCTCGTTTTCATTACATTGTGCATGCAGAGATTAAAAACCCACTGAACTGTTCAATAGGCCTCGGCAGCTGGTACTCACTGAGACTCTTCATTACCGGCAAGGTCATAATCTGTTTTGTTTTTTTTTCCCCATATTTGATTCTATCTCCCTGCATGTGAGTTCCGTGAATTATGTTGGTGTGCTAATGGTTCAAATATTCTTCCACTTGCCTGGAAGGTATTATCTCGATGCTTTACAAAAGATGAAAGGAAGACAAATCTATGAATACGGTACATGAATAGCATTATTTACTCTACATGCAATTAGTGCTATCCGGTATAACTGGACCATGACAGCTTTGTCATTAAGATTTTCAGCTACTACGCCTACAGTTATTTAATCCCAAATTATTTAATGCCGGTGTACAAGGTCATATATTATGAACTACAAAAGGTGTTTGAAACCCAGTTTTCTATACCAGGCAACCCCTTTACAAATTCTTTAAAGCGAATGAGTCATAAAAAAAATATGTTTAAAAACACAAAAATGGGATTTATATAGTAGGCGATTTTTTTTAAAAGTATTTTTGGTGAATCTGAAGAATTTTTTGGTCATAATCAGAAAGTTTTGGTCATAATCAGTATTAAAAAAATTCTAGAGCCGTCTCCCATAAAAGTCCATGGGTCCCCTCCTGTCCATTGTGTGAATGGCCCATGAAGTTGCCCTAAAGCATCTCTGTAAGGGCTCTTACCCACTGGCGATTGACTTTCCTGCGATGCGAGAGTGAGTGAAAATGCATGATTATGAAACCAATGATTTTCAATGGTTTCATTCTCGTTTGCGAGGTCTGCACTCAAGGCTTGCAGCGCTAAGAAAAATCTACACTACCGCCCATTTTTCAATGGGGCCGGCGGCAGCAGCGCCGGCCCATTGAAAACATAGGGAGTACATCACGCTCCTCTGACACAGGTGAATCACAGCTGAGCACTGCCTCTGATTGATCACAGTGCTCAGCCAATCAGAGGCAGCGCTTTCTGAAGGTGGGGATTTTTCAATCCCCGGCCACCAGAAGACAGATGAAGACTGACTGACTGGGATGGAGAGAAGAGCCGGGCAGCTCTTCCAGTTGGGTAATTTTTTTTTTTTTTTTTTACAGCTAAGGATGATTTTCGGGGTGGGGCTTATATTTCAACCCCCCCCCCCCACCCACCCTTCCTCACCGAAAATCATCACTGCAGGGAATGCCTTTAGCCCATTGCTTTCAATGGGGCAGCCGCAGCACCAGCCCCATTGAAAGCAACGGGATAGCATAGCGAACTTCTGCCACAACTGTGACAGCTGTGGCAGGGGAGCACAATGTACTACCTGTGTTTTCAATGGGACCGGCACTACTGTCGCTGACTCGGTTAAAAACAATGGGCAATAGTGCAGGTTTTTCTTAGTTGCGAGCCTTGAGTGAAAACATCGCAAATGAGGATGAAACCATTGAAAATCGTTGGTTTCATAATCATGTGTTTTCACTCGCTCTCTCATTGCAGGAAAGTCTATTGCCAGTGGATACGAGCCCTAAATGCTCTTAATACTGTTAAATGTAGCTCAGGAGAGAGGGCTGCCTTATAGTCATGTACAGACAGAATAAAAAATACTACAATCATAAAATAAAAACAGATTAGAAAAATGGGAAATGTTTCATGATCTGGTCGGTGTAAATACAAAAGATTTGAGTGATAAAGTCCATTTTTAATACCCTACTAGGAAATTCTGAGTTAACTGGGGGAGGTGGGGTGTCCTTCATTCTGATCCTCCACTAATTTATGCATTACATGGACTGCCCATAGAGTTCAATTGGTATGCTATATTTTCCCTGGCGTGGCACTGCAGTGGACTTGACCAAAGGTTTTCCCCCATGGATTACAGCAGGTTAGAGGAGACACAGCTGCAGACATTTTCTGGAGATCTTCCAAAGCCAGACTCTTGTACCTAATACAAAAAAAATCACCATAAAATGTGCCAAAATGCTCTTCTGAACGCTCACATACAGTCTGAAGGTATTGCCCCTTGAACCTATTTGGGCATATCTGAGAGAGTATGCACTGTGCATGCGATCAAACACAAGGTTGTAGGAGCGGGGGGCTGTTTGGTGGGTGCTGTAGAGGATCTACCCGTCAACTGTTTGTAACAATGTAGAAGGAAATGTACCTGCGTCCTCTTTTATATGAGCCAATTGGTCAAGATTGTTTGCCTAGTTCTTTTGCCTGATTGTTGGGCAGTGTAAAAGGGAAATGCCCGCTCATTTCTTGCACCTCTTCCCCGTGTAACTTGGAGATGTCCTAACGACTAAAACTGATTGCATAGTAGGGATGAATAATTGTATTAAAGGGGTATTGCCATCTCGGGAATCCCAATCTAATGTGTGGTAAAAGTTAAAATACAGCAGTCGATTACATTCCTATTTTGGAAATGCCTGTTCTTCGTTTTATACTTCCTTCTATTAATTTACTGTATGCTGCTAGGGGAATTGGCTACTGGCGCTATGGAACGGAGATGGCTGGTGCTTGGACGCCTGTAGCTCCCGAGGTGATGATCTTCTGGGTGGCCGGGATCTCTGGAGCACATGCGCACTAGCTACCGGCCACCAGCTAGCTTTGCACTACATTTCTCTTCACAGAAGAGTTCTGGACAGTGCAGACAATGAGGACCAGCCTGCGCTGCCCAGAAGCCCTTCTATGGAGAGAAATAGAGCACAGCGCCAGCTTGTGGCCGGGAGCTATTGCGCATGCACTCCAGAGATCCCAGCCATCTGCAGAGGTGGTTGGATGCCCTGGCAATGAGCAGTAAATAACTGGAATGAAACAAAGCATTGTGGGAGAACAGGGCTCTTTCAAAATGTGACACAATCGGTGAGTGCTTTAGTTTCACATTTGCCCATGGGAATGGGATTCCTGGGATAGCGGGTGCCAGGTGTTTGAAGGTGAAAGAAACACGTATGTACAGACTAAACTCGATGGTGTATATGCAGCTGAATGCGAGTCAAAGTCCACACCTGTTTTTGGTGCCGAAATGCTGCAGATCGTACCGTGGAAATTTCCACTGCGGACAATCTGCAGCATTTTCACCACGTGTGAACGTATCCTAAAGGATCGTTTTGTTACTATGCAGTAGACCATCTGCCCGTGTGAACCAACTGGAAGAGTACTGACCAACGTCCTCATTTGCACAGGCGGATTATCTGACCATGTAAAAGGACCACGGGTGCCGTAAGCATATTACTCCCCAAATCTGTACCATTCGCAACCTGATTGGTTGTTTAGATTTACTCATTTCCGGTGATTGATTATTTGGGTTGGCTGATTCATAGTGATTGGTTATTTGGTTTGGCTGATTCACGGTGATTGGTTGTTTTGGTTGGCTTTTGTAGAAGTGGGGAGTAGAAGGCTAATATGCGTGCCATAAGAGGTCTGATTTGAGAATTTCTACCTAAAATGTCCATTTCTTAGTTAATTGTAACTTGGAACATCAGCCAAAATTGTATGGATTGTTTTCCTTTTTTATTTTACTGACTCTTCTTATCTAAGTGTGATCAGATCCGCTGCCATCTTGTTTTGTCACTTTTGAATTTGCTTTTAAAAGCAACTGACGACAAACTGTTTCTGCATTTAGATAGAATGTGATGAGAAAGTGACAATCAAATACAAATTGACTGACTGCTTTGAGGGCTTTTTTTCCCTGCAGCTCTTTCTATGGAAAATCTCAATTTTTTTTTTTCAGAATTGGGAGGAATAAAGCATTGAGGGGGGTTTAAGAGGATAAAAAAACTCCACAAATGATATTTTATATTGCATAAACAAGATTTTAAATTCCATTCGCTGTGATGCAATACCCTCTAAAATATCCTTTTTTTTTTAAATAATGAAAACTGGTCATGTAAATAACTACTTGCTGCAGGTCTGGTCTCTGTGCAGCCAGATACGCGCTCCCACAATTGGCGTTACAGTTCCCCTACAGAGGGCGCTGCATGGTAAATAAAGCAGTTCACATGAATGTCTCTCCATATGAGGGTGCATTGACACGACCAAACACAATATTGGTCCGTGAATCTCAGACTGATATCACACTTGTAAAATTGTGATTCTGAATACAAGCACCATGTGGTTTTGCTTAAAACA